>NW_027472582.1:5342500-6020500 GCF_030347505.1 Rhynchophorus ferrugineus | reverse complement strand
TCAAGAAATGTTAAAGATCTACAATGGTCAGGAAACTTGTAGAAGCAGAAATAATGAACACTAATTAATATGTTATTCTATAATGTTAATAAATTAATGAATATTATTTCTTCATTAATTAAGATACTTAAAAGCTTGTCCCAATTGATGGGACATATCGTCAGCAGAAGGTTGCTATCTCATAATATATTAACGAGCTTAATTCAACTCACAAGATTATTTTGTACGTAGTTGTTACGCATTAAAATATTTTATATTTTCAACTCTACATACTTACACGTAACGTAAACTTCTTAAAAACTAATGTAAATCGTTCAAATATGACTATGACTCTCCGGACTGTATTTTATCTAAAACCATATCCTTTTTGAAATAGTTCTAAAAAGCTCAGAACCTCTCTCGTAAAAAACAATATGAAAAATCTATCCATATTTTAAACATTTGAGTAGTAATGGTGGTGGTGGTACTATTGTGTCTCATTTACTTTCTAGTAATTTTAAGAAATCAGATTCATGAGTATTTTACATTGATAGCACAATTAGGATTAATAAATTAACCAAAATCCAAACAGTCTTCTGAATAAGTTTTATTCTACATATATAGCCAGAAAATATATAAAACGATTAAAACAAGTTTCATCATTGACTTTAACATGAATTCACTTCCACAATAATACTGTGTAAAAAAATATACAGCATACATACATTTCTTCAATGTATTGGATATTGTTAAGTGAATGAACATGCATCATAAATAAAATTAATGACAAAACCATTGAGATGTGTTATGTGTTTAATATCTCATTGATGCCAGAATTTGAAAGGGATTTCCAATCCTAGGTACTTCCAAATGTGACTCTAACAGTAATTACTCCTTTTTTAAAATATAATAGTTCTAAAATGCAACACACATTGTAAAATGAAAAAATTATAAAAATATTAAACATCTACAAATTATGGTAATTCTGTATTTCATTTACCTTAAAGTAATTTTAAGGAAGTATATTATCGATCTTGCATATTATTTTGATGTAACATAATGATGATAAAAGTGGCAATAATAAATACGCCAAGATCTTAACAATTTTTAATGATTTCTATAAATACATTTCAAGCAGTCTTCTCAATAAGTATTTCCAATTATATATAAGCCATAAAATGAATAAAACAATTAAAAACAGTATCAGCTGTCATCATCTGTTTTAAAAATTCACATATAGTCATTATCTATTATACCAGTTAAGTGGGTGAGGATTTAGTGTGACAATGTGACAATAATTATTTAACTAATTAATTAATATTTAATAAATTAATTAATACTAGTATGGTACCAATAATTTTATAAAATCATCTTTCAATATTTGTAACATTAGCTTTAAAATTAATTCACCGTCACTATGTCACTGTATTTTAAAAATTCACGTAGTAATTATCCGTATACTGATTAAATGAGTCAATATTCCAAAGTGGATATAGTTAATTGAGCAAACGAACATCAAAAATAGCATCAATAATAAATCCATTCAAATGTGTCATGTGTTTAACATCTCATCGATGCCGGAAAGTGAAAGACTTTCCAATCTTCCGAACTGTTTGAACAAAATTAACCCATATTTACCTTACAAATTATTATATTTATGACCGGTAAACAGTTCGATCTTTTCCGAAGTCCAAACAAACAGTGTGTCACTTTCGATCAGTTCTTCGAGTCGCACAATTTCAACATAATATAACACTCCAATTTCTTCAGCGATATACACATAGTACCTTGACAATTTCCACACCAAACTGCTCTATTGATGATCGCTAATAATCGACGCTAGACAATAAGCGACATCGTAAATATTACAGTTGGATGGCACACTTTCTTCGCGGAACGTACTGGTCGCGGTTGAATTCTTTTCAACGAGCGGTGAGAGGAATTTCTTCGCTTTAGATGGTCCCGACCGCCGACTGAATCTTCCGTACTTGAACTTGGAACGTTTTTATTGAGAAACGTACGATGACGATGGGATGGGAGAAAGAAGAAATTGGATGATGGCCGCGATTGGTCAATGGAAGTGGTTTATAGTTGTAGGCATTCTTTATACGAGGGTCACAAGAAATGTACCCAATATGTTTTTATTATTTTTAGTTAAACCTCCTCGTATGCTCATCTGCAGATATTTTGTAAGGTTTGATGACGATATTATGCCTGTTAGATGCCGATCTGTGCTATTTCGCTATTTGGAACATTTTTACTAATTTGTTGTCCTGACGAAGAAATGTTTGTAGTCCTTAAATTCTAGTCCAGGGTTTTCTGTGGGTTGACTTGCAACCTCCTGAAATGTAACCACTGGACCGTTTCATCGAGTTGTTTCTGAAGTCTGCGTTGGATATGCGGTGCTACTCTTGAAGAAGCAAGGTAATCAGTGTCATTTGCGTAAAGAAGGTACCTCAACCTCAACATATACTGACGATACATCGGTTTTATCATCACACGAGGAGCCAATATCAGCCACAAGAAACGTCCAACTTCATCTTAACAAAGTCGAATTGTGGTTGAAAACGTGGCGTATCAAAGCAAATGAGACAAAATCTACCCATGTAACAGTCACCCTTGGTAGAAGAACATGTCCCTCAGTAAAATTGAATTACCATGAACGTTAAATGTCTAGGAATGCATTTTGATCGACGTTTGACATGAAAAGCACCTCCAACTTCATCTTAACAAAGTCGAATTGTGGTTGAAAACGTGGCGTATCAAAGCAAATGAGACAAAATCTATCCATGTAACATTCACCCTTTGCAGAAGAATCTGTCTTTGTAGAATTGAACTTTGTAGAATGCATTTCGATCGACGTTTGACATGGAAAAAACATATAGTAACAAAACGCTTGGGGTTAAACTAAACCAAATGTACTGGCTGATAGGGCGTAAATCTAAATTATCATTAGGTAACAAGGTTTTGCTGTATAAATCAATACTTAGGCCTATTAGGACCTATGGTATTGAACTGTGGTGTACTACTAAAGAATCTAACATAGATATCCTCCAGAGGTTCCAGAATAAAGTGTCCCGACTTATCGTCGTTGTATCGATATTAACCTGTATTAATCACTATTAATCGTATCCAATAAACTGATTCAGCGCGATATCCCCTTAGAAGGAAGAAGACTATTAGTGCATCCTAATGCACTCGCCAAACAGTTAAATGACAGCGTAATGCATAGGCCCAAACGCAAACTACCATACGAACTGATTAATAGACACATAGAGTGATATTTAATAATCTCTAGAATAAGTTAGAATAGTATCTAGAATAACATTTTAGATTATAAGTTGTGAAGCAGGTCACTTACTGAAGTGACCTTCTACATGACAGGATAGTTATATTATTTAACTGAAGTCATATAATAATACTTATTACCCACAGACAAATTGTTGACGTTCTAAGAGATTAAAAAAAAACTTGTGGTATCCCAGGGATATATGAAAGAAATAGGTTAAATAAAGCCGGTGGCAGGGGGGAAACTTGTGGAACTCCTGCGTCCTTTGATCTTCAACCGGAACGATTGTCCCGACACAAATGATTTGGTAATAACGGTTAGGTCATCGGGTAGACTTAACCGGATGCTTTTCGTCACTAAGCCTTCTTGCCAAACATTTTCAAACGCTTTGGTCAAGCCCAAGAAGCGTGCTCCTAGTCTTTCACGTCGGTTAAAAGCTCGGTTGATTTTTGCCGCAAGCCGAAGAGCCTGATGAACGAATGTACTGACTTAGCAAAGATTTAAATACATTGGCTGAGCAGTTTTGATGAAATAAAGTTCTTACAAATGAAAAACTCAAAGACTGCGGTCTTTTTATGATATAAATCGGTAATAAATGATCGGTAATCAGTAATTATGATCTTTGTCGCAAAAGCGGGTTAAACTATTTTAAAAACCACCAATATTTGTTCACCAATAAATACATTCATTGTATTATTTCGCATAGTATATATTCATTAATACCGTTACAGCAATCCTAGGGTACTTGCAGTTATAATTCGCGAACGTTTTACGCAACCTACTTCTTTTATAGTACCAAACTTCCACTTTCACGCTGTTCAAACCCAATCATTGTCTGACGCAGGTCACGTAGATATAACGTTGCAGATTTTCAAATTTGTAACGCAAACCGAATCCTAGCGATTTCGGGCTTCGGCTATATCAACAAAATTAAGATCGTCCCATTTTTTTTCTTTGAATATAAAAGCAACGTGAAGTAATTGTTTTGCGATTGTTCGTGTTAGAATAATAAAGAAATGAATGATTCACCAGCGTGGTGGACGTCACGTAAATTTTACGATATTTTAGGTGACTCTCTCCGAAATTATCATAAATATGCATAAGAATTATGTTACCTATGTGATAGATATTTAAAGAATGTTTTAAGATCTACAGAACAACAATGTATACCTATAATCTCTTAAGAAGAATCAGAGGAAATATTATATAGTCATTATATACTAATTCGTTAAGTTTGAGGACTTAACCAGAAATAACAAGATATTGTGTTACACCATCATAACTAGCGTTGAGAACTATCGACTGAAAAGAGTCGAAACAATCGATACTCGCAAAACAGTCGATAGTCAAAAAACTAGCCACTGAAAATAGTAATTATTATTTTCAGTCAAATGCACGGTTCGACTGTTTTGTTCAATTTGTGACGTCAGACAAAGATATACCAACCCTTTCCTGTATAAATTGTGAGAGAGGAAAGGACGGAGATAATTGCTTGAAGCAGTTAGTTTTCTATGTGCATATATTTCCAACGGTAGTATAAACGAGACGGAGATGTACATATTCCTCCACGTACTAACTTTCAAAAAATGGAAAAAAAAAAATTACTGAGTACTATTAGCTATAATGCAATTAATAATTTCATTTTAAACGAAGTAGAATTACTTTTGTATTTGAATGTTCTATGGACGTGTAAAAAGGAACGGATTTTTTCTATGGAATGGAATAAAGTTTTATTGTGTTTTAATATGTTAATTGTATTTTCAAATAATATACTATAATAAATATAGACAATACAATAGAACTTAAACAAAACCTAAAAACTAAAAATGTACAGTAACCATAAATACTAAATAAAAATTAAACATATACCTAATCATAGAGATAAAATTAATTTATGACATAATTATAAATGATCGCACAATAACAACTAGATTTTTTTTTAATGAAGTAAATGCTTTATTTATTATTGAACGGAAATATTTTTTAACAAAAATCGAGAGAGTAATCGAAATATACCTACTATTGGCATAAAAACAGTCAAAAGTATTTTACTATTTATCATTCACAATTTTAATCTTTTTACCCTATTACATTAACAATCTTGAAAAATATCTATCCAAAATGCTGCTATGTTATTATACAATATATTGTTATTTACAAGCAAACTACCAAAAAAATCATGAAACTATATATATTACATATAAATCTATGTAAGCCTAAATTGGGTACAATTTTGTCAAGGTCGCGGCTAGGACGACAGAGCCAGAACGTTAAGAATCATTCGAATGAAACTAGTAGAACAAAAAATAGTAACTAAAAGTACACGACTGAGACAGTGGATAGTAAATAGTAACAAAATCAATCAGACCAAAAATAACAACTGAAACAGTCGATAGTAAAAAGTAGTCAATTACTAAACAGTCGATAGTCGATTTCAATCGATAGTTCCCACCACTAATCATCTGGGACGGATCTTCCAAAGATGTTGATTTAGGATTATTGGGAATATGAATATAAGATTATGAACAAGGCTTGTTAATAAACCCAAACTGATGTATATTAAGTTTTTCTGTCTATAATCGGTTTAATTATTTTCAACAGGAATTGTGCAAATACTTTAGGCTCTTACCATAGACTTTTATATCATTTGATGATGACTAAAATATATACCTCAATCGTTCTGTGTATCTGATGTTAAAAAGCCGGTCTGCTAACTCAATAATTAAGTCAATAGGATGTTTCCCTTACAGATTCCATGGTCATCAGAATATCGCAGGAGGCTTAGTCCATATAAACCTTAGTTAGTAAAAACAAAATAACAACAATGATATCTTAAGAACTTGTTTAAAATCCCCATAAATAATATTTTCTTTTTCGATTTCTTGCAGGAGGATGTTGCGGCTCCACCAAAAGAGTGACAACGGTGGGAGGATGGTCATGGGCTTGGTGGCTGGTCACCGACGTCCAGCGTCTGTCTCTCGAGGTGATGACGTTGAACCCGCAATGCGAGGGCGTCGAGACGGCGCAGGGCGTCCCCCTGAGCGTCACCGGAGTCGCCCAATGCAAGATCATGAAAGCAGATGAGTTATTGCACACCGCCAGCGAACAATTCCTGGGCAAGAGCGTGAAGGAGATCAAGATGACGATCCTGCAAACTTTAGAAGGTCATTTGAGAGCAATTCTAGGTGAGTAATGTAATATCATACTTCATATCTTTGTATATATTATTATCCTATCCGTGTATTTGTTTTAAACTCCTCCTAAACAGATTTTGATGAAATTTTGTGTAACAGGTAAATTGTAAAGTCCCCGGCCTGACACATAGATAGCGCTACTAGAATTAAATCCATATGTTTTTTTAGTTAGCCCTAACTATCAAAAGATGCGTGTATAAATTTGACAGCTATCGGATCATTAGTTTGTGAATTATAGCATTTTGCGTGAAGCAACCTTTGTTATCGTGAAAAAAAAAAAGGATAAAAAGAAGGAATTTCGAGTGTTAATAAAATATTGCTCTTTGAAGGGAAAAAATACAGTTGTGGCAAAAACTTGGTTTGGTGCAGAGTTTCCGGACACTGTCCTAGGAATATCAACCATCAAGGATTGGTATGCTAAGTTTAGACGTGGTGAAATGAGCACCGAAGACGGTAAAGGCAGTGGACGCCCAAAAGAGGTTGTTTTGTCGAAAAACGGCCGCATTTGAAGAAAGAAAAAGGGTTGCTTCACCAAGACAATGCACCGTGTCACAAGTCAGTAAAAACGATATCAAAAATCCATGAATTGGGCTTTGAGTTGCTTCCTCATCCACCGTATTCTCCAGATCTGGCCCCCAGCCACTATTTCCTATTCACAGATCTCAAAAAACTACCCGCTGGGAAGAAATTTTCGACGAATGAAGAGATGATCTCCGAAACTGAGGCCTATTGTGAAGCAAAAGAGAAATCGTACTACAAAAATGATATCGAAAAGTTGGAGGGTCGGTATAATCAATGTGTCACCCTTGAAGGAATTATATTGAATAAAAAAAACTAATTTTGCCAAAAAAAATGTGTTTTACTATGGTAGGCCGGAGACTTTTCAATTGACCTGTTAAATGGGTGTGTGTGAATTCGAGAAAGGTTTATAGTCACAGTTAGGTGGCTACAATGAGGTTCCAGGATTTTATTTCAACTGTCATATATCCGTCAAAGTGATATGTTCATGGTAACCGCTGCAATAATAGCGGTCGCTATATATAGAATAAATCAATAATTTATAATATTAAAATTAAAACGTGCTATTGTAACGTACATTTCAAGGTAAACTGAACTTAATTCCCATAACACTAATATGTTCATCCGGTCTCACAGGTATTCTCTGACCATTTCACATCTTCCACGAGAAACAAGAAATATATTATCAGTTAAATAGAACTGCAGAAGAACACTTGACGGATTACATACATTTAAAAGACCAGCAATTCTTGCCTTCAAATGTCATCATTTGATACCAGAAAAATCGTTTAGAATGAGGAAGGTTGTAATTTTGGATCAACATCAATATTCAAAGCAAAGTGTACCATCAAATTGGTCATTTGTTTTTAATGTCTGGTACCGATCCTACTGTTTTGCAGATCTACTTTCACAATCTACTGCATATAATATATGTACAACTACATCGAGCAGATAAAGGAGAGAGAAACTGTGGCAAGTTTTTAGACGTTTTTGCGAAATCATTACCAATTGGTCCAATTATTCAAGATCGTTTCCAAAATAATGCAAAACGAGAACTACGTCATTATCATTTGGAGAGGCACTTCGAGGAATATTCAATCTACAAACTGTTAATGAAGTTGCAGTTATTGCAAACACGATGCAGATGATCCAAGACAATCATCATTTGTAATATCTGACCTTTGATTTACCAAAAAGTCAGTTCTTTTGTCCAATCATTAATTATTCATAGTGATTTTGGTGCCTCTACTGTCCCACAAATAGAGAAAACAACAATATTTAGTAGTGCTGTAGTCCAAGAGATATAGCAGCAACTTTTAAATCAACACAAACTTTCCAGTATTCTTTATATTTGGTGAAGTCTAAAATTAGTTTTATGTTTCCATACATTTCTTTTAAAATCACTGAATATGCAGTAGGTATACTTTCACAGACTGATGTGCATGCTGTATATATACAACCATATCGAGCAGATAAAAGAGAGAAAGTGTGGCAAGTTTTTGGACGTTTTTCGTCAAAATCATTACCAACTGGTCCTATTGTTCAACATCGTTTCCAAAATATTGCAAAACCCAACTGTTAATGAAGTTGTAATTGTTGCAATCCAAGACAATGATCTTTCTTACGATGCTTTGTAATATCCATTAATATTTTGGAAAAAAGAAGATGGATATCATTTAAACATTAAATAAAAAAATCGAGTGACAGGTATAACATATATATTATTTAATTTTTATTTTTATATACAAGTTATTTCTTTGTATCTTATTCATCTTTTAATTATTCGGGCGTAGAAATTAAGTATTTTATTTTTTAACGTACGCAACCAATTATATATTGGTAAACGCAAAAAAGCAAATATTTTTGCTATCTTTTGATAAAAAATCATCCATCAAATGGAAATTTGTTTTCCGCACTTTTTAAATGTTTTCCAGATAATAAAAAATCATTTTCAATTGAAAAACAAATTTATTCGATAAAATTCGAAAATATCATTTTTTCGTATATGATTAACATCACATTTTTGAAATACTTTTGGCATAATAGATACTACTTATATACTATTCAATTTAAAATTGTACAAACAATATCTATATAAAATAAATATTATTCAAAAAAATTCAATAACAGTTAATATGACAATAAATATCAGTCTTATTAACTAATATATAGCTTGTATTTAACGTCGTGATATAAATAATTATTAATATCCAGACAAGTCCCATGTCTCCTCCAAAAATTCATTGCTGTTCTTTTTTGCGCTTTTTCTCTAACACTTCCCGTTGATGAATCTGCATATGTGTCCTTCTCCTAAAAATAAAAATGCAATTAGATATATGACTTAATAATATTAAGTAGCGTTGGGAACTATCGACTGAAAACAGTCGATAGTCAAAAAACTAGCGACTGAAAATAATAATTACAATTTTGAGTCAAATGCACGGTTCGACTGTTTTTTTTTTCAATTCGTGATGCCAGATGAAGATGCACGAATCTTTTCCTTATAAATTGTGAGAGAAGAAAGATGTATAAATTCCTTCACGAAAATACTATTCTAATAATACATAACATACAATTTATAATTTAATTTTAAACGAACTAGAAGTACTTTTATATTTGAATGTTCTGTGGATCTGTAAAAAGGAGTGGAATTTTTCTATGGAACGGAAAATACCCCACAAACGTTTTATTGTATTTTAATGTGTTAATTGCTATTTTTTTATTTTTTTATAATATACTATAATAAATATAAACAATACAATAGAGCTTAAACAAAACATAAAAACTAAAGATGTACAATAACCATAAATACTATATAAAAATTAAACATATACCTAATCATAGAAAAAAAAACTAATCCGTGGCGTAATTAAAAATGATCTGAATGAAATGATATAAATGCGAAAAATAGTCTATAGTAAATAGTCTATAGTAAAAAATATAAATGAATAAAATCGAGACAGTAATCGAAATTATTTCCATAGAAACAATCAAAATATTTTACTATTTATCATTCCCAATTTTAATCTTTTTGCCCTATGACTTTAACAATCTTGAAAAATATCGTACCAAAATGCTACAATATTAATATACAATATGTTGTTATTTGCAAGCAAACTACCAAAAAAATCATAAAACTACATATATTATATATAAATCTATGTTAGCATAAATTGGGCACATTTTTGTCAAGGTCGCGGCTAGGACGACAGAGCCAGAACATTAAAAATCAGTCGAATGAAACAAGTAGAACCAAAAATAGTAACTAAAAGTACAGTCGATAGTAATTACTAACAAAATCATTCGGACCGAAAACAGCGACTGAAACAGTCACTAGTAAGAAGTAGTAAAATCAGTCGAACCAAAAATAGCAACTGAAACAGTCGATAGTAAAAAGCAGTCAATTACTAATCAGTCGATAGTTAATTTCAGTCGATAGTTCCCAACACTAATATTAAGGATTCCCACCAGAAATTTAGTTCTAATAAGTATCCAGTATTAAATTTCTTGATACTATTTTATTTCATTTTTACATACATTAATATTTATTATATGAATGCTATATTGCGAATACAATAAATATGTGTTAAAGCAAATTAAACACGTGTAGGTTCGTATAAATGAATAACAAATGTTTTAAGTTACATTTTTTGTTTAAAATTACAGTATTTTTAGCGTCATCTATAGGATAGTGGTGAAAAAACTCTGGTTTACTCTGACCCATAACGAATTTAGTTCGAAGTACAATTGCTAGATGGTGCACAATACTTGTTTTTGTAGCGAATCGACGGTGTACTCGTTGTCAAACTTTGATGACGTTTAAGCGTATTTAGTAGTATTACACGATTGTTTGATTCAACGTAACAATATAAATAGTTCGTGTAGTATTCATTAACTTGCGGTTATTTTAAAAGAAATGGTGACAAAAACTTGAAAATTATGAATATAAGGGACAAAAACAGACATTCACTTTTCATTGTATTGTAAAATATAAAGGTCCTGCAAAAAGTATTATACCACCGTTTGATTAAGATTAAAAATCTTTATAATTCGTGCAATTTGTTTAAGTCGCGATTAAATGACGACAAAAACTTGAAAATTGCAAAAAATCCCAAATGTTCATGAATATATTTAAAAACACATACAAACTACTATATTCGAAACAGCCACATTTTTTACAGATACAGATAAAACACTCACAATAAGCATACTTTGTGACGAAGGAAACGAAAATCCATGTTAAATTGCTTTAACATTTATAATTATTAAGATAAGTGACAAAAATAGAAATTCACTTACTTTTTAAAATACAGTTTTCATTACATATTGTTAAAAATAAAGGTCATATAAAAATATAAGTATTTTATGGCACCAGTAATGAAAAACTACGTTACATTGCTTTAAAATATATAATTTTTGAAATAAGTGAAGTAAATACAAACCATATATTGTTTATAAATACACTTTTTGTGTATTAACTTAAAAACTGAGTGATGTATAAAATTTATTATACTAGTTATTCATTTGTTTTTATGAAAGCATTGCTATTCAGAAGATCATCAACAACAAACTTGACAAAAATACAGGGGATATTTAAATAACTTAAATACCTTTTGGTCATTTTTTTAGGAGAAAGATGTTTATATGACGTGAATATAACGGTTTGGTTTATATTAGAATAGGATTAAGTCTGCAGTTCTATGGGACAACTGTATGAAATTGTTTATACTAGAAAAAATGGCACCAACATTTAAAATAAAACTTTAAAACTAAACGCTCTTACAATTTTTCTATTATATACTAGGTTGTTCAGTATGGTTCAGTATTTAGTATGGGAAGACGGTTTCAGCTAGTTATAAAAAATTTTGACATGTAAGTCAGAGGTAACTAAACCTGGAGAATAAGTGGGAAGTTGAAACAAAGAATAGGAATGTGCCCACGTCCATATATTCTAGACATTTATCCGTGTAGTTATTTTGTTTTTATCTAAATTTTTCACAGCTCTGAAGAGCAGGTGAAAATTGACATTCGTATTTTTTTGAAAGAGCTTGGTCACAGTAAAAAAAACAATTTGAAGTTAAAAAAGAGACGGAAAACATATCTGACAAGATCTCGCGATAAAAGAATGTGTTCTTATTTTAATAGAAAGTTGTAGTTGAAATCTTATGCAGTCGGTCGAAAAAATAGCAAATTCGCGGTTCTTACCTTGAAAACGCCAAAACCCCGATCAACAGCCCAGCACTGATCAACGGCATCCACACCTGGTACATTGTATAAACGATTTTTAACAGACAACAGACTCCGTCACGACAAAAATACTATTTTAAAAAGTGACCGAAATAAACAACCGACAATAATGGCTCTCAAGGATCTAATCTCACCAAATTAATGCGAATTACATGTACTAACTACTCGACGTTATTAGATATTGTGATATATCAGCAGCGTCAGTTGAGATTATCTTTAAACTTGCTAAAAAACATATATACGAAACGATCGTTATTATCTACAATATACATTTACAATATGCATGGTTATGGATAAATATTTATATTAAATGATTTACCTTATTAAAACAATCTTCACTTGAGATCGTCTATAATGTTTTCAAGGATGCCTTATGAAATTTAACAGAATAATGACATTTTTGCGGTATCAATAACACTGCAGAATTATTTTCCCTGTGGCCGAAATTCGACCACACTGTAATAAATTAATCATGTTTCTCTTTTAATAGAGTAAAAGGACTAATTTAAAAATTATATGTTACTAAAATTTGCTATCTCAGTATTTTCAATATATGATCAAACATTCTTATTAATTAGTTTTTTTTATTCAACATAATTCCCTTCAAGGGTGCTACACTGATTATAGCGACCCTCCAACTTTTCGATGCCATTTTTGTGGTACGATTTGTCCTTTGCTTCAAAATAGGCTTCAGTTTCGTTTTATCACCTCTTCATTCGACAAAAATTTCTTCCCAGCGACCATTCTTTTGAGAGCTGAGAACAGGAAATAACAGGTCAATTGAAAAGTCCCCGGCTTGACACATAGATGGCTCTAATAGAAATCTATATGTTTTTAGTTAGCACTAACTCTCAAAAGAGGCGTGTATAAATTTTATAGGTGTTGGATCATTAGTTTTTTGAGTGAAGCAACTTTTGTTATTGTAAAAGAAAATGGATAAAAAGGAAGTTTGCGTGATAAAATAATGCTTTTTGAAGGGAAAAAATACAGTTGAAGCAAAAACTTGGCTTGGTGCCGAGTTTCCGGACACTGCTCCAGGAAAATCAACCATCAAGGATTGGTATGCTATTGGACTGGACGAGTTGATGATTCGGAGCAGTGTTTGAAGATGATCAAGCGTAATAAACCCGAGTTTTTGCGTCGATATATGACAGTCCAATCGACAGTCATCCGAGTGATTACATCACACGATGAACCCGCTCCAAAGCGTGGGAAATCTCAACAGTCGGCTGGCAAGTTTATGGCGTCTGTATTTTGGGATGCGCATGGAATAATTTTTATTGACTACCTGGAAAAAGGAAGGACCATCAACAGCGACTATTAAATAGCATTATTGGACCGTTTAAAAGGACGAAATCGCTGAAAAACGGCCGCATTTGAAGAAAAAGAATATGCTGCTTCACCAAGACAATGCACCATGTGAAAGATCGATTAATTGGGCTTTGTATTGCTTCCTCATTCACCGTATTCTCCAGATTTGCCCCCCCAGCGTCTATGTTATTTATGAATACTTTAAAATGTTTACATGTATACTGTTAATACTTCATAATTTTTTCTATTTGTCCTATGTTTTCCATTTATGAAAATTATGTAGTTAGTTTTATAATCATAATCTAAATTTCTGTATTCATACTCTTTTATCCATATTTGTCACTTAAAATATTAGAAAAACAATAAATTTGCCAGGCTGATTAGAAGAGTAATTTCTGTACCTACATTGCATGGTTCTTTGCTTATTTATTTCACTTTTCAATCTCGCCCTTGCAGAAAGCTCATTTTTAATATGTTATCTATGACTTTCATTTATCTATTCTTTTTTACTTTGTCTTATGTCCCACGTGGGAACTAACAAGTCAGCAACAAATGATAAGTTAAAATTCTATGAAACTATGCCTCTATGTCCCCAGAACCATCTCAATTAATAACAGTCCTTAACCAAAAACATTTTTTTTTTCCAAAAGCTAATATCAAATATCCTGGTTTCTTGTACATTAAGTAGGTCAATAAGGTATACTTCACCAGGCTAGGTAATTGACACATATTTGATTCAACAACGTAATTTTATCAAGTTCTTACAACCTGTTTTATGAAAGACAGAAGTTTCAAACATTCATTTTTGGGTAAAAGTTATTGTCAGCTATGTAAAATGAATATTTTGGTAGCCCTTTCTAAAGGTCAATTGAAAAGTCCCCGGCCTGACACATAGATGTCGCTAAAAAATTGATAAAAAGAAATTTTGCGTGATAATATATTGCTTTTTGAAGGAAAAAAATACAGTTGAAGCAAAACACGGAGTTTTCGGACACTCCCCAAGAAAATCAACCTGGTATGCTAAGTTTAGACGTGGTGAAATGAGCACCGAAGACGATGAACGCAGTGGACGCCCAAAAGAGATTGTTACCAACGAAAACATTTAAAAAATCCGCAAAATGATTTTGAATGATCGTAAATTGAAATTGAATGAAATATCAGACACTCTAAAGATATCAACTGAACCTGTACATCATATCATTCACGAATATTTGGGTATGAGAAAGCTCTGTGCAAAGTGGTTGCCGCGCAAGCTCACTTTTGACTAAAAACAACGACGAGTTGATGATTCGGAGCAGTGTTTGAGAAGTTTTTGCGTCGATATGTGACAATGGATAAAATATAGCTCCATCATTTCAGTCCGAAGTCCAATCAACAGTCATCCGAGTGGACTGCATACGACGGACCGCTCCAAAGTGTGGGAAATCTCAACAGTCGGCTGGCAAGGTTATGGCGTCTGTATGCGGTAGGATGCGCATGGAATAATTTTCATTGACTACTTTGAAAAAGGAAAGACCATCAACAGCGACTATTACATAGCGTTATTGGGTCGTTTAAAGAACGAAATCGCCGACAAACGGCCACCTTTGACCAAAACAATTTTGTTTTACTATGGTAGGATGGGGACTTTTCAACTGACCTGTTATCTTCAAATTATCATCATAAAATGTTTCAGTAGGTTTACCAATTTTGATTTGTCTTAGCAAATGGTAGAGCAGTTGATTTCAATAATACTGTTCTCTGTACTGTTATTGGGGACTCTTTAGAATTATCTGTTTAGTTTATACTTATTCATTTTCTTCTCAAGTTCTATACTAGTAATATTTTTACTTAACATTCTTCAATAATCTACCACTTTTCATGTTATTGTCTGGAATACTTACTCACTTCAATTCTAGGTATTCTAGAATTCTTTTTAAGATTATTATTTCAATTGCAGCTGACCAAAATCATCATTCAAAAGCCGGTGTTAAAAGTAGTACAACCTAAATTAAAGATATCAAATCTGATGGGTTATATTATTTCGTCCTTCGACAACGAAAACA
Organism: Rhynchophorus ferrugineus; assembly: GCF_030347505.1. Lineage (NCBI taxonomy): Eukaryota > Metazoa > Arthropoda > Insecta > Coleoptera > Curculionidae > Rhynchophorus > Rhynchophorus ferrugineus. The sequence goes on along the minus strand of NW_027472582.1, from coordinate 6,004,916 downwards.
ACAATAAACATCACAATCGTATAAGCTCGATGGCGTCATCACTGACGTTTCATTCAAAAAAAAACAGAGAAACATATTAATTCGGTACGACCCACTATACATCGACCATAGGCCAACTCATTGGATTAAAAGTCAGCTGATGATAGTATGACGGGGCTTCACTGCCCGTAACCAGAACGAGAAAACAATTGCATAACGTTATAGGTCCGAGAAGGCCGGGGAAAAAACTCGTCGAGTACAATCACACGCGATTGTTTACGCGCAACAGACGTCATATGATTACGCAAAGGATTAGTTTAGGATGAGTGAAAAGCGTGTGTTGTAAATTAATTAAAGGATTAAAAGTTTAAAGCCGAGAAAAAATTAAGCGAACAAATAAGTGATATGGAGTGGGTTATTACTCGATTTGTTTTTGATATTAGCACACAAGATTAGATGATAGTTGGTGTATTCAAGTACTAGTTGTTTTTTGTATAAATCAAATTCGTAGAAAATATACTTCCAAACTATATCAGTTTCTTTTTATCATTAGTGACTAGAGAAATTAGTCACGTAAATGTTTTTCAGCTACAATGCATGGATCAATCAATATGAACAACTGACATATACGAGGGTCACTATTTGAATTTTGAGAATAGGCAAAAAAACAAATAGTTAAGCTGCGAATATATTTTTATTGTTTTTCAAAGTACTCGCCACGATGATCGATACACTTTTGCATACGTTTAAACCAATTTTCAAAGCATTTATTCCATTCCAAATGAGGTATCTTCAAAACATGATTTTTGAACGCTTCAATAGCTTCTTTGGCCGATATAAATCGTTGACCACGCAGTTTAATCTTCACGAATGGGAACAAAAAGAAGTCATTGGATGCCAAATCAGATGCTCAAATAGTTTGAGTGTGAAAAAGTGTGAGAGCTCGCATTGTCACGATGAAGAATAATCCGGCGTCTCTTGTTTGTTTTCCTTATTTTACCGAAGACTTCAGAACCGCAAACAAATGGCTGTGTACTAATCATAATTTACTACTCTACAAGATCCTCTAGAGGCACAGTAGCAATATGACCAGTTTTCCTGAAAAAAGAGGCCACCATTTTCTTTGAAATGCTTCGTGCATGAACAACTTTTGTTGGATTTGGTTCATCTTAGAACACCCATACAGTCGAGTGCTGCTTACTTTCGGGCTCATAAGAATATATCCATAATTCGTCACCTATCACGTTTTTATAAACGTCTTCCGAAGCACCGCGATTGAATTTCTTAAGCATTTCTTTGCACCAATCGTGCACACGAGCCTTTTTTGAGCACTTGTCAAATTGTAAGGGATCCAACGCGAACATAACTTTCGCACAGCTAAGTGTTCATGTAAAATCGCATATATACTGATGGAACTAATGCTTAGGGATGCCCCAATCTCATAATAACATCGCACGCAGCATCGATGTTTTCTGGCGCACCAGCCAATTCTGGACGCCCTTTACGAAACTCGTCCGACAGTGAACTACGACCACGTTTGAATTCACTAAACCAGCGATACACGAAGAAGCTTGATGAAGCTTCATTTCCTAAAGTTCAATTAAGTTGATTGATGCACTCTTGTTGGGATAATCCACGTCGAAAATCGTAAAATATCATCGCACGATTCAGTTTAATTTTTTGCCGAGACGAAACTTTCAACTAAATATAAAATAAACAAATAGCGTCCTCGCGACAAAATGTTCTGAGTACGTTTATCGTCAAGAATGTCAAGTTGGAACCATGAGATGCACTCGCATGACAAGGGTGTTGCCAATTCCCGAAATATAAATAGTGACCCTCGTATACAATATTTATTTATTCTCCTGTATCTGCTCTACACTGCCTACATCCCAACAACAAAAGGAACAGTACGGAAATAGTCTGCCTAAGGCTGTAGAAAATGTATAAGTAGCAGTCGACAAGCTCTACAAATAGACTATACACCAGACAATACAGCTTAATAGCTCCAAATCTGTCCATGTTAATTTTGCGTTGCGGCGAAATGACAAAAACCTAATTATATCACTTGACGGGTGCCCGATTCCTCAACCAGAATCAGCTAAATATATCTCGATGGTATATTAAATTGAAAACATGTTAGAAAAAAACAGAGCTAGTTAGACTCAAAGCAAGCAATTGTACTGATCCGTCGGAAGATACTCTTAGCTTGACCTACATTGGAGAGATTTGTTTATCAGTCAACCGTTGCGATGATCAGTGACTGAATAATCCAAAGTACCCTTCAATAATATACGAGATCAACGTCTCATAGTTGCCAGATCTTCGTTGCTGTATACTGGTCGTCGCTGCTGGCACCCCGCACGTGTTCAACATCTAGGATAATATTTTCTGGGTATTTTGTAGGTCGTTATGGTAAGCAATAAAATTCGACATGCCCCAACGTCGCTACAGTACCAAATTTTCTCAATAAATGCCCTTTTAAACTGAAAAAATTGACCAGGATACATGCAAGGATCCATAATAGCAATATTTACTTAAATTAAATGGGTTTCACATCTAGTTTTAAATGTAACATCTAAAAGAGTCAATTACATAAAATGCAATTAAATATTTCATTTATATTTACCGAGTAACAATTTGAAAGAGTTCATTCTTTAACATGGTTTCTTCAAAACTTATTTTATTTACTTATATTTTATGTTCCTTAATTGCAGCCTTTGTTGATGCACTTTTTGGGATCTTTTCCACCAGTGTACTATGATATAGTACGTTGTCTATAACAATAACTGATGATTCCTCCAAGTTCTTTAAAATCTGATTTTGTGTTTTCACTGATCTGTTTTCAAATCACTGCAAGAACAAGTTATAGTTCATTTCCCCATGGTAGTCACCCTTGGACTTAGAGGAAAACACTAATTCTGCCCCAGGAATAAAACCATTCCTGTTCCAGCATGAAGAACTATAGGCCTGCAATGAATTATTAATAAATGTTATGACTAACAAAATCTAATCCATAGTTATTTCAAATTTTACTTTTTTCCATCAACTTTTGTTGTCTGTACACTATATTTATTATCATCTTGCAATGAGTAACCCAATGTACCATTCTGAAATACCCATGTCTCACCTAAATATACGAATTGATATAATAATTTTTTCTTGATTTCGTTATGAGTTTTTAGAAATAAATTAAAAAAATTATAACTTTTTGAAAATTGTGTTGTTTTAAAAGTTTAAAAGTTACATGTCCGAAATTCTCTAACACCATTCTATCTCTTTTTAACGTGACGTGAGTTCACTGTTGTTTTGAATAGACTATATCTATACACACAAATAATTGCAATCAATGTCAATGACAATTACAATATAAATTCAATTAAGTTAAATTAATTTCATATCGCTAAAAAATATGATAAGGTTATCGCACAAAACAAATCACCCTGTCAATTTCCTTCCTGTAATTATGTTTATTTGATACAATAAATAATCAAATAACGGCTTCCCAGATAATAAACTTAGCGAGACTGTTTACTTATTTTATCTTGTTCTTTTCGTTCCTCATTTAAAAGGAAAATGAAACACGGAGTGAATGACAACGACGTTTATTTATGGTTATGGGAATGACATTCACCCTGTCTCGCAAGACGAGGGTGTTTATTCGGTTTGTACGAAGAATAGAAAGCAGAACCAGCCCTTTAATGTCCCATTAATAGAGGTCGGAACGATAATGTAAACTGTACTTGTTTTTGTCAACCATATATATCTTCATTTTATAAATTTACCACTAATATTAAGAGTAATCCTTACAAGGGTTAGTGTTTATATTTTGGGTTTTCACAATAGGCTGTGTTAGATATTATCTGATATATATGTGGTTGTTCCGAGATGAACAAACCAATTACATTTTTTTAACACAATACTATAGATTTGTTACAATTTTATACTTAACGAATATAAAAAATAGCTTTGGCTCACTCATACCAGTTGAAATTGTAATATGCTCTAATAAGTAATATATAATACTAGCGACCCGCCCCGGCTTCGCACGGGTGCAATGCTGATACTAAATTAAATACACATAAAATATATATGCCTATGTCACTCAATGAAAACATGATTAAAATCGATCCAGTATTTTTGGTTCATTCATTACTGCCCTTGGCCTGCACGCATTAAATTTGGAGTAAAACAATTCCTCTTCCCCTATACTTACTATGAAGATTTCCTGCTATCTTTGGAATATCTAAATTCATACAATTTTTATTACATTACACATTTTTAAACGCAAATTTTAAATTTGTAATATCTCCGAAAATATTTAATTGCATAATTGCACACTGTATTTAAGGTACTTAATTCGATAAGGATTAATGCCGTATTGCTTAAAATAGCTTCGTAAATAAGCCATTTTCTCACGTAAAAAGTAAACAATAAAAATGGTTAATGTGGGTTATCCCTAAAAGATAAACATATACCATCGCGGACTTTTTTGTAGACCTTTTTATGGTGTACAATACTGTAGTACATTAATTTGATCTAACTCGTAGGGTTAGGCAGCGTTTTTGCTAATTGCTAAATAAGCCTAAAAAAATAGGTCAATTTACGACATCACGTTAGAAACCTCTAAAATTAGCAATGTTGCCTTAGTATATTATGCATGTATGATACATATAAACCTTCCTCTTGAATCACTCTATCTATTGAAGAAAACCGCATCAAAATCCGTTGCGTAGTTTTAAAGATTTAAGCGCACATAGGGATATAGGGACAGAAAAGGCGACTTTGTTTTATACTATGTAGTGATTTATTTGAATTTTTATTTCTTTATTCTATATTTCTTATTATAATAGTATATAATTGAACATTATCCATTTTATACTGGTCACGCATTGGGAACTATCGACTGAAAACATTCGAAAGTCGCAAAACAGTCGATAATCAAAAAACTAGGGACTAAAATTAGTAATTACTATTTTCAGTCAAATGCACGGTTCGACTGTTTGGTTCAATTCGTGATATCAGACAGATATCAGTATCTAATAATTTACATAAATCTATATAACATAAAATGTGTTTTACTCAAAGGTCATAATAATTTATCAACGTCAAAGTAATGTTTATTTCCGAACTTATCGGTAGAAATAAAAATAAAAAATGTTCAGGGGAACTGCCTTTTCGACACTTCGACCGCCCGTAGGTTCTCCTAATAATGTGTGCCTTCCAGGAAATGGTACATAATATTTTAGATACAATCATAATTATGTCACTATTATCTTTCAGTACTTCGACAATTTACGATTGAGATTTACAAAAACTACTTTAGTTTTGATTTATTTTTTCACGTACATAGAATAACAGACATTAAAATTGAAAAAGCTTCCTCGAAAAAAAAAGTTCCTCATCTATGAGTGGCAATAATAGAACGATTATTTTCAATAAATATTGTCACTATTTCTGCTCGTTCTTGTCGCGTATATTTATCCGTAATAAAATTTGGACGTGGACACAACGCAATGGTTAAAGCGAAACTGAGCTAAACGTCACATAACCAAAATGGCGCGCAATCAAAATTGTAGCGGGACTTATGCCCCACCTTATACTTGAGCATAGCGTAAGCCTTCGATAAGATCTAGCATAAAGGGCTCATCTAGGAACTCCTTTATCTCAGCCAGGATATTTAGAGTTAAACAAGAAGAAGCTCACTCAACAATGAAAGAAACAGAAGCAGTTCTATAGATGTACATTGCTGCTGCATAAGCAGATACTACAGGTCACTGCAAAGACAAATTGTGAGTTAGTCGGCAACGACTAGTACTAATATATTAATAACATAAAATAAAATTTGACTCCCAACTTTTTTTAGACATAAAGTGCATTAATACTTTTATAGTCGTGTTAGTACAATTGACGTACGTGATATGGTTCAGGCTGTAAGCATCTCAAATGAGCGGGCACATCGCCTTTTACATACGTATTTGGATATTAAAGCTTTTCAACAGTTTGCTTCGATATAACGAGTTTTTGCACATTTTTAAGGCATAGATACATCACAGAACATCTGAGACCAAAGAGCAATCAAAGCAGCGAGTTCCCCCGGGTGAACGTACACCAAAGAAGGCCAAGATGAGTCTGTCGTGGACACAGTTTTTATATATTTATCTTTAATATATTTATTATACTGTTACTAATCTATAATTTGTCTTTACAATAACTTAAATTTAGATATATATCTACGAGGGCCCATCGGCATAAAATATCGGTCATTAAAGTTATCAAACTACCCTCGTAACGTAAATAAGATATGATACCAACTTGAGTTTATTTATTGTATTGATAAACTTAAAAATAATAAAATACACATAACAACGAGAAGCTTACCGCAAAGTTATATTAGTGCAGTCCTCTATTTCTCCTACTATCTCGTACTAAAAAATTTACGAGCATAGGTATTCCTATTCTAAACCGTGTATTTGTTTTTTCTACATTGATTACATCTTTTAGTGTGGACCTATAAATTAATTTTAAGGGATTCTTTTAATTTGAAGCTTTACTGTTGTTGATGTGTTAATGTACGACCAGGTGGTCCCCATGACTTTCTTCGCTTTGTATTATCATCATATATCGAATTTTCACCGCCAGAAACAGAACGATGCTAAAACCTTTCCGATTTTCTCCTTTATCTTACATTTCACACATGACCAATTTATTTCCATAACAGATCAATTGAAAAATCCCCGGCCTACCATAGTAAAACACATTTGGCAAAATTAGTTTTTTTATTCAACATATTTCCCTTCAAGGGTGATACACTGATTATAGTAACCCTCCAACTTTTCGATACCATTTTTGTAGTACGATTTGTCCTTTACTTCAAAATAGGCCTCAGTTTCGGGAATCGCCTCTTCATTTGACGAAAATTAATTCCCAGCAAGCATTCTTTTGAGATCTAAGGACAGGAAATAGTCGCTGGAAGCTAGATCTGGAGAATACGGTGGATGAAAAAGCAGTTCGAAACCCAATTCATGAATTTTTGACACGGTGCATTGTCTTGCTGAAGCAGCACTTTCTTTTTCTTCAAATGCGCCCTTTTTTCGGCAATTTCGTCCTTCAAACGGTCCAATAACGCTAGGTAATACCCGGTGTTCATGGTCCTTCCTTTTTCAAGGTAGTCAAAATACAGACGCCATAACCTTGCCAGCCTACTGTTGCGTTTTCCTACGCTTTGGAGCGGATTCATCGTGTGTGGTCCACTCGGATGACTGTCGATTGGACTTCGGAGTGAAATGATGGAGCTATGTTTCATCCATTGTCACATGTCGACTCAAAAACTCGGGTTTATTACGCTTGATCATCTTCAAACACTGCTCCGAATCATCAACTCGTCGTTGTTTTTAGTCAAAAGTGATCTTGCACGGCACCCACTTCAATTTACGGTCATTCAAAATCATTTTTCGATTTTTTTAGTGATTTCGTCGGTAATAACCTCTTTTGGGCATCCACTGTGTTCACCGTCTTCGGTGCTCATTTCAACACGTCTAAACTTAGCATACCAATCCTTGATGGTTGATTTTCCTGGGGCAGTGTCCGGAAATTCAGCATCATGCCAAGTTTTTTCTTCAACTGTATTATTTCCCTTCAAAAAGCAATATTTTATCAACACGCGAAATTTCTTTTTATCCATTTTTTTCACAATAACAAAAGTTGCTTCACTCAAAATGCTATGATTAACAAACTAATGATCCGACTGCTGTAAAATTTACACACGCATCTTTTGTGGGTTGGGGTTAACTAAAAACATATGGATTTAATTCTTATAGCGCCATCTATATATCAGGCCAGGGGCTTTTCAATTGACCTTTTGTTTTTCAATCTATGATTTCTTGCGACACTCACAACAATTCTGCTTATTCTTCTTGCATTTTACACGTATCATCATCAAGTAATACCTTCAAATCCTCGTCCACATTTTTCTTTTTGGCTTTGCACATCACTCTTTGTTTTCAATGTTAAAATCACCATTTTTGAAACATCAAAACCAATATTCATATATTTAGATCAATAGAGTATGGTTGTCATAAGCATCACACGCCATTCGATGACCTTCAATCGCCTTTTTCTTCAAAATGATATAAAAATTAATTTCAATCAAACAAAAATCATGAAAATTAATTTCAGCGCTTCTAAAAAATGTTTTTTTTGTAACAGCTTCTGTTGTGAATCCTTTAAAGTTAATTGATATGGCTTAATAAAATTTTGAGAATGACAGTTTTTTCTATTTGTCAATGCTTGCGTTCTTAGATATCAGTGTTTTTTTTTTAATAAAATCAAAATTGTTCAATAATCAGGAATAAATTTTTATTATAATATACAACAAAAATATTTACCTTAATAAGTAAAATAAACGAATTGAAACGTTACAGCGTAAACATTGAGCTTTATAACAATAAAAATAACAAGTAATACACAAATATCATAATAATAACTAGAGTTTTTACCATTTTCAGGTGAAAATACAATAATGTGGTCCTTCAAACCCGCCACATTCATAAATGTTATAGTACCTCTTAGTCGTTTAATACTTTCGACTCTTTATTAAAGGTGTTGATCATCTCAAAAAAGGCTCTGGAAGCGGTAATGACCTACATAATAAACGGAACTAGGAACTACACGCTATCAAAACACATATATCCGTTGATATTGATAATGACGAGCTGAAATATTCATTTTTTCCTTTTCAATAGTCACATGGAATATTTGACGGTCAGGCGGAACAACAAACGACGGTTCGCGCTTCCTGTGTTTTTCTTTGATTGTCAACAATGACCCAAAACGGTTGCGATTCATAACAAGCTCTTTCATTGACAATATCCAATTGACATTATTACATATTAATCGCGTATTTGTAGGTTTACTTTGAGGTTAACATCTTATATTGCCATGACATTTTATCTTTTCAATTTTTTTAATGACGGGTCAATTGAAAAGTTCCCGGCCTGATACATAAGATGGCACTACTAAAATTAAATCCATATGTTTTTTAGTTAGCCCTAACCCTCAAAAGATGCGTATATAAATTTGACAGCTGTCGGATCACTAGTTTGTGAATTATAGCATTTTCAGTGAAGCAACTTTTTTTATTATGAAAAAAAATTGATAAAAAGGAATTTCGCGTGTTGATAAAATATTTCTTTTTGAAGGGAAAAAATACAGTTGAAGCAAAAACTTGGCTTGGTGCCGAGTTTCCGGATACTGCTCCAGAAAAATCAACCATCAAGGATTGGTATTCTGTATTTAGACATGGTGAAATGAGCACCAAAGACGGTGAACGCAGTAGATGCCCAAAAGAGGTTTTTAGCGACGGAAACATTTAAAAATCCACAAAATGATTTTGAATGGCCGTAAAATGAAATTGAATGAAATAGCAGACACTCTAAAGATATCAGTTGAACGTGTACATCATATCATTTACGAATATTTGGGTATGCTCAGTGCAGAGTGGGTGCCGCGCGAGCTCACTTTTGACCAAAAACAACGACGAGTTGATGATTCGGAGTATTGTTCGAAGATGATCAAGCGTAATAAACCCGAGTTTTTGCGTTGATATGTGACAATGAATGAAATATGGCTCCATCATTTCAATCCGAAGTCCAATCGACATTCATCCAAGTGGACTGCACACGATGAACCCGCTCCAAAACAGTCAACTGGCAAGGTTATGGCGTCCGTATTTTGGGATTCGCATGGAATAATTTCTATTGACTTCCTTGAAAAAGGAAGGACCATCAACAGCGACTATTACCTAGCGTTATTGGACCATTTGAAGGACGAAATCGCCGAAAAACGGCCGTATTTGAAGAAAAAGAAAGTGCTGCTTCACCAAGACAATACACCGTGTCACAAGTCAGTGAAAACGATGGCAAAAATGCATGAATTGGGCTTCGAATTGCTTCTGCATCCACCGTATTCTCCAGATCTGGCCACCAATGACAATTTCCTGTTGTCAGATCTCAAAAGAATGCTCTCTAGGAATAAATTTTTGTCGAATGAAGACGTGATTGCCGAAACTGAGGCCTATTTTGAAGCAAAGGACAAATCGTACTACAAAAATGGTATCGAAAAGTTGGAGGGTCGCTATAATCAGTCTATCACCCTTGAAGGGAATTATGTCGAATAAAAAAAACTAATTTTGCCAAAAAATTGTGTTTTACTATGGTAGGCGGGGGACTTTTCAATCGAAATGTTACTGTTAAATACATCATCTTCTAAGTCAGGTAGGCACTTCCACCCACTGCTTCAACTGTTATTTCGTTTATGCTGTTTTTATTCCGGTATCCCCAGAGCTTCAGCAGTTTTTCGATAGTTTCCAATGTGTTACCGATGTTTAACCTTCCTTCACATGGCTCATCCTCAATGGAAACATGATTAAAATCGATCCAGTATTTTTGGTTCATTCATTACTGCCCTTGGCCTGCACGCATTAAATTTGGAGTAAAACAATTCCTCTTCCCCTATACTTACAATGAAGATTTCCTGCTATCTTTGGAATATCTAAATTCATACAATTTTTATTACATTACACAATTTTAAACGCAAATTTTAAATTTGTAATATCTCCGAAGATATTTGTTTAATTTACATGCTGTAAGGAACCATATTGATCTATATTAATTGCACACTGTATTTAAGGTACTTAATTCGATAAGGATTAATGCCGTATTGTTTAAAATAGCTTCGTAAATAAGCCATTTTCTCACGTAAAAAGTAAACAATAAAAATGGTTAATGTGGGTTATCCCTAAAAGATAAACATATACCATCGCGGACTTTTTTGTAGACCTTTTTATGGTGTACAATACTGTAGTACATTAATTTGATCTAACTCGTAGGGTTAGGCAGCGTTTTTGCTAATTGCTAAATAAGCCTAAAAAATAGGTTAATTTACGACATCACGTTAGAAACCTCTAAAATTAGCAATGTTGCCTTAGTATATTATGCATGTATTATACATATAAACCTTCCTCTTGAATCACTCTATCTATTGAAAAAAACCGCATCAAAATCCGTTGCGTAGTTTTAAAGATTTAAGCGCACATAGGGATATAGGGACAGAAAAGGCGACTTTGTTTTATACTATGTAGTGATTTACAAATATTTTTTTGTAATAATTTTGATAGGTTCTGATATCTCTGATCGGCTTTTGAGGAACTTTTCACCATGTCCTTATATTTATGGAGAGTGCAATGGCTAAACGCCGTGATATTAGCGATGCGTACTAATTACCGTGCTATTATCAAATAATTAACATGATTTAATCTAATAAACGTATTTATTTACTAACCATATAAATAATGGTGTTGTTTTCTTCTCTTTTTTTTTAAATCTAACTCACTCAGTTCGTACATTTGTTATCGTTATTCAGTTATTGCCGAACCTCATTGACCATTTTTACGAAATTTGAGGGTTGAAGGTTAACGCTACATACAACAACAATAAACAAATTGATGTTTCATGCGTTCTGATTCGACTTTGTTCCCGGTTACTGTGAGATTTGTGAATTATTACGAAAATTGCCGATACGGATTCGTCATGTCATAACGTTAGTGTTTCTTCGTGCTTGACAAAAGTCACGGACAAAGCGAAATTGTTATTTTTACTCCTCGCCAAATGAGATAGCGCTAAACAATGACCGGGTATCCGGACGAAGTATAATCAAGTATTGCATCAGATTGTATATAATGGTGACGTAAATTTCCATGGAGCTGTGTTTTATTAAGTGTAAAAATATGGTTTTACCCTTCCCTGAGTTAATGATAGAATTTTGTTTGTTGTGTGTATAGTAAAATGTTCAAAGTAATGCTAAGGACAATTTTACATATTTTGAAAGTATGCGAACTTATATAAAATGTGTAAATGTTGTTCTTAGCTTTATTTTAAGTACTTTTTACTCTATTTAGGATATACATATTGTTATATTAGATAATAAACTCGTCTTATTTATGTATTGATGGAAATATAATAGGGTAGTAGTAACGAATTATTTTGTTTGGTACATAACTCCTTAGAATATTATAATTCACAATAAAACTTGAACTTGCTCTTGAACAAGCTCGCAAGTTTGAAGGATGTGAAAGTGCATCAGTTATATTAATTTGGATGGGTTTTTGTTGGTCATTTATTTTTTTGTTTGTATATATCACAAAATTATATTATTATTTTTGTGTTGTTTAGGCTCGAAACCGACTTTAAACTGATACTGAATAATATTGTAAATAGATAAATATATTTAGGAGGTATTAAGCTAAATTGTGTGTATATAGTAGAATATAAAGTACGTGTAGTAGATAGGTTAAATAAGGTTTTTGATTACTTTTATTTAGTTATTACAACGATTATTATGTCCATATATTATTTTAAAATGTTTTTTCTTTTCATACATCGGTCGAAAGTACGTACTTTCGTCCCTAATAATGGGGAAGAAAGTTAAACATTTACTCCCGGTCAGAAGTACACCCGCGCCCTCTATAACGGCGGGAGGGAAGAATTTCTTATGCGTATTTATACTCGTAACTAGGGACTATTTATTCTGTCGCTACAACAAATCGTTTCAATGTCATCTTGTCAAAATAATCATCAATGTCGATTAATCCAGAAAAATTTAACAATACATTGTCATCTAATTAATCCTCGGACGAGAAAGATGTTATACGAAATTTTGATGCAGAAGAAGTCTATTGATGTCAGGGGCAGGCATCAAAAACATGCTCATCAAAATTTAAAGTTAAATTTTAAGTTAAATAAAAAAAATCGTATACGCCACACGGGCCAAAAGTTGGAATCTCGGTCCTGCTCGTCATTTTTTTAATTTTTAGTGAGTTCCTTATTTATTTTTTGAAGTCGGTTCGATTTTTTTGTGCAAATATTCCAGCTAGGCAACAACAAAAAAGCCCCTTGCCCTCATTAGGGCTTTAATTATTACACCATAGAAGTAATTGTCTACAATATTTCTACGAGATCTTATATGCTATAGTTAATGATTAAAAAGCAAACTGAATGGCTTTTGCACTGAACGACTTCCGATTTTCCGTCACATCAACTCAGCAATAACATCATACACAAATATCTGATTATTTTAGGTAAAAAATATGTGAAAACTTTATACGTGCCTTTGAAATTTGAGCGTTTCCCTCGATTTCTTCCCCTTTCGCTCCGACAAATCCTGATTCCAATAGGACCACCTCGGAGGTGCACTTTTTCGAATAAAAAAAGAATTTTGAAAATCGGCCCACAATTGACGGAGAAATCAGCGAACATATATTTAAAAATATATATACAGCCCAACATAGAACCTTCTCCCTTTCCAAATTCGGTTAAAAAATACTCTTCATAGTAGGTTGAAGAAAAACATTTAAGAAAACTTCTAATCTTATAATCTTCCTAGTGTACTTGTTTATTTCATCATTGGCTATTTTTTTAATTTAATTCTCATTTCTGATAATAATTCTAAAAAGTATCAATATTTTTTTATAAAAACCGATATATCGATTATTTTTTAATATTAATACAATATATTGCAAGATTCACTAAAGGAAAATCCAACTCAAACCAAAACTGGATAAACAAAAAAACTTCGTAAAACTGATGAAAGATATTTTGATTACATGAGATGATATTAACTAGCCATCTCTAAAATTTTTTGTTGGGAATATATTCAAGGTACAATTTACATCAGGAACAAAGAATCTATCGATAATTTTGAAAAAAAAACACTAAATTAAGTTACTCGTATATTCGAGGAAACAAAACCCTTATTTGGCCATAAAAGAGCTGAGAGATCTAATCCAAATCGAACAGAACCAAGGCATTCAAGAATACCTAGAAAACTTGACATCAACTGAGGCTACAGACTATTCGTTGTGGAAAGCAACAAAAAAGCTTAGGAGATCCCAGCAGCATAATCCACCTATTAAAACAAGCGAAAATAATTGGGCGAGAAGCAATAAAGAGAAGGCCGACATTTTCTCAAAACACCTAAAAAATGTTTTTAAACCTTTCCAGTCTCAGCTACATAAAGATGACGAAAATAAAATTACTAGCTTTCTAGATTCGCCATTTCAAATGGATTTACCGCATGAGAAATTAACGGTCAAAAAAAATAAACATACAATAATGAGAGAGATTAATATTAAAAAAGCTCCTGGTTATGACTTAATTACTGGCAAAATTTTAAAAGAACTATCAGAAAAGGCTATAAAACTATTAACATATATATTCAATGCTATGCTACGAATTAATTACTTCCCTAGTATCTGGAAAGTAGCTAAAATATTAATGATACTTAAACCAGGAAAAATACCAGAAGATGTGCCCTCCTACCGACCTATAAGTTTATTACCAATAATCTCTAAAGTTTTCGAGAAATTATACATAAAAAAACTAAACTATATAATAGAAAAAAGAAAAATTATTCCAGAACATCAGTTTGGCTTTCGCAATAAGCATGGGACTATAGAACAAGTACATAGACTTGTAAACCAAATAAACGCTGACCTAAATGCCAAAAGATATTGTTCGGCTGCTTTCCTAGACATATCTCAGGCTTTTGACAAAGTATGGCATACGGGCTTGCAGGTTAAACTAAAGAAACTTCTCCCTCATCCGGACTATCAGCTACTAAAATCGTATCTCACTGACAGCCATTTTATTGTAAATCAAGGCGATGAACATACCGAATTAAATCCCATATATTCAGGAGTTCCGCAAGGTAGTGTACTGGGTCCAGTACTGTATCTTCTGTATACGGCTGATCTGCCCACCACAAAAATAACTACTGTGGCAACATATGCAGACGATACAGCAATCTTAGCATCCCATGAAGATCCAGTCACAGCATCAATAAACCTACAAACCCACCTGGAGCAAATACAATTATGGTTGAAGACATGGCGCATTAAAGCCAATGAATCAAAATCCACGCATATAACGTTTACCCTGCGTAGAAGAACATGTCCACCAGTAAATATCAATCATCGTCAACTCCCCCAAGCAGAGCATGTTAAATATCTTGGTATGCATTTAGATCGACGCCTAACCTGGAAGAAGCACATACTCTCTAAACGGAAACAACTAGGACTAAAATTATATCAAATGTATTGGCTCATTGGGCGCAAATCCAAGTTATCATTAGATAACAAGGTATTGCTGTATGAGTCTATACTCAAGCCCATTTGGACATATGGAATTCAACTATGGGGTACCGCTAGCAAATCTAATATATCCATCATTCAACGGTTCCAAAATAAGGTGTTGCGTGCCATTGTTGATGCTCCGTACTATATTTCAAATAAAGTGATACAACGCGATATTCCTCTAGAACCTATAACGAGTGTAATCCAACGTGTTTGTGTGAAGTACTTCGAAAGAGTGTCAGTGCATCCCAATGTACTCGCTAATCAGCTAAATATGCGACGTGATAGTGAAGTGCGTAGACTAAAACGTTTAACACCACCTGATCTGATTACTGGACATATGTAGAGTTTAGAATAAGCATTAGAATAAGACTAATTAATTAAGATAATATTTTATACAGAAGATTGCTTAATGAAGTGATTTTCTACGTGCCATGTATATATAATATAGACATAAGAAATACTTATTGCCAATAGGGCAGATTGTGGACTCACGAAGAGTAATAAAAAAAACCCTTATTTGTATACTTTAAACAGTTTATTAATTACTCTAGTGTGTTTATTTTTAAAACCATTTGAAATGTTAACAGATTTTTAGTCAAGTATTTCTTAATCGTTTTATAGCCTTTTTATTTCTCCTTTTTTAACTGACTTCGAAAAAAGACTATTTTCCGGTGTAGATTTTTTTTAATGAACGTTCGCCGTTTTATTCTTGACTTGTCTTTTCAAAACTATTTTTTTATTCGAAAGGGTGCACTTTCAAGATGGTCCCCCTGAAACCAAATCAGGATCTGTTGGAGGAAAGGGTGGAAATCGATCGAAACGCTCAAATTTCAAAGGCACGTCCGCAGTTTCCACCTATTTTTTATCTAAAATAATCAGATATTTGTGTATAATGTTATTGCTGAACTGATGTGACGAAAAATCGGAAGTCGTTCAGTGCAAAACCTTTTCAGTTTGATTTTTAAGCACTAACTATGGTATATAAGACGTCGTAGAAATATTGTAGACTAATGCTTCTATAGATTCCCGGTAGGGACAGTAAATTTTTGTTGTTGTTTAGTCAGAACATTTATCAAATCACCTAGACTACGTAACGTACCCCGCAGCCTGAACCACTCCTTATTTTGAATAATTGTTTCTTTATTCATATTTTTCCTTCTACCTTTACTTAGCTTACCCATTGTAATATTAAATAGAATACACAAAGAAAAAACGTTTTAAAATAAAATATATCTATAATAATTGTAATAACTAAATATTTTTTTAAAATTATTTTATTATTATGTTGTTACTAGTCATTTCCGACTAACCTACAATTTGTCTTTATGATAACTTAAATCTAGCTATATAACTAGGAGGACCCACCGACCCTATCTCAGTCTCTGGTGAAATAATGTTTATATATGTCACTGCTGCATTTTTTATTATATACACCTCACCACACAAGATCAGGTGGTTTGATTCTTTTGAGTCTGTGTCCTGTTCTGGTGATATCCAAAAGTTGCAATACTTCAATAGTCTCATGAGAATGGAGTCTTTCCTCATGCCCCCTTGCAATTCTCTTGATTTCTTGACTGACTGTGGGTATCTGAAGGTCTCGATGTAGGTAATCAGTCCTATAGTATTTGGATGCACCCACAATACCTCTCAGGACTTTGTTCTGAAAAATTTGAAAAACATCTCCATAATTGAACTCCGTATGTCCATATAGGTTTCAGTATTTGCTTATATAATAGCAATTTATTATGAACTGATAATTGTGATTTTCTTCCAATTAGCCAGTACATTTTCCTATATTTCAGTTCCAGTTTTTTTATTTTCTTCTTTATATGTTCCTTTCAGCGAAGTTTTGCGTCAATATTCATTCCAAGATATTTAGCGTTGTTGCTATATGGAATGATACTATTATTTAATGTTATGGGTGCTTGTACGGTTTGTTTATAGGAGAACTGCACGTGAACAGATTTACTTTCATTAATACTAAATAAAAATAAACAAAAACCTTATTTAACTACACGTATTTTATATTCAACTATATAGACACAATTTAGCTTAATACCTACCTAGATCTATTTATCTATTACAGTATTATTTTAACTACTACCAACTGATCAGTTTGAAGTCGGTGCCGAGCCCACAGAATACAGAAATAATAGTAAATTTTGGTAACATATACAAAAATTTAAACTACCAACAAAATAAATCTATATTAATATAACTGTTTGGGTAAAAATTAATTAAATAAGAACATTCATAAATAAAATTCACCCCCAAACATCTTAAAATGCGAACGAGATATCAACACCCCCCTCCCCACCCACGAATTTCACCCCGGACTGTTCATTGGCGCGACTAATGTCTGGCCCTCCAGTCTTTTTTGTTTCGTTGAGTCGTCCCGTCCATAAAACCGGAGGGATTCGCGCTCAGTACCGTCACATCGCTCGGCAGTCTTCGTATAGGCGCGTGTTTCTCCTTTACCTTAACCCCCGCCAACAAATTACCGAAGTTGCGATAGGACAGTGTTTTTTCCGAGATAGCTTCGCGAATCGGGCATTCCGAGTCTGAGTGCGTTTTTGTTTTGTTTTGTTTCGTTTTTTTCGTCGCGACAGCCTCTGTCAGTTTTGACGTACGTCGAGGAATTTTTATTTTTCTGGTTTGGAAGAATAATTAATCGTAGAGAATCGTGCCGCGTGAGGTTGTTGGACTTTCCGACAATGGAGCTGTTGTGGATGAGTTTGGTCAGCTTGGGACTTACGCTCGGAACCACGTTCGCAGTTGTCAAAAAGTGAGTAAATATCATTCCGTTGTCTAGCAACGGCCGTTGATTTTATATCGTTCGAGCAAGCCGTGAATAATAGTTGTCTGAGAGAATGCAATTTTTCTTGCGGTAAAATTATGGTGGTCGTTAAAAGATCGTCGGCGAACACTGAAACAAAAGACAAGCGATAATTACGAGAAATACTTCCGACCAAGTCATTATGGGAATTTCTTTGAATCTATGGTTTTTTCCTGAAAATAATATTTGGTATTCAAACAAAAATGAATGTAAAAAAGTCATGGCACTCTTGATACAAAACAAACTTAGTAATTCTCTATACAGAGCACTTTTCATGGAATTCAACATAAATATGAAACATAAATAATAAGGGCATAGAGAAAAGTCTGGACTATATAACGCCCTCTTAATACATAAAAAGTGTTATGATACTGCTAAGGCTAAACAAGAGTAATTATTTTGTTTAATTTTCAATTTGTGGTTTTTAAATTTATCCTACGATAATCAAAAACATCTATTTTGGGTAAAAAAGAATTCTCCTGTGGTGGAAGATGGATTAGGAGTATTACTTTGTTGGTATTTATATACAAGACTGTAGCTATATTAAGAAAAGGTCCTCAGCTAGACCGTTTTTGTTATGTAACTTTTAGACCTTTTTTGTGTGATATATAGAATTAAGATAATCAGGAAAGCCAATGGATCACATAGTTTAATAAGAATTATGAATTAGTTTTGATTGTTTTTGGTAAATTGATTTTTTTTTGTTGAAAAAATGTGTAGATTATTTTTTGTATGGAAACAGCAAAGTCTGGGGAATATGACGGGCTGTATGTATTTCTGCTAGTAAAATGGCCATTTTCTTCCGGTTCTGGGTTAAAAAGTATTAATTTTAAAGGATGGGGATCTCCCATGATGGTTTAATTCTGGTTAACCATCCAATTCGTCATCCTTCCACTTTTTCAAATTTTTTACAAATTATACGAATTACTAAAACATTTTTTTAACATTCAGTTTTTTAAAATTACTACACATTATATATACGGGTACTTATACATTATTATTACATATTATATATACTAAAACGTAACTATGTTAATATATGAACACACGATTGTTTTTCAGTCGAGATGTTGTTCGTTATTCTCTCTATAGTCTTGATGTCTGTGTCTATATTATCTTGATAAGATAAATATGCTTCAAAACAATAGAATATTCCACTTAATTTTATTTTGTATTATCTTCATAATGTTGAAGGTGCTATTTTAATTTCTGGGATAATTTGACTGATTCCATAAATCCTTGAATTATTATTATATAATGTAGCTTGTAGTTCTGTCACTACTAATAATTTCTCGATTATTCGAAATCAAGAAACAGATCGAGCTAAATCGGGCGAATGCGTCATGTCGTATATGTTATATTGTACGAACAGATACGTTATTTTGATGGAATATCATTTTTCTTCAGTAAATTTTGTTTTTGTTTTTTTCGCGATTTTTGCATCCCATTGTTACAAAAGTTGTTCAAAAGTTATCTAAAGTTGTTGTTTTATCGAATTGGACGTAATCCACGTGCAAAATTCCTTTACGAATTTTTTAACATAAATTCTTAAAAGAGTTCTAAGTAACCAAGATAATAACAAAATATCGGTAATATAATTATTTTCTGAGAACAGACAACTTATACGGTCTAAACCCGTTATTATTTATTTGCATGAGAAAATTATTTACATCAAAAAGATGTTTCCTTTTTCTGTGCCCATCATTTGTTCTTTAGAAAAACTTTGCGGTATTGGTTGTTTAATTTTAACGCTTCTCGAAAAGTATTTAGTCTCTGGTCATTTTACTAGGAAATAAGGTTTAAAGAGGAGACCCCTGGTCGGTTTTTCGATAAAATTCTCTTCGGCACATGCCGTCTCAAATGCACCTGGTGAAAATTTTCTGTTTTCATCGCTCACAGCTGGTGTTCTCTACCACCAAGGGCGAAAATTGTTCTTTTTTAGTGGGAGCGAATGAGACTAACTGAATATAATGCTACAGAAAACCAAAATAAAAGAAATTTTGCGTGTTTTTACGATTCCTTGTCCATAGAACTATATTTAACTGTTTTTACATGAGTAATGTTACTGATTTATTGGATTTTCTTTGGATTTTGCATCCCAACAAACTGATCAAGTGCGAATATTGAAACACAAGTTGGCGTCGAAGCTGAAGAGCCAATTTCTAAAGGGATCTAAACAACCAAGGTAATAACAATATATTTGTAATCTAACTATTTTCTGAGAACAGACAACTTATACAGTCTAAACCCGTTATTATTTATTTAAATGGCTCTTTCTTATTATACACATCATGTAGAATAGTTTAGAACATTTTTCCATATAATTAACCTTACTTAGCATGAGACAAAATCTTCAAAGAACAAAAGGGTACGTCTAGTTATGTCTTATTTATCCTTAAAAACTTAGCTGGAGCTGTCTTGATAAAATTGTCCATAAAAAACGCCAGAATGGCCGAGATAAAAATACGAGTAATTTAGACGACTGGGACCTTATGACTAATGACATTTGAATGTATCTGGGGTAAAAACAAAGCGATAATCCACCGTAATAAGGATGAAAAAGATGTTCTCTTTTTTCCTGTTCCCATCATTTATTCTTTAGAAAAACTTTGCGGTATTGGTTGTTTAATTTTAACATTTCTGGAAAAGTATTTAGCTGCCGGTCATTTTACTAGGAAATAAGGTTTAGAGAGGGGACCCCTGTTGTTTTTTCAAAATTTGTGTTTACCACGTGCCGTCTCAAATGCACCTGGTGGGTATTTTCAGTTTTCGTCACACACAGCTGGTGTTCTGTACCACCAAGGACGAAAATTGTTGTTTTTATTGGGAGGAAATGAGAATAAGTGAATATAATGCTACAGAAAACCATTAAATGAAAGACGTTTTTCGTGCTTTTGTGATTCCTTGTTCATAGAACTATATTTAACTATTTTTACATGAGTAATATTATAGATTTATTGGATTTTCTTTGAATCAAGTGAATATTGGAAGGAATTATATCGGGTAAATAAAAGGAGTGTGCATATTTTCAAAGCTTATCCGTCTAAGAATATGCCCTGAAGAGGATTTTTCAAATTTTAAATTATTTTCGGAGATATAGCTGTTTATGTAGTTACGAGACGGTTCACTTAATATGTCAAGTTCTAATGAACTGATTTATTCGAAATTTAGAGTTAGGCTTCTCTATACATTCCTCTAAAGTAACACAATACAATGCTAACATTTAAATTTTTAATATTTAAAAAGAATCTGTAAACTCGAAGAAAAATGGTAAAAACATTTATAATTTGACGAAACAAATTTTGTTTTCTTATTTTCATACCATAGTAGAATGTATAAAGAAGGTTCACACCAAATTTCATCTAAATCGGTTCAGTAGAATTTGAGATACCATGTGATCTTAAAAACAGTAGTTTCGACAAAAAGTTGTCGATGTAGATGTCACGCGTAACCAAAAAAATAGCTCTATCTTGGAAATTAATTAAAATTTTTAAAAATCATGTTGTGGTATGTTCTTAAAAGGTTAAGCTTTGGAAATATTAAAAAAAAATCATAATTATTAAATAAAATAAGCCCTCATAAACTTCCAGTGCCTGGATATCTGGATATTACAGGAGTAAAGTTGGGATAGATTTATGAGATGGTTATCAGATACCGGAAATTATTTTGTGAACTTCAGGGTATTTTTTATCTCGTAATACCTTTGGTGATTAGAAAATATTTGTTATTTCACAAATTCCTTAAAATTAATTTATAGGCCTGATAACAAAAGTCCAGACAGTTTTATTTTTATTGATGATATATGGATTTTTCTGTCTTAATGTTAAATGATATTAAATATCTTTAATAAATTAGTAAACATTGGTCAATTTAACGTCAGACTGTTTAAAGTTTTGCATGTGTATAGCTACGTAAATATTCGATATAACCTAAATTCGAAATCCTTTATAATTATTTCACAACTCTAATTTTATTATTTCTCATTCATTGGTAAAACTGTTTACCATAGTATTTCAAATGTACTCCGATATTTTGCCAGAATTCTATATATTAACAAAAATAAAGACAATTTTATTTTTATCGATACATTGATTTTCTCTCTCTCAATATTCAATGATGTTAAAGCTATTTAAGGAATGTGCAATCATTGATCAATTTCAGGTATTGATACTATTGTTCAGTAAGTTCAAAATTTACATAAACAATATTGCTTTATAATAATTATAACTGAGGTATGATCATTCTCCTAGAAATATTTTAGACACTCTGGTAAAACTATAAATTGACCAAAATGCGTTCAACGATAATAATAAAAAAATCATTTTGATATTGAAATTCACGAACAATCTGTTATAGATGAAAACTGAAGATGAGTCCAGTTTAGTCCAGTCTCATATTATTGAAATGGACAATAGGAACACAAAAATGTTTTTAAGAAATCGTAAAACTGTTTATTCTTAACAAAAATAACAAATTAAAACATTTCCTAATGTAAAACGACATCATGTTTTCTATTATGACACAATCCCTCTCGTTTCTCAACATCGAAATCGATTTTCTGCGTGGGACGCTGAGAACCGAAAATGCAATACATTTTTGGTTCAGTCTTGACACGATTTACACAACAATCAGGCTGTAACCTTGTCTTTTTAACTCTTTCGAGACGGTTTTATGATTATTTCGTTGATCAGCGATCGATATTGATCGAACAGTATGTGTCATTACAATTTTTTTAGTTGACATCCTTGATTTATTTCTGTTATTATTAATAAATTACCATTTTTGAGCTTAGGGATTATTCCTTGTTGGTTATTTTGTGTATTATGTTGTGTTCGAAATTGATTGAATGTTATTAATATTGATAACAACTGTTACAATGTATTCTGCGCATGTCAACATAATTTGCCCTTAAATATTAAATGAATTTAGTTTTTCTTCGGATATAAAATTATGTTTAGAATAAAAATGTGGAATTACAGCCCTACAGAATGGAAAAGCAACAACAATAGCCAGTTTAGCTTTGAGAAAAATATTTCGTAAATTAAATTCCTTGTCTCTTTTATATCTGTAATAAATTTGCTGGAAAATCTGTAAAAATAATAACTTAACTAATTAGAGTAAAATTTTTATAATGCATCGTTAAAACTATTCGTCCTAGCATATTTTAAATAAAAAAACATAATTTGTGACCACAGGGAGGTTGGAACCATTCACCATTTAACATATCTACTTTCTGTCTTAAAAATTACGATAAACGTTAGGCTTTGCAAGCTGTTAAACCCAAAACAAATATTTGACAGGGTCTTGGGTCTTAAATAAACATGTCCAAACAACGGACCATTGAGTTAAAGTTAACCAATGTTCCGAATTCCGCAGTAAACTAGTAAATGGTTTTAAAATATATTAAATAAGATTTTAGATGATAATCCTGCTGACTTTACAAATAAAATATTGATTAAGTACAATATCAAGTAAAAACACAAAAAAGCTGCAAGTAAAATATAAAAAATATGTTCACTTATTAACACTTCTTACTACGTTGAGCGAGTGATTCGCTATACTGTCATTGTAGCTGCAAAAATGAAGAACATCATCCAAGACGAACAGTTTCATTAAGCTGCGATGTCAATAGGTGAAGTAAACCGCACTTTAACAGAGTGTTGCTCAGTTTTCAACGTATTCAACGTAAGTTTGGTATACCCAGTGATCTTGAGAAACCGATAATTCCGAATTAGGGTGATTCTTTTTCGACTAAGGGCTTCATTCAATCTGAAGTCCCATCAAAATTTAGGTTTTGAGGGATGACGCTCCCTTATTGTCTTACACTCCACGAGCAGCTACATGTAACAGTCCAATAGTTCAAATTTTGGCTTAAAATAATCAAGATATATTATTTTACTGTAAGAAGTACCCATTAAGTAGATACAACAAGTTACCAGATCGGGCGCCATTTACTAGGATTGATATAATCCGATGGAGCAAAATCTGGAGAATAAGGCGGATTTTCTAAGATTACCCATTTTAGCGTTTCAAAACACATTTTAACCTCTTCGGTCACATACACTTATCTTTCTTAATGGCCCTACCACACTGTAAAATCTTCGTGCCTTGAATATTTTGTTCCGTTACGGATATAGAAACTTTTTTTTGCTTCGAGTTCTTGGGCTATTCCCAGTTCATTTTTTATAAAAAGCAACAATCTTCGCAAATAATATTTGTTAAGTGTGTCTATCAAACTTACCTACCAAATTCCAATTTTCACCATTTTGAGTACCCATTTATCGATGGTGCCATCTTTAGTAAAGCGGCGGGTTTCAATTTGTACTCCTAATATAATATAACAAGATAAGCATATGTCCGTACAGGAACAAATTAACAACCTGATATAAAACAAAGGAATAATCAGTCTGATATCACCGAAGTTCGGTTTCTTGGTAATAATAATAATATAACAAAAAGACTCGAGAAGAATGTGCTTCCTGACATCACTTTCTCGAAAAATTATACTGCTTATAAGATGTTAAAACAATGTTATAATTTACGGACATATATAGTAAATGATTTGTTAACATTTTCATTTGTTGAATGTTTATAATAATTTGATTGTATTTCGTTGTTTGGATTGATTGCAAATATACTACTGATAAACTAATATAATACTGAACCACTTCCTACGACTTCGAGTGTTTTGGTTAGGTTATAACGATAATTGTTCTGGTATAATGTGATTGAGCTTGGTAGTTTCGTAAAATATCTATAACTTCGTAGATTATTAATATTTTCAACTGTTCTGTATATTCTAGACAATCATCATCAAATCATTTTCCATTTTCAACACTGTTAATCATTAGAATAGAGTTTATAGTATACTTCCCCAACAATATGTCTACTTGATTATAATCCATATATTTGGGGGGAAGGGGTGATTGTCGAACTCTCCGAGTGATTGGGTTTGCAACAGAAATCTATCAATACCCTCAATTGTGTTCATTCCTCTAACTCATTGATATTTTATTATAAATTTAGCAAGAAAAAATGGAATATTATGAATGAATGAATATTCTGTTTGTAGAACTATTTGATGAATTATGTGTTTTTTTTTAACGTTTGGATATATTTTGGATTCACATTGTATGAAATGCCTTAGTTCTAGTGTTTTATCTCGACAAAATTCATCTTCCGGGAAAGATTCTGTTGATTAAAACAGATCGAGGTTTACAGCCTATCTAGAAGAAGAAGAAGCAACAAGCCAAGACTTCACACTACATAATTGTCGCTTGTACGATTTTACGACACGTATATAGATCATCAATATTAATATTATAATAATTTTTGCTATTTTATATTCACACCTTGTAACTTTTGTAATTTTATGTTATTGTTGAAGAACGACTTCATAATGAACAATTAGTTTTGCGATAAACCATTAAATATCTTTATTTGTTTTGAGATTTTCCCTTTTTATTATAACAACGGCCTGTATTATAATCAACTTTTATACAACTAACTCTGTGAAAAGCAGACTTTTTCAGAGTAGTTCCTCAAAATTACCAGTTTTCAAACCAAACTTATTATTATTCGTCTTGCGTGATAAAGAAAGAACATGAAAGCATTGTTAAAAGTATGAAAGTATTAATATATTGTATGAAAAAGTGAATTTTCTTCAAAATTTCATGGATTCTTTCAATTTAGCAAGAGAAAATGAAATGTTAGAGACAAATCACTAGTTATCTTTGGCCAACAATTACAAAGAACTATTACAAACATTATTCAACTAAATGTAATTATTTTTGTTGCTATAATTAAGGAAACCCATTAAATATAACACCAGTATACGGTAATAATAGATCGAAGGTTTCACGTGTTTAAACCCCATTAAACCAAACAAAAGTCTAGACCAATCGAGAGCTATGACGCGAGACCTAAATTACGGTGATATATATTCCAAATTTCTCCAATAAAAGCTGAACTGATGTTTTATTCCAATAGTAAGGACTATTTTTTGTTAAAAGTTCTAATTAAATTCACCTTGGTATTTTTCCACATGCATTTCGATGGAGACGATTTTAGTGAAATTAATTTGACTATAAACTATTATAAATAAACTTATTAGATTACTAAGTAGTATAGGTGTGTTTAGTGATGTTGTTGTTTTTCCTATTTAGAGTTTATCCCTGATATATTCATCACAGGTCTCTGATTAAAATTAAAGCTTTTTTAAGTCATGTTAACCTTTCGGGTTTTCTCATTTTTCTTCCCATAGCTGTCGAAGATACAGTACAGATGTGAAAAGTATAAAAATCAGTTATCACTTATAAAACGTGTAAAGTCACATTATATAAGGAAAGAATGAATTAATACGATTTCTTAACGTCCAATGAATTTTAATCCATCATTTTAGATAAGGTGACACTGTCTTTTTTGTTCAGTGTAGAAAACCAATTTATTTACCTAATATATAACTTGAAAAAATGATTCAAATTGTTGTGACCGAAAAATGCTAACCACTCTCATAATAGTGACTAGAAACCTTGAAATACTCCTTTCTAATTCTACTTTTGCAATTTAGATAATGAACCATTGATACGTACTTAAATTCTTGACATTTGCCACATTTTGCTTAGCAACAAAATTACTCTTAACGCTTTTTGAAGTAAGTAGTTCTCATTGCTTTTCTTTCCGTATGTAATATTCGAGTAGATTTTTTATTAGTATTCTTAATGAGTTGTCTTGACATTTTTGTTTTATTAATTTATTGAAATTATACCAGACCTAAATAAATATTCTGTTAATAGAGCTATTTAATGAATTATATGTTTGTATGTATTTTAGATTCACTTTGCATGAAATGGCTTAGTTCTAGTGTTTTATCTCGAACAAGATTCATCTTCCGGGAAAGATTCTGTTGATTAAAACAGATCGAGGTTTACAGTCTATCTAGAAGAAGAAGAAGCAACAAGTCAAGACTTCGCACTACATAATTGTCCGTTGTTATAAAAAATATTATAATTCTTGTTATTTTATAGCCACACCTTGTAACTTTACAAGCAGAACAAGTTTAAATAATAAACTGTCAAGGTGATGGTCAGATATCAGAGTGCGTAATAAACACAAAGATTTTTTGTTATTGTTGAAGAACGACTTCGTAATGTATAATTAGTTTAAGAGAAACCATTAAATATCTTTATTTGTCTTGGGGTTTTCCCTTTTTTAATATAACAACTGCCTGTGTTACAATCAACTTTTATGCGATTAACTCTGTGAAAACAAGAGTAGTTCCCCGAAATTACCAGTTTACAAACCAAGCTTATTATGATTATTTTTTCATGATGCTGCTAAAGAACATGAAGGCTTTATTACCACAAAAGTACGAAAGCATTAAGATATTGCATGAAAAAGGATCCTTTTTACAATATCAATAATACAAATTGTAATTAATAGTAAATATAATCCTTCCAATAAAACAGCCAATACACGTCATCAACGTCATCGAACGTAATGCCAATTTTAGTCTATAAAAACGTAAAATCTCTTTTTAAAGAGCATTTCTCTTGTCCATTTTACTAATTAGCCTTACTCAAACTTTTTACTTCAATAAATATGTATTAGATGCACTGTGATGTTAAAATAAATTATGTTTTATAACGTCACTTTTGTTTTATTATTTTATTTACATTAGTATTTTGTTGTCAAGTCAAAACAAACGAAAACTTAAATTTGGTGCGGCAACGTTGCATTATACATTTTGATGACTTGCATTGGCTGTTTTATTGGAAGGACTGTAGTAGTGCTGAGTATAATTAATATATTTCTGTTATATAATACAACACAAGTATATCAATATATAGCTATAATAATATAAATAAAAACTGATAGCTGAGCTTAGTAATCAATATAAATTTAAAAATACAAATACAAAGATGCTATAAAGAAATAAAATGAGACATTATGACAGAATAAGAGAAGCTTAAACGTATTATAATCAACAGAAGAAACGGAGAGGTAAATTAATGGTAGATATCATCGAATAACTGAAGAAATGAAATACAGGAAATTAATTTGCTTCATTAGACTTCGCTCTTGAACGCACTCAAAATTTCTGTAAATTGAGGCACGCTCTTACACATACTATTCTTTGCACAAAAATACTATATACAGTGTATAACTTATAAAAATGATTATTGTCTTAATATTTTTTGTATATTTGGTGGAATCAGTTTAATATAAACTGCTAAAAATGGAATAAAACTGTAACTAGAGAGCAGTATCGTCTGTAGTTAACGTGTTAGAACTATTACATTGAAAGAAGTGCATCAACTTGCCTCAGATCTGATTAAAGAATATCTGGAAACACTAAACACTTTCTGGGTCTAAAAAATGGATCGATTCATGGATTGTATCTAATAGCAAAGAGCTCTTCCAAGTCAGAATTTGTCCATTGTCTACAAGACAGGAATAAGTAATAACTAGTGATAGACGGTATTTCTATTAGGTGTCTATGGGTGTCCTGATCATTTTTTAAAAAGTTAAAAATGCATTTATTAAGACAAATTGGTATAATATAGTGTCTATAAATTAGTTTTAAAGGATTTTTTTAAATTTAAAGCTCAAAAATTCAATTTTGTCCCATGTTTCAATCATTTTACGGATTCCATCTCGACAGAAAGAGGTATCTTTTAAGATTATCTATGAATCAACTAATTTTTTGGTATATTTATATGAAATGAAGTGTTGCTCAGACAGGTCACTCATATGTCGGCCTAATCAGAAAGAGCGAGACCTGGAGAATAGGACGGGTGGAGTAGCACTTCCCAGTTTAATGTTTCCAAGTATGTTTTAACCGGTTTTGCAACATGTGGTCGAGCATTGTCATAACATTCTTGTGTCTTCGTCCGTATTCCAATGGTTTTTCAATCACACTTATCAATTTTGGTTTCATTGGCTTTTAGAAATCGCTTTTCAATGGCTGTAAATAGTTACTTAATTAATCGCTAAACCATCTAAAAGTTCTTAAGGAGTTTTCAGTATATAACAAGTCAATTGAAAAGTCCCCCGCCTACCATAGTAAAACACATTTGTTTGGCAAAATTACTTTATTTTGTATTCAACATAATTCACTTCAAGGGTTATACACTGATTACAGCGACCCTGAAACTTTTCGATATCATTTTTGTAGTACGATGTGTCCTTTGCTTCAAAATAGGCCTCAGTTTCGGCCTTAGCCGACCTCTTCATTCGGCGAAAATTTCTTCCCAGCGAGCATTCCTTTGAGATCTGAAAACAGAAAATAGTCGCTAGGGGCCAGATCTGAATACGGTGGATGAGGAAGCAATTCGTTTTTACTGACTTGTGACACGCGGCATTGTCTTGGTGAAGCAGCGATTTTTCGGCAATTTCGTCCTTCAAACGGTCCAATAATGCTGTGTAATAGTTGATGATCCTTCCTTTTTCAAGGTATTCAATGAAAATTATTCCATGCGCATCCTAAAATATAGACGCCATAACTTTGCCATCCGACTGTTGCGTTTTTCCACGCTTTGGGTTCATCGTGTGCAGACCACTCGGATGACTGTCGATTGGACTTCGTAGTGAAATTATGGAGCCATATTTTATCCATTGTCACATATCGATGCAAAAACTTGGGTGTGTTACTCTCGATCATCTTTAAACACTGCTCCGAATCATCAACTCGTCGTTGTTTTTGGTCAAAACTGAGCTCGCGTGGCATCCACTTTGCACAGAGCTTTCTCATACCCAAATATTCCTGAATGATATGATGTACACGTTCAGTTGATTTTTTGCTTCAACTGTATTTTTTTCGCTTCAAAAAGCAATATTTTATCAATACGCGAAATTCCTTTTTATCCATTTTTTCACAATAACAAAAGTTGCTTCACTCAAAATGCTATAATTTACAGACTAATGATCCGACAGGTGTCAAATTTTGAGGGTTAGGGTTAACTAAAAAACATATTGATTGAATTCTAGTAGCCATCTATGTGTCAGGCCGGGGACGTTTCAATTGACCTGTTAATGTTTATTGTCCTGATAGGTTTGTTATATTCTAGATTTCCCGCTTTTTGAATAACAGATGTTAATAAAATTGATGGTTAGTTAGCATGAACAATATACATATACGTATCTCACGCCTATAATTTCTGCAA
Source organism: Rhynchophorus ferrugineus (assembly GCF_030347505.1). Lineage (NCBI taxonomy): Eukaryota > Metazoa > Arthropoda > Insecta > Coleoptera > Curculionidae > Rhynchophorus > Rhynchophorus ferrugineus. The sequence goes on along the minus strand of NW_027472582.1, from coordinate 5,974,747 downwards.
ATAAACTTGAAATATGAACAAATATTTTAACAGTTTACCAGATTTCTCGTATTTTTATACATTGTTTACACAAGGCCTTAATAAATAATTTAAAAAACAACATTTTAGTTCGTTGTTTAACCAGATTTACTTGTTTTAGCTGAGAAAAATTTAAAACAAACGAACTGAAAGTCAATATTTTTAATTTTATTGGTACTTATGTTTGCTGATATTATCCGAAAAACACCGTCCAGCGCAGACTAAATATTTGATGTTAGTTTCGAGGTTAAACTACGGTTGAATGTAGTGTTGGGAACAATCGACTGAAATCGACTATCGACTGTTCAGTAATTGACTACTTTTTACTACTAGAAATTTACTATTTCAGTCGCTATTTTTGGTTCGACTGTTTTTACTAGTAACTGTTTTCGGTCCGACTGATTTTATTACTATTTACTGTCGACTGTTTCAGTCGTTTACTTTTAGTTACTATTTTCGGTTCTACTAGTTCATTCGACTGATTTTTAACGTTCTGGCCTTCCGTCTTAGCCGCGACCTTGAAAGTAATGCGCCGAATTTATGCTTATATAGATTTATATGTAATATATGTGGTTTTATGTTTTTTGTAGTTTGATTGTGAATAACTATATATTGTAAATTAATATAGCAGCATTTTGGAACGCTAGTTTTCGAGGGCAAAAAAATTAAATTGCAAATGTTAAATAGTAAGATACTTTTGACTGGCATAATAGGTAATATTTTGGACTGGTATAATAGGTAATATTTTTTTGATAAACTTTCACGATTTTTTTCCAAGCCTCTTGTTTGTCGAAACTCTTTTCCTAAAATCTTGAAAACTAAAATTAGGTTCCAAGGGTTTCAGAAATTGCATAGATCCAAAAGATTTGAAGAGTTTTTTTACAGTAGCAGTTGTTAAATTTCTTTTAAAAATATTAACGATAAGGAGGTGAATAAAGTATATTAAATATTTGTAATAAATACATTTTCTGATAGGAAAACTCTATTTTCATATTTTGTTGGCTATTAAGAAGAGCACCACAGTTTTTATTTGTTAACGAATGGACTATCTTAACAGAATGTGTTCAACTTTTAAAACCCATTGAAATAATGACCACCGAGTTATCTGGTGAAAGATATCCCAACGATGTCTTTAATTATATGGTTAATAAGAGGACTGCAACATTCCATCAAATCCAAGATTTTAACAAGTGAATGGGGAAAAAAGACAAAATTGTCTATTAGATGTCATCAATAAAAGACTGGCAATTTTAGAAATTAATACGATATGCGGGAAATCCACATTTTTAGATCCTAGATTTATAAAAGCAGGATTTGGTATTGCAAATAATGCTGAAGCAATACAAAAAGTTATCACAAAAGAGGTATCTTCCAATCTAACTAAAAAAAATACAAATATCGTTCCACAGTTCGAAATTCAAGACAAAACAACTGACCAAGGATGTATTGACATCTGGAGATATAAAAAAATGGCTAGAATGAAAGAAGTAATTACTCCAAATACTGCAGCAACTTTACAGATTTAGCAGTAGTTGGAAATTCCATTTATTGGGCGTTTAGAAAACCCATTGAATTTTTAGCAAACCCATAAAATGAAACTACCTGAATTATATCAGTTACACGTAAAATATTCTTCTATACCCGCAACATCTGTCCCCTGGGAGCGAGTTTGAACATGGTAATATTCCTAAACAGTAATTTAAAAATATTTCTGTTCAGAAATAAATAAAACTTTTATTTAAAAAAGGTCTGGTAGTTATTGTACGATCATTTTTACGTTCATCATGGATTAGATTTTTCAATGATAAAGTATACGTTTACATTTTATTTAGTAGTTATGGTTATTGAAAATCATTAGTTCTTAGGTTTTATTTAAGTTATATTGTACTATTTATATTTATTATGCTATGTTGTTTAAAAATAGCACCTAATATATTAAAACACCATAAAACATTTGTGGTGTTATTATTCCATTCCCTTTTACACATCCGCAGAACATTCAGTATAAACGTAATCCTACTACCTTTAAAATTATATTATTTATTACATGATAATACAAATTAGTTTTTTTTTCTTTTCTTTTTCACAAGTTATCACGTGAATGAATATATATACATGTCTGTCCCGCTTATACTACCATTCGAGAATATAGACATTTAAAATTAACTGCTCCAAGCATTTATCTCCGTCCTTTCCTATCTCACCTTTTATACAGACAAGAAATCATACATCTTCATCTGACATCACGAATGGAAGAAACGTCCATTTGACTGAAAATAGTAATTACTATTTTCAGTCGCTATTTTTTTGGCTATCGACTGTTTCGACTGTTGTGAGACTATCGACTGTTTCGACTGTTTTCAGTCGATAGTTCCCAACGCTAGTTAGATGAGAATATTAGTTTAGGATTAAGGAATTTTTATCAAAACTTTCTAGAATTATAAGATAAGATATAGAAGCTCGATAAACCCCCCGACTTACTATAACTACGTGGATTTCCATATATATGATAAAGGAGATTCCGCTTTTGATTAAAATTGAATAATAATGAGGATAATTTGCATTTTATGCGTGGATATACTTGATGAATGTTTGTTTTTGGTATCGTTGGGAATATTCATATTTAAATTATACAGTCTAAAAAAACTTTGTATTTTTTAATTGTAAAAATTGGTCCTAAGTATGTGTATTCAAATCTAAAGCAAAATAATAATACAGGTCTCCAAGATTGACAAGCGAAAATGTAAAGAGAAGCCCCACTGCGAAAAATAAATGGTTTTAATGTATGCTAAGTCTATTCATAATTCTTCTAGTTTATTCTTTTTTATTTTAATATAATAATTAGTGTTGGGAACTATCGACTGTTTAGTAATTGACTACTTTTTACTATCGACTATTTCAGTTACTATTTTTGGCTCGACTGATTTTACTACTTTTTACTACTGACTGTTTCAGTCGTGTACTTTTAGTTACTATTTTTGGTTCTACTAGTTTCATTCGACTAGTTTTTAACGTCCTGGGTCTGTCGTCCTAGCCGCGACCTTGACAAAAAAGTACCCAATTTAGGCTTACATAGATTTATATGTAATATATATAGTTTTATGATTTTTTTGGTAGTTTGCTTGTAAATAACAATATATTGTAAATTAATATAGCAGTATTTTGAAACGATATTTTTCAAGATTGTTAATGTAATAGGATAAAAAGATTGTGAATGATAAATAGTAAAATACTTTTGACTGTTTTTATGGCAATATTAGGTAATATTTCGATTACTCTCTCGATTTTTGTTAAAAAATATTTCCGTTCAGTAATAAATAAAGCATTTACTTTATTTAACAAAGCTCTAGTACTATATATGTTTAATTTTTATTTAGTTTTTTGATTAAGTTCTATTGTATTGTCTTTATTTATAATAGTATATTATTTGATAATAAATAGTAATAAACATATTAAAGTACGATAAATCATTTGTGAGGTATTACTCCATTCCTTTTTACAGATCCACAGAACATTCAAGTATAAAAGTAATTCTACTTCGTTTAAAATGACATTATGAGTTGCATGTTAACAGTATTCAGTAATTATTATCATCCTTTTCTTTTTTAAAGTTAGTACGTGAAGGAATATGTACATCTCCGTCTCGCTTATACTACCGTTGGAAAATATAATAACATATAAAATTAAGTGCTCCAAGCAGTTATCTCCGTCCTTTCCTCTCTCACAATTTATATGGGCAAGGATTCGTACATCTTCGTCTGACATCACGAATTGAACAAAACAGTCGAACCGTGAAAATAGTAATTAGTAATTACTATTTTCAGTCGCTAGTTTTTTGACTATCGACTGTTTCGACTGTTTTCAGTCAATAGTTCCCAACGATAATAGTAACTCATTTAACATATAAATTGTCAAGAAACGTGTCATCCTCTGACACAAAGGATGTCATATCAGCTAGTTTTCACAGTATAGTAAGGGTTTTTGGTCTATTCATCTCCTCTCTTCGTCTCTTTCGTCTTTGTGGAAGTCCTAATTTCTAGTGTGCCAGATAGACTTTTGTTTGATATGTTTAGATTATTCATACTTAATGTCTCTGTATAACCTATTTGGTTATTACTCAACAATTGCACCATTATATACATAAGAATCTTTCAGTAAATCCTTCTGGCATTTCATCTATGCATTATCTTTATGGAGTAAAATATATATTGCCCAATTTATATAAAAAAAAACATGAGTAGCAAATTATTTTTCACCCTCCACATTCATTAAACATTATCCAAGGGTAGTATCTTGGGACCATTCCTGTATTTGCTCCACACTTCTGATATCCCAACAATAAAAGAAACAGTACTTGGAACATTTGCCGACGACACGACACAGTTATCATGGCAAAAGATATATCTTGCCTAAGGCTGTAGAAAAAGTACAAATAGCAGATCAACAAGATCTACAAATGGACTAAAGATATTATATTTGGAGCTTAATAGCTCCAAATATGTCCATGTTAAATATGTACCTAATTATATCAATTGACGAATACCCTATTCCTACATCAGAATCAGCTAAATACCTCGTCATCTCGATGGTGACGAAAGAGATTAGTTTATCAGTTAATCATAAAGCCAATTTGAACGTCCTGCAGACCTCGAAATCAAATGGATATACAAAGTGATTCAAGATTTTATCTTAAACCATGAAATAAGGTTGCTAAATCACAGCAGCGTGGAAGCGATACAGCTACCGGACAACACGCAGGATTCTATATATTCTCTATATTTTCTATATTGTCGAAATTCTTATGTTTTATCATTCATTTTTTTCATAGTTCTCAAAGATAATGGTATTGATAGGAGAAATACAATATAAACATCAGTTGTCGTCCAAAAGTCGTTTAACAGTCGCATAATAGTGATATAATTCAATTTATTTCGGTTTAAGATAACCACTAGTGAATTTTTAATGAACCTAATTTGTTAACTCAGTCTAGTACAACAACTATCATTCGAATCTTTAATTAGAACAACAATTTGTAATTATTTATATCCGGATTTATCGTCATTAACTAACCTTTCTCTTTTTTTTAATATTAGTTGGTGATAGTTTATGCATTACATAATGCATATGTAAACAAATATAAATTATAGTCGGAGAAAAAGCCATTTCATTTTTTTCCTAATAGCTAATAACTTTGAAGCGGAATATCTCTAGTAATACTTATCGAAGGAAGCCATACTATATCGTTTTTGAAAAGTAACAGTCCCTAGGCTGTTCTAGCAATAAAGGTGGCTTCATCTTTTGTATCACTCTGACGTATTTTATCATTTTTAATCATAAAATTGTGATTGTGTTTATCAAGATCTTCGTTTCCAGCTTCTAAATCCTCTAAAGGTTACAAATTTCGACATAATAGCTCAATTGAAAAGTCCCCATCCATATGTTTTTTAGTTTAGCTTTGTAGATAACCCTCAAAAGATGCGTGTATAAATTTGACAGCTGTCGGATCATTAGTTTGTGAATTATAGCATTTTGAGTGAAGCAACTTTTGTTATTGTGAAAAAATAGATCAAAAGGAATTTCGCGTGTTGCTTTTTGAAGGGAAAAATACAGTTGAAGCAAAAACTTGGCTTGATGCCGAGTTTCCGGACACTACCTCAAGAAAATCAACCATCAATGATTAGTATGCTAAGTTTAGACGTGGTGAAACTAGTACCGAAGACGGTGAACGCAGTGGACGCCCAAAAGAGGTTGTTGCCGACGAAAACATTTAAAAAATCCACAAAATGACTTTGAATGACCGTAAATTGAAATTGAATGAAATAGCAGACACACTAAAGATATCAACTGAACGTGTACATCATATCATTCACGAATATTTGGGTATGAGAAAGCTCTGTGCAAAGTGGGTGCCGCGCGAGCTCACTTTTGACCAAAAACAACGACGAGTTGATGATTCGGAGCAATGTTTGAAGATGATCAAGCGTAATACACCCGAGTTTTTGCGTCGATATGCGACAATGGATGAAACATGGCTCCATAGTTTCATTCCGAAGTCCAATCGATAGTCATCCGAGTGGACTGCACACGATGAAACCGATTCAAAGCTTGGGAAAACGCAACAGTCGACTAGCAAGGTTATGGCATCTGTATTTTGGGATGCGCATGGAATAATTTTCATTGACTACCTTGAAAAAGGAAGGACCATCAACAGCAACTATTGCTTAGCGTTAATAGACAGTTTGACGGCCGAAATCATTTGAAGAATGCAAAGCCAGAAGCATTTGAAGAAAAAGAAAGTGCTGCTTCACCAAGACAGTGCACCGTGTCAGAAGTCAGTGAAAATGCCATGAATTGGGCTTCGAATTGCTTCCTCATCCACTGTATTCTTCAGATCTGGCCCCTAACGACTATTTCCTGTTTTCAGATCGAATAAAGAGGTGATCGCCGAAATTGAGGCCTATTTTGAAGAAAAGGAGAAATTGTACTACAAAAATGGTATCGAAAAGTTGAAGTGTTGCTATAACCAGTGTATCACTTGAAGGGAATTATATTGAATAAAAAAAAAACTAATTTTGCTAAAAAAATGTGTTTTACTAGGTAGGCCGGAAACATTTCAATTGACCTGTTATTTAATGATTTTTTTTCAATAACTTTATAACCTGCTGTTATTGAAAATGGCGCTCAAAGTTTCAATACTGCCTGAGGAATCTGATTAAAAAAATATCCCATTAGTGCTCATCTGTTATCAATAATCGTAGTTTGAGGTGCTGTAAAACTCTAACCATTACTATTCAGAGATTATAGAAAAGCGAAATGTTTGTTTTCTCATAAATGACTATGCTATTAGTAGGAAAATAACAGGTTCAGAAATAAACGTATTTCTCAATATTTGTTGACGATTTATACGAAAACATCTCCCTCTCACTTTCTCGCCTGAAATACACTATTTTGTTTTCGTTTCTCTCTATATAAATGAAGCCATATCAGAGTATATACATCGCAAGAAAATATACCGAATATTTGCTACAAAGGTTAATTAATAAGCCTTAACCAGTAATGTTGTCACCGCAATTATTTTAAACAATTTAAAAGGTTTTACTATTAACAGGTGGTGTTACTGTGTATGAAATCGCATCTGGTACAGTTGTGACCAACTTCATGTTGAAGCACTACTGACAGGCTTCACTTTGTGTCATTTCGTCGAAGTATAAACAAAAAAATATTTCAGTACGTTGAAAATGTCTGAATTTATACCGAGTAATTCGTTTTTGCGGAATTTTATTTATTTTTTTACTTCAATTAGAAGAAAAACGGCGTAAAGGTCATCGAATGCTGCGTAAAGCTTATGGTAACCATGCTTCATTGATTTCCAGATGTGAATGCTGGTTTCGACGTTTCATAAAAGTGCTAATGGTGGTCCTGGACATCCAAAAAATTTGAAGACGACGGTTCGAAGGCATTACTGATGATGATGCGTGCACAGCGCAAGAAGAAGAATGACAAATAGTTTCATTAAATTGACCACTGCTAATTCATATAAAACCCAACTGTGAAGCTTCTTTTGGTGTCCAGTATTGTATAAATGGTTCAAAGCTGTTTATGGTCAATGCTCACTTCTCTAACAGTGCGGGGAATATGAATATATCAATCTATCTCGGTATATTTTTAAATTTCATCAACTTTTTCAATGGTTGACCAACCAGGGCGAAATTCACCTTTAACATCGAAATATCCGAACTAAAATGAGAAAAGGAATGCACATCACATAATTTCAATGAGTATGCTCTATATATTTTCGTTTCTGTCAATAAAAAAGCAAAATATGACAGGAATGACTTTCTGGAAACTCAATTTTCAAAGCACTATGACTTTTCGAACGAATAAACGATTGATGCTATGCCGATCCTTTAAAAGGCACAGTAGTATGGCTTCTTTGGATAATTTTTACTATAGATATGCGACTCCAAATTTGTCTATTAGAAAAAAACTGAAAATACTTCTCCTCAAACCTTATATTTTGGCACTTTTAACATTAAAATTATTTTTAAAAACTTACTTAAATACTATCAAAGTGCGGCAGAAAGAAAAACATAATCTCTTGATGGATATTTTTGTACACAGAGCATGAATTGAACATCCAGCTTATCTGTAAGATTTAGCTCCCATTGGCTTTTTCGTGGAAAACAATTTTCAAAAGACGAAGAATGATATTTTGTAGCCTTTCCACCCCGGAGAACTTATTAAACAACCTAGTATAATTTGTAACAAACATAAATATATACCCGTTACAATTATTCTATTTTTACTTAATAATAATATGTTACACTGAATCGATAACCTAGTTTTACCAAATACATGAATAAATCATTTTACCCCATATTATCAAGAATTATTTCCCTTGAGAATAAACTAAAAGGATAGGAAACAAAAAAAATCATAAAACTCTTGCAGCAATAGTAATGCAATCTAAAATGTATCGTCTCAAAGATGTTGTAAATTGCCAATCATTTAGCTATTCGAAAATAGAGTAATTTAATAACAATCAGTTGAAGGTCTCAATTAAAAACCTATCTAAATCCACTAATTTTCTAACGATTTGTAATAAAGAAACGATTAAATAAAATGAAAGTTCAATTTATCTCTAATTGTGGTTTAATACTAACTGTTGAGTTCTTTACTGAACGAATATATCATTGAGAATTGTCGTAAACTCAATAGAAGAAAATGGTAGAATACGTAAAAAGGATTTCTTGGACGTAACGGTGGTTCATGACCTGAAAGAATGCGGTCTAGCCACATAATATTACCTAAATTATATGTACCGTGTGGTTCTGTTTTTAATGGTACATTTTAATGGTGCATCTTTAAAAATATCTGACGCGGACATAAAAAAAATTAATAAATATTAGTATAAGATAGGCAACCAATAATGTCTTATTACCATTACCAACACACCAGTTTGGGTTCATTAAGAAGCACTCAACAATTGACCAGGTCCACAGAATAACAGATGTTATTGAAAAAGCCTACGAAAGTAAAAATGTATGCTCAGTTATATTTTTAGATGTAGCACAGCCTTCGATAAGGTTTGGCATGAAGGCCTTGTTCATAAACTACAGAAAATGCTACCAAAAGAACACACCGAACTATTAAAATCATACATTACAACCAGAATGTTTTAGAGTCAAACAAGAAGAACCTTACTCTACAATAAAAGAAGCTAAAACAGGTGTACCACAAGGAAGTGTACTGGGACCAATGCTTTATCTACTTTACACTTGTGATATACCACAAATGGAAAATATTACGATGGCTACATTTGTTGATGATACTGCGATTATAACTGTCGGAGACAATAGTGAAGAAGCCTCACGAAAATTACAACAGGCAAGGGACAATACAAATAATTGAGCACAAGCTTGGAAAATAAGAATTAATGAAAGTAAATCTGTACATGTGCAGTTCACCTATAAACAGACCGTACAAGCACCAATAACATTAAATAATACTATCATTACATATAGCAACAACGCTAAATACCTCGCAATGAATATTGATGCAAAACTTCGATGGAAGGAACATATAAAGAAGAAAAGAAAAGAACTGGAATTGAAATATAGGAAAATGTACTGGCTAATTGGAAGAAAATCACAATTATCAGTACATAATAAATTGCTATTATATAAGCAAATACTGAAACCTATATGGATGTACGGAGTTCAATTATGGGGATGTTTTGTAAAGAGTTAACATAAATAAAATACAATTTTTCAGAACAAAGTCCTGGCAGGTATTATGGGTGTCACAGTCAGTCAAGAAATCAAGAGAATTGCAAGGGGGCATGAGGAAAGACTCCATTCTCATACTAATATTGAAATATTGTAACTTTTGGATACCACCAGAACAGGTCACAGACTCAAAAGAATCAAAACATCTGATCTTGTGTAGTGTTTTGTAGTGAGGTGCATTTATTAAAAAATTCAACAGTGACATGTATAAACATTATTTCACCAGAGACTGAGTTAGGGCCGATGGGTCCTCCTAGTTATATACCTAGATTTAAGTTAGCATAAAGACAAATTGTAGGTTAGACGGAAACGACTAGTAACTATATAATAATTAAATAATAATAAAAAATGGTATCACTCCATTCGTGTGTCATATGCAAGGCGTATGAAAGCTGTTTGAGAATTCGAACTTAATTTTCTTCCAATAACCCTTTCAGTTCTTTGCCTTCAAATGTTTTTAATCATTCCATGGTCTTTTGATATTAACATCAGAATCGCAGTCACCACTTTTAAATAATTAAAATCAAAATCGACAATATGTATGAAGAAGCACCATCATCATAAGTTCCAAAAAACGTTTGATGATCTTCGTCAGCAAATTTCGTCAAGTTAATCAATAAGTGTCGTCGTTAAAAATTCCTTAAAATTAATCCACAATTCTTTTATATTTTGCAATTCAGACAATTTTATTCGATAATAATCTTTTTGTTTTTGTACTAACTTTAAAACAATTTTTAAATATAGTAATTTGTATTTCGAATGCTGGTCAAAGGATTCAAGAAATAATATTGCCCAATGTTAGGTAACAACCTACTACACACTCTCACTTTCGTAAAGATCGGGGCAAAAATATATTGTGTTCTTTCATCCGATGCTCTATATTTAAAAATTAACTAGACCAATGTTTACGTATAGAATATAAAGTAGGTCTTCGTTGTTATTATATTAAACTGTAATCTTCAATATGTTAAATTAAAAATATGAATGTTAATTGTGTTAAAATTATCGATTTTTTTTGGTAAAATATTTATAAAAATTTGTCTGCAATATTAAAATGTCCTAGATTAAATGGTTTCAGTAGGTCATAGAGTGAGTCATTTGTTAACCTATTTTGGATGACTTTATTGAAATTTCGTTTGTAAATAATTTTTAATGATTGTTGTTTTATTTAAAACGGTAACAGGTCAATTGAAGAGTCCCCGGCCTGACACAGATGGCGCTGTCGATTTGACAGCTGTCGGATCATTAGTTTGTGAATTATAGCATTTTAAGTGAAGTAACTTTTGTTATTGTGAAAAAAATGGATAAAAAGGAATTTCGCGTATTGATAATAACAGTTGAAGCAGAAACTTGGCTTGATGCCGAGTTTTCGGACACTGCCCCAGGAAAATCAACAGTGGACGCTCAAAAGAGGTTGTTACCGACGAAAACATTTTAAAAAAACCACAAAATGATTTTGAATGACTGTAAATTGAATGAAATAGCAGACACTCAAAAGATATCAACTGAACGTGTAAATCATATCATTCACGAATATTTGGGTATGAGAAAGCTCTGTGCAAAGGGGGTGCTCCATCATTTCATTCCGAAGTCCAATCGACAGTCATCCCAGTGGACTGCACACAATGAACCTGCTCCAAAGCGTAGGAAAATGCAACAGTCGGCTGGCAAGGTTGTGGCGTCTGTATTTTGGGAAGTCATGGAATAATTTTCATTGATTACCTTGAAAAAGGAAGGAAAAATTGCTGGGAAGCAATTTTCGTCCAATGAAGAGGTGATCGCCAAAACTGAAGAAAAGGACAAATTTGAAGAAGACAAATCGTACTACAAAAATGGTATCGAAAAGTTGTAGGGTCGCTATAATCAGTGTATCACCCTTGAAGGAATTATGTTGAATAAAAAAAACTAATTTTGCTAAAAAAAATGTGTTTTACTATGGTGGGTCGGGGACTTTTCAATTGACCTGTTACAAATATCTATTATTTACCTTAAAAAGAAACATTAGCTGAACGACTTACTGGTTCATTCCCTTAAACCATCATCATCATCCATAGTCAACCATAAAATCACCTCCAAACTTGTAAAACAAAGTCAAATTATTATCGTAATCTTTTATTTAAAAATATGAGGTAATTGCTTGGACAACAATCTGAATTGATTCTCTACAATAAACTGCTATGATATAAACAAATGTTGAAGCCAGTGTGGATTTACTGTGTGCTATTGTGAGGTTACTCAAAAAAATCCTATATTAATATGATCCATACTTACCAAAACAAAAGTCCTCGCAGCATTGTTATCGCCCCATGATATATTATAGTTTAAATAAATTAAACACCATGAGAGTTTGCGTCACGATAAAACGATTTACCAAAACTGCTCGACAATAGTGGTGTTACCTGGAGGTTGCTCTTCAATAAAACCCTTTGGACTGATATAGTTAAATTCTGCGTGAAAATAACAATATGAAGGAACATTAGTAGCAGTAATTAGCAGCAACGATTTTCATCAGACAAAGATGTGATGGAATCATTCGAATGAAAAGATGACAGAAGTTGAGGGAGGTACTACTAAAAAATAGAGTAATTTCCGTTTCATTCGGGCCAATTAATTGAACAAACTAGTACAGGGTATATTGCGTTTATTCAAATAGTTAAAAGTAATGTTAAATAAATACCAACTGTTATCTTCCATTACCATGAACTTTCCTGGCGGTGTTGACAATGTAGTTAAATTAATTAACACAACAAATCCTATTTTTATCGAAGTTAGTCAACAAAGATATGCATTCCAGCCTGTGTGAAAATAATAATTGAAGAAAGCTGTCTAGACCTTGGCGGACGCCTGTGTTTATGTACATAGTCGTACTAAAGGAACCACCTTCTGTTTTGTTATCTAAGGTAAAACAATCACAAAAGCAACACGGTTAAATCTATATTAATCTGCTGATAAGTTAGTTAAATTGACATTTGTTTAGTATAATGTTGTGTATATATAACCGAGATCGATACTTAGTTCTCCAAAAAATCGCAACATCTTGTAGTTTGGGCATCCTAAGAATATATTTTAGATAATTAATCATATTTGATTATTATTGTACAGACTACTCACCATACGAGGGTCACTATTTATATTTCGGGAATTGCAACACTGTTGTCATGTGAGTCCGTCTGACGGTTCTATCGTAAAGTTTGACATTTTTGACGATATACGTACTCAGAATATTTTGTCGCACGGGCGTTATTTGTTTATTTTATGTTTAATTGAAAGTTTCGCCTCGACAAAACATGAAACTGAATAGTGAATATTTTCGTGCGATGAATTTTTGCGATTTTCGACGTGGATTATCACAACAAGAGTGCATCAATCAACGTAATTTAACTTTTCACACTTGGCTGTGCGAAAGTTATGTTCGTGTTGGATCCCACAGAATTTGACAATCGCTCAAAAAAAGGCTCGTGTCGATTGGTGCAAAGAAATGCTTAAGAAATTCAATCGCGGTGCTTCGTAAGACTTTTATAAAATCATGACAGCTGACTAATCATGGATATGACTACTGTATGGGTGTTCCAAGATGAACCAAATCCAACAAAAGTTGTTCGCGCACGTGGCCTGTTTCTTCGGGAGATCTGGTCATGTTGCAACAGTGACTCTAGAGGATCGTAGAACAGTAAATTCTGATTGGTACACAACCATTTGTTTGCCAGAAGTCTTCGGTGATATAAGGAAAACAAACAAGAGATGCCGGATTGTTCTTCATCATGACAATGCAAGCTCTCACACATTGGCTCAAACAAGAGACTATTTGAGCACTCAAAACATCGAATTGATGGGTCATCTCCCGTACAGCTGATTGGCACCCAATGACTTCTTTTTGTTCCTATCCGTGAAGAATAAACTGCGTGGTCAATGATTTTCATCGCCCGAAGGCGCTATTTAAGCGTTCAAAAATCATGTTTTGAAGATCCCTCATTCGGAATGGAACAAAGGCTTTGAAAATTGGTTTAAGCGTATGCAAAAGTGTCTCGATTATCGGGACGAGTACTTTGAAAAACAATAAAAATATATTCGTAGCTTAACTATTTGTTTTTTTTTCCTATTGCCGAAATATAAATAGTGACCCTCGTATATATCAACAGCATCATCACAAAAATACGATTATTCTAACCTGATGCCAAGTTACCAATCGGTAGAAGCATTCATTTCTTTAAGATCATCCTCATGAAAAACAGAGAAGTCCTGGTTGTAAAATAAAATCAATCTCTTCCAAATGCTTATTTTACCAATATTTTTTAAGTCCCCTTAAGCATCACTGGCTATGATGGCTTACTTCAGCACAACTACAATCTAATAATCATGGTTGGATGTTAGAAAATATCAGCTCTATTGTTTGACAATTAGGATATACAAGTGTTAACAGTGAAGTAAGTAACAAGAATTCTTCTTTAATGTAATTTTTACAGGATTTATTCTTATTTAGATCTTATCAGCAATTGAATATTACCTTTCAGCCTACCCTCGTAGAATAATCTCTTCTGTGCCTTATACAGAATGTTCCGAACGACCATTTTAGATTAAAAAAAATATGTGAAAACTGTGTACGTGCCTTTAAAATTTGAGGTTTTCACTCGATTGTCCCCCTTCCTCCATCAGATCGTGACTTGGTTCCAATGGGACCACCTTTTTGGAATAAAAAATGTGAAAATCGGTCCATCAGAAATCAAGATACAGTAAAAAAATATACAGCCGAACATAGAACCTCCTCCTTTTTTCGAAATCGGTTAAAATTACTATATTTGGTATTTTAACTGCATGCCTGATTCTATTTTGTAATTTGTAGTTTATTTAAAGAAAAGCATGTATTTTGCCCAGTTCTGCTAATGCATGATAGTTATATTGACTTTATATATCATCCTTTTCTTTTTCTTTTTTTTTTTTTTGATATAGACTCTTATTACATTTTTACCAACATTACGTTACAAACAAAATTGTTGTGTTCTCGCAGAACTAATTCAATGAACTAATGGGGCTAAATTAGTGCGTATGGTGAAATGCGGAAAAGCCCGTTACGAAATTCGGCTCAAGGATGTGACACATTTTCACAACAGTCTGATCTGGTTCACTCACCGGGCCAGGCGGCGCTGAGAGACATTTCGTTTGTTTATTTTTCGGGCGTCTGTTCGGAACGACCTTCACCCGACTGCTTCCGGCCGCGTCGCCGTACGTTTCTCTCCAGCAAAACGACGCAAAGTTCAGATTATCCTATTGTCGTCGTTCTTTCGCCATACCTTCACTTTTGCGTCACGGTGCGGATGGTATTTAAAAGTGGTTGCGTAAAAGGAAAGTGTTTCCCAAGAACTATGCCAAATACCTATTTATATGTACAAGAATAATGACGAACAAATGGTATATATCGTTTTACTTCCATTCCTAAGGCAAATAACTGACATTGACAGATCAATCATATAATAGGTCAATTGAAAAGTCTCCGGACTGACACATAGATGGCGCTACTAGAGTTAAATCTATATGTTTTTTAATTAGCCCTAACCCTCAAAAGATGCGTGTATAAATTTGACAGCTGTCGGATCATACAACAACAACTTTTGTTATTTTGAAAAAATGGATAAAAAGAAATTTCGCGTGGTGATAAAATATTGCTTTTTGAAGGGAAAAATACAGTTGAAGCAAAAACTTGGCTTGATGCCGAGTTTCCGGACACTGCCTCAGGAAAATCAACCATCAAGGATTGGTATGCTAAGTTTAGAAGTGGTGAAATGAGCACCAAAGACGGCGAAGGCAGTGGACGCCCAAAAAAGATTTTTACCGACGAAAACATTAAAAAATCCACAAAATGATTTTGAATGACCGTAAATTGAAAATGAATGAAATAGAAGACACTCTAAAGATATCAACTGAACATCATATCATTCACGAATATTTGGGTATGAGAAGTGGGTACCGCGTGAGTTCACTTTGGACGTTTGAAGGACGAAATCGCCGAAAAACGACCGCATTTGAAGAAAAAGAAAGTGCTGCTTCACCAAGACAATGCACCGTGTCACAAGTCGGCGAAAGCGATGACAAAAATCCATGAATTGGCCTTCGAGTTGCTTCCTCATCCACCGTATTCTCCAGATTTGGCCTCCAGCGACTATTTACAGTTCTCAGATCTCAAAAGAATGCTCGCTGGGAAGAAATGTTCGTCGAATGAAGAGGTGATCGCCGAAACTGAGGCCTATTTTGAAGCAAAGGACAAATCGTACTACAAAAATGGGATCGAAAAGTTGGAGGATCGCTATAATCAGTGTATCACCCTTGAAGGGAATTATGTTAAATAAAAAAAACTAATTTTGCCAAAAAAAGTGTTTTACTATGGTAGGCCGGGGACTTTTCAATTGACCTGTTATGTTCGCCGATTTTTCCGTCAATTGTGTGCTTATTTTATTCCTTTTTTCACACTGCCACTTGCCAATTTAAAATTAACTGATTTATACAGCACAGAAAACCAAATAATTATCTCACTCCTTTCCTCTCTCAAAATGTGTATGGGAAGGAATTTGTACATCTCCGTCTGTTATCGTTGAATAGAAAAACAATCGAAGTATACATTTAACTGATATAGTTATTAGTATTTTCAATCGTTCGTTTTTTACTATTAACAATTAATAATTTCAAAGGAAGTAGAATTACTTTTATATTTTAATATTCTGTGGGTCTGTAAAAAGGAATGAATTTTTTCTATGAAATGTTATAATACCCCACAAATGTTTTATCGTATTTTAATATTTTATTTGCTATTTTCAAATAATATACAATAATAAATATAGACAATACAATAGAACTTAATCTAAAAACTAAAGATGCACAATAGCCATAAATACTAAATAAAAATTAAAAATATACCTAATCATAGAAAAAACGAATTTATGACATAATTAAAAATCATCGCACAATAATTACTAGAGCTTTTTTAAATAAAGTAAATGCTTTATTTAATGAACGGAAATATTTTTAACAAAAATCGAGAGAGTAATCGAATAGGTAATATCTATTATTGTCATAAAAACAGTTAAAAGTATTTTTCCATTTATCATTCACAATTTTAATCTTTTTACCACTTACTACTTAATCCTGAAAAATATCGTTTCAAAATGATGCTATATTAATGTACCATATATTGTTATTTACAAGCAAACTATCAAAAAAACCATAGTCGATAGTTCCTAACTCTAAAATAAAGCTTTATCAAGGACGTAATGTTTAAAAGTAATCCAAACAATTGTTGAACTAGATTAGTATAAGTTGCAAATAATCAATAGATATTCAAAATCAACGCCACAATTTTTACGTCTTACTTCATTGACTGTATATAACATAGTATAGAATTAATTTGTGACAAATGTAAGAAAGTAAAGACCACAATAATGAGTCCTATTTTTACTCAATAATATGTTATTGAAATCGATGGCCTAGTTCTACCAAACATATGAATAAATCAAGTTTTCCTTGTATAGTTAATAGCATTTTTCTGACAAAAGAATAAAAAACACAATTATGTATGGAAGTGTACAAATAATAATCAAAATTTAATCTATTTACCATTCTTTTTGATTACGCTGTTAAAGCTACATTTGTATATATTTTAAATTATTGTTTCTTTGATTAATTACGCGTACATATATACTGGATACACAACACTTTTCAGACTGAACATACATTAGAATCAAATAGTAGTGAGTAAGTCATAAAATACTAAACGTACACTGGTTTAGAAATATATCGATATTTTTTCAAAAAAATTAAGTGTATTTCTTAAACATTATAACAAAATATCAATATATACTACATAAAAAAATATCGATATTTTTCTCAGTGGCCGACACCCCTACTTTGTATCAGGCACACAGATTTTTTTTTATTTATCTCTTAGTACGTCAACAATCTGCCTGTGGGCAACAAGTGTTATTAGATGATTTCCATTATATAATATAACTATCCTGATATGTAGTAGATCACTTCAGTAAGTAATCTACTGTATAACTTATAATCTAAATGTTATTCCAGATACTATTCTAAGTTATTGTAAAGTCGAGCTTATTCTAAAGACTATTCTAACTTATTCTAGAGATTATTAAATCTCACTCTGTGTCTATTAATCAATTCGTATGGTAGTATGTGTTTGGGCCTATGCCCTACACTGTCATCGCGCACATTTAACTATTTAGCGAGTGCATTGGAATGCACTAATAGTCTCTTCAGAGTACTTCGCACTAATACTCCGTATCTCATTCGTTATGGGTTCTAAGGGGATATCGCGCTGAATCAGTTTGTTGGACACGTAATATGGGGCATCGACGAGGACTCGCAACACTTTATTCTGAAACCTCTGGAGGTTAGCTATGTTAGATTTGTTACTTGTATCCCACAGTTCAGTACCATGGGCCTAAGTATTGACTTATACCAGCAAAACCTTGTTATCTAATGATAATGTAGATTTACGCCAGATCAGTCAATACAAGATTTATTAGTTTAAGCCCAAGCTGTTTGCGTTTTGTCACTATATGTTTTTTCCATATCAAACGTCGATCAAAATGCATTCCCAGATATTTAAACGTTGTCTGCTTGCGGAAGTTCATGATTATTCAGTTTTACTGAGGGACATGTTCTTCTACAAAGGCTGAATGTCACATAGGTAGATTTTGTCTCATTAACTTTGATACGCCACCTTTTCAACCACCATTCGACTTTGTTAAGATAAAGTGGGAAGTTTCTTGTGACTGATATTGCATCCTCTTGTGATGATAAAACCACTCTTCAGAATATGTTGCAACAGTAGTGTTTTTTGAGGTCGGTAGGTCAACTGTCTACAATATATACAATAGACCAAGAACACTGCCCTGCGGAACACCCGAATATATTGGGTGTAGGTCAGTGTATTCGTCACCCTGTTTGACAACAAACTGAAACAAATCATAGAAACAAACAATCGCGTTATAGAACTGAGCCATTCAAATGTCTTTGTAGGACAATTCAAACGAACCAATAAAAAAGTGGTCTCATTGCCTGAATTCAAGGGACCACCCAAAACATTTCCTCGGTTTCGCCTATTTAAGTTAAACCTGGTATATTTCAACTTGTTATGTTGATTACCACTTTTATAACTAGCTTGTTAAAATACCATGTTCAAACGCATGTATTATGAAAAGCTTCGAATAGTAACAAAGAAGAATGGGTTAATTAATCTCCCTTTTTCTCTTCCAGGAACTCTTACAGTAGAAGAAGTATACCGGGATCGAGACCAATTCGCGGCCTTGGTGAGAGAGGTGGCGGCACCGGATGTCGGCCGTATGGGCATCGAGATTTTATCTTTCACCATCAAGGACGTTTATGACGACGTTCAGTACCTGACGTCGTTGGGCAAGGCGCAGACCGCCATGGTGAAGAGGGACGCGGACGCCGGTGTCGCTGAAGCCAACAGGGACGCCGGTATTAGGGTAAGTCTCCCTTTTATTCATCCTTTGGTTCCATCTGCTACTATTACACTCCCTGTATCCAACCCCTTAAGAAAAAGTCTGGTGCTCTTAAATCCGAAGATCTGGTTGGCCATGCTAAATCGCCACTTCGCGAAATTAGTGTTCGTAGAAAAACGTCATTCAGTAGTTCAAACACAATGGTTAAAGCTAGACAGAGCTTAACGTCACTCAACCAATTCCTCCGTCTATTTTTGACTTAATATTTAATTTTCTTTGGTAAATAAAAATCGATTGTACATATTTCCTCCCTATAGTGAATTATTTATTCCCAGTCGAACAAATATATGTTTATATTTAGAAAAAAATGTCACAAACTCCAAGAAAATGCATATTGTCACATGTGACAAATGCAATGACATTACGACGCCTACTTCGAGAAAAATCCAATTTTTTGTGACTATGACAGAAATGAAATAATTTTTTGTTTGTTATTTAATAAATAAAGTTGAATAACATAACGAATAATATTAATCTTGATATTATATAAGTGCCACAACTACTGTGCCCTACTTTTACATCCCTTTGTACGATACGTATTAACCAATTTGTTGGTGGTTTTCCGTTATGCAACCGTCGCAAATTGACGGATTAGTAGTTTTATTAGATTGTCTCTGGAGAAGTTTGCTACAAATAGCGCGTCAGTCGGATTAACTTTTAAACGTCAGTATATATCAGCTATATAATTATATGGTCTATAAAATGGTATATTGCTTTTTCATTGGATTCATCAAAATACTGTGCTGTAATTACATTGAATAAACAGTTTATCTAATTTAATTCCCGATTTTTTGATGTTACGCATCTAGGTTTTAACAAATTTATGGTAACTGAAAATATTCTGGAGAATAACGGCATGCGCGCAAGGGTTTGAATTTGCAGCGTTGTCAGTTGTTGAAAATTATACATGCTTTTGAAGAATATTAAATAAATAGAGTAAATTATATTTAATTCACAAATTAGGTTATATCATAGGACTTAATATTTCTGTTGAGGCTCGAGTTAAAATGTTTTGATCCATTTTTCTTCTCCTATAATATAAAAAATGTAATATAGAGAACCTTTTACGAGGGTCACTATTTATATTTCGGAAATTGGCAACACTGTTGTCATGTAAGTCCCCCTGGCGGTTCCATCGTAAAGTTTGACATTTTTGACGATATACGTACTCAGAACATTTTGTCGCACGGACGCTATTTGTTTATCGGCAAAAAATGGAACTGAATCGTGAACATTTTCGTGCGATGAACCAAATCCAACAAAAGTTGTTCGCACACGAAGCACTTCAAAGAAAATGGTGGCCTCATTCTTCGGGAAAACTGGTCATATTGCAACAATGCCTCTAGAGGATCATAGAACAATAAATTCTGATTGGAGAAAACAAACAAGAGACGCCGGATTGTTCTTCATCATGACAATGCGAGCTCTCACACCTCGGCTAAAACAAGAGCACTCAAAACATCAAATTGATGGGTCATCCGCCGTACAGCCCTGATTTGGCACCCAATGACTTCTTTTTGTTCCCGTGAAGAATAAACTGCGTGGTCAACGATTTTCATAGCCCGAAGAAACTATTGAAACATTCAAAAATCACGTTTTGAAGATACTTCATTTAGAATGTAATAATGCTTTGAAAATTGGTTTAAGCGTATGCAAAAGTGTATCAAAAATGTAGATCATCGTGGCGAGTACTTTGAAAAACAATAAAAATATATTCGCAGCTTAACTATTTGTTTTTTTTTCCTATTCCCGAAATATAAATAGTGACCCTCGTATAAATACGTTTGATTTAAAAATAATTTTGAAAGCAAAAATGAGAAAATAAAACTATATCTAATTATTTATCAATATATAAACATTACAATAACAAAGCTAAACCAAAAAGTTATAGCTCTTGTAAAGTATTCGTATACTTGAAGAGTATTACCAAGTACTAAGTTTACTTATTTATTTACTTATACTAAGTTTATATTATTTAGACCTAATCTAAGTTATTTAATCTTTTATAAACATAATTATTTATTAATTTTTATGTATTAATATATAAAAACACAACCATCCACTTATCTTTAAAATTACTTAGTATTATATCATAACAGCATGGAAATCCATCTCTC
This sequence comes from Rhynchophorus ferrugineus, assembly GCF_030347505.1. Taxonomy (NCBI): domain Eukaryota; kingdom Metazoa; phylum Arthropoda; class Insecta; order Coleoptera; family Curculionidae; genus Rhynchophorus; species Rhynchophorus ferrugineus. The sequence continues at coordinate 5,953,291 of NW_027472582.1, read as the reverse complement.
AATTCATTCAATAAAAGCAAGAAATGCAATTCAACGATATACATTAAGCCAGTTTGTAGGTTATATCCGTATACATTAAACATACATTCATATTGTCCTTCATTTATTATTATTATTAGCATAAAATTTATTTATTTCTTTAAAATAACACACATCTTGTATTTTTGACCTCATTTACCCATGCTTCAACACTTTTTAGTGACTCTTTTATGCTTTGTACCTATTAAATTCAATTGGTTTGCTTGCTGCATATTATATAAAGCTTTTTAGCAACTAATTTGTCTGCAATCATATTTTTATATGATTTTAATATTTCTCACCACTCGCCCTTTTATATACTCTTAAGAATTCCTGATCGATTATGCTCAAATTTATAAGTAGTAATATTTTTATCAAATTAAGAACCCCTAACCTTAAAACGAACCAATCTTCAATGTTTCTTAATCAATTTTAATGCTGTTGATTGACTATATGATTAACGAGCAGTGATTTTGATGAGATATACTCACATAAAGGACATCGAGCTATATTTATCTGTACTTTTACTTTCGCAGGATTAACTATGCCTAAAATATAATGAATACGGTATAGAATTGAGCCCAATTTTCAAAATTAAAATAAAAATTGAATGAATCTTCATTTATATATTCAGATTATTCAAACAAATCGATGACATTAAACAATACCAATGCAAATAAACTAAAATCAACAAAATACTTAACCTTACAAAACAGAACTCACAACCAGTACCAGGATCAAATCCAAAATGGCTGTTCCAGTTCAGTAGATTCTACCTGTCGATTGCTTGCAAATGACAATGTCGTCAGGCGGAAACTACCGAAGTTTACCGAATACCAGTTATGTTTCTCCAGACATAGACAATTCCTTGGCCTACCTTAATATTTCATTTAATGTTTTTTTGAGATTTGATGGGACAGTTAATTTTAGCTTATATTATACATTATACGTAATTATGTGACAGTTTCGAAAAACTTTTGTCTTAACATTTCTTTCGTTTAATATTTGATTTGACAGTGACTAGGTTATGTTAAATACTATATTTTTACACACAAATTAAAAAAAGGGAAATGTTTCAAATCACGCGGATACACTTTTAATACACCCGGTAATTTCATATCTCATACTTAACCAATTGGTTTCAGGAAGCTGAATGTCAAAAATCCGCCATGGACATAAAATACTCCACAGACACGAAAATCGAGGACAATGCTCGAATGTTCAAGCTCCAGAAAGCCAACTTCGACCAGGAAATCAATACAGCCGTGAGTCCATCCCTTCCACCGTCCGTCACGTACCTCCAACTCGTTTGTTTCAGAAAGCCCAAGCTCAGCTAGCCTACGAGTTGCAAGCCGCGAAGATCCGTCAAAAGATTCGAAACGAGGAGATCCAGATAGAGGTGGTGGAGAGGAAGAAGCAGATCGAGATCGAGACGCAGGAGGTTATGAGGAAGGAGTGCGAACTGAACGCTTTGGTCAGGTTGCCGGCCGAAGCAGAGAGCTACAAGATGCAAATGTTAGCTGAAGGAAAGAGGTTAGTTACTATTTAAATACTTATCAGAATATTTCATCACTATCATCATCATCGTATATACCATTAACCGAGGCTTAGGGAGACTCTCTATTTACGCTATAGTGGATACTATAGGACCTTACCAAATACCGATATTGTTAGCGATTTGGATTTAAAATGATGTTAGTGCTCCATGCTTTTCATCTACATCTTTTCTGGAGCTGCACATTACTTTTTTGTTTTTTGTTCAAAAAGTTTATATTGCCACATATATAACTGAGGTATTCGTTCACCTTTCATTTCATAACAAAAATTGTATTACATTTTATTTAATCTTTTCTATTTGTATATTCTGTGGATCTGTAAAAAGGAATGGAATTTTTCTATGGAATGAAATGATACGCCACAATTGTTTTATCGTATTTTAATATGTTAGTTCCTATTTTTAAATAATATACTGTAATATAGAAAATAAAATAGAACTTATACAATAATTTAAAAACTAAAGATGTACAATAACCATAAATACTACATAAAAATTAAACATACCTAATCAGAAAAAAAAACTAATCCCATGACATAATTAAAAATGATCGAACAATAACTACTATAACTTTTTTAAATAAAATAAATACTTTATTTGTTATTGAACGGCAATATTTTTTAACAAAAATCCAAAGATTAATCGAAATATTACCTATTATTGTCATAAAATAGTAAAAAGTATTTTACTATTTATCATTCACTATTTTGATCTTTTACTCTATTACATTAACAATCTTGAAAAATATCGTTCCAAAATGCTACTATATTAATATACAATATATTGTTATTTACATGCAAACTACCAAAAAAAATCAAAAAATATATATATTACATATAAATCTATGTAAGCATAAATTGGGTACATTTTTGTCAAGGTCGTGGCTAGGACGACAGAGCCAGAACGTTAAAAATCATTCGAATGAAACTAGTAGATCCAAAAATAGTAATTAAAAGTACACGACTGAAGCAGCCGAACAAAAAATAGCGACTGAAACTAGTAAAAAGTAGACAACTACTAAATAGTTAAAATGTTGAAATTTTTCAGGACCCAAACGGTACAAAAAGCTCAGGCCGAAAGTGAGAAGATCAAAATGATTGGTTCCGCGGAAGCTTCCGCCATCGCCAGCATTGGTAAAGCTGACGCCGAAAGGATGAAGATGAAGGCTACCGTTTATAAACAGTACGGAGACGCAGCTATCATGAGTATTGTCTTGGAGGCATTACCAAAGGCAAATAAAATTGTATATAGTTATTCTTAAACGATCTAATGTTATTTGTTATAGATCGCCGCTGAAGTAGCTGCTCCGTTGGCCAAAACCGATGAAATCGTCCTCCTCGGTGGTAAAGATAACACCACGGGTGAAATCACCCGTCTCGTCGGTCAGATTCCTCCAGCAGTGAATGCTCTCACCGGCGTGGACCTATCGAAAGTATTGGGAAGAATTCCGGGAGCCAGTCAAAACACCGCCACTGTTGTAAACTAAACGAATACCCCACTCCCAAAACAAAGGGTATTCAAAATTTGACAGTATATTGTGCCATTCTAAACCGTAGCTTTCCGCCTGTCAAATTTCGAATCGATATCCAGTTACAATCATAAAAGATACTTGTTATACACTCACGGTATGTTTTCTTTGTTACTTCAAACAAACAAAAACATAGAAAATCCGACAAATTACCTTCCACTACATTGTCATATTTCAATATATTGTTGTACATCAACCTACATCACAGTAGGCCATAATGTCAAACAACTGACCAAATATCTGTCCCAGTTTCGACAGAGATTTTGACGTTCATCATTTGTTACCAGAAAACACAGTTCAGTTTTCAGAGCTAAACAATATATAATGAATCCAGCTTTTACCTTAAGTCATAGGAAACAATTGAACATTGAGCATTTACCTAATGTGACTTATAAAAATATTCCAGTACGTCTGTCGTTTTGTCCGTTTTTTAGTTTCAATTTGTAACATATTTATTTATTTAATATTATTTTATGAAACAAATTTGTATTATTATTGTTCTTATTATTATTAATCTTTTAGTGAAAACGAAAACGTATATAATAAATCATGGTGTTCATAGCAAAATTGAGAAAAAATCGAAATAGAGAGAGATTCTGTACATTATATATAGTAGCCTCGAGAAATTAGTGAGAGAAATATTTTTCTACTCCCAAATACCCCCTAATTTCTTTCCTCTGGTGTTCTTTTTAATGTTTTATTAGACTTGTAGTAAAATTTTATTTCTCGACAACCCTATTTTTAGATGAATGTTCTTTGAAATCGCACCTTTTTTGTACATAGTTTGTTTCGTTCAAATAAAGATGTATTTTCTTGTAATAGACGAAGATCGTGTGTACATTTTTTCACTGCCGTGTATTGTAACGTTTTCATATATTGATATTTTCAGTGTTGTAAAGAGTTTAATGTTTAGCCTATAAAACGCTTTGCCCAGGATATTTTTTAGCTTAACCATAGTACATAATTAGGATTGGTTAAGAAGTTCTATTTTATGCCTGTCAGTCTTTTCTCGCGAAACACCACAAACCTGTGTTACACATTGTTTGTCTAGCTTTTATTATAATAAAAAAATAAATTGTGTGTAATTAAATCGTCGTTTACTTTATACCAGTCCCAATACAAAATATTTTGTGTCATAGTTGACACTGAAAAATGCTTTTTCCAATTTTCATATTTGTTAATCTAAAATATATATAGTAATACGTGTTTTCAACATTATAATTCTTAATATAAAGTTTTCAAACAATACTACTAAAAAAACACTTGTCAATACGAAGCTTCTATAATGTTTAAAAATTCAACAAATATCAACATTATTATTAAACTGTATTATTTTCATGCAATTGCATTTAAATTTCTTTTGATTTGATCTTCGATTGTTTTAATTTAAGGACTTGACAATGACATTTATTTAATATTAATGTATTTTTATTATATTAACTAAAATGTATATTATTATATTAACCAGTAAAATTGTCGACAAAATGTACCGTACATAGTCATATTTTTAAAAAACTAGTGGAGGTATTAGGGACAACCATATTTTATTTATGAAATATTTTAATTCAAAATTAACCTCAATAAGAGCAACTATAGAATTTGACATTACTTATTTTAACGTCAAAAATTGACATGTTAATGAATTACTCTAAGTAAGCAATGTTTGATATGGGTGTATATCAATATCTATTAATTTTAGTTCTATAAACAATTGTAAAAAATAAATAAATAGAAATGAATTAAAACTAATGTTTCATTGTTTATTTATTGTTAATTAATACTTAGTTTTCAACCATTTAACACATATTACTTTTCAAAGTGACATTACATATTATGTAAGTTTTTATAAAGTTTATCTGCCATCCAGTTCAATTTTTACATGTTTAAATGCAGCAAGCCCAATATAACTATTACTGTTTATTAATTTTACTTTTGTTGTAATACAGAAAACCGTATAATTTTTAATTGATATCAGTCTTCTCTTGTTTTTATTTACGGGTTGACGTTGATCATTCATTTTTTCTGCTTGATAAGGTATAGTGATCCACTTTTTATAAGTTTGGTGGCCAAAAGAAAAAGACTATTAAATTGGAAATATTTATTATTAATATATCGTACAATATGACAACAATTACACAATATGTGTAAAAGAGTGCCGTTCTTTTAATTTAATTCATTATATTTATTTTATTTAATTTTTTTTTTGATGTCAAATCGTAAAATTCCCGGCAAAATATACAATACATAGTTACACTTAAAAAAATTCCGTGAAATTTTACAATAGCGCCTATTTTTCTGATTTAGTTTTTCTAAAGAACCGTTAAAACAGACAATATCCGAAAACCCGGTGAAAAAAAAACAAATAATTTTGCCTTACGAACTAATCGAAAAAAAGCATTGCGGATGATGACAACGATGAGGAGGGGAGGGTGGAGGAGATTAAACCGTCCAATAGCAAACTGTCTCAATCAACAACAATAAACCAGTTATTGCAAATAAACAAAGAGCTGCATATTCCGCGTAAACAATATCAAATTGGAAAAAATCGACGCGTTTTTTTTTATTTTATATTTTTTATATCGATTAAAAAAATATATAACGTACAATTAATAGAAAAATATCAAGTAGCGCGCGATGAAACGATACGAGAAAAGTAAATGCCAAGAACAACACACAAAACTGAAGGAGACAGAAAACGATACCGATAAAACACTTAGATTCTTACCAATAGTGAATTCGTTGATTGCCTCTGGAATCGAACAATAAAAACAAACGGACTTGAAACAAAATGCATCGTATCATATCGAGTCGCCGTAGACGACCGTTTGAAAGCACCCGAAGCATCCAACGGTCGTGCAGACGGTCCACGTCTTCGTTGTACTGGCAAAATTGGTTTAGAACAATGACTCCTTCCCGTAATTGAAGAATAATCGGTAAGAATTCGCTTTTGTGGAGGAGGAGGAGGAGGGGGACAAGAAAACGTGTCACTCTACTATCACTTGCAATAACAATCGAACAAAGAAATTGGAATAAAACGATAAATGACTTGCTCGAAATCTCCGGACAGACGCGGAACGATATCGGTTGGGTTCAGCTCTACGGAAAGAGTTTAAACTGAAAATAATGATGAATAAAAATCAAAAAATACACGTTAAATAAAACATATATTAAGATTGAACGGTATGTGCGACGGTACAACATTAAGTCCATTTTTCCCGCAAATTTACTGCACTCCGCTGCTTGCTTTTTTATTGTACGCGCACACTTTGATGTTGTGCGGGGTAAAGAGTACAATTCATCGGATGAGTTACCGTTAGCGAAACGAAAGCTGTTTTGGAAGCGACATTCGTTAATACCACCACGAAGGGGGACAACTGAATTATACCGTTAGAACGAAATACTCGCAGTATTATCTCAGACTGAATCGAATACTATGTGTGTGAGAGTGTGTGCGAACCGCTACTCAGTTCGGTTTTTGTTATTAGGACACCGCACCGTACTCTTCACCCCGCGAACGATCATCAATCGCGCTCCCTTCACCGATCGGTATGTTGCTCGTGTTTTATTCCTTGGATGAAGAGAGGGACTGTTTCAGTCTGCCTCATTGCCGGGCTTCGGCCAAGTTTTCCTCGCGGGGTTTGGCACCGCCGAATATTGCCGCGTTTCGTGACGATTCCGCCAGGCTATTGATCGGGGCATTCACCGTTCGCGGTAACAGCTTCAACCTGGGTCTGTCTGAAGTATCTGCAAAAGAAAATCACATTCATCATGCGTTGTAAACTCATCCGTAATGGGCTAGATGATTATTTTTGGAAAACAACTTTATGACAATTCTACGTAATGGGCGTTTTCACATCCGCGGGCAGGATACCGACGGGAGTTGTAGAAATTGTACTTGCTATATTTGTGACACAAAAAAACTTTCTTTTTCCCTTGGGATAGTTGGTCATATCCGTCCACTAAATATTCAAATATTTCTTGACAGCTTTTGTCTCTAAATATGTTTTTTTTTATTATTTTTATTAGTCTTGTCCCACATACAAGACTTTGATTCTACTAATTCGGTTAGTGTTACAATATCATAGTTAAAGCTAGACATTTTCCTCTTTAACCTTAAAAATATTTCTGTACACAATAAAAATCGGCACCGACACGAGTGGACATGTTGCCGGCAACGACACGATACCGACATATCGGCGAGTGTGAAAGGGTTTCATTTGTTTACGTGTGATTACGGGTCCACCGACATCGTTGTCGGTGTCCTGCCGGTAGATGTTATAACGCCCATTCATGCTTATCCAAAGAAATTTTGTACATATATCATCAAGATGTTTAATGTATTGCCTGTCGCAATTTGTAAATTCCTTTTGGAAGCAGACAATAGTTTCTTTCTCATTTTATTCCAGCTGAAAGGCGACACAATGCTGTCTGGTAAGTTCGAACGTGTAACCGAACTAGCCTGTCAAAGTCGCTCGATTATTAAACGTATGCAAAATTATTCAAAACAATAATGATAAGAGGTTGTAAATCGGCAACCGTTATTTAATGATTTGCTTGTATTCATAAATTTTAAATCACTGCTATTAACTCTCTAATCAGTAACTTTGAGCAGAAACGAGATAATGGAGCCCCCCTTTTGGCAGTAAAATTCGTTAGAGGTAAACATTTTTACCGTTTTGCAGCTGCACTGAATATTAGTATGGACAGGGTCACTCAAAAAATTAAAAATATCAAAAATCTTTAATTCGCCAAAAAAAAATCCGTACTCATACGAAGCAGGTGACGAATCAAGATCAGCTTGATGTTAGCCCTATCAGAGATTAAGTATACGAAATGTATTAAAAACACTGAGTAATTTTTCAATACAAACATAATTTAATACAACATAATTTCAAAGGATACTGTTAGTCTGAAAAGTATCTAAGAGGTCTAATGGAACTTCACAATAGTGCTTTTAAAACAATACAATTTTTAGAAGTATATAATAAAATGAAGGAAGATTTATTTCAATTTCTATATTTAGATGAGACATTGATTGAAACAAGGACTAAACGTAAAATGGGAAATATGCTCTCGAATGAAAGTAAAATACGTTTCTCATATATAGAATTGTTAATTAGGTGGATTAGGCCTCCAGGGGGATACCACTACATAAAAAAAGCGCCTAGAAACCCTACCTCATGGATGGTGTGTAAAAGAGTTAAATGTAAACAAAACAAATCTAACCTACAAACTATTATACCTGTGTTTGTAATTGTAGTTTAAGTCCTTCGATAATATATGTATTAGATTAAGAGATAAATTATATTTTCATAACATTTTTTTTCAATTATTTTATTTAGATTAGAAATTTCTTGTATGTCAAAGCCAAAGTGAACTACTGAATACGCATGCGTGGTACGAGCCAATCATATAGTATATGTTGTTCGCTTCCCTTTAATTTTGTAAACAGATGTGGAAATCTGTCAAGCTGGTTTAGAGCACATGTGAATGAACAGTTCTGCGCGACAAGTCCTCTTAGTGGTGACTCAACAAATGACACCAGAAATGATCAAGACGGACGAGAAACCTTATTTTTCACGGAGGAAGTACCGTCGGCTTGAAAGAAAGCGATAACAGTTGAAAAATTGAATTAAACATACATGAGATAGTAAGACGCCTATGAGAAATAGGCTGAGCAAGTGCTGAAATGAATATAATACAAATGAGCCTCCAAAGATCTCGCAAAGAATCGGGTAGAACAAAACAAGCACGTATTCAATCGAATCGCGATTGTGTAGATAAAATGTATGCATTCGGTTATTTATAAAGAAACCTTTTAAAAGCGGAACTGTCGTTTTTTATTGATTTTCGCTCTATTTACGACTAGATACACTGCCATTTGTTTTAAAATCTAAACACGTTCACGAACACACATTATTGACGTTCTTCAGGCATCTTACAATTAATTACGTCGAACTAACTTGTCATCCAATCCAAGCAGTGGATGCAATTAAGCGAAAAGTATTTTAAAACCGACGCTACAAACTTCCGACAAACGAATCTGATGGTCACTGATATAAATTTTGGGGATTCAAAAATTCTTACTGAGAATAAATAAACAAAAGACCAAATTATTGACTGTTGGGATACATCTGGGGTGAATAATGTCTCATCCTATTATTTACTGTTAAATACTTCCAAAACACAAACAATATAGCAAAGAATGCTGGAAGCCCTAGGACCTGTATTAGTATTGTATTAACCGACGCCATATCCGTTCTTAAAGAATCTCTCCATACTTGCCTGCCCAAAATTCAGAAACAGATGACTACAGTTAATGTACAAAGAAATAATTAAAAATTTCAAAAAAAAGTTCTCTATAGTCTCGTTTGTATTATTTTCATGAGTAAGAGTCAAATTAACTAAAAATTATATGCACAAGACAATTCTAAATATGTTTAAATGTTATGTGCACCAATACATTCCCAAAATTGAAGAACATCGTCTCAGAACTCATCAATGGCTCGCATAATTGCTCTATGTCCTTGTTTTTATAAAAAAATTAACAATATTAACATAATAATCAATAAAATATATAAATCCACATATTTAATTAAAACAACGTTGAAAGGTAAAAAATTAACCAATAACGCTAAACTATCAAGTCAAGAAGTTAAACAAAACAAAGAAGTAAAGATCTAGTTTCGAAATAGCTACAGAGATAATAAATTATAGAAGCAATTATCCAAGAACTAAAATAACAAGGAAAAAATTACAAAATGCGTTTTAAAATAATCAAAACAATTCGATTTTTTCAAAAGTTCAAAACTTCAACTTAATATACACATAAACAGAACTATCACTTCATTTTTAGACAACAAACCCAAAATTTCTTTTTTTCCCTGGTAATTTGATCACTAGAAGAAATAATATAAAATGACATCTACACAGTCCTGATTTAATACCTACGGATCGTTTCTGTGTGCCTAACTCTAATACTCCCGTTAATAAACCGACTTCCCTGATGCATTTTAAAGAAAACATTTATCACGAAATGACAGCCAACCACATACCTGATGAGCCATCATACTACATTGTCGAAAAAAATTCCAAGTTGTGATACTTATACATACATATACAAATATTTTTCCTAGACTTCTTTTTTTTTAAATAAATCCATTAAATTTAAACTTTATTTTCTCAAACAATTACAATGCATAAATTCTTTCAAAAATCCCTTGAAAAATTTATTAGGAAACAATGAATCAACATTGAACCAAAAAAAAAAATTGAGCTAAGCTATCCCAACTTAAAACGAATGAAAAAGAAATTGAGAAAGATTTATTTAAGAGAATAAAATGAACAACAAAATTCTTAAATATTGTCATTAATTTTTATGGCCATTAAAAGTCAGAGAATTTTTAATAGACAATCATTTTACATATTAAAGATGCTTAAATGTTAAAAGAAATATGCTGGAAAATATAACGTATATAACCGTTATAATTATATCTCGATTTGAGGTTATTACTCCATCAAATACTACTATATGAAAAAATTCAATCTGAACCTTCATGAGCATTTGGTTTTCTTAATAATAAAGAAAAAAATAAATGCATTTTAATTGATATCAAACAGCTAAAAGCACTTTAATTATTAATGATTACTTTAAAAATCAATTAAGCCTTAATTGCCATTACTTATCTGCACAAACATCACATAATTACCAAATCACTGATTATCACAAAACAATTCGTTGGTCACAAATATTTAACCTTCACTTATTTTAAACAATTGCAATGTACATAAATCATTTGGGATAGTAGATATTCATTTGGGATAATGCTAGTCAGATAAACTTTTGTGTGTGTACAAGAAAAAGAAAATATATTTACCAGTTGCCGAACTTGGTATGTCTTCCGTAAACTTTCGCTCACCCCCTGGACGTCCAGGGCGTCCGCCGCCACCAGCCGGACCTCCGAAGTTACCACCACCGCCCCTAGCGCCGCCTCGTTGATTCCAATTACCGCCCTCATCGCCGGTAAAATTGCCATAGTTGCCACGATGACCACTCCTCGAAGCATCCTAAAACAACAATCTCTTAACAGCCCTACAATGAACACCCACACAATTTCACTAACTTGGAATCCACCAGGACCACCTCTTGGTGGGCCTCCGCCCCCAGCGGTCCTCCGTTCGAAATCTCCATCGTTATAAGAGTTATGTGGTGGTCTTCTTCGGTTCATTCCACCTCCCCTGCCACCTCTATCAAAACCTGGTCTATCATTACGTTTCCCTGAAATTGGGATTGAAATTTATTTTAAAACATTAAATAGTGTCGTGATTATTTTCAATCACAATGAATCATCAACTAATTTTTATCTCTTCAATTTTTTTATTCTGTCTTAAACTACAATGTTCCTTAAAGTTTGATAAAATCTAATCATTACAAAAGAATATAGTAAAAAATAAAAAAACTAGGAAACGATTTGAAATTCAAACAATATTTTGCATAATATCATTCTAGTTCATTCAATTTAGGTAGTACAATGCATGTACATACGTACCTTCTGCAACATCAATTTTTATCACGTTGCCATCTACATCTACTCCTCCGTTTAATGATATAGCATCCTCTAAATCCCTCACAGTTTCGAATTCCACATAACAAAAACCCTTAAATTTGTCGGTCTCCTTGTCCATCACCAATCTAACATTTTTAACTCGCAATTTATTAAAGATTTTGTTGACATCTCCCTGAACTACGCCAGTGGGCAAGTTTCCGACGTACGCTACAAAAGGAGGTTCCGTTGGTAGAGGTTTCCTGCCTCCACGGCGACCTCCGCCGCCGTAATCCCTGAAATAAATAGTTTTTTGTAAAGCATGTGCGCCCCTTGATGTCACAAATCACTTCGCATTTTTTACGTTTGCAAAATGCACAGATACGATTAAACATATCACTGACGGAATTAACCATCTCTATGGCTCATTAGCGATGTTTTAACGATATTTCAACGCTATATTCATACTAGAAAAAAACAAAATTTACCTATTGTCACGATCATCATAACCGCTGCGACCGGCCATGTTTTAGACTAATTATGCGCTTGCGCGGTTAATAAGAAGCGGCACCGGATAATGGCCAACAACTCATTGCATTTTAAGTGCTTCAATATTTACAAAGAATTTTTCACACACTTCACAAAGATATGATAAAATTTTATACGATAGCGATTAACTAGACTAGAACAAAACGTCAAAATGATGCTTCTACAATAAAAATTTTGAATTATAACTCCCCAATTCAAAAACAGCAAACTCAGGCCTACCAACTGTCTAATAATGATAGGCACCGCTTGAAATACATTTTTTAGAGTCGAGCAAAATCGACATTCTTCAATAATCCCTATAATTGAATAATAATGCAGAACATATTTTCATTGAAATTATTGATTGATTTATTTCCACACTTCTAAGTAATTTTATAATTATCTTTCCCAATTTGACTACCCTGCTTCTTCTAGAAAATATAATGAAGAAATGCGTTATCATAGCTATCATTTTTTCTATGATAGCTATTTTGGATTAAAACATTTTAGTGGCTATATATATTATTTCCCTATAATCGCTATATCTCGATTTCATTATGTATTCCTTATATTTATGTATATAAACATTTATTGAAGAAATATTTTTTCAAAATAGTGTACATAATTATTCATGGAGAATTTTAATTTTTAAAAATCAAGAATTATTTTTCGACCTCACTGTAAAATCACTCCATTCTCTCATTGACAAGCTGACAGCTGTTTTGAAATACCGCGTGTTTGAAAATGGAGGTTATGGAGCCCGAATCGGTTCAAAATAATGAAGAAATTAGCAAGAAAAAAGTTGGGAAAACTGTCCTGGATAATTTTTCAAAATTAGGGCATCAACAGGAAAATGTTCGTCTAAAGAGTGCATCAAATCTACTTCGATATATTTCTGACAGCTATGATAAAGAGAAGGTAAATTTGTATAATATGGAAGACAACGTTTTATTACAGAAAAACTATTTATTTTTAGAATATTGATGAATATAAATATGCTCTTAAAAGGCTCATTCGTGGTGTTGGAGCCTCTTCAGTACATAGTAAGACTGGATATTATTGTGCATTAGTTGCTTTATTAAATTTGAATGTGGACACAAATGTTGAGGATATTTTAGAACTTATAAGCACTGAACTGCATAAATCCGGAAAAAATAGCGACAGTGTGAGTACCAAGGTCTGTTTCATGTTTCAGTCAATACTGACTTTTTTTTTAGGAAAATGCAAATATTTGCACAGGTCAAATATTATGTTGTGGAGCTTTAATAAAATCAAATATATGGAAACAATGCAATAAAGAGTCACAAAAGAAAATTCTTGAACTCTTAATAAGTGCTTCTAAAGAGAGAAGTTATTTAACACTCGTTGGTTTTAGTTATATAGTAGAATTATTAGATCAGGTTAGTTTATTTAAAATATTACTCATCTAATAATAATTAATCATACAATAAATAATACATTTTAAATTATTTGAAGGTATCACAAAAACAATTTGAGAAGATAATTTTGCCATCCATTCAAACAGAAATTGCCAAACCATGGAATGTACAAACTTTAGATTCAATATATTTGATTATACATTTAAGAAAGAAATTTCCTACCATTTTCAACAAACCATTTTTCAAAGAACATTTTGGATCTCCAGAGTTGTTTTGTCTTGAAAGCTTAACCAACCTGTCAAATGTCCTTATGGTAAGTTTTTTTGTATATGCTTTTAACATAAAATTGTATTAATACTTTCTGTTATAGACTGTACCAAGGGTAACATACATCAAACATCCAATATATAACTGTGTTATTAAAGAAATTTCAGCAAAATTGCTGAAGCCATTTTTTGAAGCTCTTGATAACCATTTAAAAGCTCCCAATCGAAACAGGCTCTTTATATTCATAAAAATATTGACGAATACATTTTTAAACTTAGATGATAAAAATGAGGAATACTTAATGGAATTACCACATATATTCTCAAACAATTTCATTAGCCAAATGTTGGGTTATTTCAGAATTCTCAACAAGAAGCAAAAGGATAAGGAGTATTTTGATAATGTGAGACAGCTATTTGATGTGATGGTGGCCGCTATGCAGACCGAAAAGCTTAATTCCGACATCAAGTTAAGAATAATGGAGAAATTTCTATTTGATGCGGGAACTTTTATTTTTGAAAAAGTCACAAAAAGCAAGGTTATTCAACAGATTATCTCCACATTAGATCCAGAGGGTGTCAAGAATTTGGCAACAGTTTATAGGAATGTGATTGATGGGTCTGAGAGAATCAATTCAGAGAACGACAGTGAGAAATGGATAAACAATGATAGATTGTACTGTGTTCATCTTCTGATAAAGTTGCTGAATTTGCCCTGCATGAAGGAAGATAATCAGTGGAAGGTGGACCAATTGCATTTCCTCCTGGAATTAGCATTTTTAAAGGAGAAAAGTGCAAGTGTTGGTAGAGAATTGGCAGAATCAATCAAAACTGCCTTCTATGGAGCTCTAGATCTTAAACTATCGAAACTGGAAGATCTCCAGTATATCCTCTCTCAATTGGTGCATCGAGTTAACTCAAAAATATCGTCCGACAATCTGGATAACATCTTCAGGACACCTGTCGAAGCAGAAACTTATGTTCTGTGGGAGAAGACATTGAATATAGTGGACAAAATTGAGAAGAAGAAGAAAAGGTCCAAGGTTAGTTCCGTATACCTGACGTTGTTCCTGCACATGAGCCTTCAGTTGTTCAACGACGTGAAACTGGCCACCGACTCCTTGAACGAATTGTTCCTGTGTTACGATAAAGTGAAGAACAAGAAAGACAATCTAGACGTTACGGTGGTGACATCTCAATCGACTGAGGGCGAGTTGAACTGGATAGAGGTGGTCACCGATTTATTCCTGAATCTTTTGTCTCACAACTCGCATTTGCTCAGAACTATTATCAAGTGCGTGTTTCCTCATTTATGTCCCTACATGACTACAACCACCATTAATCAGATATTAAGCGTCTTGGATCCACAAAATGAAAATCCCCTGTCGAAGGGAAATGAATCTAGTGATGAGTCAGAAGACGAGGATGAGACAGAAGCTGATGAGGATGACGATGATAATGCTGCGTCGGATAGTGGCGAGGAATCGAACGAAGAATCGGATCCCGAAGAGACAGTCAACGATAAACTGAGAATGGCACTGCATCAAGCACTATCCAAGGACACGGGATCTGATGACGAGAGCATCGACCTGGATCAAATGAGCGACACCGAGGCCGAAAAACTGGACAAGGCTCTGGCGGATGTGTTCCGGCAGTTCAGGCCGAACCGCGGCAACAGGAAGAAGCAGAGCAAAGACCAGGAGCTCCTAACACATTTTCGGGTCAGAGTGTTGGACTTGGTAGAGATCTATTTGGATTCGACGCCGTCCATGCACCTCGCCTTAGAGATAATGTTGCCGCTCCTGCAGTCCTTCGAGTTCAGTATCAGGGATCAGCACCAGAGACCCATGAACGACAGGTTAAAGGGCATATTGAAGAAACTGCTGGCCCTGAAAAAGTTTTCCGACCTCGAGGGTGTTACGGGCGTTGTCTTGGTGGACCTGTTAAAAAGTCTGCTGGATAAGGGTAGCAAAAACGCCCTGATAATGCAGGATATGGAACAACAATTGGCCGACTGTTGCATATTCGTGGTGAAGTGTTCGGATATTCTTTGTAATCAAGAAGGCGTGGATAAAAAAACAAAGAAGCTGAAATCTGATATTCTGGAGGTGTTAAGCGGTGAAATTCTTCAGTTCTTCACGAAAAGGGACTGTCTCACTCCTTACGTCTTATTTAAACAGTTACTCCAAACAACATGGGAGGGAAACGTAGGACTGGCCGTGATATTACTGGATTTCCTGTTTGACGACGAAATAAGACAGTTCAAAAAAAATCAAGTCGCCGAACTGTTGAGTATATTTTATTCGAATCATAGGCTCCTCAGTCAGAATATGGATTCGATTCAGAGTAAAATGTCCGAAACCCACGAGGAATTTGCAGAAAAGATCATCAATTTTTTCAGAACTCTATGCGAGCAACCGGAAAACAAAACAATCAAGGAAAGGTTTATCTGCTTGCTATTCAATTGTTTGATATCCCTCAAAAATAGTCCCCTGAAGATAGAACTGAACTGGCCGGAAATCGCAGAAACCATCCGGGAATATCGAAGTTACAAAAGCTTCTCCACCGATGCCAAAACAGCCTTCAACAAGCTCTGTAGGACGCTGGGCGTATCCAACATAGTGAAAATGAAGAACAACGTCACCAAACTGGCGAAAATTATTGAGGCTGATGATGAAGGTGAAAAAAACGCGGTCAAAGAAAACGGCGAGACAAAGAAAAAGAAAAGACACAACAAGGAAAAATTGAAGCTAAAAAAAGAGACCAAACAATTGAGATTAGCCAGCTTGGGTGTTGAGTTAAATGGAGCTTTCAATCACGAAAATATGGATGTAGAAAATGAAGAAGACAACGTCGATATCCCACAAGAAAGTATTACCGAAATCCACGAGGAAAACGGTGGGGATACGCAACAGGAACCAAGTCCCAGACCCAAAGATAAAAAGAAAAGAATGAGTTTAGCCAGTATACCAAACGGACATAATAATTTAGGAGATTTAAATAAAAAAAGGCGACATTCTGAAGGCGAGAGTCTCATAAAAAAAAGGAGAAAAAGCATTATATAATTTGTAGGTTTATTGTTATAAATAAATTTGTATAAAAATATCCAATACTTTTTATTTCAATGTTTAATTATACACTGTCATTGAAATCATTGGATTAAAATTTGTCATCTCATTTTGATTACATGTAATCACAAATTCAGCTCAAATCTATTATTAACCTTCAATTATTCAAAAAAATGGTTTGTCTCATTCTTTATTTAAACAATTACTAGCCATATTTTTTTGCTAAACAATGAAAAAAAGTACTATAAACATTATAGGTTTATTATTAAAAACATATCTTTCATAAAAACATGAAGTCTTTTTTTATTTCAACGTTTAATTACAACTCATCATTGGAATCACTGGATGTAACATTTCCAAAAAGAAATTTCTCTGATACTAAAATTACAATAATTAATTTTCTACATGTTGTTTATAATAAGTTCACTTACCAGTAGAATTACCGTCGGTATATTCCATCTTATTTTGATCATAAATAATCTCAAATTTAGTTGAAACCTGTTATTAACTTGTATCAGTAAAATTTAATATAATAATATTCCAGAACTTACTGCTTCTAAATCTGTACTGATTAAATAATACAGTTCCTTTGTCAGCAACTCTGTTTCCTGAACTACATCGGGATTATCCAAAGTTTTCCTGAACCTTTTGCTTTTAACGTTCTTTAATGGTGGGGTGTATCCGTTATTTAAGTCTTTACTGAAGCAATTCAAAGGTTCCTCAAAACATTCTACGATGTGGCAGATGTCGGCCGTTTTGTACATATTCGCTTTATCATCCAACATGTTAGTTTTATAAGATTCTATTATAGTGGGAAACTTTCTTATATACGCGAAGAGTTTCTTTTTACCCAAATAAACGTTTCCAATGCCTTTGCCGACGTCCAAGTCGATTTTTAACATTTTGCGGAATCTGTCCGGTTTGTTGCGTAAAATGTCACGAATTTTCTCGGCGTCTTTCTATAAAAGTAAACGTTTACCTCTATAATCACCAATAAACATAAAATACTTATACCAGAGGAAGTCTTAATATAAATTGTTCTTCTAATTCTAAATCGCTTTTTTGATAATTCATATTTTAAACTTTTAAAATATCGCACAAACATGCGCAGTTCAAGTTCTTTGGCAAATGACAATTCATAACATAACCTATCGACTAAAATATTGAGAATTCCCTCTGTATTTTGTGACATAAACGTAATGGCATCCAATGAAAAACATAAAATATTGTCGGATATAATCAAGTCAACTCATAAAAAATTACGAGATGAATCTAAAATTTTTGGTATGGAAGAAGCTTGGAGAAATCACTGTCTGGATGAGGATCATTTGAAGAAGTATGCCTCGGCTATGCACGATTTGGCCGTCAATCATTGGGAGCAAAATTCGTTGAAAGACGAAAAAGTTGTATCTCGTATTACATGGATATATGAGAGCATTAGTAAATACTTCGAAGATTTTGACAAATATCATCTTGCCGAAATTAAGATGTTAGAAACTCTAAGTAGCCTTGACGAAGCACCAACAGACATAGAACCAGTACCAACTAAATTGAAGCTTTTAGATGTAGGAAGCTGTTACAATCCTTTTCAGAAATTTGACAAGTTCGACGTGATCGCTTTGGATATTGCGCCAGCGAATAATGGTGTTTTTAAGTGCGATTTTTTAAATGTTCCAATAACAGAAAAATCAGTAACAGATAATGGTGTTGTGTCAGAATTACAGAAACATTCTTTCCATGTGGTAGTTTTTAGTTTATTTCTGGAATATCTCCCATGTCCCGATCTACGTTTAAGTTGTTGTATTAAAGCTTATGGCTTGTTAAAACCGGAAGGAATATTAGTTATTGTCACACCAGATTCAAATCATGTTGGTTCAAATGTAAAGATTTTTAAGTCTTGGCGATACAGTCTGTCACTGGTTGGATTTAATAGGATTCAATATCAGAAATTACCACATATGCACTGTATGGTCTTTCGAAAAAACTTATCCAAAGAACTTGCCAAGAGATGGGCGAAAATACATCAAGGTAAGGGATTGTATGACAAAATCTACATACCTCAAGACTTTAACAAAACCCTGGAAACAATTGAATACGTCTGTCAAGATTCAACTGGTTGGTGTGAAGAGACATTTTTACGAGATTTTGAATTAAATGACTGATATTGAATAAACCCAGATTTATCATCGTTTTGCTTTTACTTCTCCAATTTGTCAATTTGAAAATATACATACATACCTGAAGTTAGAAACGTTTTATATTACAACTGTCAAACATATGTTGTTGACGTCAGAATTATTTTTGTTTTGTCTTAAGGAAATTAATTTTTTTGGTGCTCAACATTATTAAAAGCTCAAAATGGCCATAACTAATATTCATTTAATGGCAAAAAGTGCCGTTAATGACTTGGCAGACTTGTCTAACGATGAATTGGATATGATTATTAATGACGAAGAGAAAATCGATGAAATCCTCCTCACCTTAGGCCAGGTATGTTGTTGTTCATTGATGAAATCTTAATAATTCAAAACCGATCTCTATAGTCCTATTTGAAAGACATCGAAGATGACAAAGATAACTTGATAGCGGAGAATAATTCCCTGGCGGAATCGAATTTATCTAGAGAACCAGAACTAGTGGAGGGACGTGAGAAGCTCAGTTCTTTATATGAAGAAATAGAAAGAATGACGAAATTGGTCGATGAAAAGAACGTCGAATTAAGTAATGTATACAATATTTTTGGAAAAATCTTTGTGTGACATGTTTTTTAGGGAGCAAGGGTGGTAATATTTCCTTGGAAACTGCATTAGCTCTCCTTCAGACTGCGGCTAGTGAAATAGAAGAAGAATCGGAGGATTGCGCGAAAAAATTCCTAAGTAGTGAAATTGAGCTTGAAGAGTTTCTTGAGCAATTTGCTGTAAAACGGAAATTAATGCACATAAGGCTAGTGAAGGCAGACAAGCTGTCCAAAATATTACAGAGAGGTGATCCTCTGTCAAATAACATGCCCAACTACATAAATGCACCTCCTGTTAATATCAACTCAGGGTATTTCCCTGGTATTCCTACGTCACCACCTTCTGCTCTGCCATATCCCACAGGACCTTTAAATATGCCTATGGCCAATATGAGTTATTTTAACAACCATTTTAATTAGGTACACTTTTCATCTAAAATAAGATTTTAAGAGATGTAAATATGTTTTATATACATTTTATAGATTATTGCGAGTTATTATAAAATATCTATTTTATAAGCAAGATGCCAGTTAGTATGTATAATTATGTTGTACTAATAGAAGTATATTTTTCAAATTATTGTGATAAAATATCACATACCTTTTTATTATTAAACATTGTTCATTTTTTACCATCATTTATCACTTTAGTTTTTGTTAAATGTAATGGAAAAAAAAACATTAATTTAATAAATTATTAAAAATACATAAAATTGTTTGATCGGTGTTATTTTTTTAATCCTAATCACTTTTTTCACTTGTTTTAAAATCTGACAGTCACACAATAATAATTCTCATTACTGTATGCTGACAGTACCATAACAATTAAGTTAATTCTGATGAAAATTTAAACAGAGCTTATAGGAATAATTTTTTTAAAAGTCTAAGCTACTTGTTTTTTAATGACTTAATATAAGCCCAAATTCGTACCATTTCTATCAAATAATTTAAAATAAATTTACGTTTTTAGCAGTGACTTAGACTGTACTGCTATTTTGAAAAATTTAATCAATCTTAACATTAAACAAATCTGTTATTTATCATACTAAAATATATATTTAAATAAAATTGATTTGATTTCGTTTAGAAATAAGGCTTGTTTATTAAATTTTATATGCTATTTTATTCATTTTCTTTCAAAACAAAAATTCTTCAATTGTTTTAACATTTTATTAATGTCCTGGGATGATTTAGTACATGTATAATTGATCTTAGATAACTGTGTCTTAGATCTGTATATTAAAACAACTGCCAACTGCCGTATTTATGATTGTATATACTAATTTTGTGTTTAATTTTCAACAAGAACTTTTTGCACATTTGTGTAAGATTAAATTAATAATGTAAGTTTAATAACCAACTACTACAAGAATATCAACAAAAAGTTATAATAAATAAAAAAACAAATGAAATATGACTTACAGAGAAACTGAGAAAATAAAACTATTATATATACAATTGCCTAGTTTTCTGATTATATGCATTGATTCATTTGTACATTACTAAATAACAAATAAATAAAAGAAGATATTTAAAACTATCCACTCGCCTGCTTTGTTACCCTTTATTTACAGAATATATATTATACAATTTCCTAATCTTTCTGTTTTTCCCAGTATTCTTTTTCTGCTAGTAACTTTTTCTGTTGTAAGGGAGAATCATAATCAAATAACTTCTTTATCGCTAAAGGCAAACATGCCAATGTTAATAAAACCAAAACAATGGTCCTTTCAGAGTTCCTAGCATGAATATCCTCCTCCATCCGCGCATGGAATGCATGTCTTTCCTTCATTTCCTTTTTGCGCTGAAATATTTCTGCATAATGTACCTTTGTCCATTCATCAAAATCATAAACAGGCGCCTTACCGCCAGGTGGTGGTGGTCTATTACGTATATCCCTTGATTTGTAAAATTTATGTAAAGGGTCTCGAGGAGATTTTTGATTTGGTTGTTGGTGAGATATAAAACCTTAAAAATTACATATTCCCACTAAGCATAAAATAAATAAACCGACAGGTACTACCTTTATCGTAAAGTTTCCTAGCTCTCACATTTCCTAACACCTCATAGGCTGCGGTAATTTCTCTAAATTTCTGTTCATTCTCCTTTGAACCGCCTTTATTCCTGTCCGGGTGATACATCTTAGATAATTCATAATATGCGCTTTTAATATCAGCCTGAGTGGCATTCTTTGATATTCCTAAAGCATCGTAATGATTCTTTTGACTGTATAATAGCAGTGAATATGAAATTCTTCTCACTTGATTCTCTATGAACTTGAGTTTGTTAAAATTCATATCTGTTTGTACTCTATAAAGTACTATTTATGTTAAATTATACTCAAATACAAACAATCACAGGACAAACAAAATAGAAAGGATTACATCACATAACGTTGACAGTTTTCAATGTAATGTAATGAATTCAAACAAAAAATTATTGGTTAGCTTTTCGCTCAATTTGAATAATTTTAATAAATGCTTTATTTATATAATTGAAGGGTACATGCTGTTACCGGTTACCTATAAGTATTTTAGTAGAGTAGAGAGGAGAGATGAATGTTGCTTTAATTAAATAAATTGCTAATTTTATAAATCATTATTTTAATATAGTTTTTATAGTTGTCTAATAATAATTTTTTAAACTTTAAATAAATAAATTTGGATTGATTTTGGTAACCTTATATCTTATCAGTCATCACATTTAAAATTCCCTGCCATTTTTCTTAAATGCATATAATTCATATATATAATCTCACAATATTTAGTATAAACTAAAATATAAATATTTTAATATTTTGATGGCTGCGCAAGGCCACCTTCCATTATAAGCCCAAAGAATTAAATTTTTTCTTTCTCAAGGTGTTTGTCGTAAAAAAGATTTAACTTTTAACTATAACCTTAGATTTTTTGTTATTTTAAAATTATTTTTTCTACCACTTGTTTCTAGATTTTAGAATAAATTTAAGGTAAATGTAAAAAAATAAATTAAGAGCCTATAATTTTTGAGAATTTTTAATTCATCGTAGATGTCAATATACAGTAAATTAAAAAGTGTGTGCATAGGCGTTGGAACAATTTCAACTCTCACGGGTTTCTATTATTTTAATGAAAAAAATAAGGTGTATACATCATGGACTTCGAATTACGAACCGTCACCGTGTGCGAAATGGGATGATAACTGGGATCAGTGCGTATTATATATAATCATTTTGTAATATAATTTTAAAATACTGTTTGGTGGTAAATTGATTTTTAGTCGAGCTCCAGAATATATAAGAAGCCGCAAAACCTCTTTAGCCCATAAGGACGATAATAATAATATAAATGTAGAAAAAAATACACCAAAGGCCTGCAGGAACTTAATTTTAATTAGACATGGACAATACAATTTAGACGGTGTAACTGATAAAGAACGACAACTCACCAAGTTGGGTATGAACAATTGTTAATTGCAATAAGAGATTTTAATGTATTATATTAAAGGTCGTTTACAAGCCGAATACACTGGTAAAAGATTGAAAGAACTGAATTTACCTTATGACAGTATGATAAAATCAACTATGATGAGAGCTCAAGAAACTGGCTCCATTATTTCAACTTTCTTACCCGATGTAGGTTTAGTATCGGGCTATTTCTGGTTTATGTTGATGTTTTCTTTGTTAGATTCCTGTCTCTCACTGTGATTTGCTAAGGGAAGGGGCGCCGATACCACCAGAGCCTCCTTTAGGTACCTATAGACCAGAGTCTCAGGTAATATAAAACTCTTGTTCTAATTATCAATTCTTATATCACAATATTAACCCAATTTAAGAAGTTTTTTGAAGATGGTGCTCGCATAGAGGCAGCATTTAGGAAATATTTTCATAGGGCTGATCCAAAGCAAGAAAAAGACTCATATACTATCATAGTTTGTCATGCCAATGTTATAAGATATTTAGTTTGTAGGTAGGTCATTCGTGCATCTATACTATTTATTTCGTTGTTGATGTAATTAATTTTAGAGCACTACAATTCCCAGCTGAAGCTTGGTTAAGAATGTCCCTGTACCACGCCAGTATTACTTGGATTTCCATAACGCCCAGTGGGAGATGTGTTCTTAGAGTATTAGGTGATGCTGGACATATACCCACTAATGCTCTAACAACATCATAGGCTGTGATGTATAAATTTTCATTATTATTTCAGAAACAAACATTATATAGACCTGAAAATAAAAAGAAAAAGAGCATGGAAATCTATTAAATGTGTGTGAATTAATAAAATACATATTGTAAGTTTTAACGATTTAGATATAACAGATTTGTTTTGATTTTAGTAAACTGGTATATATTAAAAGTATTATTGTTTTTTATGCATGATACAAATGTGATCCATACATAAAAATAAACAAATATGATTTATATTTTTCCTTAGCTTCATTATTTTAAGTGTGATGTAAATATTATCATTATTTGCTAAACATAAATATTAAAAATATAATCTTCATTTTTTTTCTTAGATAATGTAAAGTTAGATGATTATTATTTTTTGTTAAATGGACAGAAAAAATATAATACTAAATGTGTACATGTACTACATAATTGAAATTATTCTTACTTTATTTCCTTAATTTCTGTCTCCCAAATCCTCACCTAGATAATATTTTTTTTACTACTTCAATATATTTACATTCTAATACGTATAAGTAAAATTGTGAAATATGTTAATAATTAAAATCAACGTTACATAATTCACTACAGAGCATAGCTAATAATTTCCATAATTACTTGGAAAACTAGGCATTATAACACTTTCCACTATTGCATATAATAAATAATAGTGAATTTGAAATTGGTGTAGGGTTACCGAAAATACTTTATAATAACGTATCCTATTTTACTTTTAATAAATGCAAATGCGTGTTACAATGTTTAAAAAGGAAATATATCTGTTCAAGTGACTTCACTTTTTAGGTATCTTTGGGTAAATATCGTCTATAAACTTGCTGTTACTTACTTTAAAACAAACGATATATAATCATTGCATGCCAACTATAAATTATATGATTCTTTAATTTATCCAAATCTTATACGGTCGACAAAATATTGTGTACGTTTATAAAAAATGTTTCGATTTCGACAAAATAGTCATCTAAACCTGTGACGTCAAAACGTCGCATCAACTTTGAGTTTTAGTTTATTTTGGTTTTCACAGATAAAAAAGTTCTATAATAAATAAAACAATTAAACAAAAATAATGTTATCAACTTTAATTCAGTAGATTTATAGATGTATTTTAATCATGTAATATTTATATATTATTATCGCTTCGGCATTTTCAATCAGACTAATAAGTAGCGGTTTGAAATTAATAATATGTAATTATCAACAGTAATATTTTTAGGAATTTTACAAATATTTGACAACCAAAAGACTTCTGTATCGAATGTATCAAACAGCATTATCGTTTGAATATACTATTTGTGTCACAATTTTAGTGTAGGCAACAATGCACAGCTTACTTGGATGCATTTATTAATCCAACAACTGATGCTTCAAACCTATGATTCTGACAGTATACAAGAGAGCGATGTCAATTAAAATAAAATACATTTTTTATACGTATGTACTTATATATATATTACAAAAAAATAAATCAATTAGGTTGCACTATATGCCGCTTCTCGTGACTTAACCACTGATCCTTTCTTCGGAAGGGCTGTTCGCAAACTCTACACCTGAAATCGTATTCACTACTATGCGTTAATATATGTCTCATGTAAGCTGTTTTGTAGTTAGTGGTGCCAATAGGTTTTTTACATAGGGGACACTGCGTTTTATCGGCCGCTTTCAAGTATGGTTCCAATTCTTTCCTGCTAAGTAATACCCTATTAAATATGTGCTTTTCTCTTTTGTGTCTCAATAAATCAATGGGGTCTTCAAACACAGTATTACAAAACCTAAAACAGAAAACACAATAAAATTGAAATTTAGAAATAAATTTAAGAAAATTGGGAAGAGACAAAGGAGCTAAAAAGGAAATTAGAGAAGGGGATAGTGAAGAGGAAAGATCCAAATAAGTATAAATAGAGGAAGAAACAATACGGTTTTAGAGTATATTAACAATTACATTAAAACAATTAAAAAAAACAGAAAAGTAATTAAGAGAAAACTAAAGAAGAACAAGAATGAACTCAAGAAACAACGAATTGATGATGTATGAAGACACATGATTTTCATTTGAAAAAATAAGGAGGTTAAACAAACAGAAAAAAAATACTTACAGCAATATTTTTTCAAACCAAAGACTGGCCTTTAAGTACATATCTTTGATATATATAAATATTCCAACAATCCCAGACGAGATTGAAAATAGAAAGTTCTAAGAATAGTGCCATTATATATTCAATAAAATAAATAATTGAAAAAGAATTATAGAATGGTGATATCTATAAATTTATATTCATTATGATAAGAGGGTTTGCAGGAATGTTTATCAAAAAATGGAATAAGATTGAGGCATAAACATGGGGGTGTTGTAAGCCAATCAAACATATACTGTCAAAAATAAAGAAAAAAATATGTACTTGCACGTTCTGCTCTTTAGTTCTTTTACTTTCCGTTTCTCTTCCAGCTTTTTTTGTTTTAACATCTCCTCTTCTTCATCATAGAAATCGTACACACCATATGTTGGTTGGCTTTTAGACTCCTGAGGTATTACCCTGTACATTCTGCTGCTTGTATTATTTTTTGGTTGGCTTGTATTTTTGCTTTTTTCTTTTAAATTACATTGTCTTTCTGTAATGTAAAAATATGGTCAATAATTAACATGTGAAAAGTACATGACCACTTACTGATAGGTTTACAGCTACCAATTTTTTGTTTTAGAGCTTCATTGACAATCAATTTCACTCCTTTTAAAAATTCTTCACTTTCCTTACCAGTATCAGCTAAATTTTGCTCAGTCGTATTAGTATCCTCTATAGTCTTATTCAAATCAACTGGATCCAAAACTGTAAGAATTTTAACATTACTATCATCCGAATCCAAATCTACATTCGCATTTTCAATTACTACTGTTTGGTTTGAACTCTGTGAACTTGCATCTATCGCTTGTGGTATCGTTATTAGATCTGTATCTGTAAAGGTGTTAACTTCTAAAATTATGCATGATTTGATTTACTATATATTCCTTCAATGCTGTAAAACTACTTACCCAGACTTACATTATTGGTGGCTTGACTATTGGTTACATTTTGTTTTAGTGTAATAAGCACCTCATTTTCACTAAGTATTTCACCAGATATTTCATAACCATTCATATTACTTGTGCAGATTTCCTCCTCAGTAAGCTTTTGACACTGATTTGTATTTGGGATTTCTACGGGCTCAATGGACAGTTTTTGTCTATTTGATTTTTGTTTGGAACCACAGCATTTATTTGAATGATCACTGTATTCCGATTTACTCATAAAAATACTATCACAGAGAGAACACATATAGTGGAATTCAATGTTATCTTTAAACAATTGGTTCAAATTGGTCGACATATTCATGGAAACATATGACTTAAACTTATTGAGAGGGTATTATTCAAAGCGTATCTTTTAATAACTTGAAAATATATGTTATTAAATTAGTCGTAATATCTTCGTGTTTGTATAACACGACAGTCTATATCTTTTTAGGAATTTTTAACAAAACATTTATTACTGACCTTCATGTCATAGTTGTCAATATGCTTCTGTATTTTTGGTTGACTAATAATCAAAATTTCCTAAATATATAGTAAATAAATGATGATAAAAATAAAATTAGCACCTGTTTGTATCGTGGAATCACCAAGGCGATACAAATTCGAATTTTAGACACGTCGTTTAATTTGACACACCTTTCTGGAAGCATAAATTTAAATGTGTTCTTGTAGAAATTGTTTACCCAATTTGAAGCCAACTAAAACAATATTATGTCCATGGTATGTATTGTATTTTGTACTGATCTACTGCATATCTGATTTGCACTCTTTTAGCCCGCCACCAAAGAAATTATTGACTTCTTTGAGTTGGGCTACGAGAAACGACTCTTCCAGCGTGAATGCCATTTTACATCCGGAATGTTTATCGCCAAGGTTAAAATTCGGCGAAAAAACTAG
Organism: Rhynchophorus ferrugineus; assembly: GCF_030347505.1. Taxonomy (NCBI): domain Eukaryota; kingdom Metazoa; phylum Arthropoda; class Insecta; order Coleoptera; family Curculionidae; genus Rhynchophorus; species Rhynchophorus ferrugineus. The sequence goes on along the minus strand of NW_027472582.1, from coordinate 5,925,537 downwards.
GGGACAAGTAACGCAGAAACACCTTTTGAGTCGAAACAATTGCTACTGTTTAGACCGGAGGCCTCCAAAGCCGACACTATTTAATAGGCCTAATAGCTGTATTAGTTATCAAACACTGGGTCCGAATGAATGTGACTTAAGAAGACGATCTCTCACGTGTATTTGTAGTAAAGACGATCAAATCGAGTTAAAAGAAAAATTGCCGAAACATCGCCTCTTCCAAAAGGAGAATGGCCTCCTCGAAAATGTGCCATTAAATTTTACCGATCAAAGGGAGAGATACGAAGAATACAGGGAAAGAGAAGAAGAGAGATTCAAAACAGAGGTTGATGAGTTTAGGCAGAATGAAAAAAGTTTGGTAGCTGAGCAGAAAGAAGACAGTGTCAATACAATTTTAGGTAATAACTTCTTTACTTGAATAGCTAGCGTATAGGCAACATAATATACAGAGGACAATATTAAATATTCATTCACGTTCTATAATAGTTACGTTAATTTCATTTGACTTATTTATTTATCTGTTGTTTAATTTAATGATTATTTGAATGCATATATTAATATTATCGACAAATACTTTTCAACTTTTCACAACCGAACGTAGACAGCACAAAATACTATTTGGTTACTTATTTTTCTTCTGTTAAAATATGTTTATTATATATTAGCATGTGTCGTTTGGTTGTTTTATATAATTTGACTGTTCTATATTTAAGGAACACAACAATACAATACTGAAACACATACAGCATCAGATGACGAAAGTCGGGCATCGGAAAAATCCGAATTACCAGATATACCTAATGAAAGTTTTAGGCCGGAACTGCCTAAATACCATTCGTATACAGTACCGGAATTTCGAAAGGAGTATTATTTTGAAACTCATGATATAGACAAAGGTGTGTTGGTATTTGTTTAATATAAATCTTTAATTATCTCCAATTAGGTTTTAGTGAGATTCGAAGGGATCATACTTGCGTACACCAATTTAAATTGACAGATAGATGGCGCGCGGATCCCGTGAATAAAGACGCGTTTGGTAGAAGCCGGTGTAAGGTATGCGACAGAGTGATGGAGGGATCTTCAGTTAATTTAAGCACAAGTTATTTGTTTGATGAGTAAGTTAATATATATGCTAAATTATTTTAACTGAAACCACAAAAGTTTAGATGACAATTGCAACTGTATAGTTGGCTGCATAACCTTGGAATTGTTTTAAAGTTAATTTCAAATTTATGTAACTCGTCTATTTATTGATATGTGTATTGTAGCAGGAAATCTGGCCATAGCAAGATCAAGAACTTTGCTCTGGCTTATAAACATGGCTTGGCACCGAGGACGATCAATTTAGGCCGTGGAAATTCTAAAATCGAACTCATCGTAAACGAAAAGGATTTGGCTAAACTTACAGGTTTCGTAGAAAAAAATCACAAGGTTCAGTTTAGTAATAGCTTGGCGTTAAGACATCAAAGAATGCGAGCTGTATAAATGACACTGATTTATTTCCATTATTAGACTATTTCTGCTACTGTATACAATTTCTCTTTATTGTATGTATTTACAAAGATTTTATATGGTTATAACTTTTTAATTAACAGTTATTATTTTAAAATAAATGACGAATAATCTCCACTTTCAAGCTATTTGATTATTTTACTACATACCTATGGCCTAGATGTTCTTTTATTTTTCACAAATATGTGGAATAATTATTTTTAAATTTGACAAATTATCAAACAGAAAATTTTGTAGTCTGATTTATAAAACTTATATTTCATATAAGTCATATAGTATTGTTTATATTAAAATTCAGAAAATATATTCTTTCTTTACCATCATAATTAACCTGAGTTGTTAATCCACTTAAGTTATACTGTTTTTTTATATGTAATGAGACGGACGTCAAGCGTAGTTTTTGAGTGACATAACAATGACAGATGGTAAAACATATTTTGTTTTGGCCTCACATTTTTATTTCTATTCAAAATATGACTGTTGGTTTTGTAAGAACGGTTAAGCTATGATTTATTATTCTATTTATTATATCTGTTTAGCGACATCTGTCTATAATTTAAAATTTTTGTGTAGAATTTTTCTGACAGTGACAAGCACGAATTCAATTTTTTGATGACAGCTTACTTGATTCGTTCTTTTATATTTTTTTTACTTTCTCGTTTCTTCAGCTACAGGGTAATAAATAAAGATATCTAAATAATAAGAATTTAATTAAAAATATTTTGTTCGTACTTTTTAAATGCTAATAAAAATATACTATTTGTACATAAAACTGTATGTATGTTGACGATTCAAATAATTTGTGACGTCTGCGATGATCCACTTCTTGCAGGAATAAAGTGACTGAGAAAATCAATGGGTAACGGGAAAATTATAGTGGAGTTTTTCTCCGCTGATATGTTATTGAGTGTCTGGAGATATCGTAACTGTAAATAAATAGATTTATATTAGTTTTCGTATGACATAATAATTTTCGCGTTCTTATTTTTATTTTTACCTGTAATGCTGCTGGGCTTTGATTAATGACGTCCGAGGCTTCTTTCAATGCTCTGGAGGCTTTCATTTCGCCCTCCGCGGCTATAACTTTCGCTCTTGCTTCTCTGGACGCTTCCGCTTCAGCAGCCATAGCTCTCTGGAGTTGTTGCGGTAGGCTAACATCTTTTCTGTTAAAAACAAATCAATTAGTAATACCGTTGCAAGAATATAATCAATAAAAACGCATGGCATAACATAAATGAACAAATATGAGTATGTAAATTATATATAGTAACGTGTAAGTATGCACTGTATATGAATTAAACGAAGGAAACCTGAATTACTTACATTTCTACTCTTTCTACTTTGACACCCCATGGATCAGTGGCGACATCTAGGGATGTTTGCATGGCATGAGATATGGCTTCACGGTCTGAAAGGATTTCAGCCAAATTCCTGGTTCCCAAGATATTTCTTAGTGTTGTCATCGCTAACAACCTCGTTGAATTGCTGAAATATGGAAATTATTAATCACACAGTGAGTGGCAATAACTGAATTGTCATATATGAAGTTTGACATATGTCAGTTAATTGTCATCGTATATTATAAATCTGAATAGTAAACTTTAATAGTAATCATAGAGTAATAGAGATGCAACTCAATGGGGGACTCTGGCGCAGAGTTTTGCTTTGCCCAACATCCAGAGGGCGCCATAATGAGCCATTCAGTAATAGAGATGCAACTCAATAGAGGACTTTAGCGCAGAGTTTGATTCAACCAGTGTTTTTAGTTCCCGTGCAAATTCCTTCCAAAAATAGTAGTGAGTGTTCTGATAAATAATCGCAGCGGCAGCCACACATTTCGACCGACCGACCGACCCGACGAACATTCCTACAATTGGTGACCCCGACGTGATCAAAGTGCCTAACAGGTAAATCAACTGAACATAAGCCACTCGACAGGTGCTTGACACGTGCGCGGAAGGATAGCACGAGGAACGGAACTCATCAACATCACGTGGTGGACGACATCCCACGAGACTAGCCTGATGGACGAAAACCACAGAAGCCCATCATGTATACCAGCAACACATGAACACCCTGGCATCACGAAACGGAACACGTAACCCACTTATAGGTACCCTCAAACAAAGCTAAACGCCCCAAGACGAACGACGTCCTGCTACAACTCCGATGGCAGCTGATCCCGTAAAACTCCTCGCTCAGGTTGGGATCCCCATCTCATCAGCAGTCCCCGGGCGTTTGTTTGCGTGATTGCGGGTGCATTCCGGAACTTGCACCACATATAGGTACGTTCCACGGCTGTTCCACTAGGAGGGGAGTTATGTGGCGACCGCCATGACCCTTTAGGCCACCACCAATTCACCATCAACAACTACAAAGGTTGACAACGTCGATGGATTGGTACCATGCAGTTCCAGGGTATAAAAGACCATCAGGACGACGTCTCGCTCTCTTTTCTTATCACCGTCCCTTTGTAACAGTACCACTTCCACAGCGCTACCGTACTTTCTCTACTTAACCTAATATCCTGTCAATTCTCCCATCGACCACATGTATCAATCGTAAGTTAAAATAAACAACTTTGATTCAACCAGTGTTTTTAGTTCCCGTGCAAATTCCTTCCAAAAATAGTAGTGAGTGTTCTGACAAATAATCGCCGCGGCAGCCACACATTTCGACCGACCGACCGACCCGACGAACATTCCTACAAATATGTTAAAGGTAGCGACATCTACATGTTGGACGTCGCGAAACATTTCCCCAAAATTTCCTATGATAATAATCATTTCGTTGACATTTAAATATGCTTTACTGTTTTAATATAAATGGAGTGATATTCCAAGCAGTAAACATCGATTTTTCATTGATTTTTTGAAATAGATTAATCAGAGACTGATATTTAAGTTACGAATAATGCGTATGTAGTTGTAGATTATACATTTAAATGCTAAACATCGTTAACAATCACCTGGATTCGAGCTGTAGTTAATTTTGAGGTTAGAAACACATTGTTTTGTAATTACTGGTAAGATGTGGTAAAAGTAAATTGTTTATACATGATTTGAGATACATTACGTACGCTAAAATAATATTTATAGAAAACCAGTTGAACATGTTATGATGTTTGCTTTTGCCAATAGGGGAATTTATAAAATATATATAGAGATGCATCGTTATGTTTATTTTCGTTATTTTCTAATTGCTTTTGTGTTGGGAACAATACAATCATTACTATTGAAAATCAATGTAATTTATTTATGTTCTAGTTATTATTAAGTTTAATCGAGTCTGTTGAAGTACAGTCTCTCTACAACTCTTGTGGTTAAGATAAGGTTGGGGAGAAATTTTTTTCGGCTGGTTTCTAATCGTTGGCTTTAAAGTCGTATATCTCTAGTAATACTTATTCGATGAAGCCGTACTATACTCCACTAGAAAGATAATAGTTCAAAGAACATTCTAGATATCAAGGTAATATCACTTGCTTACTCAATTGAAAGTTATTAGGCTTTGAAAATAGACATTCCAGAATGTAACTTTCGTCATATTTTGATATTTAGTTTATGAAAAGTGAAAATGCGTCACAGGCTCATATTCATAGAGTTATAGTTAAAATGGGTCTATATCTATAACAGGTCAATTGAAAAGTCCCTGGTCAACCATAGTAAAACACATTTATTTGGCAAAATTAGTTTTTTTTATTCAACATAATTTCCTTCAAGGGTGATACACTGATTATAACAAGCCTTTAACTTTTCGATACCATTTTTGTAGTACAATTTGTCTTTTGTTTCAAAATAGGCCTCAGTTTCGGCGATAACCTCTTCATTCGACGACAATTTCTTCCCGGCGAGCATTCTTTTGAGATCTGAGGACAGAAAATAGCTGCTGGGGGCCAGATCTGGATAATACAATGGATGAGGAAGCAAGTCGAAGGCTAATTCATGGATTTTCGACACGGTTCATTGTCTCGGTGAAGCAGTTTTCTTCAAATGCGGTCGCTTTTCAAACGGTCCAATAATGCCATATTATAGTCGCTGTTGATGGTCTTTCGTTTTGCAAGGTAGTTAGGTAGGAATTATTCCAAGTGCATCCCAAAATACTGACGCCATAACCTTGCCAGTCGACTGTTGCGTTTTCCCACGGTTGGGAAAGGGTTCATTGTGTGCAGTCCACTCGGATGACTGTCGATTGGACTTCGGAGTAAAATGATGGAGCCATGTTTCATCCATTGTCATATATCGACGCAAAACTCGGGTTTACTACAGTTGATCATCTTCAAACACTGCTCCGAATCATCAACTTGTCGTTATTTTTGGTCAAAAGGGAGCTCGCGCGGCACTCACTTTGTACAGATCTTTCTCATACCCAAATATTCGTGAATAATATAATATGGTGTTTGCTATTTCATTCAATTTCAATATACGACCATTCAAAATCATTTTGAGGATTTTTTAATGTTTTCGTCGGTAACAACCTCTTTTGGACGTCCACTGCGTTCACCGTCTTCGGTGCTCATTTCACCACGTCTAAATTTAGCATACCAATCCTTGATGGTTGATGTTCCTGGGGCAGTGTCCGGAAACTCGGCATCAAGCCAAGTTTTTGCTTCAACAGTATTTTTTCCCTTCGAAATATTTTATCAACACGCGAAATTCCTTTTTATACATTTTTTTCACAATAAGAAAAGCTGCTTTACTTAAAATGCTTTAATTCACAAACTAATGATTAGCTGTCAAATTTATACATGAATCTTTTGAGGGTTAGGGCTAACTAAAAAACATGGAATTCTAATAGCGCCATCTATGTGTCAGGTCGAGGACTTTTCAATTGACCTGTTAGTATTCAAAAATCTTGACAGGTTTATATTCATAAATTTCGGCTAGTAACATTTCATTAACATAGAAAGCAAAGCAGAAAAAGTTTTGCATTAGATATTTGTAGTGATTATAGTTAAAAGGACTTGACGTAGCATACAACAATTATTGTCTGAGTCGCAACACGGACAAGTGTAAACTCGGATTGATTAAACAAAACTTATTTGTAATAAAAAATCGAAAAGTTTATCTGCAATATAAATATTGGGTTGTTTGATAAGCGAATGTGATATTGTTTTTCTATTTCTTATCTAGTAGTTGATGAGTCGATATAGATTTAGTAAAATCACTGTATGTGCTATCATGCAGTGTGAGCAGTTTTGATTTTTAGTATGAATTTGTTGTATGAATTTCTTTACCAAATACGCATATGTTGATGACAATAATCGTCATGAAAATAATTAATAAGCTCTCATTCCTTTTAACAGTTAGTTCCTTCTTGAATAGCTTCTCTTTGGAATCAGTATTCCGAAATGCAATCCGTAAATTGTCATTAAATAACATTTTCAGTACATTTTACGGTTATTGCAAGTAATATTCAATCCAACATTATTTTGTTCCTGCGCCAGGAGTACCGGAAAATCATTACCGTATTTAAAAAAAAACTGTATGATTTCTAAGAAAATGGAAAAATTTATATATTCAAAGTATTAGGCCATTTGATTCTATATATCTTGCTCATCTTTCGGTCAATTGACGTATGCCATCACAAAAAGCTGTTTGTCCTTTGAACAAAACTTTTATCGAGCTATTTTCAAACTTCCAAAAAAGTGCTGCTCTCCACGCGCGTATTCCATTAAAACGAAAAGTTGATAGATGGACGGGGCAAATTCTGGAGAGTACGGCGGGTGCGATAATATGTCCCATCCAAGTGCTTTGGACGCTTTTCGACCAATGCATGTTTCAAATTAACCACTTGTTGTCGGTAGCTATCACTATTAACTATTTCACCAGTTTTAAATAGTCCGTAGTATACTACACCACTCTGGTCCCACCAAAAACAGAACATTGTGTTGCGACCAAAACTATTTGGACGTGAAGTTGATGACCATGATTTTTCGCATTTAGGAGTATTAAAATAAATCCACTTTTCATCATCCGTCACTATTCGATGCAGAAATTACTTGATATTAATTGGTTTCTCCAATGGAAGTTGCTACAGAAATTTATAGCAACCTCAATCTTAAAAAGACTAATATAATTGATGATATTTCACCTGGGTTATTGAAAAAGCTGTCACGAAAAACAATCAGCATGTTGACATACATATTCAATGCCTGTTTGAGAATTAAGCATGTTCTGACAAACCGATAGGACTGGTTGGATCTTACTCTTACGCTGCTACTTGTGATACCAAAATTACATGAAAATCTGATGTTAAAACGTATTACACCATTTATGGATATACCAGATTTCCAGTTTGGATGTCTAAAATGCCATTCGAATATCGACCAAGGGCATCGACTAGCGGCTGTTATTGAAAAGGCTTTTGAAGAACCCATCAGATTAGACCCTGGTCAAGCATCTGTACTGGTTAGTCGGAAAGTACTCTCGTTTTGATTAAAAATCAAAGAGATTGGTTTATCAGTCAATTTGGACCTAATGGGATGCAAACCTGGAGTTACACTAAAACATCAAATTTACTAGTAATCCAACGCTGCTCAACGAAAGTTCTATGATTAGTTACCATTGATTATTGCTACGAAACCAACGAAGAGCTGCATGATGACATGAAATCTAATGGATATACAAAGTGATTAACGATTACGTTTTAAAACATAAAATAAGGTTACTAAATCCCAGCAATGTGGATGTAATATAGCCATTGGACAACACACAGAACATCATAAGATTGAAGCGAACCAATAATAACATCTACTACATCTACATCTAATGTAAGATGTAATTAATAAAAAAAATTACATAATACAATGTAAATTAAAAATCTTAAAATCATAAATAATTATAACAAAACGACAAAACTTATAGAACATGCTATTATTCGGTTACCTGTAGTTTGTAACTTTGACAACAGCATTCAACGGATCCTCTATCCTGTAGTAAACCACTGCGTCTACAGTGACTGTCACCGAATCTTTAGTGAGAGCCTGTAACATATAGTTTTAAAAAGGATATATTGGAAATGACATTCCTCACTGACTTCCTGAGGTGGTACGTCGAACGACACTGTCCTCAAGTCCACCTTGCAATAACTGTCGATGCAGGGCAAGACGAAGAAAATCCCGGGACCCCTGGCGCCCCCTGTTCGCAATCTACCCAGCCTGAATATGACAGCTCTCTCATACTCTTGCACTACCTACACGAAAGACAAATTAAAGGTTTTTTTATTTCTTATTATAGCAATCTAGTAAATTAACAGTAATAAGTTTTTATCCCAATTTGCTAATGTTTTTAAAACTACAAAATTCTTATTCTGCGATAGATATTTTGGGCCTAATATCTATGTCAATGATTTTAATGTGCACTGAATTTATTTATAACTTCACCAAACTAGATCAAATTGTTTTAATATTTTTAATAACTTCTGACTAAGCTATCATTATATAGAAGCTGATAATAACATTAAATTAAATGAAATAACATTAAAGGATGTCTAGTATGTACCGAATATATCCAAAAATTTGTTTTCTGTTCCAGCTGCTCGTCATAAACGTCATGTGAAAGAAATGCTCGAGAAGGATTTTTGTATTGATGTCAAGATAGATGAAGCAGAAATCTGTGAACCATGTACGTATGGAAAGGCCCATCGTTTTCCATTTGGTACAAGAGAGATGTCAAAAACTCCAGGTGTACTAATATCAACAGATGTGTGTGGACCTTTTGATGAATCATTCGGAAAGAAGCGTTACTTTGTTTTGTTTAAGGATAATTATACAACATTTAGATATGGTTATTTTATAGCACAAAAGTCAGAGGTAATTGAAGCACTGAAGGACACTGAAGGCACACAAAGATATTGGGACATTCAGTAAAAGAGATGCTGAGTGATAATGACAAGGAGCTTGACAATGGAGAGGTTAGGTACGCAAAAATGGAATTACACAAAGCTTGACGGCACCCTACACTCCTGAGCAGAATGGAATTTATGACCGAGACAATAGAACTGTAGTTGAAATGGCCGGGACCTTGAAATATTTAAATCCACAACTGACCTATCCAGTAGGATTATAGGCTGAGTTAGTTAACACCGTCCTATATATTCTGAACAGAACGGGAAAATCATCTGTAGGTGGTGCTAGTGTGCTAGTCCTTACAAATTGTGGAATGGAAAAAGTCGCGAACTACACATCTAAGGATCATTGGTTCAACATGTTATGCTCATATCCCTAGTCAAAAGCGAAGAAAAATGGATAGAAAAGCCGTAAAAGGGCGCCTCATATAATATGATGGTGATGAAAGGTTTAGAATTTGGATTGAAAAGGATCAAAGTATTATTTTGTCTAGAGATACACGGTTTGAAGAGATACCTGGATGTTGTAATGAACATATTAAACTACCATTTTAAAAACTGAAACCAGAAGAACAAACTGTTATGATGAATCACAAGATTAGATTCTTAGACAGACAGCGACGAAGAGAGTACCATTGAGGACGGTTCAAAGGAAGACTTTAATGACGTTGTTTTATAGCTTCAAGAAGAGGGACTAGGTTCCAGGCTAAGAGATCAGTCAATTTTATAAAAACCTCAATCTTTGAATTATTATATTCTTTACAATCAAAGAAAGAAGATAATACAAAGCAGAAATTTCCATGGAGAGAAGCTGTCGAAGCATTAATGTATCTAATGCTAGAGACTAGATCAGATCTGGCCTACAGTTACGGACAACCATCAACGGATTTCAACATGTCTCGACGAAGAAGCAGGTGGTAGACATCATGACAAAACCACTTCAGAGGACTCTTGTTTGCGGGCTTTGTGTGGTGAAGTAGGATTGAATTCTTTTTCGTTGTTTGATTGTACTTAATAAAGGAAAGTATTATATATAGTATAATATTTCTTCTTTTGTTAAAAGAAGGAATCTGTGTTAAGTACAATAATGAAATGTTACTAGTTCCTAGGGACTTTTATGTTAGTATCATTCATTAGTTCGTTTATTGAGTCCTCAACTGTTTAGATAGGTGTATTAAATAAAGCTGCTTGTTAAAGTAATCTCAGAATATAAATTAATAATCTAAAATATCAACAATTAGAATTCTTGGATAACACCACCAATACAGGACACCAAAGGAATCAAATCATTCGGTCTTGTGTAGTGTAGTATGGCACATATAATAGAAAGACAACAGTCACAGATTGTAGGTTAGTCGGTAACTACTAATAACAATGCAATAAATGAATTAAAAAAAATGTTAGGGCGAGTTCTTACCTTGAAGCACCAAAACAAGGAGAAGGGCATGGTCACCAGCAACAGCACCAAGCTCCCCAGGGTGGCCGCGAACTCCACGCAGCCCATCACGTTCGGCTTTTCTGTAACGTTAAAGACCACCAATGCACTAACACTGTTATTAAAAATGTTTCGTAGCCGTTGTTCGATTTACGCGGACTCATGTGTTAACATAAACACGACTGTAATATCGGTTAAAACTTAAAGATTAACCAGATACGGGGGGCCCGCGCTTAAGGCGGCGAGATTTCGTCGATGTTCGTTACGATATTAAGGCGGTTATCGCGTATCGATATAGTGTTGTTGATCATGTTTTCGATTTTCATCAATTGTATGTAATCTTACCAACAAATATACCGATTGGGAAAAATTCAGATTAATACTGCAGGAACAAATCAGTTTAAAAGTAAGACTTGAAAGTATAGATGAGCTTCAAAAGATGCTACCCCAATACCAAGAGAGAAATCGGAATTTGAAGTACTTTACCCCCTCGAAATTAGAGAAATAATAAAAGAAAGGCGAAAATCTAGAAGAGTGTGGCATATAACCAGAAATTTTTTTATTTTTTTATAATATCTTTATTAGATACGCTTAGTACAATCTTAATTATTATTATTATTATTACAATTAATTTATTACTACTTTTCCTATGTGCTTGGATTAATTAACAAGCAAGACGAGTGAGAGAAAATACATCAGTATGTATTCCTCAATTATAAAATTATAATTATTGATTAATTATTAACTTATAGCTCTAGTTTACACTAACAATACACACTAAATGTTCACACAAGTTCGTATGGTTTTGTTCGTTTCAATCTCCTGACATCCTGCGCGCTGTCCAGTAGTTGTATTGCTGCTTCCACGTTAGTATGATTTAGTAATCTTCTTTCGTGTTTCAAGGCGAAATCCTGCACAACTTCGCAAATCCATTTGATTTCCAGGTTATGGTGCAGTTCTTCATTGGTTACATAGCGATAGGCATTGGTAATCAATCGAAGAACCTTGTTTTGACAGCGCTGTATGACTAACTGATTTGAATTTTCAGTGCAACCCCATATTTGCACCCCATAGGTCCAAATTGGCTTTATAATTGTATTATAGATAAACCTCTTTGATTTTAGATCAAGTTGAGAGTATCTTCCGACTAACCAGTATGGTTGTTTTATTTTGGTTCTAATGTGTTTTGCTTTTTGTCTAACGTGATGCACATAACCAGAAATGATGCAAACAAAACTGCTTTTAATAGAATTAGTAATTAGACTAATCAAAAGATCAAAGAATATAAGCAGGATGGCTTTCAAAAATATGTAAGTGAATTAAAGCCAGAAGCCGATAAAGATTATTCGCTATGGAAAGCAACTCGAAGATATAAAAGACCAATTATTCGAGTACTGTCAATTAACCTAATGTCATTCAACCTAATGATATAGAATCTATAATGAATACATCTCCTGTTTATCAACTCGAGTGGATCTAAATTTAATTTCTCCATTGGAAGTTGCCACCGAAATTGATAACCTCAATCCTAAAAGGGCACCTGGAATAGAGGACATTTCACCTGGATTATTAAAAGAACTGCCACAAAAAGCAATCATTATGTTGACATATATAATTAACTAGCGACCCGCCCCGGCTTCACACGGGTGCAATGCTGATACTAAATTAAATACACTACAGAAAAAATATGAACGTTGTATATAAAAACATAGCGGCCCGCTCCGACTTTGCACGGGCATAAAATATATATGCCTATGTCACTCAATGAAAACATGATTAAAATCGATCCAGTATTTTTGGTTCATTCATTACTGCCCTTGGCCTGCACGCATTAAATTTGGAGTAAAACAATTCCTCTTCCCCTATACTTACTATGAAGATTTCCTGCTATCTTTGGAATATCTAAATTCATACAATTTTTATTACATTACACATTTTTAAACGCAAATTTTAAATTTGTAATATCTCCGAAAATATTTGTTTAATTTACATGCTGTAAGGAACCATATTGATCTATATTAATTGCACACTGTATTTAAGGTACTTAATTCGATAAGGATTAATGCCGTATTGCTTAAAATAGCTTCGTAAATAAGCCATTTTCTCACGTAAAAAGTAAACAATAAAAATGGTTAATGTGGGTTATCCCTAAAAGATAAACATATACCATCGCGGACTTTTTTGTAGACCTTTTTATGGTGTACAATACTATAGTACATTAATTTGATCTAACTCGTAGGGTTAGGCAGCGTTTTTGCTAATTGCTAAATAAGCCTAAAAAAATAGGTTAATTTACGACATCACGTTAGAAACCTCTAAAATTAGCAATGTTGCCTTAGTATATTATGCATGTATTATACATATAAACCTTCCTCTTGAATCACTCTATCTATTGAAAAAAACCGCATCAAAATCCGTTGCGTAGTTTTAAAGATTTAAGCGCACATAGGGATATAGGGACAGAAAAGGCGACTTTGTTTTATACTATGTAGTGATGCTCATTTAAGACTAAAGCATGGTCCGGTATGCTTTAAGATGGTACAAATAATTATGCTCAAAAAACCTGACAAACTCCGAATTCTACAGGCCTATTTCGCTGCTACCTGCAATATCAAAAGTATTTGAGAAACTAATATTTAAAAGTGTTAAATCTTTTGTGATAATACCAGATTTTCAGTTGGTTTTCGAAATCACCACTCAACAATCGATCAAGTGCACAGAGTAACTGCAGCTAGTGAAAAAGCGTTTGAGGAAAAGAAATACTGCCTTGCAATATTTCTGGATGTCTATTAATAATCTGTGAGATGAGTAAGTTGTTACAGAGTAAATATTTCCCATTGTGGAGTCATAACCTTTAGGAAGAAAATTTACAGTCTCGCACTAGTTGGAGTTCCACAATGTAGCGTCTTAGGACCTCTTCTGTATCTGCTCTGCACTGCTGACATCCCAACAACAAAAGTAACAGTACTTGAAACCTTTGCTGACGACGCAATTATTATGGCAGACGACATATCTCTGCCTAGGGTAGTAGAAAAAGTACAAGTGGCAGTCAAAAAAATCTACAAATGGACGAGAGATTGGAAAATTCAACTTAATAGCTCCAAATCCGATCATGTTAATTTTGCATGGCGGCTAAATAATAAAGACTTAATTATATCACTCCGATTCCTCAAGCAGATTGAGCTAAATACCTCGGCATCCATCTTGACTGTAGATTAAATTTGAAACATCATGTTAGACAAAAAGCAGAACACATTAGAACCAACATAAAACAACTATACTAGTTAGTCGGAACCAACGAAGAACTGCACGATGACATGGAAATCAAATGGATTTGCGAAGTTATCCAAGATTTCGCCTTAAAAAATGAAAGAAGACTACTAAATCATACTAACGTGGAAGCAGTACAACTACTGGACAACGTGCAGGATATCAGAAGATTGAAGTGAACCAAATATATATATATAACCTATAGTTTAAGTTATTACAATTTTATAATTGAGCAATACATATTGATGTATTTATCTCACACTCGTCTTGCTTGTGAATTAATCCAAGTACAAACGAAATAAATTAAATTATAATTAAGTTTGTTTTAAGCATATCTAATAAAGATATTATCAAAAAAAAATTAATTATATGTAGGATGAGTTATATTGGCCACGACACAACTCTTAATATTAACAGATCAGTTAGTGTCACCCAGTGGGGGCTGGTGTATAAACGCTGAAGTGTTGCAGAACTCCCAAAAAACAACTAAAGAAGTTCTCAAAAGCAAATTACGTAATCTCAACAATTCAACATACTAGAATAAAAGACGCTATCGATAATTTTCGATAACATCATTAGTGAAGCATCAAATATGAGCCACCAGAAAATAAACGTAGTCGTCCAGGCAACAGTAAATTTGATCACCAAATTTCTGTTTTAGAGGTTTGTGATCTTATAATAAGTTGTGCGAAAGATCGATTTCATTTTAAAGAGCGTCTAGTAGTTGCACAACTTTTCTCTTCGGAATAGTTTGGAGAGTATTACGGTAAATTTCCTGAAGATAAATTCACTTCCGTATGTTCCCTTTATCACACATTTGATTAAGAACGATAACGAACTGAACTGTCAGTTATTTATTGAAGAAATAATTGCAGAAGATTAAATGGTGCACTACATCTTCTAACATTTTTAATAGAAAACAATCTAGGAGGTATGTTGAAGGACACTAGACTATAACTAGACTCTCATGACAATATCAGAGCCGAAAGGGGTTTCTCAACACTAAAGTGCATCAAAACAGTTTATCTCCAAAATAGACAATTTTATTGATAAAGTGTTTACAAAATTTGCGAGCAGAAAATAATGTAAGATGGACTTATCTAAACATACCTAAAATTATATTCAATGTCACTTGAGTTTGTGACAAAATGAACAAACAAAAAATACGAAATATATATAACTAATACAAGCAATCTTATGTTATCTTACATTATCAAGAAGTTACAATATTACTACTGCCTGCAAAGCAATGATGTACTGCCTGTGTACTAAGATTATTATAAAAAACAACATTTGCTTTATCTGGGATGACACACTTCCTGAGTCTATAGAAATGAATGTTTTTTATCAGAGTATGCAGAATTAAATATATTTTTAACCGACTTCAAAAAGGAGGACGTTTTATATTCGGCTGAATTTTTGATCGATTTTCAATATTATTTTTTATTCGATAAAGTGCACTTCCGAGGTAGGGGGGAAATCGAAAACCTCAAATTTCAAAGACACGTACACATATTTCTTATCTGAAATAATCAGATTCAACTTTTTTTGAAGCTCTAACCATATCATCAGACGTCGTAGAAGCATTGTAGGCAATTGTTTCCTTGATGTAATGGTTAGAACGTTGAGCTCATACGTGGAGGTCGTGGATTAGATTCCCAACAGGGAAACAACTTCTTTTGTCCTAGTTTGATTGGAACATTTGTTAAATCATCTGGACTAGATAGCGGATCGCAGGGCCTGAAATATTCCTTATTTTGAATCAGTGTTTCTTTATTCCTATTTTCTCCTACGGGCTGTACTTCTACTTGGGCTATTCATAGTAATACTTAACAAAATAACTGCGTCATTTATTGACTAAATATCTAACACTAAAAAGAGAAACAAAATATTTTTAACAAAAAAATTGAACCGACTTCAAAAAATAAATAAGAAACTCACTAAAAAGTAAAAAATAATCAAACTTAGATTTTTAAAACAAAAAGAATCGTTTTAAAATGATATATGTACAAAATAATCATTATAATAACTAAATAAAAATAAATAAACATCCTATTTAATCTAGCTACTACACGTTTTTTATATTCTACTATATACACACAGTTTAGCTTAATACCTACCTAAACCTATTTATATATTTAAAATATTATTTTAACTAGTACCAACAGTTTGAAGTTAGTGCCGAGCCTAAACAATACAAAAATAATAATATAATTTCGTGTCATATACACAAAATTAAATTACGAACAAAATAATTCTAGGTATTAAGCTAAATTGTGTGTATATAGTAGAATATAAAATACGTATTGTTAAGTAAGATTTTTGTTTATTTTTATTTGGTTATTACAAGTTAGATTATTTTTTACTTTTTTTTCAGTACCTTATTTATTTTTTGAAGTCGATTAAATTTTTTTGTTAAAAATATTTTATTGTAAGTAATTATACAAGTAAAATTACTTCTTTAGTCTTCCAGGTCGTTTTGTGTTGAAGACGTCAATCACCACTATCATTGAAACGAAAACCGAGAATTGTGATATCAAGGAGCAGCTTCATCATAAGTTTATAAAAGTTTTTGATGGACTTCAACAGTCGATTTATTCGAATCATGAAACGATTGTTTTAGAGCAAAGAATGTGGAGTAGGTTTCTGTCTTCAACATCACTGAATCTATTGGCGAATGTTTTGGTATAGAAATGTATTCTGAAAACTATTCAGACACTCTATGAATCTATTCTTCGAAATATTGTTTATACGTCAGATGTTCATGTTATTTTATCCATACCCTGTAGCTACAAATCTCAGTGTAGGCTAATCAATTTATCAATATTGGTCAATAAATAATAAATGATTACCAGATTGATATTCTAGTGAAAAATCACGTCATTTTTATTGTTTTCAATGAAATTCGTTCTAATCATTCAGTAAATATTGTTGTGTGATAAGTATCGATACATTCTCGGTAACGAAACTTTTAAATTTGTAAATAATGTAGTTATCAATCACGACATTTAAGAGGAATTAATCAGATTAAACACGCCCTTATATGTACCTAACCCAATATATTTTTAACTATATTAGATTATTTTAGAAGGGTTTTTCAAAATTAATCGTCATTTCAATTGGATATGGATAACGACATTTAATATTTTGATGTATAGTTTTAAAAATCTTAGAAACTAACATCGAATAGGTATAAAAATTGATATTTGTTTAGACCAGTAACTGAATGATGGTTTATTTTAATACTTATTGTTATTAATAATGTTAGTTTTCACTTATGACACATATTGTTATGATATGATTTATATAATTATATATTATTATTTATATATGTTAATATTTATTTATATGTATGATATTTTATGATTTATCATGACTAATTAATAATAAAACGAATAAGTGAATCTAATAAGCAGCCGGCTTGGTTGGCGCAGTGGTCAACTCAATAGGATCTCTCCTATTATTGCGGTAGTCGTGCGTTCGAATGCTGCTAGGGAATGGATGCATTTTATATTTGTGATTGTAATTGTAAATGTCTTTATAGGCCACAGTGGAAAATCTGAGTGGCAAGTTGGACCGGGTCAATAAATAACCAAATAATAAACCAAATAACCCAGCATTTGGGCAGCATGACACCCGCTAATCGGGCAGCCGTTATTGGGCACGAGGACCCGGCGAAATAACAGATAGCGAAACTAACTATTGATTCGCGAACTTGAGTTAACACACGAGTCATCCGAGTGGACTGCACATGATGAATTCGCTCTAAAGTATGGGAAAACGCAACAGTCGGCTGGCAAGGTTATGGCGTCTGTATTTTGGGATGCACATGGAATAATTTCCATTAACTACCTTGAAAAAGGAAGAACCATCAGCAGTGACTACCACATAGCATTATTCGACCGTTTGAAGGACGAAATCGCCGAAAAACGGTTGCATTTGAAGAAAAAGAAGGTGCTGCTTCATCAAGACAATGCAACATGTCATAAGTCAGTGAAAACGATGACAAAAATCCATGAATTGGGATTGAAATTGCTTCCTCGTTCACCGCCACCACATCTGGCCCCAGCGACTATTTCCTGTTCTCAGATCTCAAAAGAATGCTCGCTGGTAAGAAATTTTCGTCAAATGAAGAGGTGATCGCCGAATCTGAGGCCTATTTTGAAGTAAAGGATAAATCGTTCTACAAAAATGGTATCGGAAGGTTGGAGGATCACTATAATCAGTGTATTAATCTTGAAGGGAATTATGTTGAGAAACAAAAAAAAATTGCCAAAAATGTGTTTTACTATGGTAGGCCGGGGAATTTTCAATTGAACTGTTAAATAAATCTGACATAAATAAACACCAAACACATAAATACGTTAGACACACACAATAATTTCTACAGCCTATACAGTTAAATCCTTTTTTCTGTGTGTTAGCGTTTTAGTAGACATTTAGACACAGTATGCAGTAAACACTTCAGAAATTTACTCAAACCCAGTTAACGAACACATGTACACAAGATGCATGTATATTTTATATTGAATTACCACAAACAATATCTTTGTATTTGTCGAACAAGAAAGAGGTGTTAATTCATTGATGGTGATGATGGATGATAATAATTTTTTTATAACATCTTTATTAGATACGCTTAGTACAATCTTATTTATACCTTAATGTATTACTACTTTTCATTTGTACTTGGATTAATTCACAAGTAAGACGAGTGCGAGAAAATACATCAATATATATTCCTCAATAATAAAATTATAATAATTTATAGATTTAGTTTTAACTAAAGGTATACACTGCGCGCTGACCAGCAGTTGCTTCCACGTTAGTATGATTTAGTAATCTTCTTTCGTGTTTCAAGGCGAAATCTTGGATAACTTTGCAAATCCATTTGATTTCCAGGTCATCGTGCAGTTCTTCGTTGGTTACGTAGCGATAGTGATTGGTAATCAATCGAAGAACCTTCTTTTGACAGCGTTGTATGACAGCAAATTGGCTTTATGATTGTCTTATAGATCAACCTCGTTAATTTTAGATCAAGTTGGGAGTATCTTCCGTCTAACCAGTATAGTTGTTTTATT
The DNA here is from genome assembly GCF_030347505.1 of Rhynchophorus ferrugineus. NCBI lineage: Eukaryota > Metazoa > Arthropoda > Insecta > Coleoptera > Curculionidae > Rhynchophorus > Rhynchophorus ferrugineus. Next base: position 5,906,394 of record NW_027472582.1, on the reverse strand, counting down.
TTGGTTCTAATGTGTTTTGCTTTGTGTCTAACGTGATATTTCCAATTTAATCTAGCGTCTGCTTGAGAAATCGGTCATCCATTGAGTGATATAATTAAGTTTTCATTATTTCGCCGCAATGCAAAATTAACGTGGACAAATTTGGAGCTATTATTAAGTTGAATTTTCCAATCTTTCGTCCATTTGTAGATTTTGTTGACCGCTACTTGTATTTTTTCTATTGCCCTGGACAAAGATATGTCGTTTTCCATAATATCTGTATCATCAGCAAAGGTTCCATGTAGTGTTTCTTTTGTTGTTGGAATGTCAGCAGTGTAGAGCAGATATAAGAGAAGTCCTAAGACGTTACCTTGTGGAACTCCAGCCGAAATTGTCGAGAAGGCCATTTAGTGCGATAGTCTAAATTTTCTTCCGAAAAGATATGACTCCAGCAATTAGCAATAGTTACGCGGTAACAATTTGCTCATCTTACAGGTTAATCCCAAGTGTCAAATCCGATCAAAAGCTTGTGAGACATCCAGGAATATTGCAGGGTAGTAGCCGTAGTTACTCTGTGCAATTGATTGATTTTTGAATGGTGATTTCGAAAACCAATCTGGACGTCTTATTCTGCATGTTTGTCAGGTTTTTTGAGCTTAATTATTTGTGCCATCTTAAATTATTCCGGAACATGCTTCAGTCTTAAACATGCATTAAATATATATGTCAACAGATGATAAAATAATTATTTAAATTATTCACATAAGCTTTTTTGGTGGATTAAGATTGGAACGACTTTTAATTCACTTTCATTTCATTCGACTTTATCATTCTGCAAGAAAAATGGTATATAGAGATTAAAAGTACGTTTCCATCTTTCGCAAAATCAAAACTTACATCTGAATAGAAAATAAAAATAAGGCAAGTATTAATCACGGCCATTTATTCGAGAGAGATTTACCGGATTGCCATGTCGACTGAATGAAATTATTATAGAAAATGACTGAAATATGGGGATTTGTTGTTGCTGGTTTGGAACGATTCAATGTATCGGAACAGTTGGAACGTTTTAGTTTTTTTCCGCCGTTTTCTCTTGCGGTGTGTGTTTTGATTTTTGCCAAGCTTCAGGTGATTTATTCGCTCATTTGTTTTAATTTTTGCGTAGGTCTGATTTATAGATCCTTCTATCATTTTTCTCCTTTTTTTTTGAAGTCATATTTCTTTATATTATTTCGGTATTCGAATATCTATATTCAATATATATACGTTAAACTATGTTTTTTTATGGTATTAGGTATTAGTTGTCGGCCTATAAGTTTACTAACCACAATCAAATGTTTTTGAGAAATTAATAATATAATAGAAGAAAAGAAATATCGTCAGAATAAACAATTTGTTTTTGATACTAAGCACGGGACTGTAAAACAAGTCCATAGTTTTAAACAAATGAAGTAAAAATGAGCTTACATATCAAAATATATTATTCGGCTGCAATCTTGGACATATCTTGAACTTTTGATAAAGTATGACACGTAGGACCGCAGGTTAAATTAAAGAAATTCGTCCCTTATCGACATTTTCAGTTACTAAAAATCTTATCTTACGGATAAACCCTATAAAATTAGATGAAGAACTTGCTGAATGACATCCAATATATTCAGGAGTTCCGCAAGTACGTGTATTGGACCTCCTATATATAGCCAATCTACCAGTCACAAAAAACACTACTGTGGCAACATATACTGCCGATACAGTTATATAAACATTTCACAAAGATCCAATAACAGCATAAAAGAGTCTCCAAAGATACCTTGATAGAAGACAACTGTGGCTCTGTATAGAAGAACATGACCAACAGTGAATATCAATAATTGTGAACTTTCGCAAGCTGAGAATGCTAAATATATTGGTTTGCCTATTAATGGCAATTTTGAAGAAGCACATATTTGTTAAACAAAAACAACTTTAACTATATCAAATATATTAGCTTATAGTCCGCACATTCAAATCATCACTAGATAACAAGGCATTACTATATGGAATCTAATAGTAGTGTACTGCTAGCAAGTCTAATATAGCAACCATACAACGGTTGCAAAACAAAATATTGCATGGCAATGTCGATGCTTCATACTATGTCTATAATGAAGTGATACAGCGCGATATTCCTTTTTAGCCTGATTTACCAGCTGAAAAGGTTTCCTTGCTGATGTTAAATGAATTTAAACCTTTTCTTTTGATTTAAAATGTAGTTCCCATTCTAAATAAATACATTACATCGGAAATAATTATGAATACTGATAAATAGATTCTAATTTATTACGAATATATTTACAAGTTATCAAGTATATTATGATGATTAATTTACACCGCTATATCCTGTGTCGTAATCAACTAAACGCCAAATATTAAAGTCGATAAAAAGACCTTGCAAAAACACGATTTTGATCATTAATTGTAAAGATTATTAGCGATAATGTATATTTTTATTTTTTTTAATACTATGGGTATATCTTAAACCACTTTGGGCTTGTACAACTTGGCAACTTTCTTTGTAAAGATTATTAGCGATAATGTATGTTTCTATTTTTTTTAATACTCTGGAAATATCTTAAACAAGTAGATAAGAACAATAGGATGAATGTTGTTTGCATACTTGTAACAGGTCTATTTTTAAATAGAAATATATTTTATATCAGCATTGTTTCTCTACTAATATTAACTCTTTTGTGTAGTAAAACGTACCAAAGTTTTGGTATTTTATATTAGTCGTAAATCTATTCTACTGTTAGGCGATATAGGTCTAGTCGTTGTTTTTCTCAGATCGTTAAAATTCAATTGTGAAATATATGTTATTTCGCTCTCGGTTTTAGTATATATATGAAGATAAAGATATATGAAGAGTGTATAAATAACAATAAACAATAATAGAGATTAAAAATAATAAGTCATATATTTAATTAAAAATACAAATATATTTAATTCCTAATATTTTATTCCTATTTGCTTCCAGAAAAACTCGGATCTTATAGGACTATTCTGCTGCTACCTGAGATACCGAAATTACTAGAGAAACTGGTGTTAAAAAGTATTAAACCATTTTGAAATCACCACTAAACAATTGGGGTACAGAGTAACAGCGGATACTGAAAAAATACTTGAAGAAAATACTAGTACTACTCTGCAATATTCCTAGACGTCTTTTGACATGTTTCGACCGAGTATGGTATATGGAAGTAATCTACAAGAAGAGAACCACTGTCGACTATAGACAACTGCTGGAGTCATATCTTTTCGAAAGAATATATATAGAGTCTCCCGTGAAGGGTCATCATCAAGATTTAAACTTATTTCAGCTGAAGTCCCCCAGAGAAGTGTCTTCGGACCATAACAACAAAAGACACGATACTTGGAGCACTTGCCGACGACACAGTTAGTCGGGTAAAAGATATATCTATGCCCAAGGTTGGTAATTGGGGCCAAACCTGGAAAATGAGAATTAATGAAGGTAAATCTGTGAATGTGCAGTTCACGTATAATTAGACATACTATAATTCCTTATAGCAACAACGCTAGATATCTCGGAATCTTGATGCAAAACATCGATGGAGGGCAAGAGAACATGTAAAACACACAATAAATTAATTGGAGTTAAAATATAGAATAATATGGTGGTTAATAGGAAGAAAATCACAATTACTAGTATATTGTAAATTGTTTTATACAAGCAAGTATTGAATCCTATATGGAAATCAATTATGCTTTAAAAGTTATCTAAAGACAAGTTTTTCAGAACAAAGTCCTGGGGAGATTGTAGGTGCACACAGATACTACAGGACTAACTACATACACCGAAACCTTCAGAAATCCACTGCCATTCGGGCAATCAACAGAATTGCAAGGAGTCATTAGGGCAGATTCTATTGTCATGTCAATATCGAGGTAATACAACTCTTTCGTAACACCAGAACAGGACATAGACTCAAAAGAATCAAACCGTTTGAGAGTGTGTACTGTAGTGTAGTGAGGTATAATTAATAGAAAAATATCCTGGGTCCTCCTAGATATAGATTTAAGTTATTGTAAAGACAAATTGTAGGTTAATCGGCAACAATATAATAAATAATTCAAAAAATATTGTCAGCTAAATTGTGGTTATTTGTTAATAAATTTACACCTTTTTATGTTGCGATAGTGAAGCTCTACCAGCCTAGTTAGCCCACTAGTCTCTCATGAAGATCAAGCCATTTTATCAATCAACCTATAAACACACTACCAGCACCAAGCCAAGGAAATAAAATCCAGTGATATAACATTTATGCTACGTAGAAGAACGTGTGTATTGTCAGCTAAATTGTGGTTATTTGTTAATAAATTTACACCTTTTTATGTTGCGATAGTGAAGCTCTACCAGCCTAGCTCGCCCACTAGCCTCTCATGAAGATCAAGCCATTTTATCAATCAACCTATAAACACACTAGCAGCACCAAGCCAAGGAAATAAAATCCAGTGATATAACATTTATGCTACGTAGAAGAACGTGTGTATTGTCAGCTAAATTGTGGTTATTTGTTAATAAATTTACACCTTTTTATGTCGCCACAGTGAAGCTCTACCAGCCTAGCTAGCCCACTAGCCTCTCATGAAGATCAAGCCATTTTATCAATCAACCTATAAACACACTACCAGCACCAAGCCAAGGAAATAAAATCCAGTGATATAACTTTTATGCTACGTAGAAGAACATGTGTATTGTCAGCTAAATTGTGGTTATTTGTTAATAAATTTACACCTTTTTATGTTGCCACAGTGAAGCTCTACCAGCCTAGCTAGCCCACCAGCCTCTTATGAAGATCAAGCCATAGCAACAATCAACCCATAAATACACTACCAGCACCAAGCCAAGGAAGTAAAATCCAGTGATATAACTTTTATGCTACGTGGAACAACATGTCCACCAGTCTATATCAATAACTGTCAATTCCGGCAAGCAGAGGATGCTATAACATATATCTTGGTATTCACCTAGATCGACGCCTAACTTGGAAGAATCAGATATTCGTCAAACGGAAACAATTTGGACTTAAACTCTACCAAATGTAGTGGCTTATAGGGCGCAAATCCAAATTATCATTAGATAACAAGATATAACTGTATAAATCTATACTCAAGCCTATTTCGCTATATCGAATTCGACTATAGGGAACCGCTAGCAAATGTAATATATCTAATACACAACGGTTCCAAAATAAAGTGTTGCGTGCCATTGTCGATGCTCGGTACTATGTTTCAAATGAAGTTATACAACGCGATAGTTCTCTAGAACCAATAACTAGTCTAACTCAATAAGTTTATGTGAAATATTTCGAAAGACTGGCAGTACATCCCAATGTATTCTCTAATCAGATAAATGTGAAGTGACAGAGAACTTCTACGCAGTTTCCTAAGTCTTCTAACACAATCCGATCTGATTATTGGATACATATGGACTTTAGAATAAACTTTAGATTAAGATTAATTAATTGAAATAGTATTTTATAAAGAAAATCACTTAATGAATTGATTTTCTACATATAAACAAAACTTATTGCCCTTTGGACAGATTCTAGAACTAATAAGAGAAATAAAAAAAAGTTTTAAAATATTAATTCACATTTGTAGAGATTGTGTTATAAAAAATATGTAGAGAACCTTACCGTATTCTAAGAAGAACTCATATCCACCTGAATCAGTACGATGCCATCCCCCTTTCATACACGTACCAGTTTCCGATGAGATATACCGTGAACCTATTGTTTCCTACCCTCCAAAATTCCCTTTTCGTGAAAAACAACACGCGAACCAAGACTAAACAAGAAGCAATCGTTTTAAATTCTAATCTTGCTGAAGACCGATGGGTAACTGAATAGATCGGGATGCGAGAGACAGAACAACTTACTACTTCCCCGGGGCTAATTTTAGAAATCCCGAAAAAAATTATGTATCGCTCCTTCTGCTAATGGTTCAGAAATACGGTCGGAATTAAATAATTAGGTTTGTGATTTAATGTGACGGGCGTGATGTCGTGTGGAGACGAGGTCCTGCCCATCGTTAATTTCACACATTGAGTTGGTTGGAGGCGTGGCGTCAATGTGAGTTTATTTTTGGGACGGTTTGCATTGTTGTGACTGCGGCTGAAGTGAAGGATTATGGAAATTTAGACGTGGGGACTTCGACGAATAAGAAGACAACTTTTTAGGTCGTTTGGGCGACGAAGGAGAGAAGGGTGATTGATTAATTGTTTTGTGACTCTGAAGGTATGCCCCGAAGAATAAAGGTGATGTTCATAATATAGACCAAAGAGTTATTATTACTCATAACAAAATAATTTTACCAGTTTTATTATATAAGCATTTAATAAAATATTTATTAATATTTTGAAACAATAAGAAAATTAAATGTTTTTATTAATTTACTATTAAAATTTTTGTCACTTCACTACTGTTATTTAGTGATCGATAACAATGTGTATAAGATATTACAATACATTATAATATAATAAAAACAATAATACAAATAAAATATTTTAACACAAAAATTGAACCGACTTCCAAAAATAAATAAAGAACTCACCAAAAATTAAAAAATAATCTAGCTTAGATTTTTAACACAAAAAAACATTTTAAAATATAGTATGTATATAATAATGGCTGTAATAACTAAATAAAAATAAACAAAAACCTTATTTAATCTATCTACTAGACGTATTTTACATTCTACTATATACACACAATTTAGCTTAATACCTACCTAAACCTATTTATTAATTTACAATATTATTTTAACTATTACCAACTGATCAGTTTGATGTCAGTGCCGAGCCTAAACAACACAAAAATAATAATATAATTTTGTGACATATATACACAAAATTAAATTACAATCTAAACAAATCTGATTTGTTGCTTAAATCTAAAAATAAACAAGCTTAGATTTTCAACGTAAAAAATTTTTAAATAAAATATATACATAATTATCGTTGTAATAACTAAATAAAAATAAACAAAAACCTTATTTAATCTATTTACTAGACGTATTTTATATTCTATTGTATACACGCAATTTAGCTTAATACCTACCTAAACCTATTTATCTATTTACAATACTATTTTAACTATTATCAACTAATGAGTTTGAAGTCAGTGCCGAACCAAAACAGTTATATTAATTTAGATTTGTTTTGTTGGTAATTTAATTTTTTGTATATGTCACAAAATTTGATATTGCCTTTAAGAAATAATATTTTTAAAAGCATATATTGAAATGCATATTTCAGAATGGGACCAGTATAAGATGATAATAAAAGTAGTATTATTATAACAAAAGTTGATAGAAAAAGGTAAACATTGGAATAAGAATTGAGGAGGTTTTATTAGTCATAACATTTATTAATAATTTATTGCATTTATAGTTTATTGAAAATAGCAGTGAACATTTAACTGTGATTTAAACTAAATTATACTTTATAGCACTATTATTTCATTATCCTATTTGCATTAGAATGTTGTAATACATAAAAGCTAAAATATACTTAAAGCCAAAGTTAAATTCGGCAACATTGGGACGTATTTACGTGTTAAATTGAGATTACTCTAGTTCTAGAGTTCTAGTTGAGATAGATGGTATGGAAAATAGTTCAATGTAAATATAATCAAAGACAACCCTAACCTACTAACTTTTATAACTGTGTACTTAATTGCAGTTTTAAGTCCTTTGATAATAGATGTATTAGATTTACTATAATGTTATAGTTATAATAGTTGTGTATAGATCTATCTATTCTGGCTAGATATTTGAACGAACAAGCAGGTTTAGCTAGAAATGGTTGGGAAGAAATGTTAGGAAGGCTTCGTTTGAGTTTTTGCGGTAGTTGTTTCAATACATCGTAAAAACTATAAGTGTCCAATCAACTGTTAGGGAGGTGTTTATGAGTATCATATAAATATGACTTCAATGAGCTCGCGAGGAGACAAGCCGAAAGAGAAAGTTTGATAGAGAATACACAACAAATTTTCTTCATTTTATGCTGCCAAAATCTGGGAAGTCACCAAACGAAATAAAAGCCTACAGACCTATGTCACTGCTGCCAGTAATATCTAAGGTTTTTGAAAAAATCCTGTTGAAAAGAATCAAAACTGATCATAGAGAGAAAAAATACACCAGTTTGGGTTTATTAACAAGCATTCAACAATTGACCAGGTCCACAGAATAACAGATGTTACTGAAAAAGCCTACGAAAGTAAAAAAGTATGCTCAGTTATATTCTTAGATGTAACATAAGCCTTCGATAAGGTTTGGCATGAAGGCCTTCTTTATAAACTATAGAAAATGTTACCAATACAACACACCGAACTATTAAAATCTTACATTACAACCAGAATGTTTAAAGTAAAACAAGAAGAAGCTTACTCTACAATAAAAGAAGATAAAGCAGGTGTACCACAAGGAAGTGTACTGGGGCCAATGCTTTATCTACTCTACACTTGCGATATACCACAAATAAAGCATATTACGATGGCTACATTTGCTGATGATACTGCGATTATAGCTGTCGGAGACAATAGTGAAGAAGCCTCATGAAAATTACAACAGGCAAGTGACAATATAAATAACTGGACACGAGCTAGGAAAATAAGAATTAATGAAAGTAAATCTGTACATGTCCAGTTCACCTACAAACAGACTGTACAAGCACCAATAACATTAATACAATTTTTACGATTCCAAAACAAGTTTGAAGTCTATTAAATTCAAAAGTTTGCGATAAATTCTGCATGTTTTTCTACGAGATTGTATTGATAACATATTCGTAGTAGAAGAACATTTGAAGTCCTGTTGCACCAGTAGCAACATGTTGTTGGTGAAGCATGGATTGATGGTGTCGATGATGACGAAGCAAAGTGTGAAGTCGTAATCACGGAGTCAGTTTTGTGTTGTTGGAGTATTTTTACCATTTAAATTTTTATTTGAAGTTTCATTGCGAAAAATCGACACAAAATATTGTCCATCGATAGTCACTATTTTTTCCAATTTTTCAAACAATTTTCGAATTCGAAATAACGATGTAGCTTTTAGGACCATCAACGAATCAGCCCATTTTTTTGGTATTTTTATAATAAGTGAAGTACTGCTCAGATAGGCCACAGCTTATATATTGGAACAACTAGTAACCAGAAGGAGCAAGCTCTGGAGAATACGGCGGGTACTGTAGAACTTCCCCTTTTAATGTCCCCAAGTATTTTTATACCTCAAGAATAATATTGTGTAAATAAATTGTAGTCGATAGCGATTGCCATTGATGCCAGCTCATAGTATATCACTCCATCACGTCAGCTTGGAGCCATGGATATTGGACGTTGTCGATATTTTTTCTCTTTGTATTATCGTAGTGGATCAACTTTTCATCACCAGTAACAGTACGACACATGATGATCAAATGCCTTTCAATATTTGCTGGCTTTAGTTCATACGCCACGAAATATTGAAGTTTTTGAATAATTCCTAAGTTGAAGATAGCTTTTGTTACACCCAACAATTCCGCATATTAAGCCTCTTAGGGAGGCTTCATCTCTAAGAATTCATTTTCCATTGATGTGTTGCTGAAGTTAAAGTCATCCAACCTGATCCTGTCTAATATGAATTGAGTGTTGTTCGATAAAAAAAACAAACACTTTTTTACGATTCCAAATCAATCTCGTCTAACAATAGCACCAAATGTTGAAGACCGACGGAACAATAAAAGCTGAAGCCGTTATTGATAAACACGGACCAAGGACGGGGTAAAAATAAAAACCGTTAATGATTTACTTAACTCGCGAATGATCATCGATATGTTGTTAGGATCCGTTTTATGTGGATTCATCGACGAAACACTTTTAATTATTTACACAAGGAGTGATTGGTTTTTCGCATGGTTTATAGCTGATCGGGTATCGTTTAGTTCCACTGATATCCGACGATTTCTTTTGAACTGATTGATGTGTTCAGTGTCCGTCGCCGTTTCTGACAGCTCCTTACCAGAATATATCGTCCGATTTATTAATAGACGTTCGTGTAAATAGTCCTCATCAGATATGATGATGAACGTTATTCAATGTCTCGGATATTTATTTGAATTTGATCCGAAACATGAGATAGCATTTTTGTTACGACACGTTACTGGCTGTAAATTATGTTATACGTAAATTCTGCTAAGGCTTATTGAATGTTTATTACGTATTCGACGTGTTGTTTGCTCTTTCATTGAGATGTAGCGACCTAAAAATTTTTTTTTGTTTCTCTTTATGTAACTATGTTTATATGATGTTATGGTTAAGATTAGATTAAATTGTATTCTCAACATTTTTCCGAATTTGTTATTAAAGTAAATAGAATGTAAATGGGTAATGAATAATCTGGCCACATTGGGTAACGTCTTCTTCGCTATCATTGCATATTCACTTAAATGGAATTCTTATGGCAAAGAATAACTAAAATAGACAAGCAGGCCGAGAAAAATATACAAGCAAGAACTGTTTGGATATATGTCTACAATAGCACCCTTCGGTTTGGATGATCTCGATCAAACAAACAGCAGAAGAAATTGGCAAATGTTGGAACTGTGAACTTGAGTTAGAACGGAAATTAACAGCTTAGCTAATGTTATTCAAGTCATGGCTCAGAATGTGACAGTGAGCGAATGAAACTTTCTGTATATGGGATTATGATCCAATGTGGACAATACCAAGACAGGACGATAAGAGTGAAAACATCTAAAGATGACTTATGTGCATAAATATGTGAGTAATTTTTTAGAATATATTATGAATAATAACTGTTTTGCAGATATGGCAAATGCATTAGGGAGAAAGAAGTGACTGAATTTAATTTTTTCAAGAAAAATATACACAGGTAGTAACAGAAAAAATAAGGAAAATACAGTGAAAAAAAAACAGAATGATTTGATAAGAAAACACAGCAACAAAGGAAGCAAGAACTAAGTATAATAACGTAAATATGTTCCCTAATGAAAATAAAATACATTACTTAGAAGAAAAATTATTAGTTATAGTCAATTCAAAATAGCAATGACATGGGAAACGTCGCAATGTTGCCGCAGCTACTCTGAGTTTTAGTACATTTTGACTCTGACATATAACAAAATTTTAATATAAATAAAATAATTGAACAAATATTCTATTAAACATAATTTAACATCATAATACATCTAATAGATATATTATCGAAGAACTTCAAACTACAATTAATTATACAGCCAAAATAATTTATAGGTTAGAGTTGTTTTATTATATATACATTAAACCTTTTTCCACACTAGTATAGGTAGGGTTCTAGGCGCGTTTTTTTTATGTAGTGGTATCTTCCGAAGGCCTAATTCACATAACTAAGAATTGTATATCTGAGTAATGTATTTTACTTTCATTAGAGAGCATATTTATGTTTTATACTTAGTTCTTGTTTCTTTCGATGCAATGTTTCCTTGTAAAGTCATTATGATATTACTATATTTCCCTTTAGTTTGTCCTGTTATTATCTGTATACATCTTTCTTGATAAAAGTACATTTAATCACTGCATTCTTGCATTTGCCATATCTGCAAAACAGTTAGTGCTTATTCTCTTCTAATACATGTTAACCAAGCCTTCATGTATATTCTGAACAATAACACACATGCTCATAAAGCTTTTACACTCTATAATACAATTCACTACAACTAAAATATATTAATTGTATACTGACCTTTAGTGGTTTCCTCTTTCATCACCCTGTCTTGGTAATCGTTAGCATTGAGTCATAAACCAACATTCATAAGGTTTTATTCAATCACTGTCACTTTCAGAAATACTAATCAAGTGAATAACTAAGTTGTTTATTTCCAATCTGTGAAAAACTTCTTCAATATTCTACCATTGTCAATTTCTTCTTCAATGTGTCTGATCGAGCTCACACAAACCGAAGGTGCTCTTTTCAACAATGCCTCTTTCCATAAATCGAGACAGTTCTGGTATGAATATCCTTCTCGACCTGAATATTTATTGTAATAATTCTTTGCAATATTCAGTATCAACTAAATTGGATTAAAAACGCAGCGATAGGGAGGAAGATGTAATACTCTGGGACCATAACATTCAGTAATCTGATTTATTATGTATCTTACTCAGGCTTATTTCTAAAAAAGAAAAGTACATAAAATGCAATTAAATATTTCATTTATATTTATCGAGTAATAATTTGAAATAGTTTATTCTTTAAAATGAGTTCCTCGAAACTTATTTTATGTACTTTAAGCCATTCCTTAATTGCAGCCTTTGTTAATGAACTAGTTAGGATTTTCCAATTATCCAACAATGTATGAACGGATGTTCTACAACTCTCAAATAGCTGTATATCTTTTGCATCTTTGTGGATAGTTTCCAGATTAACAATTTTCTCTGAAATAATTGTATTAAACTAGGTTTCGATTGAAAAATCTACTTACTGTTTTATACATTTCGTATATTTGATATCTGAAACATCAAGATTGATCTTGATTCGTCACCTGTTTCGCATAAACACTGTTTCTTTTCGGCGAATTTAAGCTTATATTGTTTTAATATTTTCAGTAAAAACCGCGGCGTAGAAAAAATTTCAAGCTAATTAAAACAAAGCGTTAAAACAAGTTTTACCGGTTTATAACCCGTAATTATAATATTTTGAAGAATTTTCAGAAGTTTGGCAAACGCAATACCTTTGCAGGCTTATTCCGGTACATGTTCGAACTTTCCTAACAGCATTCTATCTCTTTTTAAATAGAATAAAATGACAAGGATAATATTGTCTGACTAAAACGAATTTACAACTTTAGATTGACATATATTGACACTCGTATCACTGCTATTTGGAATTGACTATATGTGGATTAAGCTGTTCAATGTAAATATAATAAAATAACTCTAACCTACAAACTATTGTGGCTGTTTAATTAACTGTAGTTTACATCCTTCGATAATATATGCATTACATGTACTATAATATTAAAATATGTTATTGTTTATAACGTTTTTGTTTCATTATTTTCAAACATGTAGAAATGGCTGAATAATAGCACTTGGACTTGGCTTGTAATTACTATGACTACTATGTGTGTTTAGAGGACTGTAAACATAAAAAGACACTAATGGTGCCATGGATGTGCTCCGATATGAGCTCGTTATATTCCTCACGTCATCAGTCACGAACCGTTAGTCTCTCGCCAGCAATTAACATCAGATTACTCACCCGATCTAGGTCCAGGTGTTATTCATCGTAAACTTCGATTTATGGGCGAAATTGACGAGGACCGGCGATAATAGAACGGGGCAGAGTTTTCGTTTACGACGGACGCGAACCGAACGAACGCAACGATCCGACGAAAGATTTAGAATGGTCGCGTCTAAATTTAAAAATCTTTGATTTGGCACGTTAATGGGAAGATTAACGGACGGGCATTTTTACCGCCGCGTCTCCAAACGAACCGTGTCAATTATCCGGATGAGGTTGTCGGGGAATGAGTGACGGGCGACACGACGGCCACACAATAACCGAGTCCATTTAGCCCGAAAAAACAATCTGACCCGAGCGAGTTTGTTTTTCTTCTCGTTTTCGAGATTTTTTTTTGCGTAATGTATTCCGGATTTAAATATGAACTGAAAACTTAAAGAAGATAGTGAGTTAGCCGGTGTACCGGAAAGTCGTTACCGGCTTTTCTAATAGATTTCGCTAGGTTTGAGTATACTGTGGCGATCGCCACGACCCTTTAGGCCACCACGTTTTCATCAACAAGTACAAAGGTTGGCAACGCCGGTGGATTGGTACCATGCAGTTCCAGGCTATAAAAGGCCATCACGACGACGTCTCGCTCTCTTTTCTTTTCTCTACCCCCTTGTAACCTAACCTAATATCCTGTCAATTCTCCCGTCGACCACATGTATCACTCAATATCGAAATAAACAAGTGATAATTAAACCAGTGTTTCTCAGTTCTCATGCAAATTCCTTCCAAAAATAGTAGTGAGTGTTCTGACAAATGATCGCAGCGGCAGCCACACATTTCGACCGACTGACCGACCCGACGAACATTCCTACAATACTGTAGCGACCGCTACGAACCTTTAGGCCACCACGCATTCACCTACAGCAAGTTCAAAGGTTGGCAACGCTGGTGGTGTGCTGGGGTACCATGCGGTTCCCGGTTATAAGAGACCACCACGAAGACGTCTCGCTGTCTTTTCTTTTCTGTACCCCTTTGTAAACGTACCACTTCCCCAGCGCTACCGTACTTCTTTTACCTTAACCTAATATCCTGTCATTTTCCCGTCGACCACATGTGTCACTTAATATCGCACTAAACAAGTTTTTATTCAACCAGTGTCTTCAGTTCCCTTGCGAATTCCTTCCACAAAAATAGTCGTTAGTGTTTGAACAAACAATCGCATCGGCAGCCACACATTCCGATCGACCGACCAGACGAATATACTGACATATTGCTTCAAAGCTATACCATAGGGTATTATGTAGAGGTTTAACTTAAATAGGCGAAACCCTCGGTTGTGTTGCCCAAATGTTTTGCAGGTATTGAGACCACTTTTTTGATTGGTTCGTCTGTATTGCTCTACAAAAGCATTTGATTATATCATCTCTATGACGCGATTGACTGTTTCTATGGTTTGTTTCAGTTTGTTGATGATGTCATTTCTGCGTGCTTGGTTATACGTCATAAATTTAGATGACGTATGTACAAAATAATTTTGGATAGACTAACAGGTCAATTAAAGAGTCCCCGGCCTGACACATAGATGGCGCTACGACAATTAAATTTATATGTTTGTATATAGCCCTAACCCTCAAAAGATGGGTGCATAAACGTGACAGCTGTTGGATTATTAGTTTGTGAATTATAACATTTTGAGTGAAGCAACTTTTGTTATTGTGAAAAATGGATAAAAAGAAATTTCATGTGTTGATAAAATATTGCTTGTTGAAGGGAAAAATACAGTTGAAGCAAAAACTTGGTTTGATTTCGAGTTTCCGGACACTGCTCCAGGAAAATCAACCATCAAGGCTTGATATGCTAAGTTTAGACGTGGTGAAATGAACACCAAGATACGACGGTGAACGCAGTGGACACCCAAAAGAGGCAAAGATATTAACTGAACATGTACATCATATCATTCATGAATATTTGGGTATGAGAAATCTCTGCGAAATGTGAAGGCCGCGCGAGCACTCTTGTGACTAAAAACAACGACGAGTTGATAATTCGAAGCAGTGTTTGAAGATGATCAAGCATAATAAACCCGAGTTTTTGCATCGATATGTGACAACGATGAAATTGATGAAACATGGTTCCATCATTTCACTCCGAAGTCCAATCGACAGTCATTCGAATGAGCTGTACACGTATGTGTTTTCTCAAAGCGTGGAAAAACGCAACAGTCCGCTGGCAAGGTTATGGCGTCTGTATTTTGGGATACGGATGGAATAATTTTCATTAACTATCTTAAAAAAGGAAGGACCACCAACAGCGACTATTACATAGCGTTATTGGACCGTTTTAAGGACGAAATCGCCGAAAAACGGCCGTATTTGAAGAAAAAGAAAGTGCTGCTGTCACAAGTCAGTGAAAACGATGGCAAGAATACATGAATTGGGCTTCGAATTGCTTTCTCTTCCACCGTATACTTCAGATCTGGTCCCCGGTGACTATTTCCTGTTCTCAGATCTCAAATGAATGCTCGTTGGGAAGAAATTTTCGTCGAATGAAGAGGTAATCACCGAAACTGAGGCCTATTTTGAAGCAAAGGGCAAATTGTACTGCGAAAATGGTATCTAAAAGTTGGCGGGTCGCTATAATCGGTGTATCCCTAACCCTTGAAGGGAATTAGGTTGAATAAAAAAAAGTAATTTTACCAAAAAATGTGTTTTACTATGGTAGGCCGGGGACTTTTCAATTGATCTGTTATATATCCACTGTTACTCAAATAATTCACCAAGAAATAGTTAAGTGGAGTTCAGGCACAAGTATCGCTACTGAAGGTACAAGATCAGAAAATGTAGTTTGAAGGTGGCCAAAGACCAATAGTCATAAACTAAAAACAGTACGTGGATACCTGGTATAATCAACCCAATTCAGGATGTAAGGCTACCAATAGCGGACTAAAGTTTCTGTGAAATGACATGGTCTATTGGAAGATTTGCACAGAAGCTGGTAGTTCAAGATATATGTTCACCAAAGGCGGATTGTAGTTTAGTTTCTCATAAGTAGACTATTAGAATTTGGAATCAGCAAAGCTATGCAAACTATTCCATACAGGGAAACTATGGAAATTTGGGTACAAACAGTGCTATTTAGAAGATCATCAAAGGCAAGCTAGAGGACAAAGACGATACTCAAAAATAATTTAACTAGAACCACAAGCTGTCCAGATAAGACAGAAACTAAGTACATTTCTATGGTCGGTCATTTAAGAGTGATGTTCTGTAATTTGTAAGATGGATTTGGTCGGTTTTGTAATAGATAAAAACCCTTAGTTGTTTGGTTCAACCAGTCATGTTTTCTTTCTTTAAAGTAAAGTAATATTTTGAAATTAATAGATTTTGTGTCTTAAACACTTTCACATTTCAAAAGCTATATACCGCACGTATTAAAAAATGAATCAACAAGAGAATTTGGGTGTTTTGATACCCCAGTAATCCGAATCATCGATTAACGTACAAAAAAAACCGACAGATTGGACTGAAACTACGTACATTTTTATGGTCGGTCATTTAAGAGTGATGCTCTGCAATTTGTAAGATGGATCTGGTCCGTTTTGTAATAGATAAAAACCCTTAGTTGTTTGGTTCAACCAGTCATGTTTTCTTTCCTTAAAGTAAAATAATATTTTGAAATTAATAGATTTTGTGTTTTAAACACTTTCACATTTCAAAAGCTATATACCGCACATATTAAAAAATGAATCAACAAGAGAATTTGGGTGTTTTGATACCCCAGTAATCCGAATCATCGATTAACGTACAAGAAAAAACCGACAGATTGGACAGAAACTACGTACATTTCTATGGTCGGCCATTTAAGAGTGATGCTCTGCAATTTGTAAGATGGATCTGGTCCGTTTTGTAATAGATAAAAACCCTTAGTTGTTTGGTTCAACCAGTCATGTTTTCTTTCCTTAAAGTAAAATAATATTTTGAAATTAATAGATTTTCTGTTTTAAACACTTTCACATTTCAAAAGCTATATACCGCACGTATTAAAAAATGAATCAACAAGAGAATTTGGGTGTTTTGATACCCCAGTAATCCGAATCATCGATTAACGTACAAGAAAAAACCGACAGATTGGACAGAAACTACGTACATTTCTATGGTCGGCCATTTAAGAGTGATGCTCTGCAATTTATAGGATGGATTTGGTCGGTTTTGTAATAGATAAAAACCCTTAGTTGTTTGGTTCAACCAGTCATGTTTTCTTTCCTTAAAGTAAAATAATATTTTGAAATTAATAGATTTTCTGTTTTAAACACTTTCACATTTCAAAAGCTATATACCGCACGTATTAAAAAATGAATCAACAAGAGAATTTGGGTGTTTTGATACCTCAGTAATCCGAATCATCGATTAACGTACAAAAAAAAACCGGGGAACAAACACGCCGTTACCTTAATTCGGAATCTGGCACGGCCTACTCGTTGACTTAACGAAAACAAACAATGGAAACGCACATTTGACGGCTGCTCTCATAAGGTTTACCTGTTGTTGCAAACTTAATTTTAGATCTTGTTAGCTTTGGACCGGCGTTTGTTTCGGTCGTAAATTAAAAATTTCCAAACTGTTTACGGGAGAGCGCGTTCGGATAGGGTTTTCCTTAAGGAAAAAAAGCGACGATCGCTTAAACATTTACGTGGGAATTTCACACGTTCCTCCGTTGAAACGCACGGACCGCGGATGGAAGACGGGAGAGTTTACGTTGCGGCTTTTCAGAAACTATTTGATTTTATTACACGATAGAATTCGAATATATGGCGACTAGGAATTAGTTCTCATCGTTTTGTTTTGACCTGAATAGTCATTTTCTAAGAAAAATTAATAGAGTTAGCTGTAATTCAGGTATATTAGACGAAGGAATTTATTCTGACTGGAGGAGGCCCACCAATTTCTTCGTCAATTGTGGACCGATTTTCAAAATTCTTCTTTTATTTGAAAGAGTGAACTTCCAAGATGGTTCCATTGGAACCAAGTCAGGGTCTGATGGTGGAATCCGGAGATATCGAGGGAAAACCTCAAATTTCAAAGGCACGTACTATGTATTCACATAATTTTTATCTAAAATGATCAGATATTTGTGTAAAATGTTATTGCTAAGATGATGTGATGGAAGACACAAATCCTCAATGGTTACGTACAGACAACTAATTGTATACTTTGAAGTTATTTGATAAAGCTGATGATGAAAGCAGGGACCGGACCGCTGTACCCTTCAGGGGTTTTGAGGAGTTTTTAGTAAGTGTTTACGTACAAAAGTCATTCAGTGCAAAAACCGTTCAGTTTGATTTCTAAATACTTACACTCTTGCCTAGAACATTCACAAATATTAAACAATTACAAATATAAATTTACGACCTTGCCCCAGCAGGATTCCAACCCGCGGCTATCGCAACTGTAGGAGGACCGTCCCTTTACCACTGCACCACCAAGCCGGCAGATCCAAGTTTTAAAAAGTCAATATTTTATTTAATAAACTGTTTAAATAATGAATATTTTTTCGTTAATTTAATATTTTTTAATATATAGACGTATATCGCTTTCATTAATATTAAGTATATTATATATATATTTGTGATCATATATTGCAAATATTGTCAAAAGAAATGTCTGTAACATAACATTTTTATTATTTTTAAATTATTCTCTTTAATTTATTATGAAAGAGACATTATTATCTTAATAAATTGTTTATCTTGCAATGCTTTATCTACTTTACACTTGTGATATATTACGAAAGGAGAATATTACAATGGCTACATTTGCTGATGATAATGTGATTATAGCTGTCGAAGACAATAGTGAAGAAGCCTCGCGAAAATTACAACAGTCAAGTGACAATATACATAACTGGACACAAGCTTGGAAAATAAGAATTAATGAAAGTAAATCTGTACATGTGCAGTTCACATAATTCTATCATTCTATATAGCAACAACGCTAAATATCTCGGTATGAATCTTGATGCAAAACTTCGCTGGGACATATAAAGAAGAAAAGAAAAGAACTGAAATTGGAAAATGTATTGGCTTATTGGAAGAAAATCACAATTATCAGTACATAATAAATTGCTATTATGTAAGCAAATACTGAAACCTATATAGACATATGGAGTTGCAAAGAGTAACATAAATTAAATACAATTTTTTCAAAACAAAGTCTTGAGAGGTATTGTGGGCTCATCCAGATACTATATGACTGATTACCTATAGCGAGACCTTCAGATACCCACAGTCAGTCAAGAAATCTAGAAAATTGCAAGGGACATGAGGAAAGACTCCATTCTCATAAGAATATTACTAAGTACTGCAGCTTTTGGGTACCACCAGAACAGGACACACACTCAAAAGAATCAAATCATCTGATCTTGTGTAGTGTTGTGTAATGAAGTGCATATAATAAAAAATACAGCAGTGATATGTATAAACATTTTTTCACCAGAGACTGAGATAGGACCGATGGGTCCTCCTAGTTAGATACCTAGATTTAAGTTATCATAAAGACAAATTGTGGGTTAGACGGAAACGTCTATTAACAATGTAATAATTAAATATTAATAAACCTGTATGACTTCCCTCGTATACTAAACGTAGTGCGTCTAACTGACGCTGGCGCTCGAAGTCTGCACACTACAATGTTACCTAAAAGTGTAAACGCCACAGTTATTTCTTACTACACATTTTTGTACAATGTTTAAAATATTTAATATTCGTGTTGTGTCTAAAAATAAATGCTGTTTTTTTGCCTTGATTTTCATCGCTACTAAAACTAGTTCCTACATAAATACGTCGATATTTGTAGCAATATTCAGCTTCCAACCATTTTCTAAATCTGGTTCAGTAGTCCAATATCGTTCAGTTTAATGGGAAGAATAATAAACATGGTTAATTTTGAGTAATATAGAAAACTCATATTAGTATACTTTCTTTTCAACAAAATAGGTTAATTCTTTTTTCCATGGAAGAATTCTTTGTTCTTTATTCAATTTGGCTACTACCGTAGATGAACATGTAATTAATATATAGATAACAGATTTGTCTTGATAAAACGGTTGTATTTTCAGAAAAGAAATAAAGGAAGACTATTTTCATACATTCTATACGAACAAATTAGCGTTGAATTTTTTTTGTACTGTTTATTAATGCAAACTGATACTCTGAAAACTTACAAAACAACTTTCAATTCAGTTCATTAATATATATGGTCTATCCAAAGAAGTCTTGTACATAACAGGACAATTGAAAAGTTTACCATAGTAAAACATATTTTTTTGGCAATTTTTTTTTTATTATTTAACATAATTCCCTTCAAGGGTGATACATTGATTATAGCGACCCTCCAACTTTTCGATACCATTTTTGTAGTACGATTTGTCCTTTGCTTCAAAGTAGGCCTCAGTTTCGGCGATCACCTCTTCATTCGACAAGCATTTCTTCCCAGCGAGCATTCTTTTGAAATCTGAGAACAGGAAATAGTCGCTGGCGGCCAGATCTGGAGAATACTGTTGATGAGGACGCAATTCGAAATTTTGCCATCGTTTTCACTGATTTGTGACACGGTGCATTGTCTTGGTGAAGCAGCACTTTCTCTTTCTGCAAATGCGGCTGTTTTCCGGCGATTTCATTCTTCAAACGTTTACTATTACTCTGACTGAAAATTCTGAAGCCAGATAGAATAGGTTGCGTCTCTAAACAGTTACTTTGAACATGAACGAGATAATGGAGAAGGAGTTTTTGTAAGAGTTTGATTGCTAAAGTCGTTCAGTGCAAAAGCCATAGTTTGATTTTTAAGCACTAACCATATCATGTGAGAAGAAATAGAAACATAGTAGGAATCTGTCTCTATGGTGTAGTGGCCCAGCTCACACATTGTTCTAGTTTGGTTAGAACATTTATTAAATCATCTAGGCTAGCTAGGGGACCCCGGTGCCTGAGGCATTCCTTATTTTCAATCATTGTTTCTTTATTCCTATTTTTCCTCATACGGGCTGCACCTATACCTGACCTATTCATTGTAATACTTCATAAAATAACTGCGTAATCTATTTAGTAAATATCTAATAAAAAAGAGTAAAATAAAACATTTAAAAAAATAGAGCCGACTTCAAAAATTAAATAAGGAACTCACTCAACCATTATTATGTACATATTTCCTTTAAAACATTTTTTGTGTTAAAAATCTAAGTTTGATTATTTTTTTTATTTTTAGTGAGTTTCTTATTTATTTTATGAAGTCGGTTCATTTTTTAAAAATATATTATTTGTATTTGTTAATTCTAAATCATGTCTTCTTAATTTGCTTTCCAATGAACTGAACGTTTAATTGTAAGCAGTAAATTTTTGTTGAGGATAGACAAAGGAATTCTGTATTACCTAAACCATTTTTATAAAAGATTATGAATTCATCATAATACACTACAAATCACTGCGCATTCACCATATTATGCAAAATCTAATTGTAAATAATCCAAACATTAAAGTTACAGATTAAATAAGTGAACTACCTTTCATTTATATATAAGATAAACGACTTACATCAGTGAGGAGTGGAGCTGAAATTGTTTTCGAACGTATATAACAATTCCCGATAAAATTTATGAACGACAGCCTAAAATAAAAACTACCAAACGGCTAGAAAGCTGGCGAAGACATTTTTTTAATAAAACAACACGAGAATAACGAAAATAACCTAAAGGCTGTAAATTATATTTATATAGTACTCTTTTATTAGCCAATAAATAAACGTGGCGATCCCCAGTCAACACTTGATTCCCTCTTTTTTTTTCTTATTCTCTTGTAGGCTATAAAATATTAACGAGTGGAATGGTAAACGATATAACGTTTATATATATATATATATATATATATATATATATATATATATATATATATATATAAATGATCAGTGTCAAGTAAAACAATCTAAACTATAGCCAGTTCAATAAAACAATAAATACATGTCATATAGTCTATTTAAAGTTATTTTGTACATACATCGTCTAAATTTGGGACGTCAAAACGTCGCAATGTTGCCGCATCAACTCTGAGTTTTAGTTCAGTTTGTTATTGTCATATGCTATTGTCACAAATGTTATCAAATATACTTTATTTTAACATTATGATACATCTAAAAAGTTATAACCTCTTATCACTATTGCTTTTAAGAATTTCGCATAAGTCTGACAACCGGACGACTTTGACAGGCTCATTGGTTTACGTGTTCGAACTAACCAGACGATATTGTGTCTTTTTTTAACTAGAATAAAATGAGTAGGAAAATATTGTTTGATTCTAAAGCGAATTCTGTCTGGTATTGAAAAAAGTCTGAGAAATGGTTAGTCTGGAAGGTATACATAAAAGAGTTAGGGACATGTAGCTTTTTGAGGGATATAAGACATCCCTGTATACACTCTTACAGGTCATAGGATTTAAATGGTGTCAAGGTAACCCCCGAAGAGGTTTGATGGAACTTTCAGATATTGCCTTAAAAATAAATTAATTTTTAAAGATGTACAATAAAATGAAGATAGATAAATTATTTGACTTATAAATTATTAGTGCACTCAGTATACGGCAAGAGAGTAACAAAAAAAGTGTAAATACAATAAAAAAAGGTGGAAAAGGGTAAAAGTTACAATAGCATTTGCTTCGGTTTTCTTAATCATAATAATTAATTGCAGATATATAGTTATTCATGTGAGAAATATCCTATCTATCAATATATATTTAATCCAATCAAGTCATATCAACTTGGGTAGCAAAGAATTATTATAATAGACATGCTGGTCGAGAAGGATATTTCATCAAGAACTGTTTGAATATGTGGAAGGAAGCATTGTCAACCAAGTTGAGTCAACCAGGTATATACATAAAAAATGTAAAAATTGTGGTGTGTGAAAGATTTTTGTGCATAGATATGATTATAATTGTTCAAAATTAAACATTAGCATTAGCTTAGAATACATGAGGAGAAAATGAATACTAACTGTTTTGTTGATATGGTAAATGCATTAGGCAGAATTCAGTGATTAATTTTATTAAGAACGGTGTATATAGGTAGTATAGCAGAAGAAACAAAAAATACAGTAATATCAAGATGACTTGACAAGTAAACACACCATCGAAGGAAACAAGAACTAAACGTAAAAAGATAAATATGCTCTCTAATGAAAGTAAAATTCATTGCTTTGATATATTTCTTTTTGATATATATATTTGGTGGATTAGGCCACCAAGGGGATACCACTACTTAAGGAAACGCGCTTAGAACTCTACATCATGTAAAGATAATAAAAGAACTATAACCTACACACTATTATATTTGTATTCTTAATTGTAGTTTTAAGCCCTTCGATAATATATGCATTAGATGCACTATAATGTTAAAATAAACTATATATATTAGATAACATTTTTAGAATAGAATTTTGTTGTATGTCAATGCCAAACTGAACTAAAACCCATAGTTTATGCTCAACATTGCGACGTCGGTTCAATTTTTTTGTTAAAAGCCCAAGTCAAAGTACAGTCCGAATGAGGAATAAAGAAACAGTGAAGGAACTTTTGGGAATCCGATCAGCGATCTTCACGTCTAACCATTACACTATAGAAACAGTTGTACTTCCGTAAGTTAACTTAACTACTTCCGACTTTTCGTCACATCTATTCATCAATAACATTATATACAAATATCTGATTATTTTAGATTAAAAAATATATGAAATATATGTACGTGTCTTTGAAATTTGATGTTTTCTCTTGACTTCCCCTCTTCCTCCCATAAGATACAAACTTGGTTCCAATGGGGTCACCATGGAAGTGCACTCTTTCGAATAAAAAAAGAATTTTGAAAATCGGTCCATAATTGACAGAGAAATCGGCGAACATACATTAAAAAAATAGATACAGCTGAACATAGAACCTCCTCCTTTTTTGAAGTCGATTAATGAAAGATATTAGAATACAGTGAAATGATAATGCATCGCTTCATACAGCAGTTGTTTTAAATTGGTTCAAAATGTATCTAGCGAGTAAGTATTGTTATTTTTCTAATAATTATTATGTACATGACATGTAGAAAATTAATTCAACAAGTGGTTTCCTAAAGCATATGTTAGCCGACTAATCAGATCGAATGATAGTATATGTTTTAGTCTCAGCACATATACAAGTTTGTTTTATACAGTATGTTTTAGTCTCAGAAGTACACGTTTTACTTTTGCAGATTTAGCTCATTCGAGAGTACATTTGGGTGCACCAACACTTTTTCTTAATTACTTAAGATTTTCAAGGGTATCTGTACGAAGTCTCAGTTAGAGAATATCCTTTTAAGTTGCCAGATTTAGCATGAGAAAACATATTGATATTGCTGTTAAGTTTTATTAAATTTTTCTTAATGACAACTAGATGATGATGTACAAATAGAACTCTTAATTAAAAACAAGTATCATCAAAATAAATGAGTTGTGTAATTATAGTATGTATTGTTACCATCGAAATGTCCAGATCTGTCGGAAGTTTGTTAGCAGGAATGAGAAGTGGCAGACATAAAATCAACAGCGTCCTGGACGACGCAACAAGCTCTAAGTTATGTTAAAGCCACTGCCGGCCTGGCGTCAGGCCTTAACGAACGTACGAGTCTCCCAGGACGGTCACTTATTATCCTGGCGACTTTTAAGGGCACGTCGATGGACTTTTTTAAAGGGTGTTTCTTGTCGCCGGTACTGTAAGTGGTGGTATTTCCAGGACGCGAAAGCCTATAACGTCCACAACAGGAAAATTATTGTGCTATGAGAAAGGTCAGATCCGACGTTACGTGGTCCAGCTTAAAAAAATGGCGATATATGTGTATTTGCTTTTCGTGTTTTATGAAAGCGTATTGGGTTGCTAAAAAAGTTTTGTCTGCTTTGGAGATATGTTAGGTTTAATTTATTTTAATATGGAGACAATACATTTTAAGGGTTTTGAATTAATTATTGAGTTTTTCAGAATTTTCTCATCCATAGCTTATATAATATTACATGCTTTTGAGAATTACTTATCAAAGAATTAGTTTTATCCCGATGAAGATGATATCATCAATTAAATTACGAATAAAACAAATCAAATTTGTTGTTCATACCGAAGATAATATCGTAAAAATATAAATAGGTTTAGGTAGGTATTAAGCTAAATTGTAGATATATAGTAGAACATAAAATAGGTGTAGTAGAGAGTTTAAATAAGGTATTTTTATTTAGTTATTAGAGCGTTTACATAGTTTATTTAAAAACGTTCTTTTGTGGGTTAAAAATCAAATTATGATAATTTTTTACTTTTTAGTTCCTGTTGAGATGCGGGAGAGAAAACAAGGTTGTAAATTAAATACTATTTTTTTCTCTTCCTTGAGTAAATTAATACTAATTAATTGTTTAATTGATAATAAAGAATATACATATATACATTTAAAATATATTACTTAATACGTCATGGGAAAAGGATTATGACTCAAATCGAATGTACTTACTGTTAACGAAAGGTAGATTGGCTAATATAGGCAGGAATTCTATGCTTTCAATATAAATATAATTCTTTCTAATATAATTTCTAATAATAATAATAATTCTAATGCTCATTCAATTCTTTCTTCTTCATTCAATCCAATACTTTTTTCTCCAAACAATTCAATACTTTCTTTCAGCAATACTTATATTTTTCTCATTTTTTAATAACACTCTTTTCCTCGGTGTTCTTGCAAATTACTATCAGACTGTCTTCTCTTTGTGGATGTACAGTGCTTTATCGCTGAAGCTCCTCCCTCGGGTTCCTGGTGGTGGTGGAAAAGGCTGGTCCAAGAAACCCCTTTCTGTACGTTCGTACGTTTTCTGTTTCGTTGAGAATATCTGGGTGGGAAACACTCTTCCAGCTAGGAACTTCTCACGCTGATAAAACATGTGCGTTTCGGATTCTTAAGGAATTCCCAAAAATTCCACGTTTTCGGGTCTTCTTGATATTTATGTTTAGGCGCCATAAAAATCCTCTACCAGGTCTAACATCCGACCCGTTTCGTCTAACCTCGGTACCTGAACCTTCGTTATCCGAAGCACTCGACGAGTTGATAGGAATCATCCTTGTTGAACATGTCTGTTTTGTTTATTTGGTATCTTTTTGCCTGTCTATATTTACCAGACGTTCAATATACTGGGAACGTTATATTTTTCATCAGGTCATAATTCTTTTCCATGTCATATATATTAAAAACTTCAGATAAAAGGTCTAATAAATTAGTCCCTTTAACAACAGAGCCGAAAGAATTCTACAATTAGCGTAACTTACATTTTACAAGGCTGTCCTAACCATTTATAATAAATTTGCGTCGCAACATACTTGAATCTTTAGGTTCAAAATAATAACAATACTATTCCCCATCTTAATTACACAGTTTTTCCCAAACTTATATGAATAATTACGTCGAAACAGTTCCTTTTCCTTTTTCCTTCCATTTTTAAAATATTTTATTTTTTAATTTTAGTGTTAGATATTTACTCAATAAATTAGGCAGTTATTTTATTAACTATTACAATTGGTAGACCAAGTAAAGGTGTAGCCCGTATAAGGAGAAATAGGAATAAAGAAATAATGATTGAAAATAAAGAACGCTTCAGGCCCCAGACCTAGCCTAGGTGATTTGACAAATAGTTGTGTTAGTGAACTAAACTGGAACAGTAACAGAATTTCCTTGCCACCGCCAGGAATCGGACTCGCGACCTTCGTGTGCGTGTTGAACGCATTAACCACTATACCATACCATAGTAGTGACTACCATATAGTGCTTAAAAAGCAAGCTGAACGACTTTGGTAAGCAAAACTCCTTATAAAAAACTCCTCAAATGTTCCTGAAGACTATAGCAGTCCGGTCCCTGCTTTCATCATCAGTTTACCTATATAACTTCAAAGTATACAATTGGTTTTCTGTACGTCCTTATAATATTTAAATAAATATTATGTAACTCCTAACCGTTGGGGAGATGTGTCTTCCGTCACGTCAGCTGAGCAATAACATTATACACTAATATCTGATTATTTTAGTTAGAATGTTAATATGCGAAAACATTATAGGTGCCGTTGAAATTTGATGGTTTCCCGTGATTTCACCGGATTACACCATCAGATCCTAACTTGGTTCCAATGGCACCACCTTGGAAGTAGACTCTTTCGAATAAAAAAATAATTTTGAAAATCGGTCAAAAATTGACTGAGAAACCGGTGAACATATAATCACCTCCTTTTTTGAAGTCGGTTAAAAAGGAATAAAGCCGAAACAACTAATTCCTCCAGAATAACCGCGGTACCGTTAATTTAATTGGACAGTCTCGCACCCCAATAAATAAATGACGCTTTCCGAACCGCCAATTTTTAATGTTATTCGTCGTCGGTCGATTTGGTGGATTTAAAAGGAGAGGAAAAAACGGCGAGAGGTCACGCGAGACGTGACGGCGGGAGAGTTCGGCGTGCGAACGAAGAAACGGCGGCGTGTACGGGAAGGGGGACCGCACGGGGCGCCGAGAGACGTAAAAAAAGGACCTTCACCAGGACCTGACGGACGAAAGTCGCATTTAACGTTAACGATTAGGGTCTCGTCCGACCCCCCGAAGTTATTTTCGAGCCTCGTCGCCCTCTAGACCTCCCCCTCGCCCTCCCGCACCTAAATGAAACTCCAATCGGTTCGCATTCAGTTTAAATTCGCCACGAGCGACGGGTCGCCATCCGCGAAACCTGGCAAAGTGGCATCGGGCGGAAGAGAAATCGCCCGAGGGAGGGAAAGAATGGGATTTACGGCAGCGGCTCTCCATGAGAATCGTTTCTGCTTCGACAAATTTTTTTATTTCTTTTTCTAGTACTTTCACGTTAAATGAACAAGGTAAACGACAAGGTATCGAATAGTAGCCAAACTAAATGCGACAGGACGGTCTTCCTACTATTGCGATAGACGTGGGTTCGAATCCTGCTGGGACATGATCGTAAATTTATATTTGTGATTGTTTAATATTTGTGATTGTCCTAGGTAAGAGTGTAAAATCCGACAAGGAAAATGATCCCAATCATGCCAGTAACCAGCCTGGGTAATACGAGATGGCTCCTGGGATGATTTTTAAGTTGGTCACTCGCCAGTCGGTAGGCTTAGTGGTTCGGAGTCCACGTTATACAGTAGGCCCAGTCTAGTTTAATAATCACAGAACATATATAGAAACTTTTGTTTTGTTGTTGTATTATTTACATAATGATAAATAAATTACCTTTGTTATCGTATATTTTGTTTTACAGATTTTCTATAATAAATATTTAGACATTTTCAACGCACTGAAAAGGTAAAATACACAATACACAAATACATAAAGACGAAATAACACATACTGAAAAGAGAATGACAGCTTCTCTGAGAAGTGATCTTCTTTTCTCAGGTGAGACTTCACCATGAAATTGATTACAAATGTACCTAATGCAATTTAATAAATAGTAATATCACGTGATGTGAATCCTTTAATATTAATGTATAGAACTGATAAATTAGATATTGATAACACAAATGTGTATATGAACTTATCCTCTATTCTTATTCAGGCTCTAAGGACCAAAAATGTTAACAAATTGAGCAATGAAAATGCATTGGAGCAGTTTTATTTGTATTATTAACACCAGTGATTCACGATGTGACGTTTATGATATAAATTACGCATAGTTTAATTTATTATTTATTTTGGTTTATACAACTGTAATCTAATTAAGTCACAGTCAGTTAGACTAGAAATAGCATATATATTTATTTATTTGTTTATAAAATTTTTAACAAAAATTTCAACAAACTATTTTACAAGTTGATTATTAACAACATAAAGCATAACAAGTTATTATAATAGTAGTACATCATTACTTGTTCTAAATGCTTGTTCTTTTATATATATATATATATATATATATATATATATATATATATATATATATATATATATAAAATATGTTTTTTCTTAGAATTTTATTAGTAACTATTATTTCTCTGTTTTTTTCTTTTTAGGACTCCTTTTTTTCTCGGCTCATTTCTTTGTTTTGTTTTCATTTTCCTTTATCCCATTTTTAATCCAATTTCTACCATTTTATTTCATTCTACCATCTTCGAATTAATCTATGAGTCAAACCTTCTGTCATTATAATATTGCTTACCAAAATTAGAAGCTTTGAAGTTATAATAATTTATCTGAAAGTTGAATTTGCTGTTTAAATATTACAAAATGTTAGTAAGACTTATCGAATATTCTGAAACAGTTATGTTAAAGCAGTTATTAAGAAAAAATATTTTGTGTCACGTTAAATTAACTCATACGACTTTTTAAAACTACGTATTGAGAGAATTATGAGAGTTAATTTTATTACATCTTAATCTTCTCTGGTTTCAAGCCACTTGTCCATGGAATATCATTTTTTAGACGTTGCCCTGCGTGATTAATTATACCTCGAATTTTGAAAAAAGGCAGAAAATGTACACACAATATTAAATAATCAATGGACATTTGTCTGCTTACATAACCACAAATAATCAGACAGCATAAAATGTTCCGGTTCCCCATAAATACGTAATACCGCCAACTCACTCGTGTTGCCTCTAAAACTGTCACTAACTGAAAAATAAACGAAAAGTTATTCCATTTATGTTTCGATGGAAAATTCTATCTCAACCGAGATATTTCCCAGACAAGCCGTGCTTCATTCCATTGTACCGCATTTTCTAGTAGGTCTCCTCTAGGGTTATGCGGTTACGTTATTTTATTTAATCGTTCTTAAGATATCACCTAAAAATGT
This sequence comes from Rhynchophorus ferrugineus, assembly GCF_030347505.1. Taxonomy (NCBI): domain Eukaryota; kingdom Metazoa; phylum Arthropoda; class Insecta; order Coleoptera; family Curculionidae; genus Rhynchophorus; species Rhynchophorus ferrugineus. The sequence continues at coordinate 5,876,264 of NW_027472582.1, read as the reverse complement.
TATTCTGAATATGAATGTAGTTAAATGTTATATGCTAGTGTTAAAATGCAGACCACGTCTTTAATATTTAATCTAATCAAACATGGATATAATTGTTTGTGCCATCTTTTTTTAAATTTTAAACATTATTATCAAAAATCGGTACAATGTACTTTATCCAAATTATTGTTTATTAACAACAACTTCTCTCCCATCTTTCAGGTAATCTACGGATTTCATCTGGAAGAAACGATGTATCTTTTGAGGCTATTCACTAATCGACCCATTTTTTAGTATCGTTCTATAAATATGAATAATACTATTATCCTATACAGCTACAATGCTAAGTACCTTGGGATCTCGATGCAGGATTTCGTTGGAGGGAGAATAGCATAAAAAAAGTATAGAAATCGAATTAAAATACGTGGGGCAAAAATCCCGCTACAATTTTGATTGCCTCTAGCTTTGTTTTTTGTTTAACAAAGAAAAGATTGATCAAAGAAGTGATTTTCGTTTTCATAAAAGATTTATTTCGCCTTTACGTTTTTTTTTCGTTATGAATAAAAATTATATCTGCTAAACGCTGGTGATCGCGATTCGTTATGCAACTTTCGGTTCTTTTTAAGGGATTTTTCATGACATCCTGCCATTTCTGAAGCTGAGTTTCTTCAATTTAATGACGAATATTGTCTTTAAGATGTTGAATCGTTTGGGGTTTATTCACATAAACTTTTAATTATAAAAACCCCATAAGGAAAAGTCTGGTGCTGTTAAATCCGGAGATCTGATTGGCCATGGTAAATTGCAACTTCGTATTCGTTCGTAAATAAACATCATTCAATAATTGAATTGTAAAACGAGCTGTGTGCTGTGGCCCCATCTTGCTGAAACCACATGTCCTCTAGCCCCTCCTCTTCCATTTCAGTTAATGCTGCACATGTTTACAGCATGAATACCAAACCATAGAGTTGGTTTTAGTGAATTCAATGATGTTCCATGAATTAACTGAGGATTCTGTGCTCGCAAAAACCGACTATTCTGTTTATTGGCGTGGCCACTGAGAAGAATATGGGCTCCAACGCTCATTATCAATTTAGACAAAAAAATCTTCAAATTTACCAGACAGTCTTAAGATTTCATTACTATAACTCAACTCGTTGATTAGGATCTCTCGGGAGCAATTTTTGGACTAATTGGCTTTTGTACGGGATCAATTTTAAATAAGTTTTCAAAATTCGCTTTAATCTGCGTGCAGAAATGTGTAACTGGGAATCACGTCTCCAAATTAATATATCTGGAGACCCTGCAACACTATCGCGCACCAGAGCCACATTTTCAGCGTTACGAGACGTCCGTTGTCTTCCAAAATCATGTCTGTCTGCTGTCGTATCGTACTGTTGGAAAATCGAATGTAAACGATAAATTGTAGTTTTGTGAGGCACTGGACGATTGGGACATTTTTTATGCACTTTCCGCTGAGTGCCAATGATGGAACAATTATTTTAAATAAATATTGTCACTGTTTCTGCTTGCTATTGTGGCATATATTTATCCATAATAAAATATGGACATGTACACGACACAATGGTTAAAACGAACCAATCAAAATGCGCAATCAAAATGGTATCGGGACTTTTGCACCACCGGTTAGAAAAAAAAAATTGTTGCTTATTTACAAGCAAAACTAAAACTTATTAAACTTAGGACCAATGGAATTCCGTTATGGGGGATGTTCTGTGGGAAGTAATACCAACTTAACAACAAGTGTTTCGGAATAAAACTATGATATGTATTGTGGAAATTAAGAGATTGTTAACAATGCGGAAAGATTATACTCACTAAAATTGATGTGCTGTAATTCTTGATTGGATAATATTTTACTAGGACACAGACTCAGGACAAAATAACTTTAATTTTATTTGATTAGAAACTTAGGGACCGTAGGCCTCCCTAGATAAGTAACTAGTTTTAAATCAAAATGGAGATTAGACAATATTAATTAATTAGAATTGAATTCAATTAATTACAATTCAACATAATAAATAAACCCAAAAAATGGTAATAAACATTTTAGGATAATAACGACGCCATTTGACAAGGAAATATTTTAAATTACAACACTATTATCTCTTCAATTTCACGCTATTTCAGTCGATAAGGAACCACGCCTCGTGGAAGACCGCTAAAACTATTTGCATTAGGTATTAGAACGTCATGTTTAGGCAGCTGCAGCCTCATAATCTGTTTGCATAATGCAAATGTTGCTTGAGGTTGCATATATTAATTGACAAATAGCTGCGCCAACGATCAGTTTACAGATAGAATACGAAAAACGTCAGATAAGACGCCAAATAAAATATGTTCATAATTCAACGATATACGATGTACATTTTATAAATTAAAAATATACTAAATGGCAATCATAACAGACGAAATTATGTATAATCAAAAACTATCAAATTTTGTCATAAATAACTAAGGGAAATACATCTTGTTTCACATCATTCCACATTTTTTCATATATTTTGGACTTTTAACTACTTTATTTGTCAAGTATTTGTTTTGGCTTCGTTTTGGACAACTTTCCGGCCTTGTTATCATGTCAACAGCGATCTATTTGATTCAAATTCATATTGGTGGGCCATTCGTTGTGACGCAATAGTTATTTGTTTGTTTATTGTTTAAGTTTAATTCTTTTGTGTGTCTTTTTAGTTGCCTCACATTTATCAACGAGAGTCGACAAAAGAGTGGCGACAGACTCAACTACTAGTTTTCGATATATTTCAATTGGGTATGACCGAACAGATTTTTTCGCTTTATGTAGCAATAATTTGTTATCTAAGGATGTTTTATATTAGCGCCCTATAAGTTAATGAATCTGCCTGTTTCAGTTCTGTTTCAGTTTGTTATAAGTTGTCTGTATTTCTTTTTAATGTGTTTAATCGGGGACAGTCTTTAAAATTTAAAAATATATATTTATATATGTTTTTTATTTTCTGTTTTTTTGTGTGCATTTTTTGTTAATATATTTGGTGGAATGATGTTTTCTGCAATTAATATTTTCTTGTCTCAATAGGATTTTCGAATTATTTAGTTTTTAGGTCAGACGTTAAACTGAATTGGTAAAATATGTACTCCAATATTTTGTGGGGCAATAAATAATTAAAATGGCGAATATAATACTAGAGCATCACTTTCTATATGAAAATGTCCGATTTTCCTCCATTGATTCATACCGCAATCAGTTCTTCTTGATATTGTAATAAATCCGCTGGACATCACTGGTTCAGTCTACAATCGGCTATTGATATTCAATTTCTTGTCGGATTTTTGCTGCAACAATCTGGTCGTTATCCTCTCTATAGCGACGAGATTGTTTACGAATTCCTGAGATAAAATGGCGGATCAGGCCCGGCATTAATTCTTGACAGTTTCGTAACGCTTACATTAAAATTTCAAATCTCTCAGCTTCGTGTTAAATGGAGAGTTAATAAATTGGAAGGGCGTCGCTTTACAGTAAAAAATGTATTGTATATATGAAGGGTTTTGAAAAACATAAAGGGTTATAATAGAAATTGTATTTCCAAGTATATGATTATCCATATATTGTTTTACATGATGTCCATAGAAACAAACTATTTGATTAGGTTTTGTTAGTTGCAATATTGTTTAGTAATTCATTGCAAATATACTAGCCGTCACCCTGGAAGGAGTAATGGTTTAATTCCTGGAGAAGAGTTAGTGTTTTCCCCAAGGCCGAGGCGACTATCATGGACAAATGAACAATAACATGTTTTGTTTTGGTTTGAAAATAAGCTTTTAAAGTACTAGGAGAAAATGCATCATACCATAGCATGCTGGTGGAAAATGTCCCAAAAAATGAATGGACAAAGGTTGTATTTGCTGACCACTTGTTGGAATTTTACTATTGAATTCCTGATTCTAGTATGAGGTACAATATGTGTAATGAATTATTAAAAATATTTTGATTTACAAAACCTAATCAAATGTTATTCTAACTTTTACCTTCATTAACTTTTGTTTTCTTTACACTCTTTTTATTAGCGTCTTGCCAAGGGTGGTTTAATGTTTAATTTTGAAATATCTCCTTCCAGTGGCACCACAGTGGCGAAGTGTTGAAACCTGGTGAAACAATTAATAGTGATCGCAATCGGTAAAGATGGAACCATACATTCGTCGAAAAACGTCTAGAGTGGGACCGAAAACCTGGTAAAATTATTTTAGAGCACGATAACAACGAAATTGGTGAGGGATGGGACATATTATCGCACCAGCCGCACTATCCACATCTTGCCCGGTCCGACTGTCAACTTTTCGTATGAATGGGACACACGCTTGCAGAACAGTACTTCGCCAGTTTCGAAGATGTTGGATAATGGTTCGATAAATAGTGTTATTGAAAGGATAATCAATTTGTTTTTCCTGAAAGAGGGGCAAGATATATATAATCAAATGGCCAATATTTTGAATAAAAACATTTTTTCCATTTTCTTGAAAATTATGTTCCGGACAAAAAACCGGTAATGACTTTCCGGTACACCAGGTAGATACATATAGAACAACATGTCTTTTTTTCTTGTTAGACTATATATTTGTAGTGTATGTCATATCATAAAATCGTTTTTTTCTTGTTAATCCATTGAAAGCGTATATGAGCGCCGAAGTGATCTTGCCCGCCATACTACCAGCGCACATGTATGCCGGGCAATAAGACAAACCCAAACACGTTAGCCAAACGAATTCATCTGTTATACTTTAAGAATGTCGTACCACGTAAAACACTTATCTTTGTGGATTGCAGCGAGAGGGTTAAATGAAACGACAGTAAAATACCTCGCCATCTATGACTGTACAAGTTTTCAACAAGTTCAACCAGACAGTTTTCACAACTCGCGTCCTTTTCTATCACGCCTTCCGTACCACAGTCTTAGCTGTGGTGAGATGTCATTTTTAGGTTAATTTTGTATTTAGATTTTGTTGAGGTAATATAATTATTTCATAGGCAAAATTAGCAGCAGATCTCCAACAAGCCTGATCATTAACGAGCAGATACCGTCGACATACCACGTAAAACACTTATGTTTGTGGATTGCAGCGAGAGGATGAAATGAAACGACAGTAAAATACCTCGCCATCCATGTCTGTACAAGTTTCAATTGGCTAGGACTGCACATGCGCACTTGTCCTAATCTAACCAGATGGTTTTCACAACTCGCGTCCTTTTCTACCACGCCTTCCGTACCACAATCTTAGTTGTGGTTAGATGTCATTTTTAGGTTAATTTTGTATTTACATTTTGTTGAGGTAATATAATTATTTCATAGGCAAAATTAGCAGCAGATCTCCAACAAGCCTGATCATTAACGAGCAGATACCGTCGACGTACCACGTAAAACACTTATGTTTGTGGATTGCAGCGAGAGGATGAAATGAAACGACAGTAAAATACCTCGCCATCCATGTCTGTACAAGTTTCAATTGGCTAGGATTGCACATGCGCACTTGTCCTAATCTAACCAGATGGTTTTCACAACTCGCGTCCTTTTCTACCACGCCTTCCGTACCACAATCTTAGTTGTGGTTGGATGTCATTTTTAGGTTAATTTTGTATTTACATTTTGTCGAGGTAATATAATTATTTCATAGGCAAAATTAGCAGCAGATCTCCAACAAGCCTGATCATTAACGAGCAGATACCGTCGACATACCACGTAAAACACTTATGTTTGTGGATTGCAGCGAGAGGATGAAATGAAACGACAGTAAAATACCTCGCCATCCATATCTGTACAAGTTTCAATTGGCTAGGATTGCACATGCGCACTTGTCCTAATCTAACCAGATAGTTTTCACAACTCGCGTCCTTTTCTACCACGCCTTCCGTACCACAATCTTAGTTGTGGTTTGATGTCATTTTTAGGTTAATTTTGTATTTACATTTTGTTGAGGTAATATAATTATTTCATAGGCAAAATTAGCAGCAGATCTCCAACAAGCCTGATCATTAACGAGCAGATACCGTCGACGTACCACGTAAAACACTTATGTTTGTGGATTGCAGCGAGAGGATGAAATGAAACGACAGTAAAATACCTCGCCATCCATGTCTGTACAAGTTTCAATTGGCTAGGACTGCACATGCGCACTTGTTCTAATCTAACCAGACGGTTTTCACAACTCGGGTCCTTTTCTACCACGTCTTCCGTGCCACAATCTTAGTTGTGGTTGGATGTCATTTTTAGGTTAATTTTGTATTTACATTTTGTTGAGGTAATATAATTATTTCATAGGCAAAATTAGCAGCAGATCTCCAACAAGCCTGATCATTAACGAGCAAATACCGTCGACTTCAATCATTATCACGGTTACGATTAACATCCGCGCCGGAGAGAAAGTTTATTAAGTTCCATTTAATATCTTGTCGAGAAATTTGCAATTTTAATGTGCCGTGCCGCACCACGCGCTCGTCAAACATTAATTCCGCAGCTAATTCGCTATTTCAGCGTTATCACCTGAATTCATAAACAGCACTATCGGCGGCGGGGATGCGAACGCACGCCGTCCACTTTAAACCGGTAGAGGTGTTCCGCATTCCAGGAAGACATTCCGGGAAGATGGATTAACGGTTTTTTCGTGGACAGGAAGCTCGATATTTGGTCAATGAAAAAGTAATCATGTTTTGGGAGTCAATGCGCGTTATCAAAATTTATAACGCAACGTCAAGTCAAATTTTAGTTTTGGTTTATTTTAACTCTGACATAACAGAATACTAATGTAAGTGTAACAGAAACAAAAATAACGTTATCAAATATAATTTATTTTAATATTGTAGTACATGTAGGGCGTAAAGTAGGAATGATATATGATTAAACAATATAACATAATCTAACATCTTAAATAAATTAAAACCAAGATCAAAATGAATGATAACAGGTCAATTGAAAAGTCTCCGACCTGACACATAGATGGCGCTACTAGAATTAAATCCAAATAATTTTAATTAGCCTTAAGCCCCAAAGATGCGTGTATAATATTGACAGCTGTCGGATCATTAGTTTGTAAATTATAGCATTTTGAGTGAAGCAACTTTTATTATTGTAAAAAAAAAATGGATAAAAAGGAGTTTTGCGTTTCGCGAAAACATTAAAATAACGCACAAAATGATTTTAAATGACCGTAAATTGAAACTGAATGAAATACCAGACACTCTAAAGATATCAACGGAAGGTGTAAATCATATCATTCACGAATATTTGGGTATGAGGAAGCTCTGTGCAAAGTGGGTGCCGCGAGAGCTCACTTTTGACCAAAAACAACGACGAGTTGATGATTTGGGACAGTGTTTGAAGGTGATTAAGCCTAATAAACCCGAGTTTTTGGTTCGATATGTGACAATGGATGAAACATGGTTCCATAATTTCACTCCGAAGTTACGGCGTCTGTATTTTGGGATGCGCATGGAATAATTTGCATTGACTACTTTGAAAAAGGAAGGACAATCAACAGCGACCATAACATAGCGATATTGGATTGTTTGAAGGACAAAATCGTCGAAAAACGGCCGCATTTGAAGAAAAAGGAAGTGCTGCTTCACCAAGAATGCTCTCATTTCAAAAGAATGCTCAGTGGAAAGTAGTACAAGAAATCGTACTACAAAAATGGTATCGAAAAGTTGGAGGGTCGTTATAATGAGTGTATCACTCTTGAAGGGAATTGTGTTGAATAAAAAAAACTAATTTTGCCAAAAAATATGTTTTACTATGGTAGGCCGGGGACTTTTCAATTGACCTGTTTTAACAAATTATACGAGTACAGTGTAAAATAAATAGAGCATATAAACGCGCGAGACATTGATCTTTGATATCGAGATGTCGGGTGATAGTTCCGAAAATATAATGAAAACGTACCTGAGCAACCAATTTTCAATGAGGGTGAAAAGAAGAATTCAAAGAAGCCCGATATTTTAGGTTCACGAAAAAGTAGCAATATTTTGGAAGGGTGATGGAACTAGAACTGATTTCATACATAGTCCTTCTGATAAAATAGCCAAAACATGTTATTATGATCATAACTGGAAAATATTAATACAAATAAAACAAGGAAACAAAATATATACATATAATGCATATATTTTCGAAGGAATTTCGAGTTCTAGGCACGTGTAGAAATTAGTTTACGTATCTAATGCATTTGTGTTTTGTGTTTGTTTGTGTGAGGTTTATTTATGTCAGATTTATTTATGGTAGCAAAAAATACTCGATGCACATATATATTGGCACATATATATTGGAGGAACACAGAGTTAATATCTAAGATATCGATACTTCTAGAGCGTGAAAAATTAGTTGGGAAAACGGGCATATTTAGAACCATACGACACTGAAGATAAGGAAAGTGCAGACGCCAAGAGCCAGACGGAATACGTTAACATTTCAACCCTTTGAAAGACATCCGATGGTGTAAATAAACAAATATATTACGGGAAGCCTATTGGTTACCTTGGAAACATGTGGAAAAGTTAAATTTAAGAGAATTTTTGGGTGTGTACTTTCTACCGCTCTAACAAAATCATCATTGTATAGGTCTTTCCCTCGTTGGAAATATCTACTAGTCAAGTGGCGAGACAAACAGTTGAGCCAACCCGTTTTCTTGGTATAGGGTACCAAGAGAGCAGCAATAGAGGATAATTAAACACAATATTTATATACAGACTTTACAAAATCTTTATGGACTATCCTAACAGTGTTCGCAAATCATACAGCTTTCCAATAGTAATTATACCAGCAACAGCATCCAGGTGCATGAATACGGTCGAAGTTAAAATCACTTTATTTACTATCAATTTAATCAACAATCAATAGACGGGTACAACGATAAGTAGTGACAACCTTCACACTATCAAAGTGGCACCAACTGTGCACTCCATTGACCGATTATTTAAATACTAGCGACCCGCCCCGGCTTCGTACGGGTGCAATGCTGATACTAAATTAAATACACTACAGAAAAAATATGAACGTTGTATGTAAAAACATAGCGGCCCGCTCCGACTTTGCACGGCCATAAAATATATATGCCTATGTCACTCAATGAAAACATGATTAAAATCGATCCAGTATTTTTGGTTCATTCATTACTGCCCTTGGCCTGCACGCATTAAATTTGGAGTAAAACAATTCCTCTTCCCCTATACTTACTATGAAGATTTCCTGCTATCTTTGGAATATCTAAATTCATACAATTTTTATTACATTACACATTTTTAAACGCAAATTTTAAATTTGTAATATCTCCGAAAATATTTGTTTAATTTACATGCTGCAAGGAACCATATTGATCTATATTAATTGCAAACTGTATTTAAGGTACTTAATTCGATAAGGATTAATGCCGTATTGCTTAAAATAGCTTCGTAAATAAGCCATTTTCTCACGTAAAAACTAAACAATAAAAATGGTTAATGTGGGTTATCCTTAAAAGATAAACATATACCATCGCGGACTTTTTTGTAGACCTTTTTATGGTGTACAATACTGTAGTACATTAATTTGATCTAACTTGTAGGGTTAGGCAGCGTTTTGGCTAATTGCTAAATAAGCCTAAAAAAATAGGTTAATTTACGACATCACGTTAGAAACCTCTAAAATTAGCAATGTTGCCTTAGTATATTATGCATGTATTATACATATAAACCTTCCTCTTGAATCACTCTATCTATTGAAAAAAACCGCATCAAAATCCGTTGCGTAGTTTTAAAGATTTAAGCGCACATAGGGATATAGGGACAGAAAAGGCGACTTTGTTTTATACTATGTAGTGATTCTGTATTAACGAAGACTCTATGATCGCTATTGGAAAGCTGTATAATCAAAAAATTCTTTTAGGCTTTTTTCCTCCCCCTGGTCCCTCCGACACCTCTCAACGTCGATGGATGGGGTCGTTTTTTCCCTTCATTACAATGAGAGAAATCTCGCGCGTCCTTTGTTCGGCAGCTCGGGAAGACGCCGGCGCACCGAGACCTGCTGCATATTTTATTCGACAATCCGGATCCGAAAATAAATAATAATAAAACGGATGGAATCAAACATTTAAAAGGGAGATCGGAAAAATTGATCGGGGGGACGGGAATCTGTTATTGCCGTATTATGTCGCCCTTTCACTCGTCTATATCGTATATTTTAGAGGATCTTAATAAATTTTACGCCGACAAGAAATACGGGAAAAATGTTAAGTTTTTGTGGATGTGCGAAAACTCCAAAATAATAATGTGTTAAAAAAATGCCGTAAAATTTCTTTCGTTGACTAAAGTTCCCATACTTTAAACTGTCATTAGTGTTAGAAACACTCAATTTTCTTTATGGTAAATAGTTTTAAATATAATTGTTAAAAATAAATTAACAAAATAAAAAATAAATGTTGAACCAAAATCCATTTAATGTGAGTCATATCGAAAAATATCAAATGTTAAACCGACTTAAATAAATTAAGTAAGCCTTAAATTGCCGTTAGTATATAAAGATAATCAATAATATAAAACGGATGGAATCAAACATTTAAAAGGGAGATCGGAAAAATTGATCGGGGGGACGGGAATCCGTTATTGCCGTATTATGTCGCCCTTTCACTCGTGTATATCGTATATTTTAGAGGATCTTAATAAATTTTACGCCGACAAGAAATACCGGAAAAATTTTAAGTTTTTGTGGATGTGCGAAAACTCCAAAATAATAATGTGTTAAAAAAGTGCCGTAAAATTTCTTTCGTTGACTAAAGTTCCCATACTTTAAACTGTCATTAGTGTTAGAAACACTCAATTTTCTTTATGGTAAATAGTTTTAAATATATCTGTTAAAAATTAACTAACAAAATAAAAAATAAATGTTGCACCAAAATCCATTTAATGTGAGTCATATCGAAAAATATGAAATGTTAAACCGACTTTAAAAAAAGTAAGTCTAAAACTTCCGTTAGTATATAAAGATAATCAATAATGATATTTTTACATTGCTGAATACTGATTGAAACGTTGAAAAGCTAGAATTTGTGTTGCTAATGATACGCGAAAACTCCAAAATATGCCCGTATCAAAAATTTATATAAAAATAAAAAAAAATTAAATTTCGGCTGAAATATCTAATCATAGACTGTGAATTTATAAGAGATGGTGTCACAGTCTATTAAATCGCATCAGGTACATTTGTAGCTAATTTTTTGTTGAAGCCTTTAGGTGAGAACAATTTTTTTTCAAATTAAAGAAAGAGGACGCTAAAGGCCATCCAACGCTGTGTTAAGCTTATGGCAAACATGCTCTGTTGATTTTAACAAGTGAATGTTGGTACCGAAGAGAAAGAGCGCTCTGGGCAGCCAAAAAGAAATTGAAAAATATTTGAAGGCATTACTATATGAAACCATCAATGGCTATCATTATCGACCACAATTCATTCGCTGAGTTGATCACTGTGCGAGAAACGCCCGAAATATGAGAAAAGGCAATGTTATTATACAATATACTGTGGAATAAAATACATTACTATAAAATACACCGATCAAAATACATAATACACCGATTTTTCGTAATAAGGATTCAATTTCAAAAAATCCTTTAAAAACTTCATAGACCTAATAATATAAATTGTCTGAAAATATTTAATATTGACAAGCAATCAAAAACATTTAAATTGTTATTGTTCTGCAAAAACTCTATTCAAAATATTCTTCTGCCTAAACATTTTAAAAGAGCTCGACCTTAATCAAAACCTTAAGATATTAAAGTTTCAAATTATTGACAATATTTGAAAACTATAAAAATTAAAAAATACCCTAAAGATTAAATATAAAAATATTTAATGTGAACTAAACATAAATATGTCAGACTATCGTTGGTATGCAAAAACTCCCTAATATATAAAATCTCTAAAATATTTTATTTTTAAAAATGTATTAAAATAAACAAATAAACAATTCCTGTATAAATTGTGAGAGAGGGAAGAACGGAGATAATTTTTAACAAAAGTCGAGAGATTAATCGAAATATTACCTATTATCGCCATAAAAACAGTAAAAAGTTTTTTACTATTTCACAATTTTAATATTTTATCCTAATACATTAACAATCTCGAAAAATAGCAGGCTTGGTGGCGCAGTAGTAAAGGCGATAGGACGATCCTCTTACTGTTGCGACAGCCGCGCGTTCGAATCCTGCTGGGGCGTGGTCGTAAATTTATGTGATTGTCCTATGCAAGAATGTAATATCCGACAAGGAAAATGATCCCAGTGAAGCCAGTAACCAGGCTGGGTAAGACCGGATGTCTTCTGGGATGATTTATAAAATTGGTCACACGACAGTCGGTAGGCTTAGTAGGTCCAGTCCAGATAAACCCATAGATGGTAAAAGGAGACTTTAAAATATATTTTAAAAAAGAAATGTTGAATATATTTCCAAAATGCTGTTGTATTAATAAACAATATATTGTTATTTACAAGCAAACCACCTACAAAAATCATAAAACTATATATATTTTTTATAAATCTATGTAAACATAAATCGAGCACATTCTGGTCAAAGTCGCGGCTAGGACGACAGAGCTGGAACTTTAAGAATCAGTCCAATGAAACTAGTAGAACCGAAAATAGTAACTAAAAGTACACGACTGAAACAGTCGATAGTAAATAGTAATAAAATCAGTCGGACCGAAAATAGCGACTGAAAACAGTGGACTAAAATAGTCATTAGTAAAAAGTAGTAAGACCAGTCGAACCAAAAATAGCGACTGAAGCAGTTGATAAAAAATAGTTAATTACTATCGACCCTTTAGATAGTCGATTTCAGTTGATAGTTCCTAATATTAATTTTAAGTAATTATTATATTTGATTTTCAACTGTTAATATCAATTATTTATTAAGAATTCGAAATAAATTGCAGCGCCATCTAGCCGAATAGTCGGATAACTTAATTACGAGCCGGACCGAATTCGAAAACGAAAGAAAATATTCTCGCCCCCGATATCCTTTCGCCAACAACCTCCTTCGTCCCCCCCGCTCGTTTCCCTTTGTCATCCACCATTCAATTTATCCCCAGACGGAAGAAGCGATATTTTATTAAAACAAAAATCTCTTTTGGTCGTCCGACGCCCGACTCTTCGGTAGACGTCGGTCCCACTAGACGACCTGCATATTTTATTGAGCAATCAGGAACAGAAAATAAATAATGATAGAACCGGCGAAATTCCCGCGTTAAAGGGAGGGAAATCGATGGAACACTGCGAGGTACGGCGAAGTAAAATTCGAGTGCTTTTTTTTCGAATAATTCCTGGAAAAAAATTGATATGACATTTAACAAATTTTAATCATAATTTGGTGCATGCGCCAGGTCAATTGCAGAATATAATGTCACTTTTAATGTATTTAAAATAATTTTATGTGGTAGTTTAAATGTTTTTATAACTTAATGTTATAACTTTTTAACATTAAATCCTATATTTCCAAATATATATCTCATACTAATGTTTATTTATTAAGAAATAGCGAGCAACTATATACGATTTTGGCTACAGATTTACTTTGTTTCGAAATACATGGCAAAGTTGATTTTCATGTTTTTGTTAACTTAAAAGGTACCGATTCTCTTTGATGTTTACTAATGTTATTTATTTGGATTTAGTGAATAATTTTTAATAAAGTCTTTTCTATATTTTGTTGCTGTCTAAATTTTCTCAGTAGTTTTTTCTTGGTGAGATTATGTATAACTTGTAAATAAATCGAATTAGCGACTACGTACAATTACCGTAAAAATGGGGTTTCAGAATGTTCAATGTAAACTAAAACTTAAAAATGCCGGCTTGGTTGGCGTAGTGGTAAAGGCGACAGGACGGTCCTCCTACTGTTGCGATAGTCTCGGGTTCGAATCCTGCTGGGGCGTAGTCGTTTATGTTTGTGATTAGGCATGAGTGCAAAATCCGACAAGGAAAATGATCCCAGTCACGCCGGTAACCAGGATGGGTAAGATCGTCTTCTGGGATAGTTTCTAAGTTGGTCACTCACCAGTCGGTAGGTTTAGTGGCGAGGACCGTTAAACTGTAGGTCTAGTCCAGATAAAACCTCGTTGGTAAAAAGATACTTTAAAATAAATAAAGAAATAAATAAGTTAGCGTTTTAATTAGCGTGTAAAAACTCCTAAATATGAATACGTTAATGATTTCAAATTATTTAATATATATAATATTTCTGAAGACTCCATATATTAAATAAGAACTTGAAAAACCGTAAATTGACTATACTGTTTAATAATAATACTCATACTATCTAGTTAGATACCTGAAACCTTAAATTAACGTTGGTGTGCAAAAACTCCTAAACATTTATATGTCAATAATGGCTTTAAAATATCTAATATTGAAACAAAATGTCAAAATGTTGGAATGTTTAAATTGTCGTTGATTTTCGAAAGCTGAATATATTAAATATGAACTTTATAAAAATAGAAAAAATAAATAACAAAATGTTTAATGTTCAATAGACGTTTATTGACCAAAATGCCAAAGTATTTAAATTATCGCTAATATTCCAAGTTATTCTCAGTTAATTTTTATGATGATACTGTTGACATATATGCCATTAAATGTCATTGAAAAGTTGTAGCGTTTTGACAGCTAAATAATGTCAATTTATTAGGATATAATTTGTAGTTTAACTCGACACACTTGACGTTTTGGCGTATAAAAGTAATCAATTGTCACTTTCCATTTTATACTAATTATTAAGAGTAGTATTCATTAACTATTAAACTCATATTAATAGCAACGAACTAAATAGAGATGCAAAAATATTATAAATATAGTAAATATATCTGCAGTGGAAATATAACTTTTAGTGGATGTTAAACTTATGTTAATATAAGAATAATTTTATAAAAAATTACTTTCACCAAACTAATATTGATACAGTGAAATATTAAAATATAATTTTAAAACAACTTAAATTTCGAAAACATTGAACAAAATAGTTCACTAAGCATACAATAGATGCCGCTGCGTACACTACAAATAATTTCGCCTATATAAACGCTTGTAGGCTATATGTATCTCTGTCTGATTCGGGCTTAAGAAAGAGGGAGAGAGACGAATCGTTGAAGTATATTCGTACGGAGTGTTGCATCATCAGATGTATACATGCGTTGTGTACCGGCTAATGATCACACATTTTTGGCAACCACGCTACAAAATTCTCGTCGCTTTTTACCGTATGACTTTATTGTCGTAACTGATCGCAAAACTATTCGCCATTTGATGACACCGTTAGTTGAAATTAGACGTTGACCCACTTTTTTCCTCCATATAGTCAAAAGTTTTATAATATTGCGAACGTTCCTGCTGACCTAGACCTTCGATTTTATTTACAACACGCTGGTCGATGTTTAATCTCTATACAGGGCGGTTCATAGTTCGTTTGTTTGACTCTTTGGTGGTTTGGTCGACGCGGAAATGGGACTAGACGTGGATAAGGAGAGACAAGAAAGTACCGGTGCTTTTTTACAGAAAGCTGGTAAAACTGATGATCTATCATGGAGGGATTCTCTGAAACAGGTTTGTACTTTTTTTTGTTACATATTTAATAGTTATGTTTATTTATAAATAGTTATTTTCGAATTAAAAAAATGTGTTTGCCGGTGCTTTTGCATATCGCGCAGATTTCTGTACCAGCGCCATCTGTTGTTGTCAAGTGACATTTATCTGATGTTTATTTGGTAAGTAGTCTGGAATGTTTAAGAAATTATTAAAATTCTGACATTTATCAGTATTATTCATTTCCAATAGCGATAATTTATTTGTGTTTTTGGAACGAAATTTCAAAAACGAAAAAGAAAGAAATATTTATATTCTAAAAAAGTAACATTTTAACATAAAGTAACAGTACATTTTAAAGATAACGCATTTTTAATTTAATGTCTTAGTTTGCGCTGGAATGATCTGATTTTTTTGTCGTTTCCTTTTATTTTACAATGTCATATGTTGCTACGTATTTTTTGCTTTCTATTATTAAATGAAATTAATCGTTTTTGCTTAAAACTACGAAAGTAAGTTGGAAAGTAACGTACGAGTACTTGTAGATCGCAAATACAATCCTGAACATATAGAGTGTTAACTTAATACATATATTTAAGAATTGTTTTGTGTGGTCGTAGCAGAGAAGGTGCTGAGAGCGGCATTTCATTGGTAAGTTTAAACTACCATTACAGAGACCTGTAAAGGAAATATTTTGTTGTATCATATTTAGTTTTTTTTTAATTTTTTCATGTTGGTGCCATCAATTTAAATAAATAAGATATATTTTCCTGTGTTTTTGTTCAATCATACTGAAAGCAGAATAAGTCTGTATCTGTTAATATTTTATTTATTTGTTTAACACAAATATGTAGTAAGTTTTATTTTTTAGATTTTATTGTGAAATTTGTTGATTGGGTAATTAATTATAATTACATTAATGTCATTATTAATGACATTTTGTCAAAATGGAAGGAAAATACCAAAAAATAGTATCTTAAAGAACAGCAACAAAAAATCGTGCCGTTAAATCAAAGAGATAGCTTAAAGATCTATTAACGATATAAAAAAATCCTATATCGATCTTCTATCTTGTCTATAAAATCTAAATCTAATAAAATATTGCCAGATTGTCTGAATTGTTTTTATGATTGGATAATATAAAACGTGTTTCTACACGTAGAGCTTTAAGTTGGTCTGGCATTTCATTATCAATAAGCCGATTCAAAGAGCAGAAGAAGCCATTCTTGCTGCAGAACGAAGCATGAAGGAAGTCCCGAATAAAATCATCTGCAATCAGGCACAAACATTGTACCCGTATTTATCTACTCTGACCGGTTGGCCAGGATGTTACAACCAATGTAGAGCTATGATCGCTGATTTCTTCATTCCCGAATTGGATCCCCTAAATATGTAGGAGCTCTTGTTTTACAATGATAGCCCAAGATACCAAATAGCTTGTGCCATAATTGATTTACTGAAGGGAACTCTTGGTGAAGGTAAAATTACCTTATAAAGATTTAACACCACTAGACTATTTACTATGACGATGTACTGTTACTGGTCTAAACTGATTTGGAAGAAAATATTCATCGCGTCATTACAGGTCACAAAAGGTGGATTAAAGGTGTTCAAGGATACCTAGCTATAAACTATTCCAATTAAGAAACATTAAAGCAATGAAAACCACTCCTAGTTTATGGATTCCCAGCCCAAGTATCGCAGATTAGTGTGTAAGGCCATCAATGGCGGACTGAAGTTGCTGTGAACTAACATAATCTACTAGAATGTGGACAGAAGCTTGCAGTTCAGGATTATTGTAGTTATTCAGTTTCTGATCCGTAGAGTAAGGGAATTTGGAGTCATCAAAACTTGGCAGTTTAAGTGGAAACAGTGCCATTCAGAAGACCAATATAGAGCAGATTGGCGGGTGAATGTACTAGCGATTCTCACAAATAATTTCAGAACAACCATAAGTTGTCCCTTTGGTCGTTTTTTTTGGGTGCTGACAATATTTTAAAGTAAATTAAAAGTTTTTGTGTCTTAAACCCCTTCACATTTCATAACTTATATTCGTCGATATGTACCTGAATGTTTATTTACTACGGTATTATTTTTGCATGTTTTAAAACTTTAATTATAACTAATTATTTGCTGTACTTATCGTTAAATTTTCTCATATGTTTTTGATTAGTGTTCTACAAGAATTTGTGCATTACATTTCGCGTTACACTCGTATTTTTTAACGATATAGATTTATAGTAACATTGTTGACATTTGACAATTTTAAATTGGAATCGGAGGGAATAATTGATCCCATGATATTAAATCGTTAAAAAGCAACAACGATTTCAATGTGTACTTAAACTGTATATTTAGCGGAAAAATCGCAGGAAATATCTCTTACTGCAGAACTAGAATGGTTCTATTTTCCGATTACAAAGTTAGTTAAATATTAAGTAACTTCTATCTGTAGACACTTATTTTAGAAAAGTTATAGAAAAAAATCATATATTTTAATTGTCAGAGAAATTTTGACATCTGGGTGATTATAGAGCCACCTATGGATGTATACTGCGAAATAAGTTTTGGTTAGTTTAATAATTTCTTGAAAATTTTGTTATATATTATATTCTTATTTTTTCAATGCCTGGCTACACGTTCCCAGAGTTGGGAATCATGCACTACTGAAGCTGGAAAGCTCTGTCATAACCATAGGTAACTACTTGCTCATGTTGATACAACATAATTTACCTGGCACCCTCAGCTCAGTGGTTCAACAACCTTCACAGTGGGCAATAAACATTTCTTATGATTACAATATGTACACGCCATGTAGAAAATAATTTCATGAAATGATCTCCTGTATAAAATAATATTTTAATTACTCAACCCTATTATAAATGTTATTTTAAAGTCTATGTATGTTCTAGAACCAGATCGGATGGTGTGAAACGGTTTAGTATATGCATTTCACTATCATGCCACACATTTAGCTGATCAGCGAGCACATTTTTAATTAGATTAATTAGACTCGTTATGTGTTCTAGATGGATATCGCGTTCTATCTTCCAGGTTAGATATCAGAGTAGATGCATACCAAAATATTTGGCATACTTGACTTAGGGAAATTGACAATTATTGATATTCACTGGTGGGTAGGTTCTTCTACACAGAATGATCGTTTATTAGGTAGATTTTGTTTTATTTTTTTAACACGCCATGTCTTCAGCCAAAGTTGTTTTTTATCAAGGTGTGTTTGGAGGCTCTTTGATACTGTTATTGGATCTTCGTGAGATGTTAAGATGGCTGCATCGTTTGCGTATGTTGCGTATCACAATTGCGATTGTATGAAGGAAAATTATGGAAAATATTTTATTTAATCTATATTCTCTCAAATTTTTCTCAATTAATGTCAAATATAATGACACTACTAAGACCTATTACGGTCTTTTATATATACTTTGGCCAATTACAACCCATTTTATTGTAAAAAGTTTTCAAGGACGCTGCAACAGACAGAGACTCTTCGAAAAATAAACTGTAAAAGTTGTATCTCGACCAATTTTGAATATTTTATACATGTTGCTAGTTAATAAAAAAAAAAGAAAAAAATATCCAAAGTCCTCAATTACTTAATTTTTTTTTGTGTCACACTTTGGTTTAGTTAAACTTACGCGTACAATATTTATTATCGACTATCGCTTAATCTGCAATATGTACCGTAATAAACAATCCATCAAATCGGTTTTCGATGTAGCAACATTAAACGATTTTCAATTGATAACATTTTATAAATGAATCATTCGGAATTAGTAAGTTTTAACACATGTACAGAGCCGTATTGTATTTTTTTTACAGATTAATGTTCCTCTACCTTAGCATACTGATAAATAACTATAACTAAGATATTCTATACAGAATCACTTAAAGTTCAGATATTAGTAAGATCAGTTATTGTTTGTCAAACAACCTTGTGAGTCGCATATTGCACATTCATAATATACTTCAGCACTTTATTTTGGAAGTTTTGAATCACTTGAGTACTGGATTCACTTGCGTAGTCCTACCTGAATTCCATAATTCCACAGTGGAAGTTGTGAGAAATAAAGGAGGATTTTTACTTTTACTTTTACTACAAACTTTTATATTTTTTTTTACCTAAGTGTGCTATAGTGTTGTCGTGTCTATAAGTAAACAATAGCGGTCTCTTTATAATGGTTACATAAATACCTTGATTAATCGTCTTTAATAGGATACGCTGCTTCACAACTATCTCCGTATTTGGCGCATGCGCATATTGAGCTCTATGGGTAAATAGGTTCAGGAGGTAATTAAATATGTTAAAATTTTGGAAATAACACATTTTATTTAAAAAAGTATTGAATGAAACGAAGTAATTTAAATTAATTTATATATTTGAACATTTAACAAGAACTCCAAACATAATACAAAAAAGGCCAAATTCGTTAAAAACAAACCCAGCCATGTATTGTATTTTCCTTATCATTGGATCATTAGGGTGTCATTGATAGTTTTATATTTTGTTTATTTGATCCAAGTCTACTTTTGTTAGCAAATTTAATTATTTCATTGTTTAACCATTTATTGTTTAAAATAAATGTCTATTATTACCAGTTACTACAATTTTTGCTACTATTCTTGATGGACAAACCTCATTAATTGCTTGAACACTTCCAACATAACAACAAGCATATGTTGATACCTATTGGAGCTCGTTGTTAATGATGCGTTGAGTAATTTGGCAGCAAACATTCCCATTATAAATAAAATTGATTCTGTTTGGATCTTATAACTTCTGAAAATGTAACTTTACATTCTGTACTTACTCTTGTTCTTCCATATTTTAAAACCAATGTATGTTAGACCACCAAGAGTAACACAACAATTTAACTATTATTACAATAGAATTATTATTGTAAAACAAAATCTGAATATTGTAGATTTTTATTGTTGTTTTAACTTGATCGACTGTATCGATCGACTCGAAGAGAATGTACCACCATTAGAAAAGGAAGGCAAAGGAAGGAATATAGTTTATTATTTTCAATGGTTTATTATTAAGAGTTGTAAAGAAAACTGTTTACTGCGCTAAAGGTTTGTCGCGGGTGTAAATAATATAAGAACACACGTTTTTGGACAAAATTGGTTCTAGTTTTCGAAATATTCAGTAAATTCCTTATGTTATTATGTTTTACCATTAACGGTCGTCATTTACTCAAATAAAACGTATAAATCAGAAATGAATAGAGCTTGAACCGAAGCTTTTATACTGCTTGGGATCTGTTTCACGCATTAAAGTAAGAGGGCATTAAGTGGTCATCATTCTTCCTCTCAAAATAATCAGTATCACCTTTCGATTTTCACTATATTTTGGTCTAGCCGCTCTCTTTGCTCGTCTGTCCTGTCGCCCAAGTTTTGTGGGGAAAAATCAATCGGTGAATTCTGAAAATGTATTTTGAGAGATGTTCTAGCTCCAACCTCGCGATAATTTTGAAACAAATTGGTGATTATGTGCTTGTAATCCGGTGATTTATGGTTACAGAGCAGGTTGTGAGCAACATTTTGAAACGATGCCCGTGTTGCTGTTTTTTTTTCAGGCGTTGAATATTCTGTAAACTTTACCTTAGCCAATAGTTTTCGAATATCGGGTCCGAAAATATTCCATCGTTGATTTTTGCGTTCGGAAACAACAACTATTTCGTCTTAATATTCTTAATGAGGCCCAGTTTAATGTGTAGAGGTGGTAAAGAAGGTCGCGTGGGTTCACAAGTGGTATAAAGAACCCATTTTTTCTCCTGGCTCATAACGTGAACATTTTGTGAATACCGGTAAGGAATATATAAATCAATTAATTTTTTGAAATTAAGAACAACATTATTTATTTCTCAAACTTTAGATAGCCATACATTTTCTATTGATCCTCATTGTATTTAATCTTTGTTTTTGTACATTGCACTGCATGAGCAATCAGAATGGATGGTTTCTTAATTCCAATGTAGAGTAGAGCCGCCTTCAAACTCTACCTAGATCTATCTATGAATAAACGTTCTTAATTTCAGTTATATAGTGTATTCAACACCTTAAATAAATACTAATAAACTTGCTTTTTCTGAATAACGGTAAAATCCAGTAACTTCCTTATTTCTGTATGTAAGGACTTGTGTTTTAGGGTCAAGATGTTTCTTTTCCTGTAACCAATGCAGCCTTTTGTTTCGATAAATTCAAATCGCGAATCAAATCACCAAATTCACTTTTCGAAATGGTTTTCTTACATAACAAAATTGCTTTCAATGCTCGCTGGTGGCGAAGACGATGAAGATGAAATTCTTAAGGCAATTTTTGGACTTGGCCTCATAGTCATGTCATGTGTGTGATCACTTATACAGCCTTACAAAACAATTTCGTTACCCATGGCTCGTTAGTATTTACTGCAGCAAAACCAAAGTGTGGCGACCGCCACGACCCTTTAGGCCACCACCAATTCACCATCAACAACTACAAAGGTTGGCAACGCCGGTGGATTGGTACCATGCAGTTCTGGAGTATAAAAGGCCATCACGACGACGTCTCGCTCTCTTTTCTTATCACCGTCCCCCTGGAACAGTACCACTTCCACAGCGCTACCGTACTTCTTTCACCTTAACCTAATATCCTGTCAATCCTCCGATCGACCACATGTATCAATCGCAAGTTGAAATAAACAACTTTGATTCAACCAGTGTTTTTAGTTCCCGTGCAAATTCCTTCCAAAAATAGTAGTGAGTGTTCTGATAGATAACCGCAGCGGCAGCCACACGTTTCGACCGACCGACCGACCCGACGAACATTCCTACAATTGGTGACCCCGACGTGATCAAAGTGCCTAACAGGTAAATCAACTCAACATAAGCCACTCGACAGGTGCTTGACACGTGCATGGAAGGATAGCACGAGGAACGGAACTCATCAACATCACGTGGTCGACGACATCCCACAAGACTAGCCTGATGGACGAAAACCACAGAAGCCCATCATGTACCCTCAAACAAAGCTAAACGCCTCAAGACGAACGACGTTCTGCTACAGCTCCGATGGCAGCTGATCCCGTAAAACTCCTCGCTCAGGTTGGGATCCCCATCTCATCAGCAGTCCCCGGGCGTTTGTTTGCGTGATTGCGGGTGCATTCCGGAACTTGCACCACATATAGGTACGTTCCACGGCTGTTCCACTAGGAGGGGAGTTATGTGGCGACCGCCACGACCCTTTAGGCCACCACCAATTCACCATCAACAACTACAAAGGTTGGCAACGCCGGTGGATTGGTACCATGCAGTTCTGGAGTATAAAAGGCCATCACGACGACGTCTCGCTCTCTTTTCTTATCACCGTCCCCCTGTAACAGTACCACTTCCACAGCGCTACCGTACTTCCTTCACCTTAACCTAATATCCTGTCAATCCTCCCATCGACCACATGTATCAATCTCAAGTTGAAATAAACAACTTTGATTCAACCAGTGTTTTTAGTTCCCGTGCAAATTCCTTCCAAAAATAGTAGTGAGTGTTCTGATAGATAACCGCAGCGGCAGCCACACGTTTCGGCCGACCGACCGACCCGACGAACATTCCTACAAAAGTATCGCAAAGAGTACATTAGTCATAATTTTTTAGCATTTAGCATCCACACACTTTATAAGAACATTTTGAATCGATGTTACAACGTTATTTATGCATTTTCACACGATCCAAAGTACAATAACAGTACAAGAACCAGTTCCATATGATGTTCAATACAGCGCCGTCAGCTGACAAACGTTAGAAGGCGCAGTGCTGACACCATACGCGAGCTATAACCAATCTTGACACACGGATTGAAATTGAGTTTAGGATATTAAATAAAGTTAAGAACTGCTCTCATTTGCTCGGGTCCAAAAGTTGACCCGAATTTGTAAACTTGTAAAATTACAATTTTCCTTTTATTTAGTTGTTTTTTTATTTTTTTTACGAACAGATATTGGCAGCCTGTATAGCACACTCTTTAGTCATCCAGGTCGGTATTAACTTGTCGTTCAGTGCGGTGCTCCTCCCTCAGTTGAGGGACAGCGGTAGTAACATAAATATAGACCTGTCACAAGCTTCATGGATCGGTGAGTAATTTTAATTTGCAGTGTCATCGACTACCATTTTCTGTCAATAAAATATTGACGAAATAAGTCTGTTTTTCTTGTTTTCTTTTTCAGCCAGTATAGTCACGGCGGCGTTGCCGGTTGGTTCGCTGGTTATCGGGCCATTAATGGACCGTTTCGGTCGTAAGAAAATGTGCATCCTGACCGCGGTACCCTTCCTCGTTTCCTGGACGTTGCATAACTTTGCCACGAGCGTGTGGTATATTTATATTGCCAGGATTGTCGCCGGTTTGGGTGCTGGTATGTTAACATAGTTTTTAGCAGAGATGTTAGAATATTTCCTCATTTTTAGTATTATATCTAATGTCATCTAAACTGATGACGTCAGAACGTCGTAAAGTTGCCGCATTCTTTGACTCTGACATAAAAATTTTAATCTAAATAAAGTAGCCAACCTAATTGAAAAGTCCCCGGCCTGGATGGCACATAGATGGCGCTACTAGAATTAAAACCATATGATATTTAGTTAGCCCCAACCCTCAAAAGATGCGTGTATATATTTGATAGCTGTCGGATCATTAGTTTGTGAATTATAGTATTTTGAGTGAAGCAACTTTTGTTATTATGAAAAAAATGGATAAAAAGGAATTTCGCGTGTTGATAAAATATTGCATTTTGAAGGGAAAAAATACAGTTGAAGCAAAAACTTGGTTTGATGCCGAGTTTCCGGACACTGCCCCAGAAAAATCAACCGTCAAGCATTGGTATGCTAAGTTTACACGTAGTGAGCACCGAAGACGGTGAATACAGTGGGCACCCAAAAGAGGTTGCTACTGACGAGAACATTAAAAAAATCCACAAAATGATTTTGAATAACCGTAAATTGAAATTGAACGAAATAACAGGAACTCTAAAGATATCAACTGAATGTATATATCATATCATTCACGAATATTTTGGTATTGCAAAGCTCTGTGCAAATTGGGTGCCGCCCCAGCTCACTTTTAACCAGAAGCAACGACGAGTTGATGATTCAGCAGTGTTTGAAGATGATCAAGCGTAATAAACCTGAGTTTTTGCATCGATATGTGACAATAGATGAAACATGGCTCCATCATTTCACTTCGAAGTCCAATCGACAGTCACCTAAATGGACTGCACACGACGAACCCGCGCCAAAGCGTGGGAAAACGCAACAGCCGGCTGGCAAGGTTATGGCGTCTCTATCTTGGGATACGCATGGAATAATTTTCATTGACTACCTTGAAAAAGGAAGGACCATCAACAGCAACTATTACATAGCGCTATTGGATCTTTTGAAGAACGAAATCGTCGAAAAACGGCCGCATTTGAAGGAAAAGAAAGTGCTGCTTCACCAAGACAATGTACCGCGTCAGAAGTCGGTGAAAACGATGGTAAAAATCCATGAATTTGGCTTAGAATTGCTTCCTCATCCACCGTATTCTCTAGATCTGGCTCCCAGCGACTACTTCCTGTTCTCAGATCATGAAATAATGCTCACTGGGAAGACATTTTTGAGGCCTATTTTGAAATAAAGGACAAATCGTACTACAAGAATGATATCGAAAAGTTGGAGGGTCGCTATAATCAGTGTATAAAAAATAATTTTGCCAAAAAACTAGTTTTTCTATGATACGCCGGGGACTTTTCAATTGTTCTGTTAACCACAGTGATATAAATTCATTATTTTATAATCTCATAATTGTTCCACCTTTTAGATAATTCTGGCATCTATAACAACGAGTACAACTTAAAAATCACCTAATACTTTTTGTTAAAGTGTATTATATTGTATTGTAAATTTTATTGTTTTTCTATAGGTCTCAGTACAGTGGCTATGGTATATGTCAGCGAGATATCTCATCCGAAATATCGACCAGTGTTGCTCACGTTCAATAGCGTGTTCGTTACTTTGGGGATACTGTTTACTTGTATTTTGGGTAAGAAAATGTATACTATTATTTTTACTGTAGATCTGCCTATCTGCCTTTTGACTGCCTGAAGGATTGTATTACACTATGCCTTGTTGATTCTACTACATGTATAACAAAACTTTATGGGCATGAATATTCCTCTTTGCTGTTAATGAGGATGGCTCTCTAGGACTAATCTATTTTGCACATGGTATTGTCGTAGTAGATCCACAATTTATCAATGGTCACATTGCATAGGAGACCCTTCTATTTTTACCTGGAAGGCGGTGAGGCGGTGGTTTTGAATAGCATTTTCAATAGTTTATTCAGAGATTTTTTCCTTTTTCTTTCTGATCATTAATAAATGCCTGAATACAGTCGACCCATCAATTGCCAAACTATCTAAAAATTCTTTGAGAGTTTCAGCTCTGAAATGTTCGTTCAATAAGTTTGCATTTCATTGTATTCGAACTTTTTTGGTCATATATGCCGTTCTTTGTCATTAACCCTTTTTAAGACGTTAAACCAAGAATTTCGGAAAGATTCTGATTTTGCCGTTGATGCAACATTTCACACATGACCAAGCACCTTTCAAGGTCTCTTTTATAAGGCACAAAATAAATAAAATATGACCATCAAGCGATTGGAAATAGTTTCTGGCGTTACTCCCAATAGTTCTGCATATACTTCTTGCGTCTTACATCGATCTTTATCAAATAATGTCTTCATGTTATGCTCAAATGGCTTCGGCGTTAAAATCGCCTCTTTTAAAAAGTCGAAGTCAGTATTCATGTTAACATGTCGAAAACGATGAAACTTGGTTGCCATAAACATTCGTTGACCTGCATCAGTTTATTTGGTAAAAATTGAAGTAAAAAAGTAGAAATTTCCGCAAATGTTATTTATTCGGTACAATTTCAGACATTTTAGACGCACTGAAAACATTTTTTATTCACTGAAATGACACATACTGAAATGTCTAGCCTGTCAGTGGGACTTCAACATGAAGTTCGTTACAAATGTACCAAATGCAATTTAACACACAATAACATTATCTATTGTAAACCTTTAAAACTAATTTATAGGTCTAAATGGAAAATTGTTATTTTATGTAGAGAAATATCAAAACAGTTAAAAGTTATTAACAGTTAGATTAGGTTATTTAACAATTATTTACATTGACACTTCTAATTTGTGCAAGTAGATGTTGCTGAATAAAATGCATACAAACACTTACCCTACAAATGCTTACCTACCTGTTATTATCATAGTAATATGCATATTAAAGACAAATTTAAACAAATGATCTCACCCTGCTAAAGCATCACATTCCAATAACTTGTCGACATGTCCGAAAAAACGTCTTGTCCCATATACACAGAGGCAAACTTCATATCAGAAGCCGTCGAAGCCAAACAGAAAATAATTCCCATATAAAAGAGCCGGCACGACGATACACAGAAGAGAAAAAACGTTTTAAATATTGTTCGGTTCGTTTGATAAGACCAAAACGGAGGCAAAGGACAAAAAGGAAGCGTGCCTTCCGAACATAAATATTGTGAGTCTGATCCCCGTCAAAGATGGAGGTTATCGCCGTCGAAGTTTGGTGGGAGTTTATTCAGATTTTTTTCTCTGTTGTTGTAATTTGGGATTCGTGTAAATCGGGCAAAAAATCTCGATTATACAAACCAGTGCGACGACTTATTTTTCTTATAGGATTATAAGAGTTTTGAGGGTTTTGATTTTACTTAAGCTCTTGGGATCATTCTAAGTTAAGAGTTACTTTCTTGTTAAGAAAAATGGAATGAATTTTAACCTAATTATGTAATTTTTTATTGAAACAACTTGTAAGGTAGCCAGTCGACAGGGTAGATGCTCAATATATGAGAAGAACTGGATGTTCAGTGTAGGATACTTTACGTACAGGGGAGTAATATGCATATTAAAGACAAATTTAAACAAATGACCTCACCCTGCTAAAGCATCACATTCTAATAACTTGTCGACATGTCCGAAAAAACGTCTTGTCCCATATACACAGAGGCAAACTTCATATCAGAAGCCGTCGAAGCCAACAGAAAATAATTCCCACATAAAAGAGCCGGCACGACGATACACAGAAGAGAAAAAAAAACGTTTTAAATATTGTTCGGTTCGTTTGATAAGACCAAAACGGAGGCAAAGGACAAAGAGGAAGCGTGCCTTCCGAACGTAAATATTGTGAGTCTGATCCCCGTCAAAGATGGAGGTTATCGCTGTCGAAGTTTGGTGGGAGTTTATTCAGATTTTTTTCTCTGGCGCTAACAATGAATTTATCAATTTATGGCGTCCAAGATGTTGTAATTTGGGATTCGTGTAAATCGGGCAAAAAATCTCGATTATACAAACCAGTGCGAAGACTTATTTTTCTTATAGGATTATAAAAGAGTTTTGAGGGTTTTGATTTTATTCAAGCTCTTGGGATCATTCTAAGTTAAAAGTTTCTGTCTTGTTAAGAAAAATGGAATGAATTTTAACCTAAATATGTAATTTTTTATTGAAACAACTTGTAAGGTAGCCAGTCGACTTATTAATTTTATCTACTTTATAAGACATCAGGGTAGATGCTCAATATATGAGAAGAACTGGATGTCCAGGGCAGGATACTTTACGTACAGGGGAGGGTTTTGAACTTCCGTTTATTTGGTGAACCTTTAATGTGCCTGAAGACGTTTTTATTTTTTCTGTTAATCCGAGTATTGCTTGTGTGTCCGTAATGTCTGCTTCATCAATCTCTTCTGATGTGTCTGGCATAGGTCTTCCAACCACGAAATCTCGGTGCCAGTAGACTAGTGACTAAATTACGCAACTGTCTACGTGTTAATCAGAAAAATACTTTGGTCTGGCGTTTTATATCGCCACTGGGCATAAAATCATTTCCCCAGAATTTTAGGAGGCAGGGGAGATTCGACAGGGGAGATATTTTTTTGGTTAGAATATAGAAATAATCACAAATGTATTTACACTACATAATTAATAAAGAACTGCAAAAACGCAAACAAATACTGTTTTCTAAGGAATAGAAAAAACCACAGAACAAATGTAGGTGTACAAATTTTTTATGAAAACGATACATTATGTAATTTTATTGTTGTTTATTCAAGATTACAATGGGTTAATTGTCCTCGTTTTCCAAAATTAGAATTAAAATCCAAAATTCCAGAATTATTTTGTTAGTTAGATTTCTATATATTTAAAATTACTGATAAGTTAACAGAATTTGTTAAAGGACAGACCAGGGGAGATACGTTTTACATGTCTCACGTTCAGGTAGTATTATGATTAAACTAAGTGCTTTTAAACAATAAATTTAAGTGACAATAAAGAAGATTACTTCATGCACTTCTTCGTTGTATTAAATCTGACTGTGTTGGTAATTTCTCTTCTGAATCCCATTTATCATATTGTAATCTTGTTATATTTATTTTCTTTTTTGTTTTGATATCCCACGTCGATACTATATAAAAGTTGTTCTAATGTAGCTTTAACAGATCAAACTCTCATAATATTTACAATTCCTATTCGATAAAAACCTTGGTCCCTCTAGGCCTCTCGGCGCTTTTTTCGTTTCATGGACTGATTTGGGCAATTTTTAAAACAGTTTTGTTTTACTTTACCGTCTTCGAGGATCGATAGTTTCTCAATTTTATACCAGGAGCTTGCATTTATTTTGATCAGCCGTATATATTGGTGAAAATGTAAATAAAAATATTAATGTAAACCATTAAATCTAACCAGACAGTTTTTCCATATAAAATGTGAGAGATGTGTGAGAAAAATGGAATATTTGCGAAGAAAATAGCAGGAATAAAATCAATTTTATACCAGGAGCTTTCATTTATTTTGATCAGCGGTATATATTGGTGAAAATGTAAATAAAAATATTAATGTAAACAATTAAATCTAACCAGACAGTTTTTCCATATAAAATGTGAGAGATGTGTGAGAAAAATGGAATATTTGCGAAGAAAATAGCAGGAATAAAATCAATTTTATACCAGGAGCTTTCATTTATTTTGATCAGCGGTATATATTGGTGAAAATGTAAATAAAAATATTAATGTAAACCATTAAATCTAACCAGACAGTTTTTCCATATAAAATGTGAGAGATGTGTGAGAAAAATGGAATATTTGCGAAGAAAATAGCAGGAATAAAATCAATTTTATACCAGGAGCTTTCATTTATTTTGATCAGCGGTATATATTGGTGAAAATGTAAATAAAAATATTAATGTAAACCATTAAATCTAACCAGACAGTTTTTCCATATAAAATGTGAGAGATGTGTGAGAAAAATGGAATATTTGCGAAGAAAATAGCAGGAATAAAATCAATTTTATACCAGGAGCTTTCATTTATTTTGATCAGCGGTATATATTGGTGAAAATGTAAATAAAAATATTAATGTAAACCATTAAATCTAACCAGACAGTTTTTCCATATAAAATGTGAGAGATGTATGAGAAAAATGGAATATTTGCGAAGAAAATAGCAGGAATAAAATCAATTTTATACCAGGAGCTTTCATTTATTTTGATCAGCGGTATATATTGGTGAAAATGTAAATAAAAATATTAACGTAAACAATTAAATCTAACCAGACAGTTTTTCCATATAAAATGTGAGAGATGTGTGAGAAAAATGGAATAGGTGTGAAGAAAATAGCAGGAATAAAAATGTCGCAAATAATCAATATGCAAGCACCTAAAATAACACGAATAATTTTGAATGAAAGTTTTTTTAATCACCTTAGAGGCGATAACTTAGCACGAGAGGATTTTCCCCCCAGTTATCCTATTCTTTCTCTATGCATTCTTCAGGTTTCGGCCTACAATGGAGATTAATGACCAAGATATTCTTTGCGATGACCTGCGCCACGCTGACCGCCATTTTTTTCATACCCGAAAGTCCTTATTGGCTGCTGGTTTTTCGTAACGATAAAGTGGCCAGCGGAAGGTCCTTAAAGTGGATATATAATGATGAAACGGTAAGTACCACTATCTATCTCCATGCTCGCTTTATAAATGTGTTTATAATTATTTGTTATATCACAGTGGTTGAAAAATATAGGGTTTAGCGAATGAGTTATTTATTTATTGTATTTTATTAATCATTAATGTACATGAAAGATCAAAGAGTCATTTATTTGAAAACTGAATGAGAAAATTATTATATTATTTATAAATTTCTCTGATCTGCCACGAAAATATACTATTAAAAGTGCATTTATTTTGAAATTAAAAGTGGGTTTACTCAGATTTTAACAGAAATAAAAACACAACATTTCAAAATTCCTCATGTTCAGCCAAATACCAATTAGAAATACTACGAAACATTGACGTCATTTACCAGAACTTTTTAGCGTGCTTCGATTTTATTAGAATTATTTGTCTTATATTTAACAGTAAAAAAATGGTATTATACTACCAAAGGAAAGGAATCAATAATAATCGAAAGGCTTGAACTGTTATCAATAGTGTTATTTACCTCGATATTACGTTAATTATATTCTAGGCATAATTAAAGTCACTTAAAATAGTAAATAATTACATTCTAATAGTCTTATTGCTGCGAATGAAGTACCTATGTTCAAACTGTACCGGCTGATTGACGTCTTGCAGGATTTCCCCATATTTCTCTAACAATTTTCTTCCTTGGAAGAAAAATTTATCACTTCTTTGGTATTTTTATCGATGTATAATTACATTAGATATCATATAAGACAAAATTATTAAAATATGGTATAAGTAAGACTTGTGCTCATGAAAACCGTACAGTACGATCAAAACAACTACGTCACTAGCAGATTTGAGGCGTTATAGCGTGAATTAATCTATTTCAAACATCAATTTTTCCTTCATACCCATTTTTTTTAAAGAAAGCTTTTAATCCGTGGAAAGTAAATATATTCAATTGTCATAAAGCAGTTTTACGAAAATAGCCATGTAGCCTATTGTGAGTTTCCCTCTGAATTTCTTGTTAAATACTTCTTTGTTAAGCTTCAATAACTATAAAGAGCTGTGCAAAATACATGCTTTATCTAAATTAACATACAAATTACAAATTACTATCTAATGTGTTTAAAATACGAAATACAAAACATGTTTCTTTTTTTCGGAGTAGCGTTCAAAGATGGTAACTCTATTTTTGGTGTCTGTAGGTGATCATTGTCTCTGTTCACAACAGCAACAAAGTCATCATCTTCTTTACGACACGAATTTTGTAGCTAGGGTGGTAGCATGACGCCAATATCTTTGTAAGCTGTCTTTTAGTTGATAGTGATACGGTTGCAACAACATGCTTCAAATTGCAATCCTGCAACCGTCCTAATCTGATTATTACAGTCATTAGGTTACAAGTTTGCTATAAAGTAATAATTGTTGCCCTGAAGGAAATTTACAGTTGTAGCAATTGGCTTCAATATTTCAACGCATTCTTCCTCATTCCTGAGCCTTTGATGTAAGTGCTTGACAGTTTAATACCAGCAGTAGGCAGCTTATTTTAAATCTTCAAGAAACCGTTTAAGCGATAATGAAATTTTTTGGTGAACACAAGTTCTTTGGAGCCCAATTTACTTATTCCTGCACTAGTGCCACAACTTTTAGAAGCTGGTTCGTGTATATTGTGTATTGTTGGTACAGACATGATTGGAACAAAAGTATTTTTTGTTGTTGTTCACATTTTGTTGAATTCTAGAAAAATTCAAAAGTTTATGTTTTAAGATGAATATGCAGGGGGTGGAAAAATAAAAAAATTGTTTGCGGAATAGATTCTAAGAATTACAAGACTTGGCAACATTCAACAAGATTGAATATTGTGTGGTATTAATATTATTTGTTTATCCCGTATTGTTACAAGTTAATACTTGATACAAAATAACATTCATTATGCCATCGTTTGTAAATACTTGGAGACATTATGCAAAATTTTATGTATGATACAAATTGAGTTTGTTTGTTTTATGTTTAAACAAGTCAATGGCATTTTAACACAATATCACTTTACGGGTTTTCAAGATTATTTTATGGGCTTAAGAAAGCGAGGGCTTAAGTTTTATGGGTGATATATATGAGTGGTATAACAAGTCAATTGAAAAGTCCCCGACCTGACACATAGATGGCGCTACTAGAATTAAATTCATATATTTTTTAGTTAGCCTTAACCTTTAAAAGATGCGTGTATGAATTTGACTGCTGTCGGATCATTAGTTTGTGAATTATAACATTTTGAGTGAAGCAACTTTTGTTATTGTGAAAAAAATGGATGAAAAGGAATTTCGCTTGTTGATTAAATATTGCTTTTTGAAGGGAAAACATTTAGTTGAAGCAAAAACTTGGCTTGATGCCGAGTTTCCGGATACTGCCTCAGGAAAATCAACCATCAAGTATTGGTATGCTAAGTTTAGAGGTGGTGAAATGAGCACCGAAGACGGTGAACGTAGTGGACGCCCAAAAGAGGTTGTTACCGACAAAATATTTTAAAAATCCACAAAATAATTTTGAATTACCATAAATTGAAATTGAATAAAATAGCAGACACTCTACAGATATCAACTGAACGGGTGCACCATATCATTCGCGAATATTTGTGTATGAGAATGCTCTGTGCAATATGGGTACCGCGAGAGCTCGCTTACAACGACGAGTTGATGATTTGGAGCAGTCTTTGAAGATGATCAAGCGTAATAAACTCGAGTTTTTGCGTCGATATGTGATAATGGATAAAACATGGCACCATCATTTCACTCCGAAGTCCAATCGAGAGTCATACGAGTGGACTGCATACGATGAACCCGCTCCAAAGCGTGGGAAAGCGCAACAATTACCCGGCAAGGTTATAGCGTGTGTATTTTGGCATGAGCATGGAATAATTTTCCATCAACAGCGACTATTACATAGCGTTATTGGACCCTTTGAAAGACGAAATCGCCGACCAAGACAATGCACCGTGTCACAAGTCAGTGAGAACTATGGCAAAAATCTATGAATTGGGCTTCGAATTGCTCCCCAATCTACCGTATTCTCCAGATCCGGTCCCCAGCGACTATTTCCTGTTCTCAGATGTCAAAAGAATGCTCTATGGGAAGAAATTTTCGGACAAAAAGGTATCGAAACGTTGCAGAGTCGCTACAATCAGTGTATCACTCTTGAAGGGAATTATGTTGAATAATAAAAACTAATTTGCCCAAAAAATCTGTTTTATTATGGTAGGCCGGCGACTTTTCAATTGACTTGTTAACATACATCCTTATTCAGTCTATACAATAAGTGTAGCGCTTTATGACATTTTAAATTTATGATCTGGCTTCAATAATATTTTTGCTTAATAATGTTCAATGACTTTATTGACGATACTGATGGTACTTGGTAGTTACCAGTAATTCTGTGTCAAAATAAGAGATTAAGACTTATTAAAACAATAAAGTCATATTGTTTTCGTAATTAGTTTACCCAAGTCAAATACAATTCGAAGTAAAAAGATCAGTACATCGACAGAGCTTAAAAAACAATCGCCAACATCAGTCAATTTAGGTACTAATGCTTCTAACATCTAACTTATTGGCCAGTGTCATTGGTTTCCTCTAAGGTTTGATTGTTCTGGGAAGTGACTTTCGTCGAGTAAGGAATACATAAACTAAAATATCACTGGAATAAGTCAATGCAATTATAGTAAATTAGGAGGTATTTAACTAGGTATAATTGAAAATTAAAAAAAATATGTTTCAGATATATGAAGAACAACTCGAAAGGATTTCAAACTCCATAACTCCACCTTCGCGTGATAGCAGTGACAAATCGATGCTAGTGAAGTTGAAGGAACATCTTGCCCTGTACCATGCCCCCTCTGTGTGGAAACCTCTCGTGATACTGTTCACCATTTTCATTTTTCAGCAACTGTCAGCCGCTTACGTGGTGGTATTCTACGCGGTAGACATCTTCTGCCGCATCGGTGGAAGCTTCAACCACATCGGTCTCATAGACGAGTTCGTAGCCTTGATCTTACTGGGAACCATCCGATTCGTGATGGCCATAGTTCTCGCATCTATTTCCAAACGCGTGGGACGAAGAACCCTGATGTTCGTATCGGCAGCCGGAATGATTCTCGCAAGTTTCTCCACTGGTCTTCACATGTCTCTTTCTTCCAACCAAAGTAGCGGCGAATGTTCCACCAATAGGACTCTGACCGACATCTCACCAGTCGAACCCAGCGATAGTACCGGTACGATCGCCATCATTCTCGTGCTGACGTACGTCTGCTTCAGTTCCTTTGGATGGTTGGTGATTCCATGGACTTTGATAGGTGAACTGCTACCGGTAAAAGTCCGGGGTGTGTTGGGAGGTATAATGATATCCGTTGCCTATCTTGGAATGTTCTTGATGGTGAAGGTAGCACCGTTTATAATGAAGAGTGTCTCATTGGGAAGTATATTTTTTGGACTGAGTGGAATCAACATCGTTGGAGTTGCGTTCATATATTTCTTCTTGCCAGAGACTTTGGGTAAAACATTCGTTGATATTGCAAAGTATTTCGAAAGGAATTAGATTAGTATATCAAGAATTTTTTAAGTTTTTTTAGCTTGATTCATATTAATTAGATTTAAGGACATACACTGTTGGTTGAATGTCGAATGAATGGTATTTAATGGATGTCCAATTTAAAAAGCCCCATTAAGGCTGACAACTTAAAATTGAAAATGTGGTTTTTGGTTTTTTATACGTTGTAATTTTATTGTAGAAACAAATAATTTTGTTTAGATTTTTGTAGAAAGTAGTATCTAAATGTTTATATTTATTTCTATATATTTAGTATAGTTTTATGTTTTTTTTATATTTCTAATTTATGTAATAAATTATTTTATGTGAAATATAGTCGATTACTTTTCAACGAGAGTTGTTTTTTATATTTCGGGATTATGCCAAATTAGTGCTGAAACTTGTATTATCCAAAAAATCCAGGAAATACTTTAAAAAACTAAAACTTGAATAATATAGCCTTGACAGAATTGTTTTAAATTAATCAAATTGCTAAGTTAAGATACTTGTTTGATAATTTCTAGATGAAGATACTCAGAATGTAGCGAATATATATCTTTCAAAGCATATACAATTCATAATTATGTAAATTTCATGCACTATTTCATTGTAAGCATTTCTTATTTTGGTAAAATTTATTATAATTTATTTCTATATATTTAGTATTGTTTTATGTTTTTTTATATCTCTAATTTATGTAATAAACTATTTTATGTGAAATATAGTCGATTACTTTTCAACGAGAGTTGTTTTTTATATTTCGGGATAATGCCAAATTAGTGCTGAAACTTGTATTATCCTAAAAATCCACGAAATACTTTAAAAAAACTAAAACTTGAATAATATAACCTTGACAGAATTGTTTTAAATTAATCAAATTGCTAAGTTAAGATATTTGTTTGATAATTTCTAGATGAAGATACTCAGAATGTACCAGATATATAACTTTCAAAGCATATACAATTCATAATCATACAAATTCCAAGCACTATTTCATTGTAAGCATTTGTTATTTTGGTAAAATTTAATATAATTTATTTCTATATATTTAGTATAGTTTTATGTTTTTGTTTATATTTCTAATTTATGTAATGAATTATTTTATGTGAAATATAGTCGATTACTTTTCAACGAGAGTTGTTTTTTATATTTCGGGATAATGCCAAGTTAGTGCTGAAACTTTTATTATCCAAAAAATCCAGGAAATACTTTAAAAAACTAAAACTTGAATAATATAGCCTTGACAGAATTGTTTTAAATTAATCAAATTGCTAAGTTAAGATACTTGTTTGATAATTTCTAGATGAAGATACTCAGAATGTAGCAGATATATATCTTTCAAAGCATATACAATTCATTATCATACAAATTCCAAGCACTATTTCATTGTAAGCATTTGTTATTTTGGTAAAATTTAATATAATTTATTTCTATATATTTAGTATAGTTTTATGTTTTTGTTTATATTTCTAATTTATGTAATGAATTATTTTATGTGATATATAGTCGATTACTTTTCAACGAGAGTTGTTTTTTATATTTCGGGATAATGCCAAATTAGTGCTGAAACTTTTATTATCCAAAAAATCCAGAAAATACTTTAAAAAAATAAAACTTGAATAATATAGCCTTGACAGAATTATTTTAAATTAATCAAATTGCTAAGTTAAGATACTTGTTTGATAATTTCTAGATGAAGATACTCAGAATGTAGCAGATATATGTCTTTCAAAGCATATACATTTCATAATCATGTAAATTTCAAGCCCTATTTCATTGTAAACATTTTTTGTTTTGGTAAAATTTAATATAATTTATTTCTATTTATTTAGTATAATTTTATGTTCTTTTTATACTTCTAATTTATAAAATAAATTAATTTATTTGAAATAAAGTCGACTATTTTTCAACGAGAGTTTTTTTTTATATTTCTAATTTATGTAATGAATTATTTTATGTGAAATATAGTCTATTACTTTTCAACGAGAGTTGTTTTTATATTTCGGGATAATGAAACTTTTATTATCCAAAAAATCCAGAAAATACTTTAAAAAAATAAAACTTGAATAATATAGCCTGGACAGAATTGTTTTAAATTAATCAAATTGCTAAGTTAAGATACTTGTTTGATAATTTCTAGATGAAGATACTTAGAATGTAGCAGATATATTTCTTTCAAAATATACATACAATTGATATTCATATAAATTCCAAGCACTATATCATTCTAGGCATTTTTTCTTTTGGTAAAACTGAATCATTTGACATTTAAAAGAGACCATTTTGAAGTTAGCTGTATTTGGAAGGAGAGTTTTCTAAAAACCCGAACAAGCGGTAGTCGGACGGAGTAAGGTCCGGACTATATGATGGATGCATCAACATTTCCCTATCGCTCTTCGGTTTGTAGCAGCTCATCATGAACAATCCTGTCAAATACTTATCATCATCTTTCTTGGCATCAATGTGCGCTTTGTGAAGCTCTTCCACACCCTAATTATTGTCGTACATTATTCGTTTTTCATCGCTCGTAATCTTTTATTTAAAAAATAGCTCGATTTCATTTATTTTCAGCAGCAGCGGTCTTGTAGAAAATATCAGGATATATAAATACAAAATATCGCGTAATATCAAATTCTGTACGTCCTATAAATGGAAACTTGATGTGTGTTCAGTATTTTTGTTTTCTTTGAACGTGGTTTTTGACAGAGTTCTTCTAATTCTTTTCAGATTGAAATACGTTGAAATAAACACTTATATCAATT
Source organism: Rhynchophorus ferrugineus (assembly GCF_030347505.1). Taxonomy (NCBI): domain Eukaryota; kingdom Metazoa; phylum Arthropoda; class Insecta; order Coleoptera; family Curculionidae; genus Rhynchophorus; species Rhynchophorus ferrugineus. Next base: position 5,838,326 of record NW_027472582.1, on the reverse strand, counting down.
TTTTTAAAAATAATTCAGTATAATTTTCATATGTTGCGCATTAATGAAATCAAGTTGCTCTTTCATAGATTACTGGATTTGTACTAACCGTCAACTATCAGCTGCCAAACTGTTTTTTTTTGGGAGTGTGAAGACTTTTCAGAAGAAATGGCAGCAAATTCAAATATTCCTTTAATTAACTTAGACCGGTCGTTACGATTCCATTACAATCTGATCTTTGGTATAGACCAATGAGCAATTTTATTCAGGTTCTTTATTCACTAGTTTGCTCTGTGATCTAGTAACTTAGCTACTCAAAATGTAACATGTAGTACCCGCACAATACCTGTTTTCTATTAACACTGATTCTGTAACTCATGAGGCTTGATCCTCTGGAATGTTCTTATTATATTTATGTTGATCAGGAGTTAGAGTTGGAGTCGATTTCATTTATTTTAAGCAGCAGCGGTCTTGTATAAAAATCATGATATATAAATATAAAATATCATGTAATATCAAATTCTGTACGATCTATAAATGGAAACTTGATGTGTGTTCAGTATTTTTGTTTTGCTTTGAACGTAGTTTTTGACGGAGTTCCTCTAATTCTCTTCAGATTGAAATACATTGAAATAAACACTTATATCATTTTTTAAAAAAATAATTCAATATAATTTTCATATGTTGCCCATTAATGAAATCAAGTTGCTCTTTCGAAGATTACTCGATTTGTACTAACCGTCAACTATCGGCTGCCAAACTGTTTTTTTTTGGGAGTGTGAAGAAATGGCAGCAAATTCAAATATTCTTTTAATTAACTTAAACCAGTCGTTACGATTCCATTACAATCTGATCTTTGGTATAGACCAATGAGCAATTTTATTCAGGTTCTTTATTCACTAGTTTGCTCTGTGATCTAGTAACTTAGCTACTCAAAATGTAACATGTAGTACCCGCACAATACCTGTTTTCTATTTACACTGATTCTGTAACTCATGAGGCTTGATCCTCTTGAGTCTTTTTATTATATTTATGTTGATCAGGAGTTAAAGTTGTAGTCGATTTCATTTATTTTAAGCAGCAGCGGTCTTGTACAAAAAATCAGGATATATAAATATAAAATATCATGTAATATCAAATTCTGTACGTTCTATCAATGGATACTTGATGTGTGTTCAGTATTTCTGTTTTGCTGTGAACGTGGTTTTTGACAGAGTTCTTCTAATTCTCTTCAGATTGAAATACATTGAAATAAACACTTATATCAATTTTTTTAAAAATAATTCAATATAATTTTCAAATGTTGCACATTAATGAAATCAAGTTGCTCTCTCGTAGATTACTCGATTTGTACTAACCGTCAACTATCAGCTGCCAAACTGTTTTTTTTTTTTGGGAGTGTGAAGACTTTTCAGAAGAAATGGCAGCAAATTCAAATATTCCTTTAATTAACTTAGACCGGTCGTTACGATTCCATTACAATCTGATCTTTGGTATAGACCAATGAGCAATTTTGTTCAGGTTCTTTATTCACTAGTTTGCTCTGTGATCTAGTAACTTAGCTATTCTAAATATAACATGTAGTACCCGCACAATACCTGTTTTCTATTAACACTGATTCTGTAACTCATGAGGCTTGATCCTCTGGAGTGTTCTTATTATATTTATGTTGATCAGGAGTTAGAGTTGGAGTCGATTTCATTTATTTTAAGCAGCAGCGGTCTTGTACAAAAAATCATGATATATAAATATAAAATATCATGTAATATCAAATTCTGTACGATCTATAAATGGAAACTTGATGTGTGTTCAGTATTTTTGTTTTGCTTTGAACGTAGTTTTTGACGGAGTTCCTCTAATTCTCTTCAGATTGAAATACATTGAAATAAACACTTATATCATTTTTTAAAAAAATAATTCAATATAATTTTCATATGTTGCCCATTAATGAAATCAAGTTGCTCTCTCGTAGATTACTCGATTTGTACTAACCGTCAACTATCAGCTGCCAAACTGTTTTTTTTTGGGGAGCGTGAAGACTTTTCACAAGAAATGGCAGCAAATTCAAATATTCTTTTAATTAACTTAAACCAGTCGTTACGATTCCATTACAATCTGATCTTTGGTATAGACCAATGAGCAATTTTATTCAGGTTCTTTATTCACTAGTTTGCTCTGTGATCTAGTAACTTAGCTACTCTAAATGTAACATGTAGTACCCGCACAATACCTGTTTTCTATTAACACTGATTCTGTAACTCATGAGGCTTGATCCTCTTGAGTCTTCTTATTATATTTATGTTGATCAGGAGTTAGAGTTGGGTATCCTCGACGCTTATACGGTTGAGTAATATTATTCTTGTGTACTGGCAAATTTGGTGATAGTTTGGTGAACAGTATCCATGTGAAGGAGTCCAAACATGTTGCAAGATATGTTTAAATAGTAGCAGTTAGGTATATGTAGACAATTTACAATTACTTCCAACTAGATAAATATATTTTCTTCATTTAGATGTTCTTCGTTTGATGGACTCTTCTTTATTTTTTTATATGGACTCTCCTGCAGAATTTAGTAACTAAGGAAAATTAACTGAGGAATAGTTAAAAGCTGCAGCTGTAGATTCAACTCTTGCAACATTTTGAAACATCTTGTAATCCAATTTTTACCAATGACCTAAATAGCTGAATTATCGAATTAAAAGATAATTCCCGAAAGGTCATCGCCATGCCGCGCGACATATTTTACCACCGAAACTGAAATCTGACTTCATCCAAAACAGGGGTAACTGTTGACTGCGGTTAATGGGAATAGAGACACACGGAGAAACTTCGCAGGCACTTCGTCCCCATCCAGCGAGCATTAAATAATTTACAAAACAAAACAAACTAATCATTTGGGCGTCTCGCCGCCAGATGTCACGTTCCGCCGAATTTATGCAGACAATTTGCGAGTTGGGTGAAAATTTCGCCGAAATTAATGCCAGGTGCGCCAACAGCAAGGTGCCAACATGACAAATCTAATTATCAAAGTAGGCATATCATATCGGGAATTTACCTAAACTGTGCCGCCGTGTCGTAGGCTGAGTTAGTGGGGAAAGCGGCGACGGAGATAGAATATGTTTATGTTTCGGCTTTCTGTTTATATAGGGTGCGCTATGCGTTGGTTTCTTTATTATGTAAAATTTCTAAAAAAATATATTATGCAAGAAATATATAGTCCATTTAAAGTTTCTTTAATAATGCGTAATGGATCCTTGTGACGTCGAAACATTGCAATGTTGGCGCATCAACTCTGAGTTTAAGTTCAGTGTGATTTTGACAACAAAAATGTTATCAAATATAATTTATTTTAACATCATAGTATATCTGAAAACTACCGCTAATTATACAGCCACAATAATTTATAGGTAAGAATTAAAACTTCTTAACACAACTGCATTAACAAATTATTTTAGAGAATATTATCTGTCTGGAAAGTATACATAAAATAGGACATCCTTTCATATATTTTTACAGGGCATAGGGTTTAAATGGTGTAAAGATAACACTCGAAAGGTCTAAGGTAAAGGTTACAATAGCATTCGATTAAGTTTTGTTGGTCTTTATATTTATTAATAATTTATTGCAGATGTATTGTTGGTCGAGAAGTACAGAGTAAGTAATTGATAAATGGTGGAATCGTGAACATGTTTTAGACAGATTAGAATTTAACAGTTTAGTGATTGAATTGGACAGTGAGTCGGAAAGTGTAAGTGACTGAAGGAAACTTTCAAGATATGTGATAATGCTGTGCAATGCTGGAAATTACTGAGATAGAGTTATGAGAGTGGAAACAACTAAAGGTATGCACATAATTAATTGAAAATAACTGTAGAAAATGGTATTATAGGGCGTGAAAGATTTGTGTGCACAGATGATTGTAATTGTTCAAATAAAAACATGAGCATTTGGTTAGAACGTATGAGGAGAGAATGAATACTAACTCTTTTTTGCAGATATGGTAAATGAATTAGACAGAATTCAGTGATTAATTTTATGAAAAATGGTGTATACAGATAGTAACAGAAGAAATAAAATATACAGTGATACCAAGATGACTTGACAAGTAACAAGTGTTCTTAATTGTACTTTTAAGACCTTCGATAATATATGTGTTACATGTACTATAATATTCAAATAAATTATGTTGTCAAAGCCAAACTGAACTAAAACTCAGAGTTGATGCGTTTCATTGCAATGTTTCGACGTCACAAATATCCATGACGCATTACTAAAAAAACTTTGTATATACTATATATAGTCCTTTCAATAAAAGAGTGAACTTACGTTATCTAAATGGATGACGTCAAAACGCCGCAATGTTGCCACAATACTCACAATTAGTGAGTATTAGTTTATTTTGACTATGACATAACAATATTATAATCTAATAGAAATAATGAAACAAAAATGATATAAAATATAATTTATATTAAGGTTATAGTACATTTAATGCATATATTATCAAAGTATTTAAACAGTAATAAGAGTTTGTAGGTTAGGGTTGTATTTTATTATATTTATATTGAACTCTGTTCTACATCACCTATCAGGTAGAGTTCTAGAAGAGTTTTTTCCGCAGTGGTAGTCCCTGAAGGCCAAATCCACCTAATTAAGAGGTGTACATCAAAGTAACGTATTTTACTTTCTTTAAAGATCATATTTACCTTTTTACGTTTTGTTTTTGTTTCCTTCGTTACAGTGTTTACTTGTAATGCCATTTTGATATCACTATATTTTTTTTAGTTTATTCTGTTACGACTTGTATACAACATTCTTGATAAAACTAAATTTAATCATTGTATTCCCCTAACGCATGTGCCATATCTGCAGAACAGTTAGTATTCACTCTTGTCTCGTACATTTTAACCAAATGCTCATGTTTATTCTGAATAATGACATACTTATCTATGCACATACATCTTTTCCACTCTACAATACAATTTTCTACATTTATCATCTATATATAATTTGTATACTCACCTTTCCACATTCAGAAAGTTTCATTCAAGTGAATAACTAAGCTGTTAATTTCAAATCTATATAATACTTTTTAGTAATAAGAATGTACAATTAGAAAATAAGTCTCAGATCAGTTGTCTGATTAGATCTCTTATTTGATGTATTTTGGCAATATTTTATATAAATTTAACTAATGTTTAAATAAAATATTTTATTAAAATGTTATTTTTGAATTTCCTCCTACTAAAGAAACCCATTTGCCATGCCCTGATGCAATTTACATGAGCAAAAACTTGGCTACAACTTTATATATGGGAGACCGAATTCTAAGATTGTCTATTTTGTGATTTAAGTAACTGATTATTGTCTAAAAATATTTACAAAATTGATGTGAATGACTCGAAGTTCACTGTCATCTAGTTCCAATACATTTATTTACATTTGTATCGCTCTTCTTATTACATATAACTGCATTTTGACCATCATATCTTGTCAATCCCCCGCAACTAAAATAAAAACAATAATAAATCCGCTTCGATTGTCGATTATTACAAACAGATTGCCGTTTCCCTGGGTCGTATACATTCGCTTATCGCGTTACTTGAAAATGACCCGTACAAAATTGATAGTTCGGGACACTCTTGAATTTGTCTGAATTCTCGGCCGTGTTTTTTTAATCCCTCTCAAAGTCATTATCCGTACGAACGCTGCTTTTAGCGACAGCGATCTAGCTGGTGTGAGAATTTTGTGAATCTGCACTTGAATGAACCCTTGCAACTCTCAAATTTGACTGTTCAGTCTACGTGAACTTGAAATTTCGCGTAGATTGGGGAATTCCTTATAAGTAGGCAACGCTGACAAGAAACCAAGGGAGGCTCAATTATGTAATTTTTAGACCAGGGGAATATTACCATTATCTAAAGCGCCCTCCAGATTGAAGATACTGAAAAACTATTGTGTTAACAGATACTACAGAAACAATGCGTTGGCTGAAGGATAACTTGAATAAGAAACGTAATGAAGATCAGAACAGTAAAACATGTAAAGAAGGTAAAGGTAAAGGAAACTGAAAATATATAGAAGATACATACGATGCATATATGAAAATACTAAAGGCAAAGGAAATAACATTAATATGTGAATATGTCAAAATACACCATATTTTACATACATTTATTATGTTTCTTTTATTTTAATCAGCGTTTTCAATACCTCAGTCACCAAACCTTTTATTAATATTATTTGAAGTTATTTAGCAAAGAAGAAAGGCATATTGATAACTGTGAGGAATACAATAAGTATCTACTGATAAAGTTTTGGTTCTATTTTGAATAAAGTTTTGCAACTTTTATTTGCATAAATTGTCCTAAAATATTGGTAATCCTAATAGCATTGTGATGAATTATTTTACAAAGAGAAAGAATATCTTAGCTAAACGAGCTTCCCAACGAAATAAGGAAATGTAAACAATAAGAATGTCCAACGTAACTAAACTAAATTGATTCTCAACGATATTTTGTTCACTTTCCTGTAGTCTGTTATAATATTACTCAGTGAGACAGTATTTAATTCTAACAAAAATCAAGACAATCAAGAGAAAGGGATACTATGCATATATTTTTTTATTAACTACATTTTAAATTAGATACGGTTAATACAATCTTAATTTGCAAATAAATTTATTATATTGCAAATAAAATTATATCATAGCAGCGAAATAGGCTTGTAAGATTCAACTTGTTCTGATGGTTTGCCAGGTTTTATAAGTATGGACTCGCAAAATTACCTGAGCTTAGTAGGAAGATTTTTAGGAATCAATCTTCTAATCAGAAAACAGACCTGTTAAAATGGGTTGTTTTCGTTTTTTGACAATGAGGACAACTATCTTAAAAGTGCCTCAAATCCTCAAAAACTGTGTCGTGTAAAAATAATGTTTCTTTTAGTACAACAAGCGTTTTCTCTACTCTGTTTACTGAGATACGTTTCTGACCATTTTTCGTTTTTCAGATACCATTTCTTTATACTGTTTTTAGTTACTTTATTGGCTATTTTTATTCAACTCCGTGTCGAAGAAGGAAGGAAGGAAAACCTTTGTCGCCTCTATTCCTTGAAATACCTTTTTAACCATTTGTATCGCTATTCTTATTATAAATAACTGCAACCTGACCCTCATATCTTGTCAATCCCCCATCATAAAACTAAAATAAAAACAATAATAAAAATCGACTTGATTGTCGATTATTATGGTCGCATCGTCGTTTCCCTGAGTCGTATATTTTCGCTTATCGCGCCATTTGAAAATGACCGATACAAAATTGACACTCGGGGGACGGTCAGGAATCTGTCGGAATTCGTCGGCCGCGTTTTTTTCTTTCCTCCCCCACCCAGACCCAATCTCCCCGAAGATATTGGAAAACTTTGTAAATAAAACTTTTGATTGGATAATGAAAGTTTTTTTCTCTTTCTGAGCGTCAAAAGGGCCCATTTCCGATGTCTCGGGTTTCGCGTATGCCGAACAGCCATCGCAGACGATCATTATTGGTTATAAATTCGTCCGGATTTTTTCCAGTCACTGAAAAATACCGACAATCTTTAAGGTTTTCGTCGGATTTCTCTCTCCTCCTTCTACCAGGTTTTTTTTTCCGAAAAAAAATTATTAATCGCCGGATATTCTTCAGGATTATAGCGTGTTCTTTCTTTTTTTTTGAAATATGTAGCGATTTTTTAATTTAATGTCAAACCATATGCCGAGAAAGTATCGGCAATTGTTAAATAAAAACAATACATTTTCACTTATCCTCCGAAGAAGTCGTTTATCATCTTAACACATGACTAAAAATGTGTTATTAATATTTTACTTAACTAGTAACGTTTTTGAGAGAGAATTTCAGGTATGCTGATCGCATATCATCTCTTTCACTCTCTCCTCTTGGTCAGCAGCCGACCCACCAGTAGCGGTAGAGGTTGCGTGTACCAGTGCGCATCGTACCTGTACAGGTGAAATACTCTATTTTTAAATTAATTAAGAATAATAATTTTTTTAATCATCATCCTGGTTTACTTAATTGTAAATATTTCAATTAATAAATCAGTAGTAAGTACATTTAGCATCAATCTATGAATCATTGGTATTTTAGGGTAAATGATGTGGCTCGGTGAATGGAAGTAAAACGAGATGAAACAGTGGTGTTTACATTATGTGACCGTTATTTATTGGCAATATAAAAAAATGTGAAAAAAATACAAATGATAAAACGGATGGCAGCGGAGTTACCTGTGGTGACTAGGCTTGGGCAGTCGATGGTGGCACGTCTAAACCAAACGAGGGTTGAGCACTCAATGAATCGAAATAGCCTTCAATAACATCCCAGATAAACGTCTCGGGGTTGCCGCCAGCTATTCGTTATCGGGTTCTAGTTGGCGCTGCTGGCACCCCGCCCGTGTTCAACATCTGGGATTATATTTCTGGGTATTTTGTAGACCGTTATTCCACGATGTAAAATTCGACATGCCTTAAGGTCGCTACAGTATTAATAATACAAAGGAAGGGCTCCAAAGGTAATTACAAGAAGCTACAAGGAGGTTCTCCGAGGTACTAGGACACAATTTTGTTGAACATTTTGGTTCTTTGAGCCATATATTCCAGTATATTGTAATTTTTCTAACATCTCTAAAATTAGCAAAGTGCCTGCCCGTTGATGCAAAAGGTTGGTAGTCGAACGGGGCAAAGTCTGGGGAGTAGATGGGTGCGATAATATATCCTTTCCAAGCATTGTATGTGTAAAATTCTGTAAAATCTCTTTACCTTGTCTTCGGGCCTATTCTACACGTTTTATATGTGTAAAAAATAGTTTATATCTGTAAAATGCTGTAAAGTCACTTTACCGTATATCTAGGCCTATCATAGACGTGTTTTTCCGTCAATAAGTGGTTCAAATTGATTATTTGTTGTCGTTAGCGATCACTATGTAGTGTTTCATCAGATATCAATATTTCGTAATATATTATACTACTCTGGTACCACCAAATACAGAGAGTTATCTATCTACCAAAACGAGTTGGTCTTGGAGGCATCGCCTTGCTCTTAGGGTTTTCAAAATAAATCCACTTTTCATCAAAAAACCTTTTTTCTTTTGATTAAATAAGAAAAACGATTAAACAGACATATGTATCAAATCAGAACATTACATTTTTCGGCTTAGCAACATGTGCTAAAAAACCGGCAACGACCGAGTTCCGAAAACTGTGCCAGTATTCTCAATAATTGTTGCTTGATCCTCGTATACGTTATTCCCCCGAAGATCATAAAGTATGTTTATTGTTTCCAGTTCATTTTATGTTAATAAATATTAAAACGGATTGGGGTTTGATGGAGGGAGGGGCGGACAGGGCAGAGTTGAAGCGGTTGTATTCCCAGCAGCATTCGGACAGAAGAGACAGACGTAAAATGCTGTTTCCCACGCATAATGTTATAGCCAAGTTTGTTCGTCTAAACCAAGCAGGTTTATTTGCTTCAGAAAGAAATATTTTTATGCTAATTTAAATGTGTATAAAACGTTTTGAAAATTCATAAAAAACAATTTCTAATCTGATATCTGATAACTGAGTTTCTAATTGTAAATTGTTTTAAGCTTAAATTTTATATATTAAAAAACTATACATTTTAAAAAGCATTTGTCCATAAGATATTTGGAATTACAATATTTTGATTTACTTACTAATATGGTAACTAGTTGTTACAATTTTGATTATTAAACATCTTTTTGTTTTTTATATATTTTTATAGGTACTTGATGGCACACTATCTATATTATATTAGTAGACTCGGCCACTCGTTGCTATAGACAAGGTATACGCTGAATTATATTATAGTAAACTATTCAGAGAGGAAAACGTTATAGCCTGTATGTAAGTTGAGGTTAATATTTGAAAACGATTGATAATAACGATGATTTTAGATGCCTGAAGTGGCATCATTTGGAAACCAACATTAAATTTGGGTATCTTACGCAAACGTAATTGCGAATCATCTGAATCGACAGCAAGAAAAATACGAAAAGTTCATGAAAACACTGTTAACAAAATAAGAATATTTAACGGGTAAGTTAAAATAAGTTTTTTATGTTTGCTTTGTCAGTCATGTTGAACATTACTCCAATTCGAAAGAAACGCTTTCAACAAAAGCTTCGTCAAAAAAATTCTTTGTATATAAATCAAATTGTCTCTATAGGAACTATATAATTACCAAAAAAGTGCAAAATATCCAGTAACTTCTTGATTACTTCCACCAAATATAAACAAACGTACTCTGCGCCTTGTTGTTTTTTAGAATAGCCTTCTGAAACCAGAAAGTATCAAATTTCAGCTTTGCTACCAAATTTATACCTCGAGCCACCTAGCCGCAAAGGAAGAAACCAAAACACTGTTTCGCATGCGCCCATTTCAGTTCCGTTCTAAATTCCCAATATTTTGTGACATAAATCGAGATGACGTGAATTCACTGGTTCTTTAGATAGACTTTAGCACTCCATGTTCTATATTTCTAGGTTCGAGGCAGCAATCGGATGCAATCTCCTGCAAGATTCATGCCGCGCGCGTAATGGCGGCCGCGTCTTCGTATTCATACCTACGGCCCGATCGACGCCGATTCACCGAATCAATTTCTGGCCATTTCGGCGGGCTTGGAGGTCAAGTAAGGCGACGGGGGACCCATTCCCCGCCAGACCCTTTTGTCATTTCACGTTTTTTCTGCTCTCCCTGCCGCCGCCGCCGCCACCGCCGCGCCGATCCGGGCGACCTCTACGACGAGATAACGTTTTTAATATTTTATTAGATCGGGGAACGGTCGGGAAAATAAGAAAGCGATGCGACACGACTTAAGTGTTACGGTGGGAATTAATAAGATATTTAAGCGGCGCACGACGAATACAGATCGGGGCTTTATCGCGGAACAATCGGGCGGTTGCCGGGCGCAATTATTTTTTATTGTCGGGGATTGAGCGGCTAAGGGCGGGGGTCGTAGGGCGCTGGTCGATTCTCCTTAACGGGCCGCCGAAGATGTATTGTTTCTGTTGCGATTCCGTATTTTATCTGATTCCGTATTGAAATATTTGAATTATAGGGCTAGTTTTTTCTTATTATTACTTTTAGTAGTTCCATATTGGCCCTCCAACATTTTGATACCATTTTTGTAGTACGATTTGTCCTTTGCTTCAAAATAGGCCTCCGTTTCCGCGATTACCTCTTCATTCGACGAAAATTTCTTCCCAGCGAGCATTCTTTTGAAATCTGAGAAGAGGAAATAGTCGCTGGCGGCCAGATCTGGAGAATACTGTGGATGGGGAAGCAATTCGAAACCCAATCCATGGATTTTTGCTATCGTTTTCACTGACCTGTGACACTGCGCATTGTCTTGATGAAGCAGCACTTTCTTTTTCTTGAAATGCGACCGTTTTTCGGCGATTTCGTCCTTCAAACGGTGCAATAACGCTATGTAATAGTCGCTGTTGATGGTCCTTCTTTTTCAAGGTAGTCAATAAAAATTATTCCATGTGCATCCCAAAATACAGACGCCATAACCTTGCCAGCCGACTGTTGCGTTTTCCCACGATTTGGAGCGGGTTAATCGTGTGCAGTCCACTCGGATGACTGTCGATTTGACTTTGGAGTGAAATGATGTAGCCATGATTCATCCATTGTCACATATCGATGCAAAAACTTGGATTTGTTACGCTTGATTATCTTTAAACACTGCTCCGAATCATCAACTCGTTGTTGTTTTTAGTCAAAAGTCAGTTTGCGCGGCACCCGCTTTGCACAGAGCTTTCTCATACCCAAATATTCATGAATGATATGATGTACACATTCAGTTGATATCTTTAGAGTGTCTGCTGTTTCATTCAATTTAAATTTACGGTCATTTAAAATCATTTTGTGGATTTCTTTAGTGTTTGCGTCTGTAACAACCTTTTTTGGGCGTCCACTGCGTTTACCGTCTTCGGTGCTAATTTCACCACGTCTAAACTTAGCATACCAATCCTTGATGGTTGATTTTCCGGGGGCAGTGTCCGGAAACTCGGCATCAAGCCAAGTTTTTGCTTCAACTGTATTTTTGCCCTTCAAAAACACGCGAAATTCCTTTTTATCCATTTTTTCACAATAACAAAAGTTGCTGTACTCAAAATGCTATAATTCACAAACTAATGATCCGACAGCTGTTAAAATAATACACGCATCTGTTGAGGGTTAGGGCTAACTAAAAAGATATAGATTTAATCCTAGTACTGCCGTCTCTGTGTCATGCCGGGGACTTTTCAATTGACTGTTAGTAGTGTTAGTAGATCTAATGTATATATGATCGTATGACCGAATGACTTAAACTATAATTAATTATACAGTCATAATAGTTTGTATTTTACAATTGTGTTTTATTATAATTACATTAAACTCTTGCCCACACCACCTTTGAGGTAGAATTTTGGGGACCTTTTTTATGTAGTGGTATCCCCTGTAAGACTAATCCACCTAATGAAATAACTATGTTACAGTGGTAAAATAAGCAGACGACATGACAGACTTAGTTTCTCATGAAGATCATGTCAAAGCATTATTGAAGCCACAGATACAAATGTGGCTGAAGACATGGCGTATTAAAGGTAATGAAACAAAATCAACGCATATAACTTTTATGTTCCGTAGAAAAACATGTCTATCAGTCTATATCAATAACGGTCAACTTCCACAAGCACATAATGCTGGCTAAAAATCTTACCAAAATATATTGGCTTATCGGGCTCTAATCCAAGTTTTCATTAGATAACAAGATATTACTGCATAAATCTATACTCAAACCCATTTGGTTAACTATGGGGAACCGCTAGTAAGTCTAATATATCAATCACACAACGGTTCCAAAATAAAGTATTGCATGCCATTGTCGATGCTCCGTACTATGCTTCAAATGAAGTGATACAATACGATATTCCCATACAACCAATGAGGAGTGTAATTCAACGTGTTTGTGTGAAATACTTCGAAAGAGTGTCAGTGTATCCCAATATACTCGTTACACAGCTAAATATGCGAAGTGACAGTGAACTACGTAGACTAAAACGTCTAACACCATCCGATCTTATTATTGGACATATTTAGAATTTAGCATAAGCTTCAAAATAAGACTAATTAATTAATTAAAATAGTATTTTATACAGGAGATCACTTAATGAAGTGAATTTTCTGCATATATATTGGATAACCATGAATGAACTCAAAGTAGAATAACCTGATAACCTCCTTGGAACCTTACCGACTGTGCCAGTATACGTGAAATGATTTAAAGAACAGAAACTATTAATTTATTATATATATATATATATATATATATATATATATATATATATATATATATATATATATACCATACATATAAGTAACATTAAATTAATAGCACTATATCCTCTTGGGCATAGACAATGCCAAGGGTTACAACGTCATTTGGCCATTATTGAAATTATGTTTCTATAATAATTTAGTTAACAATCGACAAATGGGGACATAGAGCACATAATGACCTTCAGCACAAATCTCTCTATTACAACTCGATTGTCGTGTAGTCGTGTTCGATAATCGATGGAATTGGACGTCATTATCAAAATGGTCTTAAGTGATTTGTTATTCCTATGATTTATTTTCGCATTTAACTGACGCGAAACAACAAATCATGTTATATTTCCTATTGGTAAAAGTTTGGATATAATGCCTCGAAAGACTTGTTTGTTTATTTCTTGTGGGAAAATATTGAGGAGCATCAAGAATTGGGCTTGTAATAACAATGAAAAGACACGACAGGTTTATCTTTTTTTCCTTGGCTTCTGTCAGTTGTCAGATCGATTGTTATTTGCATATTAAAAGGAGCACTTTTTGTCGTTCGGATTCGTCATTTGTTCGAAATATAGAAAAAAAAGTAGTTAACCATGGATAATGTGTTGAACAATTTTTTTCTCCAATTTCATTTTAAAAATACAATGTATGCATTGTCGAGGAAACAAAGGAAAATCGGAACAAGGAACAGTCCGGATCCTCGCGTCAGCCGACCAATAAACGGTTTCCTTCCATCTAATTAAGTGTAAAATTTACAAAACAAGCAACTTTCGCGACAACTTTTATCTATTCTGCCCGTTTGTACGTACAAGTTTCATTAAATTCAAGACCGCCCGAACTTGGAGCCAACTATTCCGGTCCGACAGAACAGAAAAATTATTTTAAAACTTTTCCACATTCCGCATCTATATTTTCTTGTGCGCCAACTTTTCCCAAGTTTAGTCATTGTTGAGGGCGCTGTAACACGCCATGTTCTACGTTCTTGTCTTTATTTTGTCCGAGACCGTCTGTGGCTTGGTGTTTTTTTTCGCGGCGTTATCGTTACATGATTACCAAATTAATATCCTTCGGGGTACTATTTGACGCTTTCCACCGTTTTTGAGATTGCCAGTGTTGCCTTTTATATTTTGGAAATATGATAAATTGGTGTTAATTCTTTGGTCTTTGATGTTTTCGGTGCTCTGTGAAAAGTTTTGAATCTTTTCATTGTTGTAAAGTTGGCAGGGTTGTCTTTTATATTTCGGGATTGTGCTAAACCGGTGTTATCTTTTGGTTTCTTATATTCTGCAAAGTGAAAAGCGCTAACTATTTTCATCGATTTTCATGTTGTCAGGGTTGACTTTTATATTTCGGTTTTGTGCTAAATTGTTTTTGTAATAAATGTTATCCTTTGATTTTTGATGCTTTTGGTGCAAAGTGAAATGATTATATCTTTTTGTCGTTTTTGATATTGTCAGGGTTGCCTTTTATATTTTGGTATTGTGCTAAATTGGTGTTAATTAATTGGTTTTTGATGCTTTTGGTGCTCTGTGAAAAGTTTTATATCTTTAAATTGTTTCAAAAGAGGGCAGGGTTGCCTTTTATATTTGGGGATTGTACTAAATCCATGTTATGTCTTGGTTTCTGATACATTTGATATAAGCAGAAAAGCTCTAATTATTTTCATCGTTTTTCAAGTTGTCAGGGTTGACCCTTATATTTCGGGATTGTGCTAAATTGGTGTTAATCCACTGGTTTTTTATGTTTTCGGTGCTCTGTGAAAAGTTTTATATCTTTAAATTGTTTCAAAAGTAGGCAAGGTTGCCTTTTATATTTGGGGATTGCACTAAGTCCGTGTTATCTCTTGGTTTATGATACATTTGATATAAACAGGAAAGCTCTAATTATTATTATCGTATTTTATGTTGTCAGAGTTGCTTTTTATATTTTGGTATTGTGCTAAATTGGTGTTAATCCATTCGTTTTTAATGCTTTCGGTGTTCTGTGAAAAGTTTTATATCTTTAAATTGTTTCAAAAGTTGGCAGGGTTGTCTTTTATATTTCGGAATTGTGCTAAATCCGTGTTATCTCTTGGTTTCTGATACTTTGGAAGTAAAATGATAGGCGCTAATTATTTTCATCGTTTTTCATATTGTCAGGGTTAAATTTCATATATCTGGATTGTGCTAAATTGGTGTTATCCTTTGATTTTTGATACTTTTGGTGCAAAGTGAAAAACGTTAGACCATTTAATCGTTTTTGATCTTGCCAGGGTTGCCTTTGATAATTTGGGATTGTGCAAAATTGGTGTCATAGTCTAGTTTTTGATGTTTTTGACAATGCGAAAATTAGTAATCCTTTAATTGTTTTTTAAAATTGTTATGGTTGATTTTTATATTTCGGAACTGTGCTAAATTGGTATTATCTTTTGATGTTACTTTTTATGTTACTAGGCTTGCCTTTTATATTTCCGTATTGCGTAAAATTCGTATTACCCTGTGATTTTTGATACAATTGGTTAAATTTTGATAGTTTAGTTTTTGATATTAAGAATTAAACACTTTTAAAATATGTTTTTGATTTTATTTTTTTGTTGGCACTGGGTTAGACTTATTTCGAAGCACTATCGTTGCTTGATTACAAAATTGAGCTTGTTTGTGCTATTATTTAACACTTTCCATGATTTCTGATGTTTCCAGGGTTGCTTTTTATATTGCGAGATTTTGCCGAGAAGTTAAACATTTTAAACACTATATTAATATGGTCAAAACCACATTGGCTTTCCTGGACGTGATACTTTACATGTGCTTTAGTCCTCAAAACAATTATTGAATTTGGTTATAGGGCAAAGTAAATGTGGAACGTTTGAATGGGCTTTTGATTCGAACTTTTAGCTCCCTATTATGATAATAATGAAAATTCGAATATAATTTCTGACGAATAAAGTTTAATAAAGCTATTTATTGTTACATAACTTTGGTTTGGCGGACATTTAATTTACGATAATTTTCTATAACCATTATTTTATGACAATGGGCGGTGATTGTTGACTATTTCGGCCCGCATAAATAATTCCTGCATACCCTTTCATCATAATGACTGTATCTAATTAGGGCATCGCCGCTGATTTTATATTAATGCGACTTATTAGCAAAAACCGAAATGAAATTTTCCGATAATTAGAACCGAGGTTGGACCATTGTATCAAATTAGGATTGCATACAGTTTATATTTTTTTCAATAGATAGTCTAACCAAAGTATTTTTGTACGTCAGGTGTTTAATGTCTTGCCTCCCATAATTTGTAAATTCGTTTCAGAATCTGACAATATTTCCTTATCATTTTATTCGAGTTAAAAGGGATAAAATGGGTCTGATAAATTCGAAGGTGTAACCGAACTGGCCTGCCAAAGTCGCCTGGTTGTTAAGCGTATGCAAAATTCTTCAAAAAAATAGCCATAGAAGGCGATTTCGAAGCCAAACAGAACAGATTGCATCTCTTATTAGTTACTTTGAAACGGAACGAGATAATGGAGCCCCCCCTGTCAGTAAAATTCGTTCGAGTTCTATAGGTAAGCATTTTTATTGAGATCTCTATTGAAAATATTATTTAGCGTGTAAATATTGCATACCATTAATCTTGAAAGGGTAGCTATTTAGAACGGTAAGCCCTTTTTCCATTAAATATATTTACCTGGCCTTTATTTGGAAAAAATTTGTATTGCAACTTTTATTGTATTGTAATTAATTAGTAATTAGTGTGAGAAGTATAAAGGACTCTACCTACAAGAAAGTTTTTATAAAATTTTATTTATATATAATACATTTGTAGTATTGTATATTCAAATATGTGGTAATTTAGTAAATATATCATGGCATAGTTAAGGTTCATTGTTGTATATCCTCTAATTTATAATTTAATTAATATTAAGTTTTAAAATAAATAAATGAATATAATGTAAAAATTTAGTATTGTGCTGTATTTTTATTTTTACCTCTAATTACCTTTCTACCTTTAAACTGTTTTTTAAAGGTCATTTTTACTATATATACGTATGTATGGTATATATAGCTTAATATAAAACTTATGAGCATTACCCTTTATTTTAATAACTAATACGGAGTATATTTTACGCCCCGAAGACTAACACTATGCCGATATCAGAAATTTGGTTATAGATAAGGTACATCCCTGCTCACGACGTCCCAAGCAATACTGACAATATTCAAATATTTCTAACATTGGGGACACGCGCGCTGGCGCAGTATAGTCAATCTACCGGACCAAGATGATTTTTAATGTATCCTGAAATACGGTCATTGAAATAGCTCTATCAGAGATTAAATATATGAAAGGTGTAAAAATAGTGAGTAGTTTTTTAATACAAACATAATTTAGTACAGTTGTTTCAAAGGAAACTATTCTGAAAAGTATCGAACTCAAATGGCTTTAGAAGTATAGAATAACACGAATAATATGATTGAATACTGTCAATTTCTAAGACAGGGTGATGAGAGTGGTAACAATCAAAAGTGAGTATATAATTAATATATGATAACTGTACGAAATTTTATTGTAGAGTGTAAAAGATTAATGAGCGCATATATGTATGTAATTGTTATAGAATATAGGAGAAAAAAATAGTAACTGTTTTGCAGATACGACAACTGTATTAAGGAGAATTCAGTGATTATATCCAGTTTTATCAACAAAGATGTATACAGGTATTAACAGAACAAACGAAGAAGTAATATAGTGATATCGAAATGTATTTACAAGGAAACACTGTTCCGAAGATCACAAGAACTAAGCGTAAAAGTTAAATATCCTCTCTAATGAAAGTAATATTTAGGTGGATTAGGCCTCCAGGGGATACAACTACAAATGCGCCTAGAACTCACAGGTGGTGTGGAAAAGAGAATGTAAATAAAATCAAACACAACCCTAACCTACAAACTATTATAGCTGAGTACTTAGTTACAGTTTTAAGTCCTTTGATAATATATGAATTAGATGTACTATAATGTTAAAATAAATTAGTTTTGATAACAGTGTTGTTGTTTAATAATTTGATTTAAAATTTTATTTTTATTTCTTTTCCTCACAAATGTACATGATGACGTATGTACAAAATAACTGTGGATAGACTATACCTCATGGATGTAATATTCGGTATTCTTGAAAGACTCAAAGATGCTGAATAATATTTCTGGAATAATTAAAAAGAAAATACAAGTTAAACAATTTAAAAATATTACAATTAAGGCTCTATCAAACGTTTATCTTGCAAATTCTTCTCTATGGCTCCATAACATGGACACTGTCAAATACGATGCTTAAGGCATATTATATATATTTGTTTCCAGGATCATATTAGAGGATGTAACTATCAGTGATGAGGAACAAATTCAGAGAGGCATATTACAATATTTTAGCCTTATTGTTGAATGAAAGATGAACGAATTCCTCTCAGAATTCTGTGACGATATCCACCTTTTGGGTGGAAGAATATAGAAAATGGGATAAGTTGATTAGCATTATAGAAATTGATCTGAAAACATAGAAGGCTAATAATATTCTCTGGTACCAGAACGGATGAGGCCGATT
Organism: Rhynchophorus ferrugineus; assembly: GCF_030347505.1. NCBI lineage: Eukaryota > Metazoa > Arthropoda > Insecta > Coleoptera > Curculionidae > Rhynchophorus > Rhynchophorus ferrugineus. The sequence continues at coordinate 5,819,381 of NW_027472582.1, read as the reverse complement.
ACGAAAATTTAGAGAGGAATGTTCTGTATCGTAACATTATGTGTATTATTTTAATTTTAGTATTTGAATGTACTCCGGTCATTTCATTGTAAAAAGGCATTGAGGAAAATTAGTACAATATACGTTAATCAAAGTATTTTCCATCTCATCAGCTTATTCCACAGATGTTCAGATCTCTGGAAACCTCCTTTCATTTTTATACTTATTCGGCATATTCTCACTTTTCACTTCTTTCTCAGCATTTCAAAACCGTTTGCCAGCCAAGTTATGATGCATCGGTTTGACCAATTAGAAAACACTAAACGTTGGGAATGCAAAAATTTCTGATCGAACGAAGACGATGTGAATTGAATGGTACATCGCATTTTATCTCTGATAGTCTCTGAAATCATTTCCATTTTTTCGACGAAATAAAAACGGAGCTTCATTGTTTGTCATTGTTCCATAATCATAAATGCTATTCATTTAAGCCGTTCGGCTTTAGGCGGTTGCTTTATATTTCGGGATTGTGTTAAATTGGTGATATCCTTCAATTTTTCAGGTTTTGTTCGTACCAAGTGAAAAGCGCTAAATCTTTTCATTGTTTTTGTTGTTGTCAAGGTTGCTTTTTATATTTCGGGATAATGCTATATTGGTGTTATCCTTTGGTTTTTCATGTTTTTTTTATGAAAATGAATAGTACTACATCTTTTTATTGTTCCTAATGTTGTAACTACTGCCTTTTATTTATCATGATTGTGCTAAAGCGATGTTATCATTTGGTGTTGGATGTTTCTGATGCAAAATGAAAATCACTAAATATTTTCATTGTTTCTGATATTACTGATGGTTTTATATAGTCTTTTATATTTTGGGACAGTGCCGATTTTTTGCAATTCTTTGATTTTTTATGTTTTTGGTGTAAAGTGAAAAGAGCTAAATCTTACCATTATTTTTGATAGTGCCAGGGTTGCTTTATAAATGTCAGGACTGTGTCGAATTGGCGCGATCCTTTGATTTTCGATGTTTCTGGTGTATAGCGAAAAACTCTAAATCTTATAGTTGTTTTTGATATTGCCAAAGTTGTCTTTTATAATTTGGGATTGTGCCTAATTGGTGAAGTTCTTAGTTTTTTTTTATGTTTTTGGTATAGAATGAAAGGCGGTAACTGTTTTTATTGTTTTCGATATTACCATTTCAGTTATATATTTCGTTCAATTTTATATTAAGGGATTATGCAAAATTTTTCATTGTTTTCTTCTTCACCTTTATCAAAGTCCATTTTTCAGGTAAGTTCAAGCATAAATGAGTTAAAAATTTACAAAATTGTTGAACTGGACCTAATATTAAAATATAGTAAATAATATGTGTAGATATTAAAAAAAAACGGAAATGGTTCTGTTTCTGAAAATATCTGAACTAATGTTAGAAATGCCCTTTAAAACAAAATACAATTTAAAATTGGGACTGTGAACAGGTCATCTGTCACGATATATTACTACGGATGTATGCAGGCATGTATGTGTGGCGTCTACTATACATAAAACAATAAAATATTTTCTCAAAAAAGATATTCAAAAAAAAAAGTTAGTTCTCTCCAGCTAACGTAAAATTTGTGACACATGCGATTTAGCATCGAGCCACCTTTGCCACTTTATTACTGTTTCCGGTTTTCCGGCCGGATGCGGCTTTGATCGTTTTCCCCGATTTTATTGAAGGGCGGATGTGGCGACGTCTTCGGCAGAAACCTTCGCCCGCCACCCCCCTTGCAGCCCACAAGGAGACCCGGTGAGACGGCGTGAGAGAGGGAGAAAGAAGGGCGGACCGCGAAGGAGCGAGAGACAAAAAATAAATCCGAACTTCTCATAAGTAGAAAAGTTTGCGTTGCCTCGGGCAGAATTAACGATCACAATAATGAATTATTTATTGGATGTGATCGGGACGTGAGGGGCCGGGAAAGGGAGGCGTGGGGGGTAAATCTTTTGATGCAATATGTTTACGGGATAGAATTTCGTTTATTAAGGGCCCGGGAAATTATATTTTGCCGCTGCGATGAAAATGGATCAATATATATATATATATATATATATCACTACATAGTATAAAACAAAGTCGCCTTTTCTGTCCCTATATCCCTATGTGCGCTTAAATCTTTAAAACTACGCAACGGATTTTGATGCGGTTTTTTTCAATAGATAGAGTGATTCAAGAGGAAGGTTTATATGTATAATACATGCATAATATACTAAGGCAACATTGCTAATTTTAGAGGTTTCTAACGTGATGTCGTAAATTAACCTATTTTTTAGGCTTATTTAGCAATTAGCAAAAAGGCTGCCTAACCCTACGAGTTAGATCAAATTAATGTACTACAGTATTGTACACCATAAAAAGGTCTACAAAAAAGTCCGCGATGGTATATGTTTATCTTTTAGGGATAACCCACATTAACCATTTTTATTGTTTACTTTTTACGTGAGAAAATGGCTTATTTACGAAGCTATTTTAAGCAATACGGCATTTATCCTTATCGAATTAAGTACCTTAAATACAGTGTGCAATTAATATAGATCAATATCGTTCCTTACAGCATGTAAATTAAACAAATATTTTCGGAGATATTACAAATTTAAAATTTGCGTTTAAAAATGTGTAATGTAATAATAATTGTATGAATTTAGATATTCCAAAGATAGCAGGAAATCTTCATAGTAAGTATAGGGGAAGAGGAATTGTTTTACTCCAAATTTAATGCGTGCAGGCCAAGGGCAGTAATGAATGAACCAAAAATACTGGATCGATTTTAATCATGTTTTCATTGAGTGACATAGGCATATATATTTTATGCCCGTGCAAAGTCGGAGCGGGCCGCTATGTTTTTATATACAACGTTCATATTTTTTCTGTAGTGTATTTAATTTAGTATCAGCATTGCACCCGTGCGAAGCCGGGGCGGGTCGCTAGTATATATATATATATATATATATATATATATATATATATATATATATATATATATATATATATGACTTAAAACTACAATTCAGAACAGAGATATAATGGTTCAATTTGTTTTGTTTACATTGTACTCTTTTCCACACCACCCGTGAGGTAGAGTTTCTAGGCACGGTTTTTTATGTAGTGGTATAGCCCCGGAGGGCTAATCTACCTAATTAACAATTGTATATCTGAGTAACGTATTTTACTTTTATTCGAGAACATATTTACCTTTTTACGTTTACTTCTTGTTTTCTTTGATGGTGTGTTTACTTGTTAAGTCATCTTGATATCGTTGTATTTTTTATTTCTTCAGCTACTACCTGTGTACACTATCTTATATATAAAAATGAATCGCAAAATATGTTCCTAAGCGCATAACTCAACAACGCCTGGACCAATTTGGCCAAATCTTTTTTTAAAATGTTCGTTGAAGTTCAGGGATGGTTTTTACGGCGAGAAAAATTAGAATTATTGCTGGAAAAACCCTAAAAATAGCCCTTTTTGTTTGAATTTGTTTCGTGTATCAGTTGACAATTCATCTGTCATCTGTCAAAAGTCATCTGTAACAGACAACTTTTTTTTTTAAATTTGATATGACTTGAACTCAAATCCTTTTAATCCGTACGAATTGTTTTATTTATTTAAAATTTTTTATTTGTTTAAAATTTAATTCAAATTTTAAATAAATAAAACAATTCGTACGGCTTAAAAGGATTTGAGTTCAAGTCATATCAAATTTAAAAAAAAAAGTTGTCTGTTACAGATGACTTTTGACAGATGACAGATGAATTGTCAAGTGATACACGAAACAAATTCGTATATCGTGTTTTGTGCAGAGTGTTTAGTTAGTTAGTGTTTGTTTAGTTCGTGATTAGTGAAAAAATAATTTATATTTGATATGCCTCCTATAAGACGAAGCAATTTAGGTAGAAGAACCAGAAATGCTATAAACCAAACTAATTACCGATCTAATCGTACTGCACAAGAACGTGACGACGGAAATGAACGTGAAAGAATTCGGATATCACAAACGCGTGAAGCGCGAGCGCGACATTCAACTAATAATCGCGCAAGTTTGAATCCAGCTGCTTTCAGTTACGATGTGTCAATTGACTACAGTAACTACCAATGTGTTGTTATTGGTTCTATGAACTTGGTTTGCTCACACTGTAAGGCATTAAAATACAAAAACGAAGCCAATGGATTGTGTTGCGCAAATGGTAAAGTGAAATTGATACAATTGGATCCACCACCAGAACCATTGTACTCATTGGTTTCAGGAATAGGAACAGATTCTATACACTTTTTGACACATATTCAACAATATAACAATTGCTTTCAAATGACTTCATTTGGGGCAACAAATGCAGTTCGGGAAAATTTTATGCCAACTTTCAAGGTATGTATTATAGCAGTTACTCATAATTATTTTAGCGAACAAAATTTTCTGTCACCAAAGTTAAGATGTGTTACTAATCTTCAATTTCTTAATCATTACGAAATATATCACTTAGTCATCATATTATATGGTGATTCAGTTTCAGTGACACTTTTATTATATTTTATATTTGATAGATATTAGTTAAAACTAAATATATACTTTTTAAGATCAAATATTATTTAAGTTTGATCATTGACAATCCATTAATTTATACCACACCATAATATTTTTTTTATTTACAGATACAAGGGCAAATATATCACAGAGCAGGTTCACTGTTACCAGTGTCAGATAGCGACAACAAATTCCTGCAAATTTATTTTATGGGCAATTCACCACAAGAAATTGATCTGCGTTGTGCACATAACAATTTAGTAAAAAGGTCTATTGTAGAACAATTACAAACTTTATTTCATCAACACAATCAATTGATTATATTGTTTAAAACTGCCCTGGATCTGATGCCATCCGATAATCACAAAATTGTAATCAGAGCTGATAAAACACCTGCAGGTCAACATACAAGACGTTTTAATGCACCAACTATTGATGAAGTTGCTATCGTTGTAGTTGGAGAAAACTTGGAATCCCGTGATATTGTTTTACATCGTCGGAATTTTCAATTACAACCTATAAAGGAAACACACCGCTCATATGATGCACTGCAATATCCCATTATATTTTGGCAAGGTGAAGATGGCTACGATTTATCAATAAAAATGATAAATCCCATTACAGGTAACTAAAATATTAGTTTAGCTATGGCGATAATATCTCAGTCACTATATTATGTATTTTAATTTTATATTTGAATGTTATTAAAACAAAATCTGTTTACAGGTTCTGAAACCAACAAAAAAGTCAGTTCAATGAACTATTATTCATACCGCCTAATGATTCGGGAAAATGCAGATAATCACATATTGAAATGTCGGCGATTATATCACAAATATGTTGATGACATGTATGTTAAAATTGAAACGGAGAGATTAACATTCATCAGGTTGAATCAAACCAAACTCCGATCTGAAGAGTATATTCACCTTCGAGATGCGATTAATACTGATGGAAATGCACAGAATGTCGGTCGGATGACTATTCTTCCAGCAACATACATCGGAAGCCCTCGGCATATGCACGAATATGCTCAAGATGCCATGTCGTATGTTCGTCATTATGGTACAGCAGATTTGTTCATCACATTTACATGCAATCCGCAATGGATAGAAATTAAGCAGGAGTTATTACCTGGGAAATCATCCATTGATCGTCATGATATTACAGCCAGAGTCTTTAGACAAAAGTTGAAATCTTTAATGAATTTCATCGTAAAACATAATGTGTTTGGTGAGACACGCTGCTGGATGTATTCTGTGGAGTGGCAGAAACGAGGATTGCCACATGCACACATTTTGATTTGGTTGGTTGAAAAGATAAGGCCAAATGAAGTTGATGCAGTGATATCAGCTGAAATCCCTAATGTACAAGTAGATCCTGGATTGCATGAGGTAGTTATCAAAAACATGATACATGGTCCCTGTGGAACTCTTAATCAAAATTCACCGTGTATGATGGATGGTAAATGTTCAAAACGATATCCACGGACATTAATATCGGAAACAATTACTGGTAATGACGGTTATCCATTGTATCGTCGCAGATCGACAGCAGACAATGGAAAATCAACAATTGTCAAATTAAATTAACAAGATATTGAAATAGATAATCGTTGGATTGTTCCATATTCACCCATTTTATCAAAGACATTCAAAGCACACATCAACGTTGAATCTTGCCATTCAGTGAAATCGATTAAATACATTTGCAAATATGTAACCAAAGGGAGTGATATGGCTGTGATTGGAATTGGTGCAGAGAATTCTAATGATGAAGTTACCCAATACCAAATGGGCCGCTATGTCAGTAGTAATGAAGCAGTTTGGCGAATATTTTCTTTTCCTATTCATGAGAGACACCCTTCTGTTGTTCACTTAGCTGTGCATTTAGAAAATGGACAAAGAGTGTATTTTACAGCACAGAACGTAGTACAAAGAGCTGCTCAGCCACCATCTACTACATTAACCAGTTTTTTTGAGACATGCCAAAACGATGATTTCGCACAAACATTGCTATATTCTGAAATGCCAAAATATTATACCTGGAATCAATCCTCAAGGAGATTTATACGACGGAAACAAGGAAAACCAGTTCCAGGATATACAGATGTATATTCCACCGATGCGATTGGCCGGATTTATTCAGTACATCCAAGCAATGATGAATGTTTTTATTTACGACTGCTATTAGTCAATGTACGTGGCCCAACATCATTCCAACAGTTACGAACTGTTGATGGTGAATTGTGTGGATCCTACAGAGAAGCCTGTCAACGTTTGCAATTGCTTGAAAATGACGCTCATTGGGATCAAACTCTCAATGATGCTGTAATATCATCACACACTCATCAAATACGAACATTGTTTTCTATAATCATATCTACATGCTTCCCATCAAACCCAATTGATTTGTGGATGAAGTACAAAGATTATATGTGTGATGATATTTTGTATCAAATACGGAATAGAATGGGAAATCCAAATATACAAATCAGTGAAGAAATTTACAATGAAGCATTGATTTCAATTGAGGACATGTGCTTGATAATGTCAAACAAACTATTAATTCAATTAGGCCTGACCGCGCCCAATCGTCCAATGCATGACGCTTTTAACCAAGAGTTGCATCGAGAAAGACTGTATGATCTCAACGCTTTGAAAGAATAAATTCAAACAAATCTTCCACTGTTAAATGAACAACAGAAGTATGTATTTGAAACTCTTATGAAAGTAACAAATGATGAAACTGGAGGGATTTATTTCTTAGATGCACCTGGTGGTACAGGAAAAACTTTTTTTATTTCATTAATATTAGCAACAATTCGCTCACAAAATAAAATTGCACTTGCACTCGCTTCGTCGGGAATCGCAGCAACTTTGCTTGAAGGTGGTCGAACAGCCCATTCAGCACTAAAATTGCCATTAAATATGCAAAGCAATGAAACTCCAACCTGCAACGTTTCGAAGAACTCTGCAATGGCAAAGGTTTTGCAGCAATGTAAATTGATTGTTTGGGATGAATGCACGATGGCACATAAAAAATCTTTGGAGGCTTTAGACAGAACCTTAAAAGATCTACGTAGCAATAATAACCGATTTGGTGGTGCAATGATTTTATTAGCAGGAGATTTTCGTCAAACATTGCCAGTGATTCCACGATCAACGCCAGCTGATGAACTCAATGCATGTCTAAAGTCCTCCAATTTGTGGAAACATGTTAAAGTACTTCATTTAAGCAAGAATATGCGTGTCGAGTTGCAAAATGACCAATCTGGAAACATATTCTCTAAACAACTCATTGACATTGGTAATGGCAAATTTCCTATAGACATGTTGACGGCTTGCTTTTGCTATGACTATAAACAAGTCCCAGGGGCAATCATTAAGTGTTTGTGGTATTAATCTAGAAAACCCATGTTTCTCACATGGTCAATTGTATGTTGCCTGTTCCCGTGTTGGAAAACCATCAGATTTGTTTATCTATGCGCCAGGTAATCAAACAAAAAACATCGTATACCACAAAGCAATATAATGATAATAATAATAATAATTATGATTCACATGATTAACAATAAAGCGATTACTTACTTTTCAATCCTTATATATGTTTTATTTAATTATTTTTTATTCACAACGCCCTATCACCAGGGTGATGGTTCTGTTCAGGAGAATTTTTTAAAATACGTAGGCACAAAAACTGCCACATTACAAATCTTTTTGACAGGACGAAGTCTGTCGGGTCAGCTAGTTCTTAATAAAATTAATCACTAAATCCTGTCTAATGAATTTACCATATCTACAAAACATTTAGTATTCATTGTTTCCTCATACGTTTTAACCTAACGTTCATGTTTAATTTTGAACAATTAGAATCATGTCTGTGCAAACAAATCTTTCACGCCCTACAATACTATTTTCTACAGTTATATTCTATTATTTATGTGCATACCTTCAGTTGTTTCCACTCTCATCACTCTGTCTTAGGATTTTCCAGCATTGTACAGCATTATCAGTTATCCTGAAATTTTCCTTCAGTCACTTTCACTTTCCGACTCACTGTCCAATTCAATTACTAAACTATTAATTTCTAATCTGTCTAAAACATGTTCACGATTCCACCGTTTATCAATTACTTTCTCTGTATGTCTTATCGAATTCATACAAATCAAAGGTCTTATGGTTGACTATCCTTCCTTCCACATATCCAAACAGTTTTTGATGGAATATCTTTCTCGACCAGCAATATGTACTTCATACGACCGCGGGTGAGTGGCCGAAGAGCTGGCAGTTGAAGCACTACACGATTTTAGTCATGTATACAATTCGTCGCTCTTCGCGAAGGACAACTACCTGAAAAATTGGTAGTTGCATCCCGGATTTTAATTTCCAACTTTGCACGAATTTGGGATGGAAGCCGTGATCGAAGAGACGTTCACGAACTTCGTTAGTAAAGAGTGATTCTAGAATGCTCTCTTCTCCATGGCAGAAGGAGTGGTAAGTATAGTTTCCATCCTTCGAGCAAGGTGATGAGTTTGTGATAATGGTCGCTTGTGGCGTTTGTGGCATTTCCTGAGAGAGATTATAAGGAGGTCCATGAACTTCTTGTTTCCACGGAGCACTATAGGTGTATATCGCCTCTGAAGAAGTTTGAGGGACAGTGGCCGAAATGGTTGGTGCTGTGTTTGCGGTTGAATCTAAGTTTGTGATGTTAGTAGCCTGGCTACTTACTTGGGCAGGCGGTTTACTCGGTTTCTGTGGTAGCAGTAGTTCAGTTCCTTGGCTTCTTTTGAGATTCCATGAATTTTGTCGCGATGACTGGATTTCGGCTTTCAGTACTTCGGACGTCCTTTCGCTCTTTTCCCGCATTTCTGTTTATGTATGGAGAGCTGCCTATGCTGAGACGTATATTTTCATTTCGGCTATTGGTTTTGGCAGGTCTTCCTTTGTGGGTCTTCTTGATGGCTGTCAGAAGGCGACGTTGACTCTGATGCGCATCACGTGTTTGCCTGGTCTGTAAACGCCGAAAACACACGAAATACAGGTGACTAAAAGCTTTTAAAATATAAATGGAAAGATTAGTTGTGTCAAAAATAGTTAAAACAAATAAATTATGTCAAAATTTCAGTCACAATCTATTACAATTTCCATACAAATTTTGGACTCGACTAAAACGATTCTTATCGTTATTTGATGCCCTGAACTTAGATCTTCAATCCGTGTATTGGTTCTAGTCTTAGAGTTCAGGCATAGTGACGCTGTATTAAATATCATTTGAAACTTATTTATGTACTGTGATGGTGCCTTAGAACATGTGAAAATGCAGGCACAACGAATATTTTTTCTTACGTTTTTGGATATTATATACTCGGTAAACGTAGAAAAATCATGAGAAGGGGCACTTAGGGATGCATATTTGCGGTACCCTTGTTACTTACTTAATTTTTTCTCACAAAACTTGAGCGACGTCAAGTCACACGCAAGGATCACGAGCAAGAATAATGGATGCACCAAGATATAGCTAGTACCAAGGATTTTGTGACGAAGGCATGATAAGCGATTATTGTTGAATTTTAAGCAGTTGATCCAAAGCAGTATAAAATACTCAGTGCAATCCTGTTTATATCTAATTTACACTTTCCAATTCAACAAATAACCTTTAACTACTTTAGCGACAGAAATAATAAAATAATGGAATTATTGAATATTGTTTTGAAGAACTTCAACCTATATATATATCCTACTATTTTAGAAATTAATACTTATATAAACTTTTCTATTAAATGAAAGTTATCTCTATCGGTTTTTATCCATTTTTATCAATCAACACCATCCGAAATTAAGCAACCAAAACGGAACATCCACCTTTATTGGCGGGGAAAGTTAAATAGCACTAAATGAAGAATAAAACCGGATCCTCGGGAAAAATTGATGGCGCATGATATCGTTTTCATTTTAATAAGAGGGCCAATTGCGAGGCGGGCCCAAGACCGAAGTGGAAAATCTCGAAAATGGAATAAAAAGGACGGGCAGGAAGAGGGTCGCGGAGGGTAGAGGGAATGGGAGCCGAACGTGGTGGCGGGCGGATTCAGACGGCGAGAAATTTGTTTCTTTTTATTGCGTATGAGCACTAACTGTGCAATTTTTTAGTGAGCGCCAACGTTTCGGAATACGCCGTCGACCGTGGAAGTGGGGGACTGAGAGGGGCATTATTTCACGGTTGAATTTCAGACTAACTAAAGGTATTTTTCATTTTAGCTCTCCCTTTTTCCATCATATTTCGTGGGGAGCTAAAATTGCAGCTGGATTCCTAATTGAAAATTAGGATGAATACACTTTTATAGTTAATTGTTCTATATCGTACTGTTAGAGATAACAGATTAGGAATTTTGTAAGGAAAACCATCCTGCAAATGGTATAAAATAATGGAAGTATCAAATTTGCTAGCATTGGCGATATATTGTATTAAAATCTTCTTTGGCGCCACCGTATTAAGTGCTTGAATACCATTAAACAGCCACAATAGTTTTAAGGTTTTCTAAATTATTTATGGTGTCCCCCGGAGTCTTAATCGACCAAATTAATAATTGTACATCTAAGTTATGTATTTTGTTTTTGTTGGAGGACATATTTACCTTTTTATTTTTAGTTCTTGTTTCTTGTTACTGTTGTTGTGTTTTCTCGGCAAACCATTCTGACATCATTGTCTCTCTCCTTAGTTTCTTCTGTGAATGCTTGTGCACATTTTTCAAAATAAAACTATATTTAATCACTGCATTCTCCCTAATTTATTTGCTACATATGCAACAAAAGAATATTCATTCTCTCCTCGTACATTTTAACTAAATGCTCATTAATATTCTAAAGAATTCTGAAATTAAATTAAACAAAGCGTTGTCTTGAAGGTAAGCTGAAAAGGCGGCGAATGTAATGAATTTAGCGCCATCTATGTTTTAGTTTCGGAACTTTTCTGTTCATGTATTACGTTGACTAATCCGGTATTTATATTTTGAATATAAGAGACACATTTAGAGATATACACACAAACATATAAATAAGATATTAAAACAAAGAATAGATTTAGATAGAATAGAATACATTTTTTATTGAAGAAAGAAAAATACCAAAAAAAGCGACAGCAGGTTGTTTGTATACTTCTTTATTTTATTTAGGTTGAACTCTCATCCACACCACCTATGAGGTCAAGTTGCAGGCGCGTTTTTTTTTGATTTTGTGATTTTCTGGTCTAAGTTTTTCTAAGTATTCGTTAAGTAAGAAGAAGTTTTAATATAAAAGTGTCAACATAAATCATTCGATTTTGATTTAAATATAAGCTATAAAGTCAATAACAGTGATTAACCACTCAAGTGCCAGAACAAACAGACGAAAAACGAAGAGGTTAATTCGCCAGATCAACAGCGACCGACATCTTGTTAATGTAACTCGACAAATGTGCATGTATTTGGATCTCGACAGATTCAATGGTTCTCCGGCAGCGCTGACCAATCAATTGTGGGCTCCATTGCCGCGACAATTGTATTAAAACTTGTCGGACGCATTAAAGGATCCATTATGGCATCGTCCGATAAGCTCATCATTACAGTTCGGAAGCGATCGTCCGAAATTACCACTTCCGCTAATCTGACACGGGAGCAAACTTGAGCTAAGTGATGGCAGAATTTAGATTTAACAAGAACAACCGATCGGACCGAGTTAAGGTTGAAACGGAGATGCGGTTTCGTGAAGGAATACTATTCGATAGTGTAATGACTTAATGCAGTAACTGAAAAGGTGAAGAAACTTTCAGTAATATATTTGATAACAAAATGAATTATTTAGGTTCAGAATTTACATCATTGTATTAGGATCAATAATTACTTATAGTCAATCCAAAATAGCAATTAACTCACGTCATCAAACTGTATAATATGTTGCCTATCGAAATTTGTAAATTCCTTTTAAATCCAAACAATAATTTTTCTTTTCATTTTATTCTAGTTAAAAAGAAACACAATGCTGTCTGATTAGTTCGACTATGTAAACGAATGAGCCTGTCACATTCTTCCGGTTGGCGAATCTTAAGGGGTTTTGTACGTTTTTTGTTTATTCGTTATTATACTTATATCTTTCCGATTTTACAGATATTTCAAAAGATGAATTAAGCTGAATGTTTAAATGATGTGTCATGAATTTTCAGAATAGTGTAAATATAATGTGTACTTAATAGAAAGTGAAAACAAAGAATAGATTTAGATAGAATAGAATACATCACTACATAGTATTGTAGGAATGTTCGTCGGGTCGGTCAATCGGTCGAAATGTGTGACTGCCGCTGCGATTATTTGTCAGAACACTCACTACTATTTTTGGAAGGAATTTGCACGGGAACTAAAAACACTGGTTGAATCAAAGTTGTTTATTTCAACTTGCGATTGATACATGTGGTCGATGGGAGGATTGACAGGATATTAGGTTAAGGTGAAGGAAGTACGGTAGCGCTGTGGAAGTGGTACTGTTACAGGGGGACGGTGATAAGAAAAGAGAGCGAGACGTCGTCCTGATGGTCTTTTATACCCTGGAACTGCATGGTACCAATCCACCGGCATTGCCAACCTTTGTAGTTGTTGATGGTGAATTGGTGGTGGCCTAAAGGGTCGTGGCGGTCGCCACATAACTCCCCTCCTAGTGGAACAGCCGTGGAACGTACCTATATGTGGTGCAAGTTCCGGAATGCACCCGCAATCACACAAACAAACGCCCGGGGACTGCTGATGAGATGGGGATCCCAACCTGAGCGAGGAGTTTTACGGGATCAGCTGCCATCGGAGCTGTAGCAGGACGTCGTTCGTCTTGAGGCGTTTAGCTTTGTTTGAGGGTACCTGTAAATGTGTTACGTGTCCCGTTTCGTGATGCGAGGGTGCTCATGTGTTGCTGGTATACATGATGGGCTTCTGTGGATTTCGTCTACCAGGCTAGTCTCGTGGGATGTCGTCGACCACGTGATGTTGATGAGTTCTGTTCCTCGTGCTATCCTTCCATGCACGTGTCAAGCACCTGTCGAGTGGCTTATGTTGAGTTGATTTACCTGTTAGGCACTTTGATCACGTCGGGGTCACCAATTGTAGGAATGTTCGTCGGGTCGATCGATCGGTCGAAATGTGTGGCTGCCGCTGCGATTATTTGTCAGAACACTCACTACTATTTTTGGAAGGAATTTGCACGGGAACTAAAAACACTGGTTGAATCAAAGTTGTTTATTTCAACTTGCGATTGATACATGTGGTCGATGGGAGGATTGACAGGATATTAGGTTAAGGTGAAGGAAGTACGGTAGCGCTGTGGAAGTGGTACTGTTACAGGGGGACGGTGATAAGAAAAAAGAGCGAGATGTCGTCCTGATGGTCTTTTATACCCTGGAACTGCATGGTACCAATCCACCGGCATTGCCAACCTTTGTAGTTGTTGATGGTGAATTGGTGGTGACCTAAAGGGTCGTGGCGGTCGCCACAGTATAAAACAAAGTCGCCTTTTCTGTCCCTATATCCCTATGTGCGCTTAAATCTTTAAAACTACGCAACGGATTTTGATGCGGTTTTTTTCAATAGATAGAGTGATTCAAGAGGAAGGTTTATATGTATAATACATGCATAATATACTAAGGCAACATTGCTAATTTTAGAGGTTTCTAACGTGATGTCGTAAATTAACCTATTTTTTTAGGCTTATTTAGCAATTAGCAAAAACGCTGCCTAACCCTACGAGTTAGATCAAATTAATGTACTACAGTATTGTACACCATAAAAAGGTCTACAAAAAGTCCGCGATGGTATATGTTTATCTTTTAGAGATAACCCACATTAACCATTTTTATTGTTTATATTTACGTGAGAAAATGGCTTATTTACGAAGCTATTTTAAGCAATACGGCATTAATCCTTATCGAATTAAGTACCTTAAATACAGTGTGCAATTAATATAGATCAATATGGTTCCTTACAGCATGTAAATTAAACAAATATTTTCGGAGATATTACAAATTTAAAATTTGCGTTTAAAAATGTGTAATGTAATAAAAATTGTATGAATTTAGATATTCCAAAGATAGCAGGAAATCTTCATAGTAAGTATAGGGGAAGAGGAATTGTTTTACTCCAAATTTAATGCGTGCAGGCCAAGGGCAGTAATGAATGAACCAAAAATACTGGATCGATTTTAATCATGTTTTCATTGAGTGACATAGGCATATATATTTTATGCCCGTGCAAAGTCGGAGCGGGCCGCTATGTTTTATATACAACGTTCATATTTTTTCTGTAGTGTATTTAATTTAGTATCAGCATTGCACCCGTGCGAAGCCGGGGCGGGTCGCTAGTTTTTTTATAAAAGAAAGAACCACACCAAAAAAGACATTAGATTGTTTGTTCGTATACTTCCTTATTTTATTTAGATTGATCTCGTATCCACACCACCTAAGAGGTCAAGATCCAGGCGCTTATTTTTTTGATTTTGTGGTTTTCTGGCTCCCCTTTTTCTAAATATTCGTTAATATTCCTGACTGATATTTACTCTTAGTAGGTAAGAAAAATAATGAGGTAATATATTGCACTTTTGGTAAAACATCTTTACTTTTTTACGTTTGGGTACTGGAAAGTATTGATACCTTTCCATCTTTTGCTTTCCTTTTAAGTCACTTTTTTGGTGAAATCTCTGAAGCATAACCTCTAGGTTCTTAACTATTTCGATTGTTGATTATTGCACGATCAATATAAAAGCGTTAAATATACTGATTATTGTGTCTGTTGTGCAAGTGATTGGTTTTTACGCTTCTCCCTGTATATATTTTAATTGTAAGATTATTCTAATATCTTTCTTGTACAGCAATTTAATCACTGACTTCTCTCCTAGACCATTTGTGACATTATCTGCCAAAAAAATGCACATGCTTGCACGGAATACTCTTTATCGTATACTCTGGACAGCTACAGACATACCTATACACACAAATATTGCACAGTCTACAACACAAAGCTTTACAACTGTTCTCGTAGATTTGGTTGATATTTACATTGTTGAACTGTATGTAATTTATACTTATCTTTTGTACATTCGGCTCTCTTAAGGGCTCTAATAGTTATTTTATACTGATAGTTACTAGCGTTTGGTCTTTCAATATTCAAACTCATTCTGTATACCTTCATTTTCATGAATGTTTTTCAAATTTTACCTTAACATTCCTCTTTAGTGTTTTGTGTGTTTTACTCTCGATAATATTTTAGTAATATTTCATACCTTATACATTTATTTTCGCATTATCTGCCACTAATATTCCTTATAAAATAATTATAATACCTTAACAAAATGTAAACATAAAATTAACCTAATCATGATTTTTAATCACAATCACAGAAAAAGTATGCATAGTTGGAAAATTTGTCAGGCTTGATTAACAAACGCGTAAGTGCAGCTCTGGCCATTCTGCACTTCTTGTACACTTCCTTTACTGTCGTCTGTTAGAGTGGGGAGTCATACTTATTTAATCTCGCATGCTCTTGTCTTACTCTTACAGCGTCAGCCGCAGCTCATTTGTTTGTTGTGCAAGCCTCCACTTATATCTTGTGGCATGCTGACTTATTTCTTACTTTATTGTTCTTATATTAAGATGGAAGTAGAGGTATATGATGCTCGTGCTTTTGCTCTTGTATCTTAGCAATATTTTAATATTTCTTTTCGTAGTCCGTCTCATATACCATCATTTTACTCTCAATGTTTAAGAGGAAGTGGTGAATTGTTAGAGACTATTAAATTGACATGGAATCTTCACACATATCGATCTGATGTTCTTACTATACATTTACAATATCAATAATTAAGCAGGTACTATAACTCGGTTAAGCTTTTTTCAGCTCTAGACTTCGAACAATTTATCAATTTTTTATAGTACCTAAGTTTCTCGACAATAACTCCCATATACCCAAACCTAAAATATTCAACGTATAAACAAACAACAAAACAATCCCCACCGTTACATTCTTGTACGTACGGCGGAACCTTAAAATTTAACTCCGGCAACGCCATCTCGCGCCCTTTACGTTCGTCGCCTTAAAAACCCAGACGGTCCTCTTTTGACAAATGGCCCGGAAGACCGGTAAACCCGAAAGGGTAAAATGAAAACCATAAATAAGGCGCCGGAGACGCGGCTTTACTATTCGTAACCTCCCTCGCCCGCCCCCTTTCCTCGGCCCTGGTCTCCCGCGACCCCTTCAATTAAGTTTAAGTTCGGATGGGTAACAGGTAGGGAACGCTGGCTCGGCGCTGAGACGCTCTCAGAGGTCAGGTCATTCGTTGAACTCCTCGAGCAGTTTGTCATTGAAATAATAATTCGGATGGAGAATGTGCATGTCAAAGAATAAACATTCGTTGTAGGGCGGGGCGGGATGATGAATGGGAGTCGATTTTAAGATGTACGCAAACTTCTCGTCTTTGTCCTGGAGGTTATCGCTGAGATTAATAGGTCTTGTGCTGATTGTAATAAAACTGTGTTACGTAGATCTGCAACACAACATTCTGTTTAGGATTTGCTAAGTAACTTTTATGTTGGCTACGTTGATTCAGAAAATGACTGACTGACAAAATGGCTACAAAGAAAAATGATGAAAGACGATGTTGCTAAATATACTGCTAGTTTATCAGGTTAAATGGAAAGTACCCGGTCTGACACATAGATGGCGCTACTAGAATTAAATCCATATGTTTTTAGTTAGCCCTAACACTCAAAAGATGCGTATATAAATTTTACACATTTTTATCCTAAATTAGTTTTTTTATTCAATATAATTCTCTTCGAGGGTGATACACATATTATAACCACCTTCCAAACTTTCGATACCATTATTGTAGGACGATTTGTCCTTTGCTTCAAAATAGGCCTCAGTTTCGGCGATCACCTCTTCATTCGACGAAAATTTATACCCGGCGAGCTTTTGAGATTCGAGAACAGGAAATAATCGCTGGCGGTCAGATTTGGAGAATACGGTAGACGAGGAAGCAATTCGAAGCCCAATTGGGTTTTTGCCATCGTTTTCACTGATATGTAACAGGGTGTATTGTCTTGGTGAACCAGCACTTTCTTTTTCTTCAAATGTGGCCGTTTTTTCGGTGATTTCGTCCTGTAAACGGTCCATTAACGCTACGTAATAGTCGCTGTTGATATTCTTTCATTTTTCAAGGTAGTCAATGAAAATTATTCTATGCGCATCCCAACATACAGACGCCATAACATTGCCAGCCAATGTTGCGTTTTCCTATGCTTTAGAGTGGGTTCATCGTGTGCAGTCCACTTAGATGACTGTCGATTGAATTTTGGAGTGAAATGATGGAGCCATGTTTCATCCAATATCACATATCGACGCAAAACCTCGGGATTATTACGCTTGATCACCTTCAAACACTTCTCCGAATCATCAACTCGTTGTTATTTTCGGTCAAAAGTGAGCTCGCGCGGCACCCACTTTGCACAGAGCTTTCTTATACCCAAATATTCGTGAAAGATATGATGTACACGTTCAGTTTATATCTTTAGAGTGTCTGCTTACGGTCATTCAAAATCATTTTGTGGAATTTTTAAATGTTTTCGTCGGTAACAACCTCCTTCCTGCCTTCACCATCTTCGGTGCTCATTTCACCACGTCTAAATTTAGCATACCAATCCTTGTTGATCTTCCTGGGGCAGTGTCCGGAAACTAGGCATCAAGCCAAGTTTTTGCTTCAACTGTATTTTTTCCCTTCAAAAAGCAATATTTTATCAACGCGCGAAATTCCTTTTTATCCATTTTTTTCACAATAATAAAAGTTGCTTCACTCAAATTGCTGTAATTCACAAACTAATGATCCGACAGCTGTCAAATGTATACACACATCTTTTTACGGTTAGGGCTAACTGAAAAATATGTGGATTTAATTCTAAGTAGCGCCATCTATGTGTCAGGCCGTAGACTTTTCAGTTGACCTGTTAGTATATCCTTATATTGCTATACGAGATACGTGTTATTTGAGCGGAAACATGTATCACTTCTGCGAAACAATATTTTTATGAAACCAAATACTGAACGGGAACGAGACATCCAACCGCTATAACGCGGATAGATACTGTTTGTGTTGCTCGGCGCGTTGTAACCGACAATCAGTACAACACAACGAAAAATAATGAGCGTCGTATTTCAAACTTTTCCACCTCTTTGTTTTATTCCAAGAATTAATTTGTCCGGGCCGTGGGGAAACTTTGAAACTATTCGTTGCGCGTGGTCACGCCGAATGAACGTAATAACAATCAAATTAGGTTAGGCGAAATCTGAATAATGGCAAATGCGCGCACTCGTTCTGAAGAAATATGAATGCAGGTCGGAATGTTTCTTTTACGAATGAAATATTATGAAACCTTTATGTGTATGTTTCCCGATCCGTCTTTTATTTATTAACATTGGGAACTATCGACTGAAACTGACTGTTTAGTAATTGACTACTTTTTACTATCGATTGTTTCAGTCGCTATTTTTGGTTCGACTGATTTTATTACCTTTCACCAGCGACTGTGTTCAGTCGCTATTTTCGGTCCGACTGATTTGGTTACTATTTACTATCGACTGTTTCAGTCGGGTACCTTTAGTTACTATTTTTGGATCTACTATTTTCATTCGACTGATTTTTAAAGTTCTGTCTCTGTCGTCCTAGTTGCGACCTTGACAAAAATGTACCCAATTTATGCTTACATAGATTTATATGTGATATATGTAGTTTTATGATTTTCTTTTTGGTAATTTGCTTGTAAACGACAATATATTGTATACTAATACAGCAGAATTCTGGGTAGATATTTTTCAAAATTGTTAATGTAATAGGGTAAGAAAATTAAAATGGAAAATAGTATGATATTTTGACTGTTTTTATGGCAATAATAGGTAATATTTCCATTACTCTCTTTTTTTTGATTTCTCTCGATTACAGAATTTATATCATTTAATTCAGATCATTTTTAATTATGTCACGGATTAGATTGTTCTATAATTAGATATATGGATAATTTTTGTATAATATTTGTAGTTTTATAGGTTTATGGTACTCCATTCCATAGAAAAATCCCATTTCGTTGTGCAGATCCACAGAACATTCAAATATATAAGTAATTCTACTTTGTTTAAACTTAAATTATAAATTGCATGATGTGTATTATTATTATTATAAACGTATTCAGTAATTATTTTTTTCCTTTTCTTTTTAAAAGTTAGTTTGTGATGGAATATGTACATCTCCGTCTTGCTTATACTACCGTTGGAAAATATAAACACATAAAATTTATAGAGGAAAGGATTCGTACATCTTCGTCTGACATCACGAATTGAAAAAAAAAACAGTCGTATCGTGCATTTAACTAAAAATAGTAATTACTATTTTCAGTCGCTTGTTTCGCAACTATCGACTCTTTCGAATATTTTAGGTGGATTGTTCCCAACCCCAATATTTATTCTTAATATTATTTACAAAAAAATCATTTTTCACACCTTACAGTAACTGAAAGAAATGGTTTTATTTATTTGTAGATATAATACAAACTTTCATCAAATCACTACTTCAGGAGGTAAATAAAAAAAAAAGATTGAACAAAACGAAATAATAAAAATATAATTAATATATGTCCAGCCATTCTATTTTTTAAAAACATCATATTACCCATCAATATCTTTTATAAATAAATATACACAAATTTGATTGATTTCATGTTGAGAAGTATACAATGAACATATTTTGAAATAATATATTTTATTTAAAAACATTATTAAATAAAATGAAATGATAAAAATAATTTCTATGTGCCTTTTTATTTTTATAATAACATTTTATTTAAGATCTCCAAGAACCATATAAATGATAATTAACATAAAAAAGACCAAAATCGTATGAAACCAAATGAAAAAGCCACCGCTATATATGAAAGTAGTGAAATTCTCTTAAAAATCTCCAAATATCTCCAACTATGATCGCTATTATTCTTGATCCACAAACCCCACTCCACAACTCGAACGATTAATGTATCATTTACTAGTCTAAAATGAATGGATTATCGTACTTTTGAGCTAACGTAACTTACTAAGCGAAGCGTACTTTTATTTAAAAAACAATAATTTATTTACCTATACTCATATAACATAATAATGCATAGTATTTTCCTTGTCATTAGATCATTAGGATGTTGTCGATAGTTTTAGATTTTGTTTATTTGATCCAGGTCTACTTTTGCTAGCAAATTTAATTAGTTCATAGTATCGCTGTATACTGTTCTTAAATCTTAGCAAAATGCTGTATAATTTCTTGTTATTTCACATTCTTCGACTTTCACTTTCAGCTCATATACTAACTCATACTCATACTCAACCACTAGATACCATTCTAGCTACATCTTAACTATAAAATAAAATTTAAATCATTACTAAAATATATTATGTTTAAAATAAATGTCTAATTATTACCAGTTACTACAATTCTTGCTGCTACTAGTCCAACCTCATTAATGACTTGACTACTTCCAACACAACAAGAAACGTTTTCTTCTCTCTTCTTGTTATGATTAAATTTTGACATATGTGTACACCTATTCGATGTCGTTGAAAATGATGTGTTATAAATTGGTAGCTAACATTCCCAATTTAGATAAAATTGATGCTCTTTGGATTTTATAACATTTAAAAATGTAACGTTACCTTCAGCATTTACCTTCGTTCTTCATTAATTTAAAACCAATATATGTTAAATCGCCAAGAATGATACAACAACTTAATTATTACTCCTATAGAATTACTAACGTAGCATAAAATCTAAATATTCTAGATTATTTGTTGTTTTCACTCAATCGACTATATGAATCGACTCGAAAGCAATGTATCGCCATGTGGAAAGGATAACCATGGAGTTCTTTCTATTATTTTCTAGTTTTTTTTATGCTATATAATGCGATTAACCAAATCCTAAATCATTTGTTAAGTAATATAATAATACTGCAACTGACCATATACTACGAACTGTGTTACAAGCTTCTGGCCAAACTTCCTAGACTAGGTTATTTCACAGCAGTATAATTCCTCCTTTGTTAGCACTACACCATGAACTGAGATTATTATGCCCGAAATTCACTGACTAGAAATATTTTTCAAGGTACGTCTGTTTCCTAATTGCAATAATTGATTGAAGGAGACTTTAAACAATTTCACTTCAACTTTGGTGATACAGCCTGATCCGGGATGTTTTTTCCAAAATTCGCTACACTATATTAAGGAAATCTTTGATTAACTGCATAATGATGATTGCTTCAACATCAACCTGTCTTCTTTTTGGAATATATACGTTACGTTAAATATATTTCATATAATATTATAAAAATTATTACGGTGATAGTATTTTTAAAATTTCTTTCGTAATATTGTATTAAGTTTCTTCAAATATTGTTTATTTCGCGTCGATACCCTTACCGACGATATCCCATCAGCCACTACAAAAAAAACCTAATATGTTTTATACAAAAAGAAAGTTGCACACTTTACCGTAGGACCTTAGAAAATTTGTTCGGAAAGAATCGGGAACTTTTTCAATTATTCGAGCTGCTGAAACCATACACCGCTATCTAATTTGCTTTTTTTATTTTAATATAATCCGCGGTAACGATTATACGTATGTAAGCTGTGGGAAAGTTTTATTAATAAAGCTCGAGTTCGAACGGGCGAGGAGAAATAAAGTTTTGTTAATATTGATCAACTATTACATATATCTTTCTTCGGTATATTAAAAATATGCCATAAAAGTGAAGTTTTACTTTTTCGCTTTGATGGGTGTCATCATTTCGCGACTATATAATACGGTGTTGATCTAAAGGGGACGATAAATAATAAATTAATAAAAAAATAAATGAAATTAATTACACAAACTGGGGCGTTAAAAGAATAAATAGTGTATATGCAATTTAAAAATGAACACATATACATGACTATAAAGACAACTATAACGAAGTAGGGACTCCATCCAGACAGCACACATCATCATCCATACCGAAGTGGTAATGGTTATTTGGTCAGTAACTCTAAACTTCGGAGAAAATCGACTTCTCGTTGAAATCCGAGGAGTCTGTATTTTCTCCTGTTAAGGCATTTCTAAATTTTGCAGCCCATACTTAGTTCTAATCTGGGTGAGCCGTGGACAGCCATTCGATATGTGGTAGATTGAAATAGGAGCATGGTGACAAAGCTCACAGTGAGCAGGCGAAGAAATGACCTATGGCCGGAAGGGTCGGAACGCGAAGAGAGGAGAAAAAATCAGCTTTAACCTCAAAGAGCCTATTATGGTTGGACTCCTGGGCCAAACAACGTTGTATCTCGCTTTTTGTGAAACAAAATAAGATTGGTATAAGGTCGGTATGGACACAAACATCCGGTGACGGGGAGGGGAGATGAGATTGCCGATTTAACCGCACTATTCGCGCAATAATTTCCCGGTATACCAACGTAAGAGGGGATCCACAGTAAACTTGTCCTCATCCCATTCAGACAGTACAGATAATTGACAGTGAGTTGGTGACCAAGGTATGGTTGAACTTCTATTCCAGGAAACAATCGAGAGCATTTCGGGAGTCGGTCAAGTACGGACAATTGATTCTTTAGCAAAATAATTGTTTTATGAAATAAAACAGCGAACCCTAACTATTTCATAAACCATTTATTAAACTACCACCTATTTGGATATACAACCAATCTACACGAACTTATTTGGTATTATTTTTAACTTTAGCTTTTGTTTAGTTTTATTTTAATTTAGGAAATAAATAATGATCTATTAATCCCACACTAGCCTTGCTGTTTAGTAATGTAAGTACTATAGAACAGTAGTTATAAATTAGTTTACAGTTTAAGATTGTACAACGTGGGGTAAAAGACACGCTACCTTTTTGATTGCCCATAACTTGGCTCAAAGAAAATATAAGTTTGGTTTTTACAAAACGTTTATTTGGTCTTTTTTTTACATTTTTTGTTCGTTATGGTTGAAAAATTATATCGGCTAAATAGTGAGCGCGACTCGCTACACAACTTTCTGCTCTTTTTAGGACATTTTTCATGACATCCTGCAACATCTGAGTCTGAATTTCTTCAATTCCATAACGAATATTGTCTTTACGATGTTGAACCGTTTGGGGCTTATTCACATAAACTTTTGATTTCAAAATACCCTATAAGAAAAATCTCGTGCTGTTAAATCCGGAGATCTGGCTGGCCATGCTAAATCGCCACTTCGCGAAATTTGTCTTAAATTTCGAATCATGTCTTGGTACCGTTCAGCAGTAGCAGTAACAGCAACACCTTGCTCATTTTCAAAAAAATAGGGACCAATGATGTTTTCAGCATGAATACCACACCATACAGTTGTTTTTAGTGGACGCTATGATGTTTCGTAAATTATTTGAGGATTCTGTGTTTCCCAAAACCGAATGTTCTGTTTATTTACGTTTTCCATGAGACCTGAGAAGAAAATTAGCTTCATCGTTCATTATCAATTTAGACAAGAAAATTTCAGTTTCAACAGGCATCCTTAGGATTGCATTACTGTACTCAACTCGTTGATCAAGATCTCTCGGTAACAATTTTTGGACTAATTGAATTTTGTACGGGAATATTCTCCAATCAGTTTCCAAAAGTCGCCTTAAACTACGTTCAGAAATGTATAAATGGGAGCAACGTCTCTGAATTTATGTTTCTGGAGATTCTGCAACACCATCGCGCACCAGAGCCACATTTTCAGCGCTACGAGACGTCGTCCAGAACGAGGCTCCTCTGCTGTCGTACCGTACTGTTAAACATTCGGATGTAAACGATAAATTGTGGTTTTATGAGGCATTGGACGATTAGGATATTTTTGACACTATTTCCGCTGAGTGGTAATAATGGAACGATTATTTTCAACTAGCGACCCGCCCCGGCTTCGTACGGGTGCAATGCTGATACTAAATTAAATACACTACAGAAAAAATATGAACGTTGTATATAAAAACATAGCGGCCCGCTCCGACTTTGCACGGGCATAAAATATATATGCCTATGTCACTCAATGAAAACATGATTAAAATCGATCCAGTATTTTTGGTTCATTCATTACTGCCCTTGGCCTGCACGCATTAAATTTGGAGTAAAACAATTCCTCTTCCCCTATACTTACTATGAAGATTTCCTGCTATCTTTGGAATATCTAAATTCATACAATTTTTATTACATTACACATTTTTAAACGCAAATTTTAAATTTGTAATATCTCCGAAAATATTTGTTTAATTTACATGCTGTAAGGAACCATATTGATCTATATTAATTGCACACTGTATTTAAGGTACTTAATTCGATAAGGATTAATGCCGTATTGCTTAAAATAGCTTCGTAAATAAGCCATTTTCTCACGTAAAAAGTAAACAATAAAAATGGTTAATGTGGGTTATCCCTAAAAGATAAACATATACCATCGCGGACTTTTTTGTAGACCTTTTTATGGTGTACAATACTGTAGTACATTAATTTGATCTAACTCGTAGGGTTAGGCAGCGTGTTTGCTAATTGCTAAATAAGCCTAAAAAAATAGGTTAATTTACGACATCACGTTAGAAACCTCTAAAATTAGCAATGTTGCCTTAGTATATTATGCATGTATTATACATATAAACCTTCCTCTTGAATTACTCTATCTACTGAAAAAAACCGCATCAAAATCCGTTGCATAGTTTTAAATATTTAAGCGCACATAGGGATATAGGGACAGAAAAGGCGACTTTGTTTTATACTATGTAGTGATATATATTGTCAATATTTCTGCTCGTTCTTGTATATATTAATGCTCATATATTGGACGTCTACACAACCATTGGGTTGTGTAGACGTCAATTTCGCTTTAACCATTGGGTTAAAGCGAAATTGAGATAAGCGTCACATAACCAAGATGGCGTGCAATCAAAATGGTAGCGGGACTTTTGCCCCACCTGTTATTAACCATACTTAATGTAAAATGTAAGTGATGCGAAAGAATATTTCTGAACTACCTTATTGAAATTGACAAAATATCCTCTATTGAAAATATGCTCTTTATATACCGGACAATTTCAAACAATTATCACAAATTAAAATATAATTAACATTTTAATTAACCTCTTGTTTGTTGAACAAACCAAAGCGATTTAGTTTATCTCTTTCATCTGTTGTTGCAACATACTTCATAATTCATAATTGTTTCAGAATGAACAAATTAATTTTTAATATGAGAGGCAAATGAGCAACGAAACTGCCTTGGAAGCCTCGTTATATTTTTGCCCGGCGAAACTATTTTGCCGCGAAGATGTAGGAAATTACCTGGATCTAAAACGGTTACATTAAAATGGATAAAGCCTCAGTTCGCGTCTTAACTAATTATGTTCCCGGTCCCGAACGCAGAAAAGTGATTGCAGAACTTTCCACTGAACAAAGTTCCAACAGGTTAAAATCTTTGGAAATTATTTTCTATTTTGCCGGAAGTTTGTTCGGTCAAACTTATTTATAACCGACTTTTAGTGACCACATTATTTATTAATTGTCGTGTTATCTTGAACGTGGTAAGATTGAACGAGACAAAGAAGATCATAAAATGGTGATGACTTAAGAAAAACTTTATTTTAGTCATTTATTGATAAGAACATTGGTATATATCAAGCTATTATCCATCATTTTCTATAATTTTTTCTAGTTTTTCTGACATCATGGGGATACCGTATCGATTTTGGTTTATCAGTGTATTCGTTTTTGCACTACCATAGCATTTCGAAACTGTGTACCAACCAAGCTAAGACGTCGGCTAATATCTGCAGTAATATTTGTATTGGGTATATATAAATATATATATATATATATATATATATATATATATATATATATATATATATATATATATATATATATTGACTATTATAAGATCATAAATATATTGATTTATAATATTATTATATGATTTGAAAATAAATTTATTTCATACAAAATTTCAATATTCGATATAGTAAATCAAAAACCAATTAGAAGCTCTACCAAATATTGTCACTTACCGTTTCCTAACCATTATTTTCTCATTCCAACGTTTACGTTCTCTTAGCGCGCTTTGGTTTTATTTGAATGGATGGATTTTATTTGGGTAATGACTGAAACGGAAATAATAATTTTCAAAAGAATACAGTTTAGGATTGAAGTGAACGTGCACTCCAGACACACTAACCATAAAATCTTGTTAGAATAAAGGATGTGATTGTTTGACACTTGCTGAAAGGTTTGAATTTGATTGAATTTTCTTTGTATTTTGAGAATATATGGTCGTTCAGCGAGTACAGTTCAAAGCCCATTGAAAAATATACTGATTTCATGCATACTTCTATAAATAAACTAGTCTTATTACATATTATACGAAACATAATTCTCTATATTATTTAATCGCTGAAAAAAGAACAACATTATACAGGGATTCATATACAGAATAAACTCTAATACATTGCGTCAAAATAGAACTTGGTATAAATTATAATAAAGGTAATATTAAACAACTTTTATACCTAAGTACGTTGAATAAAACTGTTCTAGTTGCAGATATTGCAAATACTTTAAGAAGCAGTAACTTGTTAAAGAAACGAAAGTAATAGGTTGTTAAAAGAAACGTCACGGAAAAGAGACAGAAAAGTGTATCTGGTATAAAAATAACATGTCATTTTTAGTTTTTAAAACTAACTATGTTTTTAATAGTTAACAGAAATATTTATAATACCTTAAAATAACTTTACACTCTTGAACAAACCTGTCAAATTTGAAAATAACACATTGTATTAATTTAAATAAACAAATCTCATAAAATATAGTTTATTTCAATATTATGCTAATATAAATGTATTTTATATATTATTAAGTTAATAATATCTCATTTTTCTTTGACAACATGGAAATGTTGGTAGATTAGAATTATTATTAATGTACATTTAATGTTTATATAATGTTCGGTATCCAACGCCGAATCTCATTCGTTGTCCTTCCTTGGCTCAGTCTGTACACATCATTATGGTATCAGGTAACCATACCATAATATATATGAAAAGCCATATGTTCCAAATTATTATTACAAATCCGAACCGAACTTATTGATGAACCTATTTTAATGCATCCGAATGGTTTGATAATATGACCGGCTAAACTAATTCTTAAAATAATGCGCCAAGAATCCTGAAATACAGCGCTCGTTATTTCGCGCTGCACTACGGCTTTTGGCCCAGTATAAAATACGACATTACGTGGAATTACATAAATATAAAATATCTGCATTAGAGTGGTAAAGGCTTACATCTCGTTGTATCTAATTGTACTGCTTTAGTGAACCGGAAAAATAATGGCGCCTGTTTTACAAGCAAAAACCATTTATATTTGCAAGTATTTTTTGTTTTATTTGTTTTTATTGACTGATTTCTTAATAAACAAATTAATAACGGCATTATATATATATATATATATATATATATATATATATATATATATATATATATATATATATATATATTTTTTTTTTTTTTTTTTTTTTGATAACTTTTTTATTATGTGGCATTAAAAAAATACAACATACAACCCTAAATGTTCAGTTTTTATCACTAACTCCTGTTTTTTAATAATGATTTTAATAATTTTATCATTTTTATCCCGTTAAAGTATCCCTCCGTGTGTCTACCGGTGTCACTTCTCACCCAGTAAACAGCACGGAGTAGAGATGACAACGAAGGTGGTCTCCTGTTTCTCTCAAATAATAAGCCTTCTCTCACTCTCTCTACAGTTTTCGGCTCTTATTAGTGTTTATGATTTAAACATTTTTGCTGTCTCAGTATAACTCTCATATCAAATATATACTCAAGTAACTTTGATATTAATTTATTAATAAGTAATATTATTCAATATAATTTATTATTAATAACTAATAACATTATTAATTTTGAGTTTAATTCGTACGATCAGTTAATTATTTCATTTCTACACAATCATTGA
Organism: Rhynchophorus ferrugineus; assembly: GCF_030347505.1. NCBI lineage: Eukaryota > Metazoa > Arthropoda > Insecta > Coleoptera > Curculionidae > Rhynchophorus > Rhynchophorus ferrugineus. The sequence goes on along the minus strand of NW_027472582.1, from coordinate 5,790,744 downwards.
ATTGCAAGATGCTGTTGTTGAATAAATATTTCTCAATGTACACACGAATTACATACATCTCGAGTGACTTGCAGAAAGAGCAATATTAGCGCAAGAACGCTAGTGGACGTTGACATTTTGAATCTGACGATGCAACAGTTATTGCCAGCGGACTTGGCATCATATAAATCTATTGATACATTTTGCGATGCCACTGAAGCTGTAAATTTTCCAACAAAGTTTTTGAATTCACTGGATTTGCCAAGCCTGCCACCACATAACTTATAATTGAAGGTTGGATCTCCAGTTATTTTGCTTCGTAATTTGAATCCGCTACGGCTGTGCAACGGTACGCGACTAGTCATTAAACATTAATGAAAAACGTTATCGAAAACACCATTTTAAATAGCAAGTTTCGAGGTGAAAATATATTAACACCACGAATATATATTATACCCACAGATGTGCCAATTCAATTTAAGCATATTCAATTTCCGATTAGATTGGAATTTGCAATGACTATTAATAAATACCAAGGCCAAACAATGTCTGTTTGTGGCTTAGATTTGAACACACCATGTTTTTTACACGGACAAATATACGTTGCATGCTCTCGAGTGGGTAAACCATCAAGTTTGTTGTATTAGCTAAAGACGGACTAATTAGTAAACGGACGACGATCAGTCGATAGTTCCCAACACTAGTGTAAATTAATTGACCACCTAATGACTAGACTCGTAAACAATGGTTGGTAACTCAAATGTTGGTAGGAGCACTGAAATATTTGGGCCTGCCCATTGCGCAAAAGAATGCAGGGATTCATTATCAGTTAAGTTGATCAACGAAGCAAGACTTAGTTGATTAGTACTTTTATGACATTAGTACGGCGATAGAGATAATTCTTGTAGGAAAATCCTTTAAAATTAATTCACGTACATACATTTCCTTATTTTTTCGCCATGGTATACATTATTAAATCAAAGCAGATTTGTTCAGAAGGAAATGTTACTTTTAATGTTAATGGCACTAATTTACAAAACAGATTATAATTGTTCGTAATTTCTGGGCCTTCGCTATTAAGGAATCCCCGTAAATTATTTTTTAATTCGGACGAAATTTTAAAATCAAAAACCGCTAATTAGAACGGGCGGTGAAAGGAGATGCGGAGCCTCCGATGACCTGAATTTGAATATTGTATATTCATAAGATGTATTCCTGATTGGGGATTTTCATTTATTGCTGTTGCATTGGTTTCGGTTTTTTCTTGGGGTATTGTAGGTTTTTTAGTTTATAGTCTTGCAAATTGGATATGGAGAATGATATTGGCGTTTTTAATGTCATCTTGTTACAAATTTTGCTTTATATATAAAATATTTCATTATGTAAAAATCATATTTCTGCCTGGGGCTGTAACAAAATTACAAGTGGCTGTCTGTATTTTATATTTTACTATATACATACAATTTAGCTTAATACCTACCTTAACCTGTTTATCTATTTACAATATTAGACCGACTTCAAAGTAAAATCAATTGGTAGTCGTTAAAATAATATTGTAAATAGATAAATAGGTGTAGGTAAGTATTAAGCTAAATTATGTGTATATAGTAGAATGTAAAATGCGTGATGTAGTTACTTTAAATAAGGTTTGTGTTTATTTTTATTTAGTTATTACGATTATTATGTAGATATTTTATTTTAAAACGATTTTTTTGTGTTAAAAATTTAAGTTTGATTATTTTTAATTTTTAGTGAATTCCTTATTTATTTTTTTCTGTCAATTTTGTTTTCTTTTTTTTTTTTCGTCAGTTTCAATTTCTTTACTAAAAATATTGTATTTCTCTCATTTTAGCATTAGATATATAATCAATAAATTACGCTTTTGTTCTATTAAGTATTACAATAGATAGCCCAAGTAAAATTGAAGCCCGTATGAGGAGAAATATGAATTAAGAAATAATGGTTGAAAATAATGAATGTTTCAGGCCCTGGGGTTCGCTACCTAGCTGGTTTGACAAATGTTTAAATCGGATTTCTTTGTTTTGTTCTCAATTTTCATGCTGCATTCATCATAGTTTCGGATGAAATAATGTTTGGTGACTGAGTGAACGCGCAAATATGCTTTTTAGCTTTAATGGGCAGTGTTTTACCAGAAAAAAATATGCTGAACACTACTCATTCTAGCTTAGAAAACAGCTAAGAAAAATAACTCAGATTAGTTTAAGAATAACATATGCCTTGTACAAAACAATAATATATTATTGTTTTAAGTGAAACATTAGGCGCATAACATTTATGCTTTATCAATAACTTATACAAAGAGATAAACAAACACTTTTTCAATTCAAGGGAAGTTCTTGTTATGAAAGTTTAATTTTGTTAAATTTAATATATTAAATCTATTTTTATGAATTTATGAAATTTTAAAATGATATTTTACTTTTATACTTCACATATAAATGAAAGTTAATTTGAAAGCTATAAGGTTTAACAAATACACAAAAAACTTTTAAGTGCTTAGCCACAAAGAATAATTAACATTGATATTTTTCTCCTATTATAACTGATACTAGTACAACGCAGGAAATAAAATATATCTTAAAAACTAAACGACCACCACGTGTTTGAACAATTGCTAGTAACTTTTAACATAATTGATATTAATACAATTTAGTATTTTAACCACTCTCTAAATTCTTTGGAAATTCCAGACCCTCAGCCTAATTTCTTTATTGGCCTATGATGCCCATCGTCGAAATTCCAAACTGTACATTGTCCCAAAACTATTCCTCTATCTCCTCCGGATAACGACATATATATAAAACCATTAGGAAGATTGGGCTATAAATTAAAATTACCGTTTATTATTTTATGTATTTTTAAAATACAAAATTATCATAAATTTACGGAAAAATTATAAAATTGTTTTTACTCTTCCTCTGACTTTTAACTTCTTCTAATCTGTTTAACTATATAATCGTTTCAGAATATATTTACAACTCAGGATATTTTTTTTATTCCAAACTGTATGGTGGCTGCAACTATAACTCTGATAATTACAAAATTATGAACAGGAATACATTTATATTACTTTATTGTTTAAAATTCACATTCGTGGCTGTTTAATACAGTCCTCCTACTTTTGCGATAGTCCCGGGTTCGAATGCCTGCTGGGGCATGGATATACTTTTTGTTTATGATCGTAATTGTAAATGTCTTTTTTTGCAACAGTGGAACATTCGCCAAGGAATAACCATCGCTCGCCAATAACCAGACTGGGTCAGATCGGATATCTTCTAGAATGGTCTTTAAGTAGGTCACTCGCCAGTCGGCAGGCTTAATGCCGAGAACTGTGGTTCGGAACCCACGTTAAACATTGATCGATTAATCCTCGTTGGTAGAAGGAAGACCCTAAAATATATAAAAAAGACTTAAATATATAAAAGAAATATATTGGTTATTTGAAATGTATCAGCAATTGTTTGCTGCTGTACAAGCAAATAATAAATCCTATATGGACCGATGGACGCACGCAACACAAGTATTTCAGAACAAATTCCTGAGAAGTACTGTGGATACAATAAGAAACTAAGAATATTTACTTCCAGTGAGACCTTATGATTGCAAGTGTCATAGAGGATATCAAAAGTTTTGCAACAAGACACGATGAAAGACTTTACTCCATGTTAACATTGAAGTGCTTGAACCCTTGGATGACACTGAACTAGAACGCAGGCTCAAGGGAACCAAACCGTGTAAACTTGTATAGTTGTGCGACTAAATCATATACACACTGAAAAGTGTTACTAACCTTCATTTGAATTTATTGTCGTTTATTAGATACTAACTAATGGTTAAGGCTAAGATGAGATTGTTGGGCAGACATATAGCAATATTTTTTGGCAAACTATGGCTGTTTGATCAGCTAGTGTTTTGAATATAACGCAAACATGAAACCTTATCAAAACATATTTGTACGCTCTATAACATTATTTTCGGAAGTATCAACATAATCTTATAATTAAGTACCACTAAAATATTATTTGAACCGCAGAAAAATGCTGACGGCATTTTCTTATCGAAACATCACTAAATTTAATATTTATTAATAACTAGCGACCCGCCCCGGCTTCGCACGGGTGCAATGCTGATACTAAATTAAATACACTACAGAAAAAATATGAACGTTGTATATAAAAACATAGCGGCCCGCTCCGACTTTGCACGGGCATAAAATATATATGCCTATGTCACTCAATGAAAACATGATTAAAATCGATCCAGTATTTTTGGTTCATTCATTACTGCCCTTGGCCTGCACGCATTAAATTTGGAGTAAAACAATTCCTCTTCCCCTATACTTACTATGAAGATTTCCTGCTATCTTTGGAATATCTAAATTCATACAATTTTTATTACATTACACATTTTTAAACGCAAATTTTAAATTTGTAATATCTCCGAAAATATTTGTTTAGTTTACATGCTGTAAGGAACCATATTGATCTATATTAATTGCACACTGTATTTAAGGTACTTAATTCGATAAGGATTAATGCCGTATTGCTTAAAATAGCTTCGTAAATAAGCCATTTTCTCACGTAAAAAGTAAACAATAAAAATGGTTAATATGGGTTATCCCTAAAAGATAAACATATATCATCCCGGACTTTTTTGTAGACCTTTTTATGGTGTACAATACTGTAGTACATTAATTTGATATAACTCGTAGGGTTAGGCAGCGTTTTTGCTAATTGCTAAATAAGCCTAAAAAAATAGGTTAATTTACGACATCACGTTAGAAACCTCTAAAATTAGCAATGTTGCCTTAGTATATTATGCATGTATTATACATATAAACCTTCCTCTTGAATTACTCTATCTACTGAAAAAAACCGCATCAAAATCCGTTGCATAGTTTTAAAGATTTAAGAGCACATAGGGATATAGGGACAGAAAAGGCGACTTTGTTTTATACTATGTAGTGATTTTATTTGTCCATGGTGATCGATCTTCGGGAACCAGTAGCCCTCGACAAAAGGTGAATTTATTTTTGCAATATTAATATTGACGATCGCCGGCTGTTTGTCTACGTCTAGATCTTCCTGATGAAACCAAAGGGGCATGAGTAACAAAGCTCCGCCCTCTTTATTGATAAAAATAAAAAGGGTTGCAGGTTTCCAACGATATAGAACTGTATGCTTAGTACGAGGGGGCTATAAATGTGTATTCAGAACAGATTGGGGTATAAGGATTGAAGGGGGACGCGTGCCAAAAAAATGCAATTTAATGTATAGATATTGCTCGGAAGTTAGGACAGTATAAAAGAGATAAAGCGCTATATGGCTAATGCGGATGTAGTATTTGAAGGGATTTTTGCCAAAGTGGGGGCTTTCGTTAAACCCGGCGAGATTAGACTCAATAGGGTTTATATTGACAAAAGATTTCGGTGCAGAGATAGATAATCTTTTTTATATGGGTTCCCGTCGAAACTTAAGAACTGAAATTAAAATTCTAAACCGCTTAAAATATTTTTTGCCATTTCCATTAAATTTACTAAATTCTAATTAATATTAAGCGTTATGCGTTATAATGTTGAACAATATATCATTAAATATATTTTATATCTTTAATATTACTATTTATATCTATTGTCTCCCTCCTTCTTACAATTATTAAGGGGGTATTCTAGTTGAGAGGAATACATTTTAGGTATTTTTTAAAATAAAATGAAGATAAAAATTCGACATCTTTACTGCCAATGTATTTAAGAGATATTTATAAATGTATAAATAATAGGCTGATGAAGTAGGGTCTTCCTAATAAACTTTCATAGTAACATGAATCTAAAAAAAGAAAAATCGTAATCTAGAATCTTAATCATGATGAAGACTTCACATTAAATTAACATCGGTAAGTGCTTGAACTCTTGGATGACACTGAACTAGAACGCAGATTCAATAGAACCAAACTGTGTAAACTTGTATACTTGTATGACTAAATCGTGAAAACATTGAAAAGTGTTACTAACCTTTATTTTAATTTATTTTCTTTTATTAGATACTCACTTATGGTTAACTGAGAATTCTTTAAGTACCTAGTATTCAGTGACTATACAGAAAATTATAAGTTAGTCGGCAATGACTTCTTATAAAAATGCAAAAATATAATAATAAGGACAAGAGGAGCTTGTAGGGCAAACATATAGCAGTACTTTTTGACGGAACTACGTCCGTTTGATCCGCTAGTATTTAGAATATGACGCAAACAAGATTCTTGTTATTCTCCAAATTTGTTAGTCTATGTTGGAATTAAATTTTTGTTTTTCTTTCGTAGCCCCGATATAGCGAATACATCAGTTTGTTCTTTCTACAAAGAATGTATAATATAATTTTACGAGATCATACTATTCTTAATTGTTTTTTTATCCAAACTTTTCATAACTCTTTAATATTCGAACAATACGGTATTAACAAAAATAACACAAAATCGTAATTAACGCTGCTTATTAGAATTAAATAATTTCGTTTAATGTTTTAACACACTCAAACCTATTATTAATAATATTAGTTGTGCAGATTATTGACAAAGTGGCGCTGATAAGGAATGATTCCTGGTCCCAGTACATCCGAAACATTATTAACTGAAAAAACCTAGCCAATAACTACAGTATCATCCACATCACCGATAACAGCTCCGGCAATTATTTCGGCCAATTTAATAGGACAAAGGATCGGAAAAAATCAAACGTCGAACGTTTTCACGGCCCTAATTCATAGCCTGGGGGACGTTGTCATAACTGTGGCTCATTCCACGAATGGCTCGCATATTATCCCGAGCGCTGCAGCCACTCCAAGCGGCGAGGTGCATCCGTAATTATAAAAAAATGAAGCGCGCGTCCCGAAAAATGGACGTATTAAAAGCGGAGACTAATTAAAATACGAGGATCGGATGCACCAAAGTGGACTAAATTGAAAATTTCAATTATAATTTTTTTGGTCCCGCCGTTTGATCTGGCTAGGATTTAGAATTACTTTTTGACTAAATTTGAATCAAAACTAACGTTGGGAACTATCGACTGAAAACGGCCGAAACAGTTGATAGTCGCAAAACAGTCGATAGTCAAAAAAATAGCGACTAAAAATAATAATTACTATTTTCAGTCAAATGCATGGTTCGACAGTTTTTCTCCATTTGTGACGTCAGACAAAGATGTACGAATTCTTGTCTGTATAAAATGTGAAATAGGAAAGGACCTACAATAATATTTTATAATAATTTACAATACCAAATCCTGCTTTTTTAAATTTGGATCTGAAAATGTGGATTTCCCGCATATCGTATTCATTTCTAAAATTGCCAGTCTTTTATTGATGACATCTAATAGACAATTTTGTAATTTTTCCCCATTCACTTGTTAAAATCCTGGATTTGATGGAATATTGCAGTCCTCTTATTAACGGTATAATTAAAGACATCGTTAGGATATCTTTCACCAGATAACTCGGTGATCATTATTTCAATGGGTTTTAAAAGTTGAACACATTCTGTTAAGATAGTCCATTCGTTAACAAATAAAAATTGTGGTGCTCTTCTTAATAGCCAACAAAATATGAAAGTAGGGATTTCCTATCAGAAAAACCTATTATGCCAGTCAAAAGTATCTCACTACTTATCGTTTACAATTTAATTTTTTTGCCCTCGAAAACTAGCGTTCCAAAATGCTGCTATATTAATTTACAATATATAGTTATTCACAAGCAAACTACAAAATAAACATAAAACCACATATATTACATATAAATCTTTATATAAGCATAAATTCGGCGCATTACTTTCAAGGTCGCGGCTAGGACGGAAGGCCAGATCGTTAAAAATCAGTTGAATGAACTAGTAGAACTGAAAATAGTAACTAAAAGTAGATGAGTGAAACAGTCGATAGTAAATAGTAATAAAATCAGTCGGACCGAAAATTGCGACTGAAAACAGTTACTAGTAAAAACAGTCGAACCAAAAACAGCGACTGAAATAGTCGATAGTAAAAAGTAGTCAATTACTGAACAGTCGATAGTCGACTTCAGTCGATTGTTCCCAACACCAATCCAAACTAATTTATCTGCGGCCGTGACATAGTTTTTCTGTTGAGTTTTTTTTTTAATAAATAATATAGTTTTTACTGCATTCATTTTTAAATTAAAAAACTCATAGTACATATATTACAACTATAGTCCACCCAAAATAACCATGACTACACATCATCACGACGTCGAACTTATTGCCTACTGCAGTTTGAAAATTCAGTTTACTATCACATATTTTGTGATTCTATATACTTTGTAGATGGCTAAAGGATTAATCTGATGTTTGTGTTAAATAATATGAAAATAAAACTTATTTGAAGGCTATAATAAAGGTAAGAATGAAACGTGATCACACTTGTATATGTTTATATTTATAGTTCTAATATTACAGATATTTGAATATATTAACAAAAGGTGTCTAAAGGAAATGTCAGGCATTTTTAAAATAATGCGATTGTCATAATAATATGTTAAGATTATAACATAAAATTATGAATGTGGGACTCTAAGATACAATCCTTTACAAGTACTGAACAATATTACGAAGTTTAAGCACTGAGATGTGTGACAAGGACTGTCGAATGGGGTACCGCTGGACATGTAAAAATTTGTTTTTATTTGTATAATTATCAAAACCCTGAAGACAGTATAAAGGGTGTAGTGTCTGACACTTTCATGCTGTCAGTTATTTTGGGAAGAGAAGCGGGCATTTTACAGACATTTTCATTATTAAACCTTCGACCAGCAAAGTCAAATACATCCGCAATGTTGCACATTTTGTTGATCAACTAGCCAGTGATCAACTAAAAAATCAGCTTAATAACTTTGATATGAAAAATGTACGTAATATGAGTATTAATTTTATAAGGTTGGGTCGGTCATAGATTCGGAATCATATACACATTAGATGTCAAATTCTGTAAATGACGGCTCTACCCAATTTTCTTAATATTCAATAATATTCAGGAATTAACCAGATATAATTTATATGTTATATAAGGTAGTGGTTTTTAGTGGATATATCTTCATAGAAGTTCCACCTTTTAATTATTAAAACTGTGGAAAGAGTTAAATTATCACTTGTTCTAAAACATACTTCTTTATGCTGTTAATCTACTTGCAAAGAATTTGTATGGTTGTTCTTATTCTTTGTTTATATTATTTAATTTATTTCAATAAATTTTGTTAGATCATATATATTTTTTCGATATTTCTGTTTTATTTATATGTTCTGAACAGTTATATAAGCCAAAATAAATAATAAATCATAAATTTTTGAATCTTATGATATACACTTATTTCATACACTTTCTACTGACTACATGTTTCTTATATTACTTAACAACGCCTTTTCTTTCTTTTTTACCTTTTATTTAATCTTTTCATATATCTGCAACATCAGAAATTTATAAATATAAACTTATAAAAATATAAAAAGTTTAAACAGCGGTTAACACGATCTGTCAAAGGATTAGGGTCTGGAAAATTCAGCTTAATAGCTAATTATTCAGCTAATTATATCACTCGATTGATGCCCAATTCCTCAGGCAGAATCACCTAAATATCTCGGGATAAGTCTCGATGGTAGGTTAAAATTAGATAAAAAGCAAAGCAGATTAGGTTCAAAATCAAGCTACTGTATTTATTAGTCGGAAGATACTCTCAACTTCACCTAAAATCAAAGAGATTGGCTTATCTGCCAATCATAAAGCCAATATGGACCTATGGAGTAAAAATGTGGGGTTACACTAAAACATCAAACCAACTGGTAATACAACGCAGCCAAAACTAAGTTCTACGATTAATTACCAATTCTTATCATTACGTAATCAACGAAGAAGAGCACTATGACCTCGAAATCAGTTGTATGTTCGATGTGATTCAAGATCTCGTATTAAAACATGAAATAATGTTGCTAAATCACAGCAATGTGGAAACAGTACAGCTCTTGGACAACAGGCAGGGAAATTAGATGATGAAAGTGAACCAAAATACACGAACTTGTTTAGTCTATAACCGTCTTAATAAGTCTTGTTTATGTTTTAATGCAAGTGCAATAGAACAGTAGCAATAATATATCTAATGTAAAATGTAATTAATATAAAAAAAATCGTATAGATTTAAAAAATATGTAAAAAATCATTTCTAGATGTACTGTTTAAAATTCGGTTATGTGGAGTTACAGTAATTATTAGGAATTGTCCGAATAATATATTTTAGTCTCGAAGCGGTAACAATAAACCTGCGGCACTTGAAACAATATAAATCGGTGCGATCCTAGGCAGTGTCCCTGCGAAATATTTCACGGAGGATTATCGAAAGGCAGGGCGGCATAAATCGCCATTATTGGCCGGCGCCCATAAATTTTTATTTGTATTGTTTTCTATAAAAGGCCGATTACAGACCATTCAAGATGCTATCGTGCTTCGTCGTTTTTTTTTATGGGCCAGGCTCGAAATCGACGATCTTTATGGCGATTATGCCGAAAACGTTCGCACAAAAAAATCTCGGGTTATGATCGGGACCAAATTGAAACGACTCTATTGAATCGAGGTTTGAAAAGTCGCGGTTTAACGGACGGGGGCGTCGCTGGTTTTTGATGAATTATAACGCATCTTTATTTGATATTGTGACTGTTCTGGCTATCTAATATTCTTCAACATGCAATAAATAGCTAGAAAAATGTTCTTACTTTCTAGTTTATAGGTAAGTTATATATAGTCTATTCAAAGTTTTTTAGTAATGCGTCATGGATATTTGTGACGTCGAAACATTGCAATGTTGCGGCATCAACTCTGAGTTTCAGTTCAGTTTTACTTTGACATACAAGAAAATTCTAATCTAAGTAAAACAATTGAACAAAAATGTTATCAATTATAATTTATTTTAACATTATAGTATAGTTAAAAACACACAAATCATAAATTAAATCAAAAACTTAAAAAAATTAAACAATAAAATCACTTACAAATTGAAGAATAATATGGATGATGACGAATCTTGACCATCTTGATATTGGCTCTATTCGAGATCAAATATACGAAATCTATAAGAACAGTAAGTACACAAACTATTTTATCGATATAAACATAATTTATTAAAATTATTTTAGAGAAAATTATCTGTCTAGAAAGCATACATAAAAGTGTTAGGGACGTGCAGCTTTTGGAAGGATGTAAGACATCCTTTCATACAGTCTTACAGGGCAGAGGGTTTAGATGGTGTAAAAATAACCCTCGGAGAGGTTTAATATGATATCCAGATATTGCCATAAAAACAATTCAATTTTTAAAGACATAAAATAAGACCAAGGGAGATAAACTATTTGCATGTGGGTATCTTGATGAAACGTGAATATTTCAATGTGGTTCATTGTAGCAATCTTAGCAAGACAGTAACAAAAAAAGTGTAAAGACAACAAACATTGATGGAAAAAGCTAAAAGTTACAATAGTATTCGATTAGATTTTGTTGGTCATTACATTTATTAATAATTAATTGCAGATATATTATGCTGGTCGAGAAGGATATTCTATCAAAAACTGTTTGGATATGTGGAAGGAGGCATTGTCAACCATAACACCTTAGGTTTGCATAAACTTGATAAGACATAGGAAGTAATTGATAAATGATGGAATCGTGAACATGTTTTAGACAGATTAGAACTTAACAGTTTATTGATTGAATTGGACAGTGAGTCGGAAAGTAAAAGTGACTGAAGGAAACTTTCAGGATATGTGATAATGCTGTGCAATACTGGAAATTCCTGAGACAGATTTGTAAAAAACGATTGGTTAAAAGCTCGTAAAAATTCGAAAAAAATTTTTTCGAGAAAAGCCAATATGAAAATAGGAAATGAAAACAAAGAAATGATTCTATAGGAAAACGCAGCAACGAAGGTACCACTAATTAAACTTAAAAAGGTAAATATATTCTCTAATGAAAATAAATTTTGTTACTAATATGTACAATTACTTATCACATGGATTAATCCTCGAGTGGATATCATAACCTACAAACTATTGTGGCTGTTTCCTTCGACAATATACGCATTTGATATGCTATAATGTTGAAATAAAACATATTTTATAACATTTTTGTTTCACTATTTTATTTATATCACAATGTTGTTATATATCAAAGGTAATAAAATCAACTAAAATGCGTAAAATATCAAAGTTAAATACGGCAACATTACGACATTTTCACGTTACTGCTATTTTGGTTAGACTATATCTTAATTGTTCTTGATAAAGTCGATTCACAGAAATCCATTTGCAATATTTTCATAGAGTGTGCACATAGAACTCCATTTTTAATGTTAATTTTGAGGCACATTTTTTGTTCATTGTCTTATTCTATTGTTATACACACGAAACTTGTTTTCAGACGATATAAAAAAATTAACAATATAAACAATCTAGATGACTTATTATATTTAAATTAATTATTGTATAAAATACTTAAAAGTTCATATATATTGTAGCCTGGAACTGTAATTGAAACCTAAAATATCAGTTTTCTGTAGGTAATACCATTTTAGTTAGAGCAAGCAAAGCGAGTGCATGAAAAATCCCATACCGTCCACACGTGAATAGTAATGTTTATAACTGATTTTGAACCGGGTCATATAGGAAGTCAATATTGCAATCTGACTTGGCCCCAATTGACTTTCCAATCTAATTTTAAGAGTGCCTATCCGCTAAATTATATAACAACTTTGATCGATATCTTTGAGAATTATCTTAACGGGAAGGAAGAGAATGTCCTAAATATTGCATGTACATTTAACTAGCTCCTTTTCATGATTTAATTAGTGTTTAGTTGAGAAAAATTCGTTATTCATTACTTGTAATCCACACTGTAAATTATAGTGTAACACTCTGAACACTTTATATTTTTATAACATTATAATATTAATTTATACTTTCTTTTAATTAAAATTTAATTCTTTTCACAGATGTATTATAAAAACAACGCCTATCCATTTCCGTTTGTCATTCGCATTATCGAATGAATGTATTTACCAAATGATAACTACATTTTTATGAAATTTAGATCGTGGTAAAGTATTAAACGGTCACTGCCGACAAATTATCTTCAATGTTTAATATGTCATATATTTTAATTTATTATAGGAGAGGACTAATATTAAACACACAGCCTGCGGTTCGCGATTAATAACACCTGGAAAATAAAACGAATTTCTCTCAGCAATAAATATTACTAATTGTAAGTATCATTCAGTGCGTGAACCTACTTACTGGCCCACCGATAGTAATAAAGTGCCAAACCTACTGGACGTTTAAATTTCGAAAGGCATCTCATCAAACCAAGAACAAATCTAGAGCTTATGCGAACTATCATCTGATCACACTCCAGTATTGTTAACATTAGGCGCGACAATTCTGAAAAGAATTAAGAAGCCTAATCTTATTAACAAATTTACTAATTGGGACCCGTTTAGATTTATAATGCTGGAACAAAACAGTTTAAACCTAAGACTCAAAAGTACAGAGGATCTTGAACTGCAAACTTGAAATATAATTGAACAAATTTAATCTGCTTCAAAAGGAGCTACGCCAACATCAAGAGAGAAATCAGAATATGAGGTAAATTACTCCCTTAAAATTAGGTCATTCATAACGGGAAGATGAAAATCTGAAATGCTGTGGACAAAACAATATTCAATAGAATCAGACAATCCAAAAGAATAAAGAACAGAATCAGATTTGTTTCAAGAAAGATGTAAGTGAACTAAGCCCGAAAACAGACAAAGATTACTCGCTATGGAAAGCAACCTGGAGATTTAAAAGACCAATTATTGGAGTACCGCCTATTAAAAATGACCGAGATGAATGCATTCGACGCAACGATGAATAAGTTGAATTATTCGCAGAATCTTTATCTAAGTTATTCCAACCGATTGATATAGAATTTTGAATGGATATAAATTCTGCTTATCAGCCCGATGTAGCTGTAAACCTGATTTCTCCAAAGGTAGTTGCGACAGAAATTGACAACAACCTCGATCCTAAACAGGCGCCTGGAATTGATGATATTTCACCTGGGTTATTAAAGAGCTGCCACAAAAGGCAATAATGATGTTGACATGTATATTCAATGGCTTTCTGAGCCTGAACCATTTTCAGGAACGTTTTAAGGCTGTTCGAATAATTATGTTTAAAAAACCTGACAAATCGGCAGACAAGTTGGATCATTTCGCTACTATCTGCCATATCAAAATTATTTGAGAAACTGATGTTAGAACGTTTTATAGAGATACCATATTTCCAGTTTGGATTTCGAAATCACCACTTGAGAATCGACCGAGTGAACAAAGCAAGAGTGGTTGTAGAAAAGATATTCGAAGAAAATAAATATTGCCCTGCAATATTCCTGGGCGTCTCACAAGCTTTTGTCCGTGCATGGCATTTGGGAGTAATATACAAAATAGGAAAATTGTTACCGCGGAATTAATGTCTACTGCTGAAATCATATTTTTCTCGCATGAAGTGGTATTCTCAACACTTCACCCTATTTCGGATGGAGTTCCACAGTTAGTGTCTTAGTTGTTATACTGCTGATATTCCAACAACAAAAGAAACAGTACTTGGAATATATGCCGACGACACAGTTATGGCAAAAGATGTATCTCTAAGTTTAAGGCTATAAGAAAACTAGAAGTATCAGTCAACAAGAGCTACATATAGACTAGAGTCCGAAAAATACAGCTTAATAACTCCAAATCTATCTATGTTAATTTTTAGTTGTGACGAAATGACAAAACCCACTTATATCGTTTGATAGATGCTCTATTCCTCAAGCATAATCAGTCCAATACTTCAGAATATATCTCGATGGTAGATTAAACTGTAAACATCATGTTAGACAGAAAGCAGAGTAAGTTAGACTCAAAGTCAAGCAGCTCTACTGGTTTGTCGGAAGATACTCTCAACTTGACCTAAAGATATTGGTTTATCATTGTACCCATGGGATGCAAATATGCGGTTGCACTAAGACATCAAACCAACTGGTTATCCAGCGTACTCAAAATAAAGTTCTGCGTTTAATTACCAATGCTTATCGCTACGTAACCAACGAAGAGTTGCACTATGACCTCGAAATCAAATGGATATACGAAGTGATTCAATATTTCGTTAAAATTCGAAATAAGATTGTTAAATCACAACAACTTGGTAGCGACACAAGTACTGGAGAACACGCAGGAAATCAGAAGATTGAAGCGAACCAATCCATACGAACTTGTCTAGTGTTTAGGGTATGTTATATGGCTCGGTGAATGGAGGTAAAAACGAAATGATGCAGTGGTCTTTACATTATGTGACCGTTATTTATTGACGATATCAAATATTAAGGAAAAATAAATAAATGAAAGGCATCGGTGCTGGGTACCTGTTGACGAGGCTTGGACAGTCGATGATGGCACGTCTAAACCAAACGATGGTCGGTTACTGAATGATCGTAAATACCCTCCAATAACATCCCAGATAAAGGTCTCGGGGTTGCGAGATATGTTATCATTATTATGTTATCAATTCATAGTTGGCACTGCTGGCACATCTTCTATTTTTGGTTTCTGATTATTTTGTAGACGGTTATTCCACGATGTAAAATTCGACATGCCTCAAGGTCGCTACAAGTGTATAAACTATATTCTTAATTTTAGCTTAAGTAGATTAGTTTTAGTTTAATGTGGGAAGTACAGCCTTACATATGCCTTGTGTTTTAATGCAAATACAACAGAACAGAAGTAATAAATTAATTTGTAAATTAAGATTGTACTAAGCATATTTAATGTAAGATGTAGTTAATTTACTTTTTAACAATTCACTTACTTGGAAAACCAAGTTCTTTTTTACTCTGTTTCTTACAACTATTCCATATTTTCTCACCGTATAAACCTTTCCTGGACCTTCAAGTATATTTAAAAACCAAAATTAATCAAATCGGTCCAGCCGTTCCTCTGTTTTAGTGGGACTAAGGAACATCAATTAATTTTTATATAATTTTAAGCTGACGGCAATGAAGTAACAATGAAGATATAAAAAATCATACTCCTAGTGCTACATGTTTAATTCCTCTTTTTTTGCCCTGAAATCGGGAAGGGCAATCCGGTTACGGATTCCTGGTCGGGGAGACCCTCTGGAAGAGAGAAGCCCAGAATGTTTAGACTGCCACTGTGCTACCCACTAAACCCCACTCTATCCGCTGATCCAATGACCCTAACTAATACTTCTTACTGTTAATAAGGAGGGTGCCCGTAACCGGTAACACCGTTAAGAGGCACAAGGGCTAGACAAGAGACTAGGCCTCGTCCTCACACCACGCAGCTTGCAATACATGAGTTAATCGCTCGCCGCAGAAGGTCGAGACAATTTGTGGTCAGAGCACGACGACGACTAAAATATCGACCAGCTCGGTAATACATCTATTGTCTGAGAGACGAAGAGTGGAGAAATATATCGAGTAGAGCTCGGATATAAAATCGTGAACTTGGGGGACGTCTGTTTCTTTATGAGTTTGGTTATTCCTGGCGAACCAGGGGGCATTGATAATTCTCCTGAGAATTTTGTTTTGAAGGACTTGAAGACGTTCCACCTGGCTAGGTGGGACGTATTTTAGATAGACACTGGAGCCGTATAGAACGACTGATCGAACAAGCATCTTGTACAGGAGAGATTTTATAGAGAGAGGAAGCCTGCTGGCCCGGTTACAGCAAATTAACAATACCTTGACATTTATGGAGGGACTTCCGAATCTGGGCATTCTACCTAAACTTTCGATCGAAGATAAGAGCAAGATAGGTGGCAAAACGCTTCTTGTAGAAGAAGGTGGCCTGAGTTTTCTGTGGGTTGACCTGCAACCTCCAGAAATATAACCACTGGACCGTCTCATCGAGTTTTTTTTTGGAGTCTGCTTTGGATGTGCGGTGCTACTCTTGAAGAAGCCAAGTATGCAGTGTCGTCTGCGTAAAAAGCTGCCTCAACTTGTGGTCTCCTAGGGATATCTGAAAGAATAATATTAAATAAAGCCTGGGGGGTTTATTTCCTCTCCGGATATATCACGGAGCACGAGAAGCCGAGCGCGTGGTACTCTTAAGGGCAGACGTCGGTTTGCCCGAATGTGAATAGATTATTGGATTTGTTGAGGATCTGATTTCCGATATTGGTTCTTGACTACCTGCGCAAACTTCAATATTTATTTCAAGTAAATTTAAAAGTTGTTTAAATTTATTCGGCAATTTCCAGGGCGGCGTGTTCCAGCGCAGGGCAATCGATTTTCATTATTGTGGCAGGAAAACTCGGGATTATATCGAAGGATTCCGTTAAAACGTAATGTTTTGAGTTTAAATAGGCCTTCGTATTCTTTGAGAACAACAGATACAGTTTTAGATGGTTTTTTATCTTAAATGATTTTCATTACGAATTTTCCGAATGGTTTGTGCTGTTCTATTTTTAAATATGGATCGTTTAGGTTATTTAGGCTGATGTATATTAAGGTTCCAATATTAAATTCATTATTAATCATTAGATTTAGTGGAAGAAGAAGCAAAACCGATTTGTAAATGGTTACATCACTATGGATGAGACTTGTATATATCATGATTATAACGAATCAACACTAGAAGTTTAGTGATGGTGAGAATTTGATATTTCAGCTCTGAATAAATTATTATAATAGCATTATGGATTCAAAAGGAATTTTGTTCATATATTAACCAAACCAAATTGGCTAGGTCAATTTACTAGGGTTTCTATTATAAGCTTTTAGACCAACTAGATATGAAAATTGATGTTAAATCGTCTGTTTAAGGAAAACCTCACTTTTCATAGTAATACACCATTTTGCATAGCCTAATAACTATGGAAATTATTATATTTTACTAGCTAATCCGACTAACGTTGTTTTGTCGTGTAAACAATTTCTAGAGAGCATGCAACGTATAATTGTCCGTATGTTTGGCCTTGGGATTTATTAATAATCATTGCAAATGCCAATCTAATCGGAAATTGAATATGCTTAAATTGAATTGGCACATCTGTGGGTATAATAGGTATTCGTGGTATTAATATATTTTCATCTCGAAAGTTGTCATTAAAATGGTGGCTTCGATAACATTTTCCATTAATTTTTCAATGACTAATCGCGTACCATTGCACAGCCGTTGCACATAATTTACCAAGTTATAATAATTAATGTTATCCAGCGGCATAAAAAATGATAAAATTATTAAAATGACTATTCAAAAGCAGGGGTTGGTGTAATAATTAAACATATTTGTGATTTATTGAAACCCATATAAACACGTTTTCTCGACAAAATCCTCTTAATTGTTTAAAGATGACAAGAAGAGGTTTGTGAAAATTATTTGATTCACTTTTTTGAATAGACATCTTAAATGTTTAACATTTCCTATTGAACAAGAAACAGGAAAGTGTTATATTATTGGTGAATTTGAAATTTATATTGATTCATTCGTTTTTATAAATATGGAATTAAGCAAATAGAACTTTTCTAATAATATTTCTAAAATAGTATAAATAATAACGAAATTCTAAGCCAGAAATAGCATATCTGCCAGACAGCCTATCTAGCGTGTTCTCCTTTGGCTTTTTCATTTGTAAGTATTGCACGTTCCTTTACAACTTTATTATTTTATATATTTATTTATATTTTATATATTTACTTAAACTTATCGAGGCTCTAGTTTCAGGGTATCTCGTGTGCCTTCTTTGCCTTTAATCTGCCTGCACTATTGTTGCTGTTAGGATAGAAGCAACTAAGTCGTACCTTAGAATGTTTATCATTGCTATCAATTATCGCGATTGCCGATTATTATTGTAAGTCATTGTTACTGACTACTATAGTATAACATTGTTAAACTAATAATTATTCAACAAGTTTATTCTGTCATTGTTATTAACTATTATTCATATAATTGACACTATTTTTAGTGATACTATTACCTGTTAGTACAATTATTTATCAGTATTGTAATTTATGCGTCCCATAACCTGCCTATAGTGTTATTTATCAGTACTATTACCAGGATACATAATTATTTATTAGCATTTAGTTATCAATACTATTAATTTACAGTAATATTAATTTTCATTCCTACTAACAGGTGGGGCAAAAATCCCGCTACAATTTTGATTGCTTGACATCTTGGTTTTGTGACTTTTAGCTCAGTTTCGCTTTAACCATTGTGTTGTGTGGACGTCCAAATTTTATTATGGATAAAATTACGCAACAAAAACGGGCACGACAGTGACAATATTTATTGAAAATAATTGTTCCATTATTGCCACTCAGCGGAAATTGCGTCAAAAATATACTTATCGTCCAAGGCCTCAAAAAACCACAATTTACCGTTTACATGCGAATTTTCGACAGCGCGGTACGACAGCAGACAGGCCTCGTCCTGGAAGACAACGGACGTCTCGTTACGCTGAAAATGTGTCTCTAGTGCTCAATAGTGTTGCAGAGCCTCCAGAAACATCAATTCGGATACATGGTTTCCAGTTACACATTTCTGCAAGCAATTTAAGGTGAATTTTAATAACCGATTTGAAAATGTTCCCGCACAAAATTTAATTAGTCCAAAAATTGCTACCGAGAGATCCTGATCAACGTGTTGAGTACAGTAATGAAATCCTAAGGCTGTCTGGTGAAATTGAAGAGTTTTCGTCTAACTTGATAATGAGCGATGATGCCCTCTTTCTTCTCAGTGGCCACGTCAATAAACAGAACAGTCGGTTTTGGGGAACACCGTATCCTCAATTAATTTATGAAACATCATTGCTTCTACTTAAAACAGCAGTATAGTATCGTATTCATGCTGGAAACTTTATTGGTCCCTATTTTTTTGAAAATAACCATTGTGATGAAATTTTCTTGTGCCTGAAATGGAAGAGCAAGGAGAAGAGGACATGTAGTTTCAGCAAGATGGGGCTACAGTAGACAGAGCTCGTTCAACAATTCTTGAATGACGTTTTTTCACGAAGACTAATTTCGCCAAGTGGCGACTTAGTATGGCCAGCCAGATCACCGGATTTAATAGCACCAGACTTTTTCTTATGGGGTTTCTTAAAATCAAAAGTTTAAGTAAATAAGTCCCAAACGATTTAACATCTTAAAGATTATATTCGTCACGAAATTGAAGCAATTCAGCCTCAGATGTTGCAGGATGTCATGAAAAATACCTTAAAAAGAGCCGAAAGTTGCACAGCGACCATAACGAGAAAAAAACGTAACGACCAAATAAACTTTTTATGAATTCCAAACTTGCTTATTTTTGCTTTGAGCAAAGTTATAGGCAATCAAAATGGTAGCAGGACTTTTGTCCCACGTTGTATATTTCCTACTATCTCACTTTAAAAGTACCTGACAAGCTTATTTTCTATATTTGCAATATTTCATATGTGTTTTTAGTTAAACTTTTATATAAATTTTTCCAAAAAACCAAAAGAGCGAGATGTTTTGCACACACTGAATGTTCCTATTGAAAGTGTTATCACATGAACCAAATGATCTTTTATCCAACATCTTTGAATTAACCAAAAAATGTTAAAGGAGCTGTAACAAAACACACGTGTATCCAGTTAAATGACATCGCAAATCTGTACTCCAAGCCACGATACTACCTGATGACAAATTTTATGGTCGATTGGGCGACGATTGCATTGACGAAAACGGATTTCGCGTCACTGAATAGACCCGATAGATGGCGTATCGCGCCGAGATGAATGGCGAGAACGTAAAACCGCACGATTTATAACAAAGATCATGTTTATAGCGCGGTTAGCCCTCAGAGAATTTCCAGATAAAAAGTTTATTTTTGAACTTTTAATAAATCGAGGCATTATATGTTATACAAGGTTTCCTAATAACACGATTTTATGCTTTGGAAAATAAAACAAATTACTGTTCAATATATACTCTATTCAAAACAGCAGTAATCCCACGCGATATCATAATGTTGATATATAAACTCTGAGTTTAACAAATATATAACAAATAATATATATAACAGAATTCTAATCTAAATAAAATAATGAAACCAAAATGTTTTCTAATATAATTTATTTCAACATTATAGTACATCAAAGGCATATATTATCGAAGAACTTAGAAGTACAATTAGTTATACAGTCACAATAATTTATAGGTTAGAGTTAGTTATTAGATTTATATTAAACTTTTTTCCACACTAGTATAGGTAGAATTCTAGGCGCGTTATATATGTAGTGGTATCTCCCAAAGATCTTATCCACCTAATTAACAATTGTATATCTGAGTAACGTGTTTTACATTCATTAGAGAGCATATTAAGCTGTTACCCTTAATTCGTGTTTCATTCGATGCAACATTTGTGATTTTTTTTAGGCAAGAGTGCAAAATCCGACAAAGAAAATTATTTTAGTCACGCCAGTAACCAGGCTGAGTAAGACCGGGTGTCTTCTGGGATGATTTCTAAAGTTAGTTACTCGCTAGTCGGTAGGCTTAATGTCGAGGACTGTAGTTCGGAAATCACTTTAAACTGTAAGTCCAGTCCAGATAAAAACATAGTTGGTAAAAGGAAGCTTACAAATATGTAAAAAATATGTACACTGTTTATATATTTAGCCCCCTGTTTGTGTTTTTATTTTTGTATTATTTTTAAAAAAGCCATTACAGGTTTTTCCAGTAGTATTTCTGCTTAAGTATGCAATCTTATAATTTCATTTCTACATCGAATAGCGACGTGTAATTAAGAATTGATTTATTATTTAAACATTAAGTGCAGAAAAATATTGAATATCGCCTGGTTAAGCTGGCCGATAAACTTCAAGGCCAAACGTTTTTTTGTTTTTTTTTGGTCACAAAATCTGTGTGACTGCTCTCTGTTTTGGGTGACCAAAGTGTCGTGATGTATTACGAATTGCTGAAACCTGAACCATGCATTGATCCAAATACCCAGAATGGTCCCGCCGTTCTTTCCAGACCTTAAACCGTTCGACTCTTATCTTTTCGCATTAATCGAGTAAGTAAGAAAATCAATTCATCAATTTCGAGTAAGTTAGAAAAGGGCTTGATGAATGGTTATGTACAAGAGATAAACAGTTTTTTGTGATGATATCTACAAATTGACCGATGGCTACAATTGTGCAACATGTGGAGAATTAAAGGACTTTGAATAAACACATTTCCCCATTTCAATAAAAATTATGTAGATTTTTAAACCAGCAATGACTTGCCGGTACACTTGGTGTTTACACTTTATATCTGTCCTCGTTACCGTTTACCAACACCGTACTGTTTTATAGTTCCGTCAAAGTGACAAAGTATTTAAAAATTAGTCATCATACTTGGTGTTTTATATTATTATTGGCATTTTTAATTTTATATTTTCCCTTAAATAAAGGCAATATTTTTTTATTAATCTCCTAGTACGTCAACAATCTGCCCGTGTCTACACTCTATGTGTCTATTAATCAACTCGTATGGCAGTCTTCGTTTGAGCCTACACACTTCACTGTCATCGCACACATTTAACTCTTTGGCGAGTGCATTGGCATACACTAATAGTCTTTCAGAGTTCTTCGCACTAACACTCCAAATTACACTGGTTATGGGTTATATGGGGATATCACGCTGAATCAGTTTATTGGACACGTAATATAGGGCATGGACGATGACTTGCAACACTTTATTCTGGAATCTCTGAATGATATCTATGTTAGATTTGCTTTATTGTCCAATACCGTAGGTCCAAATGGGTTTAAGTATTGACTTATACAGCAATACCTTATTATCCAATGATAATTTAGATTTACGCTCTATCACCCAGTACATATAGGATTTAGTTTAAGTCCAAGCTATTTGCGTTTTGTCACTATATGTTTTTTCCATGTCAAACGTCTATCGAAATGCATTCCCAGATATATAACATTGACTGCTTATGGAAGTTCATGATTATTCAATTTTACTAAGCGACATGATTTTTTACAAATGGTGAATGTTACATGAGTAGATTTTGTCTCGTTTGCTTTGATACGTCACTTTTTCAACCACAATTCGAATCTTTAAGACGAAGTTGGAGGCTTTTTTGGCTGATACTGAATCCTCGCGTAATGATAAAATCGCTGTATCGGCAGCATATGTTGCAAGAGTAGTATTTCTTGAGTTCGGTAGGTCAGCTGTATACATAAGATATAACAATGGGCAAAGAACATTGCTCTGCGAGACACCCGAATATATTGGGTATAGGTCAGTATATTAGCCACCCTGTTTGACCATAAAATATCTGTCTGTGAGGTACGATTTCAGCAGTTGAAAGCGCGTAAGGGGCAAATAATAATGAAAATAAAAGGACATTTTTATTGTATGATTTGTGAAAGGGACTTTTCACTTATTTATGTCGGAAATAAAATATGTACGACCGAAAAAGTGAATATATGTTAAGGCAACTCCATTGTCACTTGTCGGCCATAACTCACATCTATCTCGCTGTCGTTTATTTTAATATCAAGCCGCCCGACGATGTCAAAGGCTCAGCTATGCGCGATCCCGCTACTGCACGTGCCAGTACATACGGGCTGGCGCAAAATTCGGAGGCAAACAATTACCAGTAGAGAAGAGGAAGCGCCAAATCACGAACAAAGGCGCCGACGGAGCACCGGAACTACGTAGTTTCAGCACATCCGCCGAAGATTTTCCGGCAAAACGTCTTCGGAAAACGCACACATCTCAAGAACAGCCAGACAGTTCCTATGTCATTTAGGTTTCATTGTGTTTTCGGGAAAAGGAACTCAAAGGATCATTAAAATTGTCGTTGTTATTATTTATTATCTTGTAGGTAATGCTTTTTTTAACCGATTTCGATAAAGGAGGTGGTTCTATGTTCTATATTAACCTATATTCGCCGATTTATCCGTCAAGTATGGACCGATCTTCAAAATTCTTCTTTTATTCGAAAGAGTGAACTTTCGAGGTGGTTCCATTTGAACCAAGTCAGGATATCATAGGGGTAGGGGGAGAAATCGAGGGAAACGCTCAAATTTCAAAGGCACAAAGTTTTCACAGATTTTTTATCTAAAATGATCAATAATTATATTATTGCTGAGCCGATGTGGTCAAAGGCCATTCAGTTTGTTAATTATTGCGTATAAGACATGCAAGAAATTATTTAGGTAATTGGTTCTATGGTACAATTGTTAAAGCGCCTAGCTCTTAATCGGAGGTCGCGGGTTCGATTCCAGGCGGGGAAAATGATCTTTTGTTGCTCTAGTTTAATAGAACCTTTGTCAGATCGCCTAGGCTAGGTAGCGGACATTGGGGCCTGAAATCCTCCTTATTTTCAAGCATTGTTTCTTTATTCCTATTTTTCCGTATACGGGTTGCACCTTTACTTAGGGTAGTCCATTGTAATACTCAACTGCTTAATTTATTGAATAAATATCTAACACTAAAAAGAGAAAAATAAAATAGTCTTAACAAAAAAATTGAACCGACTTCGTAAAAAAATAATAAACTAAAAATTAAAAAAGAATGAGACAGATTTCTAGCACAAAAAAATTAAATAATAAATGTACGTAATAATCGTTGTAATAAATATTAATTTAGATTTGTTTTGTTGGTAATTTTATTTTGTGTCACAAAATTATGTTATTATTTTTGTATTGTCGGGCTCGGCACCGACCGATCTAATCAGTTGTTCGTAGTTAAAATAATTTTGTAAATAGATAAATAGGTTTAGATTAAATAGGTATTAAGCTAAATTGTGTGTATATAGTAGAATATAAAATGCGTGTAGTAGATAGGTTAATTAGGGTTTTTGTTTATTTTTATTTAGTTATTACAACGATTATTATGTACATATTTTATTTTAAAAGGTCTTTTTGTTGTGTTAAAAATCTAAATTTAATTATTTTTTAATTTTCAATGAGTTATTTTGAGTTGGTTCTATTTTTTGTTTCATGTAATTTCAAAATATTTCATGTTCAATTTCATTTATCAAAAGCCTTCCTCATCCCTATACATACTAAAGGTTAATCATAATTTTGAAAATTATGAGCCTGAATAATCACGTATATATTAACTTCCATACATTTTGTATTTAATTGAAATAAACTGGAAATCTCTCAAGCATTTGTGGACGATTATTGAGAATCATTCTGCCCCTATCATATTCCTACTGTTGAGTTTTCTTTCAACTCTTTAAATAATGGGTATATTGAAGCAGATATATATTCATGTTAATCAACATCATATAAAAGAGCATTGACTTGCAAAGTTTTATATTATTTACAAGCCACTAATGATATATACTTTTTTACCTAATTTATGTTCATTAGTACGCGGCTTCCCTTTGTAATTCAGACGTAATAAATACTCTTCATAAGTATCGGTTTCTTTTCTCATTACAGTTTCTTTATATTCTGATGAAATTAATCAGCTTGTTCTTCACTCACATCTCCTTAATTTTCCGGAATGAGTAGTCCAGATGGGAATGAAGAAAATGTACTTTTAGACGCATTGGTCAAACTTTAAATGCTTTCAGGGTTCTTTGGGTGGTTTCTTTATAGCTAGGGTCTTTATGGTGTGATGTCGTGATGAATTGTGAATCACTCAAAAACAGTTTAATGTCTGGTACGTAGAAAACACTTTGCTTCACTTTTTCTTCTCAAAGGCCTGGAAACTTCGAAACTAGGTATTAGGTAGCCTTAAGTGTTTAATTAAGTTGTTTCCAAAACTCTCATATGTAAAATTCAGAGAAGGAATATTTGTCGGACTTGATATTCGAAAGCTAATGACTTACGCGAAATTTACAAAATGTTTAACAGCTCATAAAGTAGCAACACGATTATGATTGCAAAGTATTGTTTACAATTTTTCCTGTAACCACAAATGTGAAAGATTATAATTTTTTATTGTTTTTCCATATTAGTCATTGGTTGTTTTTCTTCAAGGTATATATTTACAGGTTCAACCTATTTCTGTTAAAATAATTGCAAATTAGTGAGAATTACAAATATAAATAATTTTATTTTGAGTCTATACATTTTTAGTTACACTAGTCTATATAGTCTATATAGTTTAAGTTACAAATGAGCAGATTTTTAATATGTTACATATTTTAAAAATTATAAATGCTGTATTTTGTTTCTTATGCTTCTAAATATATATATTTTGAGAATTTTCTTTTTATTCTACAACTAAACTTTTTTGACACTTTTTCATATTGTGAATGTCGAGAAAAATGAATTTTTCAAGTTAGGTTGCGATTTAGTATGAATTTTTAATCAACTTTTTTCCTTTCTATCAGCTTAAAATGCCTGTATTTTATTACTTTTTTTATACCAGATATAAAAAATTATTCACTTTGTCGAACATTATATTATTGTAATATTAATATTAAATAATTTTCGGAGATTGCGACGTCAATCTACGTTGATTTTTCGAAAGTTTCCATAATATCCTAGCAGATCGTCGTTTACCAGCTTATCAGGTCTCAGGGATTCGTTCACACGCAATTTGGACACTCTTTCATAACTTTCCTTGTTTTCTTCGAATTTCTTTAGTAATAGATCTAAAAGGTATATAAAAGCTATGTAATGTGAAATAATGCGTAAGAATGTAAGTAAAGAAAACCTAGAGGCATATGAAGGTAATTACTTACTGTTTAACTCTTCTAAGGATAGCTCATTTCCTCCAACATCTTTTGGCAATACATCTTTTCCAAACACATCAAAAAGGATATCCGTATTAGCTGATATTTTGACCTATATAAGCCAATAGAAATAATTATTGGTATAAAATAGTAATAATAATTTTTAACATTTAATTTTCACATTTAACATTAATTTTAATAATGCAATAACAACTCAAAACTAACACTCCAAAGTGTGGGAAAACGCAACAGTTGGCTAGCAAGGTTATGGAGTCTATATTTTGGGATTCGCATGGAATAGTTTTCATTGACTACCTTGAAAAAGGAAGTACCATCAACAGCGACTATTATATAGCGTTATTGAACCGTTTGAAGAACGAAATTAGTGAAAAACGGCCACATTTGAAGAAAACTAAAGTGCTGCTTCACCAAGACAATGCACCGTGTCACAAGTCAGTGAAAGCGATGGTAAAAATCCATGAATTGGACTTCGAATTGTTTCCTCATCCATCGTATTCTCCAGATCTGACCTCCAGCGACTAATTCCTGTTCTCAGAAGAATGCTAGCTGGGAAGAAATTTTCGTCGAATGAAGAGGTGATCGCCGAAACTGAGGCCTATTTTTAAGCAAAGGACCAATCGTACTACAAAAATGGTATCGAAAAGTTGGAGGGTCGCTATAATCAGTATCACCCTTGAAGGGAGTTATGTAGAATAAAAAAACTAACTTTGCAAAAAAAAGATTGTTTTACTATGGAAGGCCGGGGACTTTTCAATTGACCTGTTACGTGCTTGCGTGTATTTTAACAATTTTAATAATTTTCACTTGACAAAGACATTTATTTATTAATAAGTAATATATTGAAAATTGGTACGACATATATTACTTTAAATATTTTCCACCACTTTGACAACTTCTTTCCTTCTTTCTAGTAAAATGACCATACCAAAAATACAATGTTGTATTGGCAGGGATAAAAACATTTGGTACACATTTTAAATAGATAATGGGGTTAAAGGTGTTTTAACGATTAATTTATTCTTCCGACCTTTTATCATTTATATTGAATATTTAATTCATAGACCTATTGAAAATTTTGAAATATCATTAGTGATTAGTTATTTAACGCTTGTCTTAAGCTGTTAAAAGCTAGGTGTAAGCCGGATATCAAAAATGTTGTCATTATTCTGTATATGTTTTAGTAATATCTGTAATAAAATCACGTATATCTGGTGCCAAATTGTTTATCGGTTTCTATTCTAAATGTAATGGCTCTAAAAATAGATAAACAGAATATATTGTCATTACTATGGTCAATAGAGATTATAGAAGAAATATTTTTCTGAACACTTAACACTATAAAAAAATATTAATAAAAATTTGAACTGGCTTCAAAAATATATATAAGGATCACTAAAAATTTAAAAATTCTTAAACTGAAATTTTCAACATAAAGAAACATTTAAAAATAATATATGTACATAATAATCCTTGTAATATATAAATAAAAATAAATAAAGACCTTATTTAACCTATCTACTACACCTATTTTATATTGTAGTATATACACACAATTTAGCTAAATACCTACCTAAACCTATTTATCTATTGATGTTGAAGCCTTATTGACAAGCTACACTTTTCAACATGTGTCATTTCGTAGAAATGTGAGCAGATTTTTTTTTCAGTCTCAATTTGTACCAAGTAAATTGTATCTAAGAGATTTGTTACATTTTTACTACTTTGTATAATTAGGTGACTGAAGGTTTGAGTACTATGTGAAGCTGATGGCAACCATGCTCTCTCGGTTTCAACATGTGAATACTCGCTTGGATTTTTTTTGTCACCTCTACAAATATATATTATTTGGTACTCATCACAATATGAGTATAAAATAAAAATAGCATATAACAAAATGTAATGGTATAAAAATAAAAGGATAAAAAGGAACATAACTAATTACTTACGTATTAATAAAAGACTTTTGTACATTGAACGACATGAAGGATTTCAAGGAATCTAAGACGTAGGTTTTTTAAGAGGTGAGTTTTCTGGGATGAACAAGCCTGCTACCCAGTGAGGGGAGTTAAGTTCGGTCCTGAATGTGGTCAAAGAGTTACATTCTAAGAGTATATGGCATACTTAGTAAGAGGAACCACAGGAGGCGGTGTTTTATTAGTCGATGGCGAACGGTGGATTTACAATGTCCTAGTATAAGTCGCTTAATGATAATTTGGCACTATATGGATTAGAATAAGAGGATATAGGACAAGAAATTGTGTTTAATTTGTCAGTTTAGTTAATTCATGTCGTTTCATCCAATACCAAAAGATAGACCAAAAAATGGGCCTATTCCTGAATAGTTTCAAAAGATTAATCGTTTTTTTCGAGACGGATTCTGTAAATTGCCTGAATGTACCAATTTTTTATAATAAAACTTTAAATAAACTAATTTATAAGCCTAATACAGGAATATTTCCTTAAATAAAAACTTGAAGCTTTAACGATGACCTATACTGAATTACATTGTACTGAAAAATAAACTGACATATTTGAAGACTAAGAACATTTTAATATACTTTTTGACGAATATTTGTTTCTGTTCGTGTTGCTCTCGTATTAGACTTACCCTATCTCTAATTTTTTTGTTCAGAGCTGGTATTAAAATCGTGTTGAAGACCGCCTCCATAAAGGAGTGGAAATTCACTAAATAAATCGATGCCATTCGATTCGAGTACACCTTCTGAAAATGACAAGAAATATATATCAACGAAACAGTAACCAACAGTTTACCATCGGAAATACCTCGATAATAATCGAAGCTTTCCGCACAACCATCGGGCTGAACTTGGGCAAGTGCGCCGCTTTTATGCTGCCGCAATCGAAGATTAAATGAAAGTTGTACGTGTCGTCTTCCTGGATCAGCAGTTCCAGGACGTGGTGCACGTGAACTAGGAGTTTCTCGTGATCGAACACATCCGGACCATAGTTCGGGTTCAATTGGGCGAACAGTATTCGCTTGCAGTCGCTGGTGAGTTTCGGTAAAGGTACACAATAACTGAAAGTAAATTAATCGATATTAATTTGGACGGATATGTATATATGATATCATGTAAGTGTGATATGTGAATGTTTTGTAGAGATAAAAAGTTTATTTTATTTTAAAAGCTATTTTATATTCACCGAAAGAAGTGGCGATAATCTAACGTCGAATACAAAATGATACAGAGTGTTGAGACGTAGTTACATTTATTTATATATAAGGAACTTGTTTTATTTTAAGATTATGAAAATTGCAATGTTTCTTCTTTTGTATAGTTTAGTAATATTTGTGACAAAGGAAAACAGTTATGACTTCAGGCAACATAATAGGTCAATTGAAAAGTCTCCGACCTAGCAGAGTAAGACACATTTTTTTGGCAAAATTAGTTTTTTTTTATTCAATATAATTCCCTTCAAGGATTTAAACCTTTTGATACCGATTGTGGAGTACGATTTGTCCTTTGCTTCAAACTAGGCCTCGGTTTTGGCGATCACCTCTTCGTTCGACGAACATTTCTTCCCAGCGAGCATACATTTGAGATCTGAGAACAGAAAATATTTGCTGGGGACCAGATCTGGAGAATACGGTGGATCAGGAAGCAATTCGAAGCCCAATTCATGGATTTTTGCCATTGTTTTCAGTGACTTGTGACACGGTGCATTGTCTTAGTAAAGCAGCACTTTGTTTTTCGGCGATTTTGTCCTTCGAATGCTCCAATAACGCAATATTATAGTCGTTGTTGATGTTCCTCCCTTTTTCAAGGTAGTCAATTAAAATTGTTCCATGCGCATCTTAAAATACAGACGATATAAGCTTGCCAGGCGACTGTTGCGTTTTCCTACACTTTGGAGTGGGTTCATGGTGTGCAGTCCACTCGGATGACTGTCGATTGGACTTCGGAGTGAAATGATGGAGCCATGTTTCATCCATTGTCATATACCCATGCAAAACTCGGGTTTATTACGCTTGATCATCTTCAAACACTGCTCCGAATCATTAACTCGTCTTTGTTTTTGGTCAAAAGTGAGCTCGAGCGGCACCCATTTTGCACAGAACATTTTCATACCCAAATATTCGTAAATGATATGATGTACGCGTTCAGTTGATATATTTAGAGTATCTGCTATTTCATTCAATTTCAATTTACGGTCATTCGAAAATCATTTTGTGAATTTTTTAAATGTTTTCGTTGGTAACAACTTCTTTTGGGTCCACTGCGTTTATCGTTTTCGGTTGATTTTCATGCGGCAGTGTCCGAAATCTTGGTATCAAGCCAAATTGTTGTTTCAACTGTATTTTTTCCGTTCAAAAAGCAATATTTTATCAACACGCGAAATTCCTTTTTATCAATTTTGTTCACAATAACAAAAACTTCACTCAAAATGCTATAATTCACAGACTAATGATCCGACAGCTGTCCAATTTATACGCGCATCTTTTGAGGGTTAGGGCCAACTAAAAACATATGAATTTTGTCAAAGCACTTCATTTAAAAATGTTTTTGTAGTAAAGTGTCATATATAAATGTTTCTCTTTACTTTATTTTGTGACGAAAATGCTTTACTTAATCGATAGTGGTAGAATTTCGAAAATCATTGGGTGACCACTACTTCATAGTAATTATAGAAAAATAGCAAAACAATGGTTTTTAAGGTTCTATTAAAAAATTACAATTTAATTTAAATAGTTGAATTAATGGTTAGACTAGATTCGAACCATACATGATGAATACAATCTTTCCAACCCTACCCATAAACATTTAAGGCTATAACTACTCTCCGGTTTTTGTAACATGTTTCTCCAGTCGTAAGTAGGTGATATAATATCGTATAATATAATGTTATTCTAGAGATATTATCTTCAAAACTACACAAATGAGCGACATGATGTTTGAGAAGCTTGAAAACAGAAATATATAGTGACAGAAAATGATTATAGCTAAATTCTTCTAATTATATTATGGATATTTTAAAAAGCAAGAACATTGCAATGCTACTTTATATATTAAAGTATTTTTTTGTAGAATTTTAATTCGATAGATCTCTACTAAAATAAATATTTTTCGACACAGTATTTTTGCAACTTTAATATGGAAATATACTACTAATATTGTTGTAAAACATTCATTCATATTTATAATGTCTCGACAAAGACGGACGAAGATATATTTTAGATATGTAACTAAATGTAAAACGCTTCTTTAACATTGAATTAAATAACTTTACGTAACCGGATTGAAGACAAAGCTCCTAATATTGTTCTTCAGGTATTTAGTGGAGGTAATTCCTTAATAAGAATAAGTTTACCTATGAGTCTTGTCCAGTATTGCGAAATAAGGTTTATACATTATATGGTGCAACTACTACTGTACTGGTTATTCTATGAAATCGGTATAGTTTTTCGTGGCATTATGTAATGAGTTAAGTGTTTAGAATTAAGGGTATCATCCCCTTTTTTCCGTTAATATATAATTTAGTTTTCAAATGAATTAATAGTTTTGTTTAAAGTTTTAAAACAAGTATTTTTAATATCTCAAGATATTTATTTTATATCCTCTGAACAGTGTCAATACCCTAGAAAAAAAATTCCGAGACACCGATTCTGTATAACACCTTAAAGAAATCAATTAAAGCTCTAGATATTCATTCGGCTCAAAACACCACTTGTGATCCAGAAAGAAGATATGAAGCTGGTGCTAGGTCCTTGTCAAAATGTGGATATTTCTTTATATTTAAAATAAATCGTCTTCTGGTTGTAAACAAGTGATTTTAATGAAAGCGCATTTAAAATTAAATACCAAATCTAATAGAAAAATAAATTTAAAGTTTTTAAACAATAATACTGTTTTCAATTATACTTTTAATATTTTATAGAAAAGAACCAGACATTGTAACCCGCACATCAAAGAAAATATTTGAAGCAAGAAAATATTTATCTAAATTTATATCTTGGAACCTACGTGTTCCATGTCCGAACGTGATTTTTACAGTTGCCACAATTAAAGTCGATTAAAAACTTTTTAAAAGATCTTAACAAACAAAACAAGCTCACGTTATTTTGCCATGGAGTATCATGTCAGGAGAGAGGGGATGATGATCGTATATTTCGGGCATCAGGCTTCTGATTGTGTAGTACATATCCAGCTTCTGTTTCGCCTTCTCTATGCTGAATTTGTTGTACAGTATTACGAACTTTAACACCTTCTTACCTAGAAATTAGAAAGTATAAGTTAACACTATATGTACTATATGTATTATAGGTTCTGTAAGTTTTAATAACATTTATTAAAATTAGGTGTTAGTATAGAAAATATATTGAATATTTATGTAAATAAATCAAAACTATTATACGATTTTTTTCTTATATTTTAAAGTATATAGGTTAAATAGGGTTTATCTAAGCTGGACCTACACCTTAACGTGGGCTCCGAACCACGGTCCTCGGCATTATGTCTACCAACTGGTGAGTCACCATTTACAACAGTGTGCTAGTAGGATTCCAATCCGCGACTAACGCAGTAGAAAGTCCGTCTTGTCGCCTTGACCATAGCGCTTAATGTACCGAATATTACTTTTGTTCTAAAGTTTACAATTGTTTTGATGATTGGGATATTTTAGAAATAGGATTGGGTTATGTGTAGCTAAAACTAACAAAAGAAACCTCAAAGATAGAGCTGCAATAAAACAATTAAAGTATGGTAAGATAAAAATTTATAAAGGCTCTTGGGTTTGACCTTGTTACCGTGAAATATTGAAGGGACTTCTAAGAAAATCGCTAATCACTATTATTAAGAACATTAAACTAATAAATGCTCCATTCAGACCAAAGTAGGTACCACAAGTGTGGATAGAGGTTGAAGTGATAATTGTTGCTAAAGCAGAAGACTTACCTCAGGAAGCAGCGTCACATCGGCATATTACTAGTAGAACAGTAGAACTCTTATTGAAAATGATAAAAGCAGTTATTGAGGAAAAACGTCTTATTCCGGATCATCAATTTGGTTTCAGGAAACAACATTCTACGATCAGGATTACAAGACCACCAATGATATATAAAAAACACTAGAAATGGAGTTAGTTCTGCCATATTTGCAGGTATCATTCAAGTTTTCACAGAGTTTAACATGAAGGTTTAAATCATAAGATTAAAATGCTTCTCCTTGGCCAATGCTTAAATATTTTAAAGCAATATATAGCTGATCAGTTCTTCAGAGTCAAACAAGAATATGTAATATGAGAAAAATACAAGCAGGTATGTCATAGAGAGGTGTATTGGGATCTGCCCTCTATCCGCTATATACTCAAGATTTGCCTACGTTTAACGAAAATATTGTTGCTACGGTTGCAGATGACACTGTAATTCCACTAGCCATTGGAAAAATTACAAACAGCTATTGCCGAAATACAGTGACTCACGTAAAAGTGGTGCATCAAAATAAATCAGTGCATTCTGATTTCACCAACGACAGAACCAAATACAAGCGAATATTTATAAACCAGCAAGTGGTTCCGTATGGAAATACAGCCAAATATATTGGCCTGACCATTGATGTTAAACTAAGGTAAAAACGACATGTTCAGAGGACTGGATGGGTAGTTAGTCTTAAGTAGATCTCAGTCAGGCTAGTACATCATAAGCTTTTGCTTTACCAGCAAGTCTTGAAACCAATGTGGACGCATGATGTTTAAATTTGAGTTGTACGAGCTAAAACAATAGAAATATCATAAAAGATTTCAAAACAAGGTACGATATTATTGATGCACCATGGTACATTCGTAATAACAATCTGTATGAGGACCTGAAGGTAAAAATTGTCGATAACTTTATCAAGGACTATGCCTCTATATTGAGGTTCAGCAGTCCTACATAATGTTGGCTTAGTTAAAAGATTAAAGGTAGCAAAACCATTTGTTATTGTTAGAAGCGTGTCAGAAGTTATACCTGGTAAAGGACTCCTTATGCTGGCTACAACCGTAAACTTCAGGAACACCCGAGATCATAATATTTTCGAACACTCCTTAAGAATACGAAACGCACGTATTCTATCGGCGCAAGAAGTTCTTAACTGGAAGAGTCTTTCCCTCCCCGAAATCACGAATTGATTTGAACGAATCAGGATACAGAAAAGAGTTTCTTGAACCAGTCTTCTCAACCATCACCAAGAACACGAGAGAGGAGTCTCAGAAATTACTAAAGAAATGAATAACATCAGAATTTGTCATCAGATTAGAATTACCGGAAGCAGTATTGACTAAAGAGTTAACAAAAGAATTGTCAGAATCAGAACTAAAAAGAACATCTACTGTTCTAATTTTAATTTGAAAAATTATACGAGTTACAGAACAAAGACCAGAAACAGTAACTTCAACAGTAAAAAAGTCCTGAACCCAATGCGGACTTCTGGCATTTAACTCTGTGATTGTACGAAACAAAGCAATACAAATATTATAATATATTCCAAAACAAGGTCCGATATTATTGATACACCATGGTACATTCGTAATGGACAATGTGTATAAAGACCTGAAAGTAGAAAACCTCGATGACTTTATCAAGGACTATGCCCAAAGTAATTAAGATTGAGGTTGACGAGCTCCTCAGAAGTTCTGGGCTTAGTCAGAAGAACAAAAGGAACATAATCATTTGATCTAATATAGTGACGTATTAGAAAAACTCAGTCGTCAATAAAAATAGTTACATAGATATTAAGCCCAAAGTATCTATAGAAGAATAACTACTTTGTAATTTTAAAACCTTATAGGCTTTAACCAAGTAGCTTATTAGACTTAATTTACTAAATTATTGTAATAAATAATGTAGAAAGGCTGCGATTGTTATTTATATTGACCTTCACTCTGCTTTTGATAGTATACACTGATCCTAATTTTCTGTGGTTTTAGAAGATGTTCCCGTTAAAGTAATTAAGCTCATTCGGGTATCTTACGATGGTTCTACTAGCTGTGTGTGAGTGTGAAATGATTTGTAAAATTCACTGTCTTTCAGCGCAGTAATGAATGCAATTATGTGAAGACTCTTTTGAAACAGGCATATCATATAATATTATGAATTCATAGATCAATATGATACAGATGATTCGTTGAAATAGATTTTGAGAATTCTAGCATTCTAATGATGTACTGTACCGCGAGACACTTGGCTTGAAAATTATCGAAGAAAATATTAAGGCACTGACAACTATCGCTGAAGTAACAAGCCGAATTGGCCAAGCTGTATTAGCTTTTGGTTCTCTAAGATGATGCATGTGGAGGTGAGAAAATATAGACAGTCCTTGGACGCTTATCATGATAATTCTTCTATATGGCTCCGACATTGTAACTCTTTCACACTAGATGCTTAGACATATTCATCCGTTTTCTATCCGATAGGTTTTGATGACCAAGCGTAAAAATGTTAGAAATACTGGTTATTTTTCAAAACAAATAATGTTAGTAAAAAACTTAAAATTTTAAAATAGTCTTACTAATTTAAACTTACTTGGTACTTCAGGAAAATGTGGTTGAGACTCGGCCCATTGTCTCATAATATCGACATATTGATCCAAATCCTCCTCGGTCTTGTTATAATCCTTGTACATCTGCTTGTACACCTCGCTGGTATGGTTACCGAATAGTGATACAGCCATTTCGAACTTCACGCCACCAACTTGAAATCAAGACTGAACGATAACGATAGGCGACAACCAGTTATATAAAAAAAATCAATAACCATTAATTCATGTTTAATTCATTCAAGTACGTATATTTTTTCAAAATTACATATAATTATTATGCCCAAATACAATTATCGAGTAAACAGTCGATTAAACTGTATGATATATGGTACAAACCTTGATAAATAAATATTGGACATTGTTATATTTATTAGTTGAAAAAAATATGTATAATTATATAGTTAAAGAAATTGTAACGATTTACAGTAGAATATATAATATTTTTTAAATTAAAAAATAGGTATATATTATAATGAATTATTAACTGAAAATATTTAGTTATTGGTCCTTCTTTTTACGTTATTTTATATTTGATTGATGTGCCCCTATTAATGCACTCCTTATTTTTAAATAACAAAGCATTGCTATATAAGTCAAATTCTTAGACCCATGTGTATGTGGGCTACTACTAGCAAATCGAACAAAGCCATCCAACATGTATTCTTATTCCAGTAACCTATTTCAGTGCCCCTGAAATTATGTATTCTCTGGGTATTCAACATCTTCTGGAATCCATAACGAGTACGATTCGAAGCACCAGTGTAAAGTACTCTGAAAGAGCGTCAGTGTAATTAAATGTACGCAATGTTAGTAAAATACGTAGGTTAAAAACTTTACTACAATTAGACTTGATTAATAGATACATAGAATAGTTCTTCATCATAGAATAGAATCTTGTAGATTTAATTGTATAACAAAAATCCCACCAATTACTTATTTGCTATTGGGTGTATAGATGGTGCTACGAGAATAATAACAATCACTACATAGTATAAAACAAAGTCGCCTTTTCTGTCCCTATATCCCTATGTGCGCTTAAATCTTTAAAACTACGCAACGGATTTTGATGCGGCTTTTTTCAATAGATAGAGTGATTCAAGAGGAAGGTTTATATGTATAATACATGCATAATATACTAAGGCAACATTGCTAATTTTAGAGGTTTCTAACGTGATGTCGTAAATTAACCTATTTTTTAGGCTTATTTAGCAATTAGCAAAAACGCTGCCTAACCCTACGAGTTAGATCAAATTAATGTACTACAGTATTGTACACCATAAAAAGGTCTACAAAAAAGTCCGCGATGGTATATGTTTATGTTTTAGGGATAACCCACATTAACCATTTTTATTGTTTACTTTTTACGTGAGAAAATGGCTTATTTACGAAGCTATTTTAAGCAATACGGCATTAATCCTTATCGAATTAAGTACCTTAAATACAGTGTGCAATTAATATAGATCAATATGGTTCCTTATAGCATGTAAATTAAACAAATATTTTCGGAGATATTACAAATTTAAAATTTGCGTTTAAAAATGTGTAATGTAATAAAAATTGTATGAATTTAGATATTCCAAAGATAGCAGGAAATCTTCATAGTAAGTATAGGGGAAGAGGAATTGTTTTACTCTAAATTTAATGCGTGCAGGCCAAGGGCAGTAATGAATGAACCAAAAATACTGGATCGATTTTAATCATGTTTTCATTGAGTGACATAGGCATATATATTTTATGCCCGTGCAAAGTCGGAGCGGGCCGCTATGTTTTTATATACAACGTTCATATTTTTTCTGTAGTGTATTTAATTTAGTATCAGCATTGCACCCGTGCGAAGCCGGGGCGGGTCGCTAGTAAATATATAATCTGTTAAGTTGCTATAATAAATAGTATATTAAAATTACTTTGTTTATTAATTTATTAAATTATATATATATATATATATATATATATATATATATATATATATATATATATATATATATATTTAGTTATTTATCGTTCATAAATTTTCATTTTCGTACAATTACACAAATACATATATTTGTATCTTTTTGTAAATTTTTATTGGACTATTACTGGATTTTAGAGGTAAGACTCTTTCAATAAAATTTTTATGTTTTAATAATGTTTTTCTGTAATTAGCAAAATTCATAGTAGTTTAAGAATGTAATATTCAATACGTCCTTCATTGACATTAATTATTGAGTTACATTTCGACCTTATTTTATTTTTGCAGTGGAAACAGGGAGAACTTTCATTTAGAGCTTTTTTGGGCATCAAGCGATAACAGTAATGGCACATATTATAATTAATTATTAACTATAAATATTTAATTATTCTTCCTTCTTACATTGTTTTTAAAGTTCAAACCTATACTGATTTAGTATTTAATGGATATACTCCCATTAATACAATCCATATTGTCGTTCCAATAAAACGGTCAATGCATGTTATTAATATCGTCGAGTATATTGCCAAATTCAGTTTGAAAACAGGCAAAATGTTTTTTGAACTCAGAGCGGATAGTTCCCTCAATTCATTCTACTAATTAGAGTTAATTTAACACAGATAAAAAGAAATAGAATGAAGTCTAATGCGTCCAAACATATAACCGAATTGGTTTATAAAGTTCGATTTGTATTGGTACAGTTCGACACCGTTGTCATATGTCAGTAATATTATTTCAAATAATAATGACAATAATCAGAAGTTAGAAACCGGTAAACGCTCTTTTGGCGCTTGTTTTGATACATTTCTAACTGTTGTTTCTAATAATTTGTAATAATTCTGATTAAAAATGCCAAATTCATTAATAGTCAGATTCGGGAACTGATTGCGTTCCTAATCAGACATTTTTCCTAATTGACAACCATTAAGGAAAGTAGTAATATCATACTGTTTATTTTAAATTACACAATCGCTTTACATGCTATATTGAGGTGGATAAGATAAGATCAACAACAGTATGGGAAGGATTATTGGATTTAGAGTTAAAAAAAATTATTAATATACACAACATGGTTATAGTACGATATTATTGACTATAATTTCACTCACAGTCACTAAAAAATATAACAATAATTATTATTCAAGTTTATCTATAACTAGAGTGATATAATGAAATCGATAACGATAACAGTTTTTTATTATAAATAACATTACAATGGTTTCAATGAAAATTGTTGTTTCTAAATATTAAGCCATATTTTGAGGTATTGAAAACGGGAAATAAATAAAATTTTATGGCTTAATTAAGTTATTAACATAACACTTACATTTTATTGATGATATGTAGCATCATAATAATTATCAATTAAAAAATTACCTTGATTGGTAATAAATGAAGGGGTCAAAAGCGCAGAGGTATAAATGACCATTTCATTGATATAAAATAACGGTCATATACTACCAGATGTAGTCGTCTGGCGTTGCAATACATACAGTCGTATAGTGAAAAAGTTTTACCTGAATTATTTTTAAGTTACAAGCAATTAAATGTACGCAATGTTGTTAAAGTGCGTAGGTTAATACTTTTATTACAATTAAACCTGATTAATAGATACATAGAATATTTTTTACAACAACATAGTACATTTCGACCTTATTTTATTTTTGCAGTGGAAGTAGGAAGAACTTTTCTTTAAAGCTTTTCTGGGTATCAAGCGACAACAGTAATCGCCATGCCTTCCATTTTTCTCTGTCTATGGAACAATTAAATTTTATTTAGGATAAGAAACGTTACACATGATTTAAGTTTTGTTATGGTTATTGAAATAGTGAGGCAGTTTTTGGACTTAATTCCATAACATCCAAAAGAATTATTTAAACAATACAATTTAATCTATAATTTGATGTTCGTGGCTGAAGAAATAGAATAATTTTTGGAGGAAACATTAAAAGAAATTGCTTACTATAAGAGCAATATTAGGTAAACATCACTAATAAATACACTATTAAGTAAAGATCCCGAATAACTAGTTCAAATAATATCAAACAATGAATCAAAAATATTTGTTAATTTTTGTTGATATTATTACTGATATTTTCGCTTTTATATCCTCTCTATATAGATAGTTAAAATATATCGCCATTCAGAGAAAAACATGATTACTACTTTGTATGCACACAAGTGGAGAAACCAATTTGCATTTTTTTATATATTGTTGTGTAGACAGAAACACATTGTTACATACAAAATTCATTCAGCAATGAGATAAATTTACATCGCCAAGCGAGTGAATTCAAATAAATAGATTGCTATTAATAAATGCAAAAGTTGTGGCCATGGAGAGCGATTAAACGTAGACATTGAAGGTACGTACTATGGATTGTTCGGTCTACCTTGATGAAGAAGTGTAAGTGTACTCTTAGCTGAAGACGGCTTGACTCTGATTTCGAAATTTCAATTTCACACTAACCTCAAATCCAGAACTAAAGCAATTAAAACATTTCTTAAATAAGAGAACATTTCTGTCTTCATACGTTTGTTACCGTTAAACCCTTTATAGCGGAGAAATCTGAGAAGGAAGTGTTAAAACGATGATAAAACTTGGATAGTTGATGTTTGAAAGAATGTGGTATGGTCCAATGGATCGTCGTTTACATTATTTATTACGACTGCCTTCTTCCTACAGTCAAGATTCCGTTGTGATATGGGTGGCAATATCGTGGCATTCAGCTGGTCCTCTCATTCATGTCACTAGCAGTATTACTTTGAATGAATATCTCGATATCCTCAATGATGTAACAGGTCGATTGAAAAGTCCCCGGCCTGACACATAGATGGCGCTACTATTAGTAAATCCATATGTTTTTAGTTAGCCCTAACCCTCAAAAGAAGCCCCATGAAGAAGGACACTGCCCCAGGAAAATCAACCATCAAGGGTTGGTATGCTAAGTTTAGACGTGGTGAAATGAGCACCGAAGACGGTGAACGCAGTGGAGGCCCAAAAGAGATTGTTACCGACGAAAACATTAAACAAGTCCACAAAATGACTTTGAATAACCGTAAATTGAAATTGAATAAAGTGTCAGACTGTAACTTTACGAATGTTTGGGTATGAGAAAGCTCCGTGCAAAGTGGGGTGCCACGAGAGCTCACTTTAGACCAAAAACGGCGACGAGTTGATCATTCGGAGCAGTATTTTAAGATGATGAAGCGTAATAAACAAGAGTTTTTGCATCGATATGTGGCAATGGATGAGACATGGCTCCATCATTTCACTCCGAAGTCCAATCGACTTCAGCAGACGATTAGTTACTACCACATAGCGTTATTGGAGCATTTGAAGAACGAAATCTCCGAAAAACGGACGCATTTGAAGAAAAAGAAAGTCGAATTGCTTACGCATCCACCGAATTCTCCAAATCTGACCCCCAGAATCTGACTATTTCCTGTTCTCAGTTCCAAAGAATGCTCGCTGGAAAGAAATTTTCCTGGAATGAAGTGGTG
Organism: Rhynchophorus ferrugineus; assembly: GCF_030347505.1. Lineage (NCBI taxonomy): Eukaryota > Metazoa > Arthropoda > Insecta > Coleoptera > Curculionidae > Rhynchophorus > Rhynchophorus ferrugineus. The sequence continues at coordinate 5,748,997 of NW_027472582.1, read as the reverse complement.
ATCGCTGAAACTGAGGCCCATTTTAAAGCAAAGGACAAACCGTACTACAAAAATGATATCGAAAAGTTGGATGATCGCTATAATCAGCGTATCACCCTTGAAGGGAATTATGTTGAACAAAAAAAAACTATTTTTGACAAAAAAATTGTGTTTTACTATGGTAGGCCGGGGACTTTTCAAGTGACTTGTTATGCTTAAAGCCCAAAGTTAGCCCAAAGTGTCTATTGTGGAATAGGTTTTTTTTCATAACTTTAGACCACCGCTATAAATTAGAATAAAAACAAATATCTTAATATATAAAAAGAAAGATCAACTGTTTTCAGATGTTTAAATGCAACTTGAAATATCCAAAATGAGAGAAAATGTTTTTTTTTCAATACTTTTCGTTTAATACAGAAGTTTTCTATGGCATACTATGATTGGCAATGAAACGTTGATCTACAACAACAGTTGAAATCTATGGCCTAACACATAACAATATATTATAAGCAAAAAATAACAATATTAATGATCCTTGGACAGAAATAACATTAATTTTCAGAGAAAAATTTGTAGAAAATAGTAATTCTAAATGAACAATCGTTATTACGCACATTGATTATAATAACAATAGGGATTTTTTATGCCTTTCATTTAAAAAAAAATTAACAACGAGTCTACGAATTATTTTGTACATAATCTATGCTACATTTATACCAGAATTTATGAATAATTTAGGTACTCTTACGTACTTAGGTTTACTCGAAACTAGTTAAATTATAATAAAATAATTTTTATAGTATAATAGAGTGACAAAAGTAATTTTTTATCGCATGATGATGATTTATTAATTTACAGAGAGTCAAACTATTAAACTATAGCCGAACTATTAAAACCAAAAGTTATTAATCAATTTAAATGTCAATAGTTGGATTGGAACACTAAGCATTCTAGGTTAAGGTTCAATTATTGTCTGACTTGTCGAATTTTCTATTTTTTAATTTTTAACTAGAACATAATAGGCGTCCTGACGGCGTATTTGTATTGTAAGTTTTATTCTTTTTTATTTATAATTCGTATTGTGTATGTTTCTATATTTTTATAGATATAGACAATTTAGTGGTTTAATTTATGAATCATTTAGGTACAATTTAAGAATAACATTTTATAAAATCAATCATAGCGCAATTTCAAGACAAAGCGAAATAATTGATTATGTGTTGGAAGTAGACCATACCAGGTTTGTTGTCAATTGCTCTAGGCCCTAAGAGCTAGGAGGATTGTGACTATAACCATGAAATTTCAAGGGTCTTCGCTACAGGTGAATATATGAATATTCTGTTAATTTCAAAATGTAAGCAAGAAAGTCATAGAAGAGTCGGACACCACCAAGAATCTGAAGGATATTGTCATGGAAAGTGTGTGATATATATGCGAATATTTTATCTTAATATCGATTAACAAAATTCGGTAATAACAAGAATCGTTTGACCTCTTTTTTACAACATACTTATAAAAAGATATTGACACAGTTTTTAGATTTTCGCAGGCATCTTCTTTGATTCATAATATAAATATTAATCACTCCACTTTCAATTTTAACAATCTCAATTAATTTGATATCTGTTGAACTCAGAACAGCTAACAAAATTTGTCTTTGCTTAAGAACTGGTAATAATTGATAATATTTTCGAAACATAGTACATCATTGAATTAAAGGTAATTGTAAAATTTATTTAGATTTTTCTATAAATTTTATTTGCACTAACTTCTAATCCATTTCAGATTTCATTAGTAAATGCATTTTGTAATAAAGCAAAAATACTACATGCAGTACATACATTAATTTGCACATTAAGAGTTAAAATGAATGTTGTAAAGTTAATTCATTATTTGTTGGTGACTTTTTAGTCCCAATGTGGAACACAAAACAAAGTAGAAGCTATAGAAGACAAGTTAAAGTGAAAACAAATTAAAAACTTATCAAATAAGTCTGGTTTTTTCAGTTTATTGTTGATTAATAGTGATTCCAGATGAAAAATATATATAAAAGATAAAAATTATATTAATACATAAATGATGTAATGAAAATATGTGAATAAAATGAAACATAATTATTCAGACATAACTACTTAAATTTTCTGGACGGGACACATGGGACAAATAAAAGAAATTTTGAATTATTTACAGTAATTTCGTAAATACTTTGAATCGTTGATAGATACAAAGGTGATTAACGATTAATGCAATAAATACAGGTCAATTGAAAAGTTTCCAGCCTGACACCTAGATGGCGCTACTATAATTAAATACATATATTTTTAGTTAAACCTAACCCTTAAAAGATGCGTGTATAAATTAGACAGCTGTCGGATCATTAGTTTGTGAATTATAGCATATTGAGTGAAGCAGTTATTGTTATTGTAAAAAAATGGATAGAAAGAAATTTCGCTTTTTGAAGGGAAAAAATACAGTTGAAGCAAAAACTTCGCTTGATGTGGAGTTTCCGGATACTGCGCCAGAAAAATCAACCATCAAAGATTGGTATGCTAAGTTTAGACGTGCTGAAATGTGCACCGAAGACTGTAAACGCTGTGGATGCCCAAAAGAGGTTGTTACCGACGAAAACATTTAAAAAAATTACAAAATTATTTTGAATGACCGTAAATTGAAATTGAATGAAATAGAGTACATTATAAAGATATCAAGTGAACGTGTACATTATATAATTCTGTGTAAAGTGGGTGCCGCGCGAGCTCACTTTTTTACCAAAACCAACGACGAGTTGATGATTCGGAGCAGTATTTGAAGACGATCAAGCTTAATAAACCCGAGCTTTTGCATCGATATGTGACAATGGATGAAACATGGCTCCATTATTTCACTCCGAAGTCCAATCCGAGTGGACTGCACACGATGAACCCGCTCCAAAGCGTGGGAAAATGCAACAGTCGGCTGGCAAGCTTATGGCATCTATATTTGGGGATGGGCATTTAACAATTTTCATTGACTACCTTGAAAAAGGAATGACCATCAACAGCGACCATTACATAGCGTTATTGGATAGTTTGAAGGACGAAATCGCCTAAAACGGCCGCATTTATGGAAAAAGAAAGTGCTGTTTCTCCAGGGCAATGCACCGTGTCACAAGTCAGTGGAAACGATGGCAAAAACCCATGAATTGTCCTTCGAATTGCTTTCTCGTCCACCGTATTCTCCAGATCTAGCCCCCAGCGATAATTTACTCTTCTCAGATCTTGAAAGAATGCTCGGTGAGAAGAAATTTTCATTGAATAAAGAGGTTATATTAATACCGCCGAAACTGAGGCCTATTTTCAAGCGAAGGACAAATCGTACTACAAAAATGGTATCGAAAAGTTGGAGGGTCGCTATAATCAGTGTATCACCCTTGGAGGGAATTATGTTGAATAAAAACAAAATTGCCAAAAAATATATTTTACTGTGGTAGGCGGGGGACTTTTCAATTAACCTGTTAACTATATGACAGTTTATTCTTATAATCTTCTATTAATTATTTTTGAGAATTTGTGATAAGTTTTGTGAAATCAAGGATTTATTTAATGATTTTATATACATTTCTACAAGTTAGTTTCTATATTGTAAAAAATAAAGTGCCTTGTATTGTATTGTTTTACTTCCACGTTTATGTTATAACATAAAAGTAAATAAAAGTCATATATACTTATATTTAAAAGATTTGATATTATTAGCAGAATAAGATTAACTTAAAGAAGATAAATTGTGGTCGAATTTCGACTACAGGAGGAGCACTTGTTCTCATAAAACTCTCACCACATTCATTTCGTGTCTTACCTTAACCAAGTCGGTATATATTCATACAAATCTCGCACCGTTTAATCAGTTCTCATCAAAACTAATTTGATAACAACCCGGTCTGTACTGTATGCGACACGTTGCTTTCACGAACACATTCGGAATGATTTAAATTGGTGGGATAGTCGAAGTTGTCCGCATTCAGGCCTTTCAATGGTCTGATTAAGCTGAAAAGGAAAAAATAATGACTTCAAGGCAATGGTAGCGCGTTCAAGAAGTAAAGCGACCGATTCGTTACGCAAACTATTATGCGTTTCGGTTCGGCTATTGTGGTACTGGTGGAAAATAGTTAAACATTATATTGTCACTATCAAGCAACCTATTTAATTTGCTCCCTTTTGTGACTTTAGTTGTTTATTGGTTAAAGAATATTTCTTAACAGGTCAATTGAAAAGACCTCGGTCTGACACATAGATGGCGCTACTAGAATTAAATGAATATGTTTTTAGTTAGCCCTAACACTCATCATTCATAACTCATAACACTCGCATATAAATTGTACAGCTCTCGGATCATTAGTTTGTGAATTATAGAATTTTGAATGAAGCAGCTTTCGTTATTGTGAAATAAATGGATAAAAAGGAATTTCGCGTGTTAATAAAATATTGTTATTTGAAGGCAAAAAATAGAGTTGAAGCAAATACTTGTCTTGAGACCGAGTTTCCGGATACTGACCCATGAAATTCGACCATCATAGATTGGTATGCTCAGTTTAGACGTGGTGAAATGAGTACCGAAGACGGTGAACGCAGTGGACGTCCAAAAGAAGTTGTTACCGACGAAAACATTAAAAAAATTCGCAAAATGATTTTGAATGACCGTACATTGAAATTGAATGAAATAGGAGACCTTTTAAAGATATCAAGTGAACATGTAAATTATATCATTCACAAACATTTAGGTATGAGAAAACTCTGTGCAGAATGAGTGTCGGGCGAGCTCACTGTTAACCGAAAACAACGACGAGCGCAATAAACCCGAGTGTTTGCGTCGATATATGACAATGGATGAAACATGGCTCCATCATTTCACTCCGAAGATCAATCGACAGTCATCCGAGTGAACTGCACACTATGAACCTGCTCCAAAGCGTGGGAAAACGCAATAGTCGTCTAACAAGGTTAGGGCGTCTGTATATATCTTGAAAAAGGAAGGACCATCAACAGCGACTGTTACATAACGTTATTGGACCCTTTGAAGGACGATATTGCCGAAAAACGGACGTATTTGAAAAAAAAAATGCTGCTTAACCAAGACAATGCACCGTGTCACAAATCAGTGGAAATGATGGCAAAAATCCATAAATTCGGCTTCGAATTTCTTTCTCATCCACCGTATTCTCCAGAGCTGGCCCCCAGCGATTATTTCCTGTTCTCAGATCTCAAAAGAATACTGGCTGGGAAAAATTTTTCGTCGAATGAAGGGGTGATCGCCGAAACTGAGACCTATTTTGTAGCAAAAAATATTGTTTCAAATAGTTGGAGGGTCGCTATAATCAGTGTATCACCCTTGAAAGGAACTATGTTTAATAAAAAAACTAATTTTGCCAAAAAAATATATTTTACTATGGTAGGCCGGAAACTAGATTTTTCCTGTTATGTACACTGGTGAAAATATTTAAAATATTTTTGTGATCTTCGAAGACAGTCAATGGATTGAATGACCAAAAACTTTGTGATGTTCACGAAGAATAGTAATGTTGACCAGACTAAAAATATTTATTTTAAAAATATTCTGTTTTTTCTTGTTGGTATCTTTGCGACTTATATGGAATATTAATATGTTATTCTGACTATAGCCCTCTGCATAAAAATTATTTGACGTCAAGAAGTCTAGAACGATATATTATGTGACTTGATAGGCTAGGATAATATTCCATATAACTACTGTTTCGTACCTATATTCTATTCAAAGTTTATCTGCATATGCGTCATCAAGATGTTTAATGTATTGCCTGCCGCTATTTGTAAATTCGTTTTAGAATCAGACAATATTCTCCTTCTCAATTTATTCTATTTAAAAAGAGATAGAATGCTGTTAGACAAGTTCGAACATGTAACGGAATGAGCCTGTCAAAGCGGTTCAGTTGTCATACGTATGCAAAATTCTTGAAAGCAATAGGGATGAGAGATTATAACTCTAACCTATAAATTATTTTGGCTGTATAATTAACTATTGTTTTAGATGTATTATAATGTTAAAATAAATTATATTCGATGAGATTATTGTTCAATTGTTTTATATATATTAGAATTTTGATGCATGTCAAAGCCAAATTGAACTAAAACTGAGAGTTGATACGGCAACATTGCGACGTTTTAGCGTCACAAATTTCGATGACGCATATACAAATAATCTTTGAATAGATTAAAGCTGACCAGAAATAATGCGAATGCCTATCTTTGGTACCTTGCCTATAATCCTGATTTTAAAAAAAATATTGCTTTTCAGTACATATTTTTGGTGAAAAATTCATATAAAAGCTAAAAATTATATCAATACATAAATGAAGTAATGAAAATAGTAAAAAAAAAGATGTAAAAAAAAACTTTCTAGTAGCGCGATTAAGATTCAATGTTATCAGTACTAAGACAGGGTGATGAGAGTGGAAACAACTAAGGGTGAGTATACAATTAATATAGAATTACTCTAGAAAATTGTATTGTAGAGTGTGAACGATTTATATGCATAGATATGTAGGTAATTGTTCAGAAAATATATGAGCGTTTGTTTAAAATGTAGAGGGGGATAATGAATATTAATTTTTTTTTGCAGATATGTTAAATGCATTAAGGAAAATGCAATAACTAAATCTAATCTTGTCAAGAAAAATGTATACATGAAGTAGCAGACGAACCTAACGAGAATGATTCAGAAACAACAAATTAGACGTGAAAGAAATACGAACTAAACACAAGAAGGTAAGTATATTCTCTAATAAAAATAAAATACATTACTTAGTTGTACATTTATTAACTAGGTGTACTAAACATTCAGAGGATACCATAGATAGTTTAGAACAAGTTCAATGTAAATATAATTAAAGAACTTTAACCTATAAGCCAGTGTGGTTGTTTAATGAATTCTAGTTTAAGTCCTTAATATATGCATCAGAGGCACTGTAATGTATAAAGAAATTATATTTTATCACATTTTTGTTTCATTATTTTATTAGTATTATAATGTTGTTGTATATTTAAGCTAGAAAAAACTAATAAGATAAATTGAAATGAAGTTCATTGCGACTCCGTGGAGACTATATACACTATTCAAAGTTATTTTGTATATACGTCATCTACATTTTTAACGTCAAAACGTCGCAGTATTGGCGCATCAACTTTCAGTTCTAGTTGAGTTTTGATATACAACAAAATTCTAATCTAAATAAAATAAATGAATAAAGGTGTTATCAAATATAATTTATTTAACATTATAGTACGTCTGACAACTGGACGACTTTGACACACTCATTCGTTTACATGTTCGAACTAATCAGACAACATTGTGTTTCTTTTTAATTAGAATAAAATGAGAAGGAAAATATTGTCTGATTCTAAAACGAATTTACAAATTTCGGCAGGCAATACATTAAACATCTTGATGACGAATGTACAAAAAAACTTTGAATATATTGTATATTTACTGTGACTAGTGACTGTTGTAAGGTGATCAAAGTAACCGAAAAATCCAGACAACTATTTCTCAGACAGCTCAGGATGTTTTAAAATGAACAGATAAAATTATCTGTGAATATGAAACGAATAATTTATAATAATAGATGTGAGAAAAGCAAATAGTACTTTCTAGAGTAATAAGTGACATTCAAAACATAAAACATAAAACATGTTAGCTCAGCAATCACTTACCATACCCAATCGACGGAAACTGATCGCACAATGGGTACTTAGTTATTTAAACCGTTTACGTGAATGGCGCTAATCAGGTCGTTCTATTTTTATTTTGGGACAAATAAATATTATTGTCACAATAATTAATAAGTAAGCAACTTCATTAAAAAAATGATAGCTTTATCGGACGTGGCTGATTTAGTTTTGTTGAGGTTATTAACGTTACGGACACCATTCCACAACAGATATAAAAATTTATTTTTTCGATAGATGCGTTAAGTGTGCGAAAAAAAGCCATTTTTGTATAAAATTGTTTTATGACTAAAAATTAATTCTAAAACAATATCATATTTTGCTTAGAATTCTAATGCCATATATTACATAATCAGTAATAACATATGTATGGAAAGAAAATGCGAATTATTAATTAAAGTGGTTAGGTAAGGGGTAACGGTTGGGATAACTTCTTAAACAGTACAATAGCTATTTCTGGAATATTTTCCCAATATTTTAAATCTTTTTATCATCGAAGGTTTATCTGGACTGGACCTATAATTTAACATGGGCTCCGAACCACGGCCCTCGGCATTAACCCTACCGACTGGCCAGTGACCAACTTAAAGACCATCCCACAAGACATCCTGTCTTACCCGGTCTGGTTACTGGCGTGACTGGGATGGTTATTACTTGTCGGATATTCTACTCTTTTCATAATTGGCAGTGATGCATAATTAGGAAGTCTTTCTTCTAATTTCCGCTTCTGCATTAAGAATCTTCCTCTCTTTGGGAAACCAAGAAACCCATAAAATTGATGTGAACTAAATCACATGAACTTGAACACTAGCTTAAGTAGTTTAAGCTTAAGAAGTACATAACTGATGTATTAATGCCGTACTCGTCTTGCTTGTCTATTAATGTAAATACAACAGAACATTAACAATTAATAAACAAAGCATATCTAATGTAAAATGTAATTAATAAACAAAACGCCTGTAAAGTTTAAAATATAACCACGATGTGAAATCTGAATAAAACTGTTACTCCAGATGTCAATTTGATTAAGAGATGCTATATGACACACTGATTGCAGTTTAAATGGTAAACTCAACGTACTCACCAGACATAACATCCCCTGACTATTACTTACATGTAGTTTCGAAATGTTGAAGAAGTACCAAAATGAATCGATGATTCTATTTTAATTAATATAATGAACCAATTTTTTTCAACAAATACATTTTTGCAGTAAAAAATGATTAAAATATGTTCAAGAAACTAATAGTATCATCAATGCTGCTGGAAGAAAAGTTGACTAAACTAATGTGATAGCTTATATATGCAAATATATTAACAAAGAATACATGTTATTGCAAATAGTAAAAAGAAACAGTTTTTTTAGTATTTTAATATAGGCAAACCCTGACATAGATAGTCTTAAATGCCTTATTATCTATTAATCGTAGAAAAGAAGAATATCAATAAATATTAGTTTTGTTGAGTAATAATCATGTTTATACACATATTTCAGCCAATTTGTTAGCCGAGCGGTCAAGGCGTTGGGATAGTTTTCTGTTGCTGCGATATTCGCAGGTTTGAGTCCCATTAGAGACATTAATGATTTAGATTTATGTCTGTAATTGTGTACTGGCAAGCGTATAAAATACAATAACTAATAACTAGTAAGATTACATCGGTAACTAGCTGCTAAAATGCTTTTGAGCCGGCTTTAATCTGCGGAACTATCGACTGAAAACAGTCGAAACAGTCGATAGTCCCAAAACAGTCGAAACAGTCGATAGTCAATTAGCGACTGGAAATAGTAATTACTATTTTCAGTCAAATGCACGGTTCGACTGTTTTTTTCCATTCGTGGTGTCAGACGAGGAGGTACGAATTCTTGTCTGTATAAAATGTGAGATAGGAAAGGACGGAGATAGATGCTTGGAGCAGTTAATTTTAAATGTCTTTATATTCTCCAATGGTAGTATAAGCGAGACAGAGATGTATATATATTCATTAACGTGATAACTTTAAAAAATAAAAGGAAAAAAAAAACTAATTTCTATTATTATGCAATATATAATATAATTTTAAAGAAAGTGGGTTTACTTTTATACTGAATGTTCTGTGGATGTGTAAAAAGGAATGGAATAATAACACCACAAATGTTTTATCCTGTTTTAATATATTAATTGCTATATTTTAATAACATTGTATAATAAATATAAATTGTACAACTTAAATAAAACCTAAAAACTAAAGATTTTCAATAACCATAACTACTAAATAAAATGTAAACATATACCTAATCATTGAAAAATCTAATCCATGATGAACCTGAAAATGATCGTACAATAACTACCAGACCCTTTTTAAATAAAAGTTTTATTTATTTTTGAACGGAAATATTTTAAAATTACTGTGAATATTATCATGTTCAACTTTTCTACATATGTTGCGGGTATAGAGGAATATTTTACGTGTAACTGATATAATTCAGGTGGTTTCATTTTATTGGTTTGCCAAAAATCCAATTGATTTTCTAAACGCCTAATAAATGGAATTCCCAAATACTGCTAAATCTGTAATGTAATGTTGCTTCAGTATTTGGAGTAATTACTTCTTTCATTCTAGCCATTTTTTTATCAAAATATCTTCAGAGGTCAATACATTCTTGGTCAGTAGTTTTGTCTTGAAGAGTTGTGGAGCTATATTTGTATTTTTTGAAGTTGAAATGGAGGATGCCTCTTTTGTGATAACTTTTTGTATTGCCTCAGCATTATTTGCAATACCAAATCCTGCTTTTTTAAATCTAGGATCTAAAAATGTGGATTTCCCGCATATCGTATTCATTTCTAAAATTGCCAGTTTTTTAATGATGACATCTAATAGACAATTTTGTCATTTTTCCCCCATTCACTTATTAAAATCCTGGATTTAATGGAATATTGCAGTACTCTTATTAACCGTATAATTAAAAACATCGTTGGCATATCTTTCACCAGATAACTCGGTGGTCATTATTTCAATGGGCTTTAAAAGTTGAACACATTCTATTAAGATAGTTCATTCGTTAACAAATAAGAACTGTGGTGCTCTTCTTAATAACCAACAAAATAAATTGTTGAATATTAAAGTGGAGTTTTCCTATCAGAATTAATTGTATTTATTACAAATATTTAATATACTTTATTCACCTCTTTACAGTTAATATTTTTAAAAGAAATTTAACTTCTACTGTAAAAAATTCTTCAAATCTTTTGGATCTATGCAATTTCTGAAACCTCTGGAACCTAATTTTAGTTTTCAAGATTTTAGGAAAAAAGTTTCGACAAACAAAAGGCTTGCACGAAAATCGTGTAAGTTTATCAAACAAGTATTACCTATTATACCAGTCCAAAGTATTACCTATTATGCCAGTCAAAAGTATCTTACTATTTAACATTTACAATTTAATTTTTTTGCCCTCAAAAACTAGCGTTCCAAAATACTGCTATATTAATTTACAATATATAGTTATTCACAAGCAAACTATAAAAAAAAATAAAACCACATATATTACATATAAATCTATATAAGCAAAAATGCGGCGCATTACTTTTAAGGACGCGGCTAGAACGGAAGGCCAGAACGTTAAAAATCAGTCGAATGAACTAGTAGAACCGAAAATAGTAACTAAAAGTAAACGACTGAAACAGTCGATAGTAAATAGTAATAAAATCAGTGGGACCGAAAATAGCGACTGAAAACAGTTACTAGTAAAAACAGTCGATATTCGATTTCAGTCGATTGTTCCCAACACTAACTAAAACCAAATAAGAGCATATATTAAAATTTGTATCACGTTTAGTATTATATTTTGGATGATTCAGCTCTGATGTTAGAAAATATACTCTAATAAACAACAACAATAAAAATAAACTATAATCTCATGCCTAAATGAGAAAAGAAGATATTAAACATCATAGGGCTAATTTTTTTTCTAGGAGAATATAATTTATATATATAAATATAATGTATATCTTAAATAGAAGAAAACTTTACTATTAGCTTACCATTAGCTCGTCTAGCTTTAAGGGTATAATCTAGTCTGGAATGATTTACAAAGCTTAACTCTATAACAATTTGTTTTAAGAGGATTTTTCAAAATATAAGTTATTTTCAGAGATATAGTTGTTACAGGAATACCGTATGAGAAAACGAAAGTTTAACAGCGTTTATCTCGAAATGACTTTTTCGAGACAGTTGACATGATATCCTAAGTCCTACTAAACCAATTTATTTGTATTTTTTTTTAATATATAAGTCCCCTTTTTACTAACGAGAATTTATCTAGACTGGACCTACAGTTTAACGTGGGCTCCGAACCAAGGTCTTTGCCATTACCAACTGGCCAGTGACCAACTTCCAGAAAAAACAATCCCAGAAGAGTTCCGGTCTTACCCAGCCTGGTTACTGGCGTGACTGTGTTCATTTTCCTTGTCGGATTTGGCACTCTCGCCTAGGACAATCACAAATATTAAACAATCACAAACATAAATTTACGACCATGTCGGTAGAAGGACCGTCCTGTCGCCTTTAACACTTCACCAACCAAGACGGCTACTTGTAATTTAGTGCGAACCGTTCCTATACATTATTCCATTGTATTAAAATAAAATTGCATCAAAACTTTTTCTTCCTTTATGTGAAAAAGTTGTATCTTTTTTTTAATTAACTTGATATCTAAAATACGTTCTTCTAAACTAGAATACAGGGGGTAACAACTCCCTTAGAATATTTTTTTTATATATTTTTAAGTTTCTTTTTTATCAAATAGAGTTTTTGTTGAGTGGATCTACTGTTTAACATGAGCTCCGAACTACCGCTTCAGCATTACCATTTTCCTTGTCGGATTTTGCACTCTTGTCTTTTGGAAAATCCTTAACATAAATTTACGACCATGCCCCAGCAGGATTACACATTTTGAACATATTTCTTTTGGAATATGTTCAAAATTATTTCATGGATCAAGATTAATTCATCATTCATAATCAATTATGGAAATTTATTTAATTTTTTCATTGCCTCAATGAGTATGGCTTAATCATTGAATACATTTTAACTATACAGAATGTGTCTAACAAATTACTCTTTCACGCCTTTATATAAGTTTTTTTTAAAAATAGCTTAAAGTCATTTTTTACCAACGAGGGTTTATCTGAATTGGACCTACAGTTTAACGTGGGCTCCGAACCACGGTTCTCGGCAAAAAGCCTACCGACTGGCGAGTGACCAACTTAGAAATTATTTTCCTTGTCGGATTTTGCACTCTTGCTTAGGACAATCACAAATATTAAACAGTCACAAAAATACATTTAGGACCATGTCCCAGCAGGTTTCGAACCCGCTGCTATCGCAACAGCAGGAGGTCCGTCCTGTCGCCTTACTACTGCGCCAACCAAAGCGGCTAAATAAGATTTGAAACATATTTTAACATATAATATAAGCAAGAATAGATAATATCTAGCTTCTTTTGTACATTGATCAGGTTATTGATTTTTATTATTAACGCAATTACTGCGATTTGTTGTTATTGTCTCGAATAAATATGCAATCTTTCAAGGTCAGACTCGTATATACTTTCCACGTCCGCTGATACTTTTAATCACCTCTGCAATGATAACTGTCTTTAATTTATGTTCGTTAAGTGTATACAGATTAGTTTATTATTTGCCGTTGAATAGGAAACAATTATTCTGTTAATGATCGAGGGTACAAGGCGATCTGAAACGGAATGTGCTGGGTGCTCTATATACTGGAGGAATATAGTCATTTTATATTTACAAGGTCAAAGAACCAGCGCCAGCTTCGACTATCTTTATTATAAAAAAAAACATTTTTACGTTTGCGTCTTAATATCTGTTAATTCATTAATTGCCTTAAAACATATTTGTTCGATGTTTCGGATTTATGGTTTTACTATGAACTCTTCACCTGAGTGTAATGAGATTTATTGTATGGATAATAAAAGATTAAGGCCAGAGGATAAATGTACTCTTAAAATATTATTATTTATGCCATACCGTTGTCGATATAATTGACATACGCAATGATGCTCATTCAATATTCTATATTAAGTCGACATATTGAAAAAAATAATGTTTCGTTATTAGCATATTTAATAAATTGTTTAAAAATGCAAACTAAGTATATTTTGGAATTATGGGTTATGTTTTATACGCGAATTGGAAGGTATTGTAATGGCTGAAGGATTGCAATACATTTTTATTTTCATCATATAATACTGTCTTCCATTTAGTATTATTGAGTTATCCATGTTTCTTTTTCTATATATTAATTGGATTAGTGAAAATTATGCTTTTCGTGTTACTTTCGATTATTCCATTTTAAAAAAAATAGGGAGTTTTAGTTCTTGAGATAGTTATTTTAATATGTTTTTAATATTCATTTATTATATCAATTAGTGTTATATATCAAATACATTTCTTGTCTTTTATTGAAAATACTGCGAAAACAAGTTCCAGTACCAGTAAAGTATAATTTTTAAATCAATCTCTTTACTCTATTTTGAGAGAAATCTGATTAACGTAATAAATTGTTTTCGAAGTTCTACCACCGGATGAACACTACTGAACACTAATAATGCATTTTAATCGATTTTGATTTAAAGGTAGATATTTTAGCGTCAATCGTAAAGAACGACATTAAAAAAGCTAAAATACATTATATATTGCAGGATATTTTGAAGGAAAGCCCAACTCATACTCTCAAGGAACTTATAAGTAGCTTAACAGTTGGAAATTCGTTATTTTCAAATATGTACGGGCGATGAGAAACGTCCAAAAGGGTGGAAAATTTATACTAAACGAATTGATCGAAAATACTACTTCCATCTGTTCGTTACTCAACATAGCGATTTCATAGCTTGATTAGGGAAGAAGAAGAGTTTTCAGTGACTGCCGATGGAAAGTATATCTGCTACGACAATCCCAGACATATAAATTCTTGTATTAGCTCATAAGAGCTATCCATATCGACACCATCGACCATGGGTTGTAGCTCATACTTGTTCTTACCAGAGGGTAGAAAAGAGTTTTAATAGTTCCTACATAAGATCCCAAAGAATTCTTTTGCTAGGTACAAATAAAAGTTCCTAAAAATTGTTACTCGGAAAAATAAAAATTAAAACAAATTAGATCAAATATATGTCCTGTTTTTCCTTACATAAGGAGAGGGGTCAAAAGCTCAGACAGAAACCGTCTTATGTATTAAATTAATGGTAGGAGAGTGAAAAAAATCAGACTATATGCAAGCACATAGTACATCGCTGAAATGTATCAGACGTCAAACCTGTCAAAATTAAACGACCTCCAATGACAATCGATTTGGAGCCATCGAGGGGAATTGTACATAATTGGAAATGTAATTGCATCCATACTTTAACTTTTAATATTATTGCACGTGTTTCTAATAAAATTTTATTACACCAGCGATGCAAATATTAACTAATTTATATGCGACATGCTAACGTGATTATTAGAATATTTATTGGTAAAATCTTGGAAATACGTTTTCTTTTTGCAGTGGCACTGACCGTAGAAATGAGGTAAGTATGTCTGTTACATATTAATGAAACCAACATTGCTATTATTTATCGTTACGAATTGTAATAGTCAACCGGATTAGTAATAATGTGTCCATAAAATAGTAAGTTTATTTAACCACCTGGTTATCCATAATTGTCTTATAATCAAAGGCATTTGTCTGAATCGTATATGAATGCTACTAAACTACTAATCGCTACTAATATATAGTCCGTCCAATAAAACAGCCAACTCATTTCATCAATGTCATCGAATGTGTTGCAAAATTCAATTCGGCTGTATATATATATATATATATATATATATATATATATATATATATATATATAGATATATATAGATATTTATATATATATATATATATATATATATATATATATATTCATTCATGGTATTTATGGATCATTAAATATTTATGACAAAATACTCTTCCCTTTTTTTATACATGTATGGTTAACTGTTGATTAACAATTACAATTTTCAATTTTAATCGTTAAACCTACAGTTGCAGGGTGATTTTACGAAAACATATTCTTCTAAATACTTGATGTAAATTGAAAATAAATACGCTACCATGTAAATACATCGTGAAAAAATAATATTTTTCAAGGAACAACCAATTAGTCATCTATCCACTCATTTCTGATAGTATAATCTGCTGATAGTATATCAGCTAGTATCAGTTTAGTACAAATTTCTTGTTCTTAACTCTAAATTTGAGAAATAAAATTGCGAACAAAAATAACAAAGATTTTTCACAAATTATATTAATTTTCTCGAAAAACTACTATTATATTTTAGTTGCTGTCACAAAAAGAGTTTATTTTAATATCCATTAAGAATGACTTATATAAAACTAATAGAGGAAGCAAAACACAAGAGACATGCAAGTTCGATAAAGCTAGACCTTATAAGTCAAGCACTAGGAAACCAAAAAGGTTAGCGACTTCTAAAGAGATCGATATTTAATAGTCAGGATCAGGAGTAGTTGTTCTGAGGGAAGAAATTCTATTTGGGCACGCTGATGAAGTGAGCTCATCAGGAAGAAGTCTGAATTCTGCTGATTCAGTTCCTTGGATTAGCTGGGCCATTCGCATTTTAGGTTCTCAATATCAGAATAATAATATGCGACTGGACACTTAAAACAATAGGTTGTCAAAAAATCCCAGGAAGCTCATTCCTTCTTACATTACTGGGTGATATTAGCTTGAATAAAATCAAGAGTATCCTAAGATAGTGTAATTTAGAACGTGGTTATTTCAGGGTGATGAAATAGAAAATTTATTTTAGTCTTCTGTCTTGTTAGAGGGTCAGAGGGGGGGTTATATTACTGTTATCTTTCTTGTTGCCTTGAATTTATTTCAATAATATTTATTACCAACAGCGACTTACTTATTATAATATAAAATGTTTTCTTTAAGAACTTACTTGTTTTTAATTCTTGAGGTACTTTTAAGTAGTGCTCAACCTTCACTGCCATCTACGCGTAAGTACCGGAGATAATTTATAATAGTTTTCCTTTCTATTTATACGTATATAACTGATTGTTACGTACTACTGTTGGTGCCCTATTGATGGCGCCACCGTTCTTATTCAATAAAAATTGTTAAACATCTTGTTTGGAATGATAATATATTCCTAAGAATATTATACTATTGTTATTATAATGTAGCGTTTACAGAAATTCTATTTATTATTTACTGTTCTTGTACAAACGTTTTAACCATAGTTTTGATGCTGTTAATGATGACTAGCATGCAGGTTGTTATTTATTCATATTTAACAATATGTGATTATGTTGCAAAATCTCGTTGATTACACTTGATATTTTAGTAGTACAAAATAAACTACAATTACAAACCTGATTATTTTATTTAAAACACAAACAATGGGCTTTTGTCATCGTTGTCGATATATCAATCTTTTGTCTTTAAATTCATTTTGAAGGATTCACAACAACTGTAGGCAATATTGTATATTTGTAAACGACTTCATATTCAAGTGTTACGAT
Organism: Rhynchophorus ferrugineus; assembly: GCF_030347505.1. Lineage (NCBI taxonomy): Eukaryota > Metazoa > Arthropoda > Insecta > Coleoptera > Curculionidae > Rhynchophorus > Rhynchophorus ferrugineus. The sequence continues at coordinate 5,731,697 of NW_027472582.1, read as the reverse complement.
GCGTTGAAAATTTCTGAATTTGTACCTAATAAATCGCATTTGCGGGAAGTTTTACTTTTTCGAATGCGCAAAGAGTATTCTGGACAGTCAAAAAACATTGAAGACGAGGACTTGAAGACATTACTTCATTAAACCAACGGTAGGGATCGTTATCGACTACAATTGATGCGTTTGGACCGACCACCTAGCGATAGATGATCAGATTATGAGCAAAAGCACAATACTGTTTTTATGCGGCATGATAAGGTTGTTAAAAACCCATAATCTCCAGACCTTGGTTCTTCTGATTACTACTTCAACCGATCGAGTTGTGACCTATCTGAGCAGCGCTTCATCTCTTCAGAAGCTACCCAAAAAATGGATCTATTTGCGGATACGTTGTTTTTTTGAAATGGAAGCTGTAAATTACCTGAAAGATGTTACGAAGTAGTGGCTATTGAACTCTGCCGATTTTTCACAATAAAGGTGAAAAAAAAACACTTGTATTAACTTCTTATAGTTACGGTAAGGGTATTATTAATTTTTTTAACATTTTTATATTTCTTTATTCTAGCTTCAGTGTTGGGTTCGATTAAACGATATAACGATATGGGTAAAAACGATTATAGCTTTATTTTACACTGTTACTTATGAATAACCACAAGCATCAAGTCTATCTATGCCCTAGCTTAATTTGAAGTTGATGCAGCTAACACAGCAAAATTATATTCAGCTTTGCAAATGTTAAAAAAATTAGCAAACTAATGTTTTGGTTTAATGACAATTTTTTATCCCTACATAGTATAAAACAAAGTTGCCTTTTCTGTCCCTATATCCCTATGTGCGCTTAAATCTTTAAAACTACGCAACGGATTTTGATGCGGTTTTTTTCAATAGATAGAGTGATTCAAGAGGAAGGTTTATATGTATAATACATGCATAATATACTAAGGCAACATTGCTAATTTTAGAGGTTTCTAACGTGATGTCGTAAATTAACCTATTTTTTTAGGCTTATTTAGCAATTAGCAAAAACGCTGCCTAACCCTACGAGTTAGATTAAATTAATGTACTACAGTATTGTACACCATAAAAAGGTCTACAAAAAAGTTCGCGATGGTATATGTTTATCTTTTAGGGATAACCCACATTAACTATTTTTATTGTTTACTTTTTACGTGAGAAAATGGTTTATTTACGAAGCTATTTTAAGCAATACGGCATTAATCCTTATCGAATTAAGTACCTTAAATACAGTGTGCAATTAATATAGATCAATATGGTTCCTTACAGCATGTAAATTAAACAAATATTTTCGGAGATATTACAAATTTAAAATTTGCGTTTAAAAATGTGTAATGTAATAAAAATTGTATGAATTTAGATATTCCAAAGATAGCAGGAAATCTTCATAGTAAGTATAGGGGAAGAGGAATTGTTTTACTCCAAATTTAATGCGTGCAGGCCAAGGGCAGTAATGAATGAACCAAAAATACTGGATCGATTTTAATCATGTTTTCATTGAGTGACATAGGCATATATATTTTATGCCCGTGCAAAGTCGGAGCGTGCCGCTATGTTTTTATATACAACGTTCATATTTTTTCTGTAGCGTATTTAATTTAGTATCAGCATTGAACCCGTGCGAAGCCGGGGCGGGTCGCTAGTTTATAATAACTTGAAAAAAACAGACTAACATATGTTCAATAGTACAGAAAAAATTAAAGGTCATATTTTAAATGTATCTTGAGGAACATATTGCAGGAAAATAATTCGCAAAAATTTGAATTTTATTCAACTGATGGTTGGTAGTTGCTTTTTATAGTTCTAGATAATTTAACTAAATTTAAACATTTCGGCTTACTAATGGTTACCCAATTCATCAGACCATCCTAAACAAAAGCACCATATTTATTACGATAAATATATTGCAAAGGACTATTAAGTTAAAGGCTTGTACCCAATAATATATATCATGTGAGATCTAATAAAAAGATTTCATAAATTTAGAAAAAAAAGGTTGGGAGGTACAAAAATGATTAGGGCATATTGTCAATCCACAAGAATTAGTTGGGGACTGCTTGGAGGATTAGGGAGTTATTTATTAATAGGACGTGAATTTTAGCCTAAAAATTAATTAAAGATCTTCGGATTTTCTGTGGTTTAGGGAATTGAGACATTTTTTAATCAAGTTCAGTGTCGAATAATTTTAAAGAACTATCACACATTTTATATATTATATATATGGTGACATTCAAATGGGAAGAACTACCTCAGCTGTCATGTTCTACATACATTGATCGATACAAGTTCCAATACAAATAGCTTAAAAGAACTGGATGGGTTCTCCTTAAACCCGTCTTGAATTGATCCAACACCTAACAATTGAAATCAGTCTCTGGCCTACAATTTAGTAGGCCTTGTGATCGCTAAAACTAACCCCGCGCTTGTCAAGGCCACCCAAGAAACTTCTAAATCTGCGTGCTATTGTTTTTATTCGAATTTAACAGTAACCATATATAATGATCACTGTAGTTGGTCATTGGATGTAACACCTAGCAACAAAGAAATGAGCGCAACAAGCAAATTGAGTAACAAAAATCGAGACGATATCAAGAAATTGGTGTTGGCGAAATTGAACCAAACCGAAGATGCGTTAAACCAGGAGGTCGAGGGACTGAAGACGTGGTTGAGGAAACAAAGGAACGTACCTGAAATACCCCGTAGGTATCTTATTGTTGATTATGCGAATTGTTGGTAGTCTTTTTTTCAGCGGACGCTGTGATAGAGAATTTCGTGATTTTAAATAAATTTAATGTTAAAAAGGTGAAGGATAAGCTGAAGATGTACTATCAGATACGGTGGGATATTCCAGAATTTTATGTTAATAAGAATCCAAAGTTGACTCATATGAAGAGTATAGCTGAGACAGTGTGAGTATAAAATGTTTTTGTCTGTGTTAAGTTTATTTCATGACGTTATGGCGAATAGAGTTTTTGAATTCAGTGATTGGAGACAAGCCACTTTACTCTATTGTTAAAAATTACACATATTTGACAGAAGAGTGGGGAGAAAAGGTTTTTTTTTGGAAAGTTTAATTTTGACAGAAAAAATCGGTTTATTCACAAAAATATAAAGTATAAGGTTCAGTTACTAGTTGTATATCAATACCAAGTACAAAATACACATAAGGAATCATTGTATGTTCGTTATTTCATGATTTTGATGCATTTGTAAGGTAGTGAAGAGTAAAATAAGCGGATATTATAAGAATTAGAGGCCAAAGAGGTCTTCAACGCCATCAAATTTGGTTTATAGCAATATTGGTTTGTATGTTTATTGATAGTAATGTGAGCTGCTAACCTTGATCAAAGACATTCATGTTGAAATCTACCGGTGATTATCCATGCTATAGGCTAAATAATTCCTTTTTTAATTCTTATTTTTATTTATTGATGAATAATGTCTTTGCCGATATTGTTAGAATATTTAAAGAATTAAAAAATTGAAATAAAAAAATCAAGAGACTAAAAAGATGTGCAATGCTTTAAGTATTTTGTTAAAATTTCAATTGATAGTTAATTAAGCCTTTAAATTATATCACTTAATGTATGCAATATTTAATCGAAAAAACATGAATCGAATTACAATAAACAAAAACGTTTCGTACAATTTTTACAATTTCTCTCTTGTGTTGTCTCATTGAAAATATTCACGCAGTTTATTTTAGAATAATTAGAATATAAATGATGATATGATATTTTGTTTGAAAAAAAATATATGTAAGAAAAAATAAAATGGCCATTGATGTCGTCATTGCAAAATGTACTGATGAAGCTTGCAGATTTAATGTATTGAAGCTGATTGGATGGGATAAGGAAAGTGTCATACACCATGAATTGTTGAAACTAACAGGTCAATTGAAAAGGCCCGGTCCACTATAGCAAAACATTTTTTTTGTCATAATTATTTTTTTATTCAATATAATTCCCGATTACAGTGACCCTCCAACTTTTCGATACCATTTTTGTAACACGATTTGTCCCAATAAACGGCTTCAAAATAGGCGTCCATTTCAGTAATCAACTCTTCATTCGCCGAAAATTTCTTCCCAACGGGCACTTTTTTGAGATGTGAGAACAGGAAATAATCGCTGGGGACCAGATCTGGAGAATACAATTCACGGTTTTTTGTCGTCGTTTTCACTGACTTGTGACACGGTGCATTGTCTTGGTGAAGCAGCACTTTCTTTTTCTTCAAATGCGGCCCTTTTCGGCGATTTCGTCCTTCAAACGGTCCAATAACGCTGTGTAATAGTCGCTGTTGATGGTCCTTCCTTTTTCAAGGTAGTCAATGAAAATAATGCGCGTCCCAAAATACAAACGCCATAACCTTGCCAGCCGATCATTGAGTTTCCCATTGAGTCCCACGCTTTGGAGCTTTCCTGCGCAGTTCACTCGGGTGGCTGTTGATTGGACTTCGGAGTGAAACGATGGAGCCATGTTTCATCCATAGTCACATATCGACGCAAATACTCGGGTTTATTACGCTTGATCATCTACAAACACTGCTCCGAATCATCAACTCGTCTTTGTTTTTGGTTAAAAGTGAGCTCGCGCGGCACCCACTTTCACAGAGCTTTATCATACCCAAATATTCGGGATTCATATGATGTACACGTTCAGTAGATATCTTTAGAGCGTCTGACATTTCATTCAATTTCAATTTAGGGTCATTCAAATTCATCAATTTGTCATTTTGTGGATTTTTTAAATGTATTCGTCGGTAACAACCCCTTTTGGGCGTCCACTGCGTCCCCCGTCTTCGGTGCTCATTTCACCACGTCTAAACTTAGCATACCAACCCTGGATAGTTGATTTTCCTGGGACAGTGTCCGGAAACTCGGCATCAAGACAAGTTTTTGCTTCAACTGTATTTTTCCCTTCAAAATGCAATATTTTATCAACACGCGAAACTCCTTTTTATCCACTTTTTTCAGAACAACAAAAGTTGCTTCACTTAAAATGCTATAATTCACAAACTAATGATCGAAAAGCTGTCAAATTTATACCCGCATCTTTTGAGGGTTAGGTCTAATTAGAAAACACATGAATTTAATTCTAGTAGCGCATAGCATATTATCTTGGTATTCCTTGAAACTCCCAACAGATTTTGAGCTTTTAGCCTCGGTTTTCGTTAATCATACTTGGTCTGTGTTAATAATCTCCAAAAAATGCTAAAGCATTAGGAAGACTTGACCAATAATATTAAATAATTATATATTGATGTCCATACTGATCGTGTATGACGGCTCGTGTTGTATTTCTAGCTTATTTCAATTTTATATGTTGTTTCAGTTGCTGGGTACCTTTGCCTGAACTAACTCCACAAGCGAACCGTGTTATAATGATGAAATTTCTAAACGCCGATCCCAGTATATTTAATATCTGGGATTTTATAGCCTATTCCTACAATATCGCGGAGGTACGTCTGAGGGAGGATGTCGCAACCTCCGATGTATTTATTTATGATTTTGATGGGATAACATTCTCTCATTACATGAAAATATCACCCGATTGTTTACGAAAAGCCAGTATAGTTTTGGAGGTAAGTCTGCTCAGTATTTCCCGCTTTTTTTGGCCATGGTTAAATTTTATTTCTAGAAGAAATATGAAATTGTTTCATCACGTTGCTTTTTTGCTCTTTGGTAGTTAGAAAGCAAAATATGACAAAATATATTTCTAAAACATTCATTTTCAAGTCGTGATAACTTTAACTGTACATATCCTTCGTCCGATTCTTTCCGTTCAAATGCGCCATAGTATGGCTTCATTGAACAAATACTGCTATAGATATGTCATTAGTTTGAAATTATACGAAATTAATTTTTCTTCAACCTTATATAATGTCGTGCAGTGTTTTAGTAATGTAGAAGACATTTCAGTGAATAATTTTTACCATTGCTAAATAATACAAAAGTGTTTTCTGTCTAATATAAATATTAAATTTTACAGAAAATTAAAATTATCTTTATCAAAAATAGCTGAAAACCCATCCATCTAGCTCCAACTGATCGTTATAATCAAATGTTTTATTGCAGACTTTAACCAAGTTTACGCATTGTTCTCTAACCAAATGTTTCTCGACTATTCATATAGCATATAATTTCTGGTTTTATGGAAGCAATAGATTATTTTGTTAAATCTTTTTCTCTTGGTTTGTCAGTTTGCTGTTATTTTCGTAAATCTTCTAAGATTCTGATACAAGAGCGAAGCTGTATGTTCAGAATACATTTATTTATACTAAATTAACAAGTCAATTGAAAAGTCACCGTCCTACCACAGTAAAACACATTTTTTGGCAAAATTAGTTGTTTTTATGCAACGTAATTCCCTTCAAAGGTGATACACTTATTATAGTGATCCTCCATCTTTTAGATACCATTTTTGTAGTACGATTTGTCCTTTGCTTCAAAATAGGCCTCAGTTTCGGCGATCAACTCTTCATTCGACGAAAATTTCTTTCGTCAAACAGTCCAATAACGCTATGTAATAGTCGCTGTTGATGGTTCTCCCTTTTTCAAGGTAGCCAATGAAAATTATTCCATGCGCATCCAAAAACATAAACTTGCCAGCCGACTTCGGTTGCTTTTTCCCACGCTTTGGAGCGGGTTCATCGTGTGCAGTCCACTGTCGACTGTCGATTGGTATTCGGGGTGAAATGATGAAGTCATATTTCATCCATTGTCACATATCGACGCAAAAACTCGGATTTATTATGGTCAAAACTGAGCTCGCGCGGTACCCACTCTGCACAGAGTTTTTTCATATCCAAATATTTGTGAATAATATGATGTGCAAGTTCGGTTGATATTTTTACAGTGTCTACTATTTTATGCAGTTTCAATTTACGGTCATTCAAAATTATTTTGTTGATTTTTTTAATGTTTTCATCGGTAATAACCTCTTTTGGGCATCCACTGCGTTTACCGTCTTCGGTGGTCATTTCACCACGTCTAAACTTAGCATACCAATCCTTGATGGTTGATTTTCTTGGGGAGTGTCCGGAAACTCGGCATCAAGCTAAGTTTTTGCTTCAACTATATTTTTCCCTTCAAAAAGCAATATTTCATCAACACTCGAAATTCCTTTTTATCCATTTTTTTCACAATAACAAAAGTTGCTTCACTCAAATTGCTATAACTCATATAATGATCCGACAGACAATATACACATATATATATGTATATATACGGGAGAAATATATGAGAAAGAATATTCGGATACATAAAATCGTTTCTGTTTTAATTTTAATATAGATGTTTTCCATATAAAATTAATAACGTAGTTATTATGATTTCGCAGAGAGTATATTCTAGCAGAGTAGCTGGAATTCACTATTTGAATTTACCCACATCACTGGAGGTGTTGATCAAGATTGTCAAGGTCATGCTGAAGGAGAAACTACGAAAAAGGGTGAGTCTGTGACGGAAATACGTTATTTTTATGATATTTTTCTTGCAAATTCAGTGTGTTATCGAGAACATTTTATATATTATTGTATTTTAATTGGTGGTACATAAGCGGCGTTTTATCCATTTATCTGTTGGAATATGAATTTTCGAAAGTTGAAAAAGAAATCGTCGAAAGTAGCAAAACTTCCTTTTTTATATTTATTGAAAGAGATAATGACCAAAATTGGTAAATAATATCTAATAATACTTTCGATACTTAATCTCATATAAAACTGTTTTATGGAGTATATTAGGTCTGTCGGTAATTCGTTTCTGGATTTTATAATAGATTTTACTATTTTACCGTAATAACTACACAAGTTACTTAAGTCAGCGACGCATTACTGGTTTATTATTGCTTTATTTAAAAAAAACTGATGAAAATCATAATTTGATGAAAAAGACGTGAGCATACTCCAACCAATACATTTTCGACAGTTTAAATATGGTGGTTTGAATGTTCAAGGCAAATAATGTCGTGGTATTTTAGAAACGATTGAATATGTGAAATTGTAGGAGCTAATAAATGAAGAAGATATGATAAATTGTGAATGATTACATGCGATGGTGCAGATTCAAAAGAAGACGGGTGTCATATGAACTGAAATACCGTGTCAAGGTACGAAAGAAAGGCATTTTTCTACATCAGATGGTAATAGGTGATAAAAAACTGATATATTTCGAATATCCTAAGCAGAAATCGTGGTTAGCGGAGACGGCTCATCAACAGCAAGGCCAAACCGCGTTGGTGACAAGTATTAACTGTTGAAACCAAAACAAATAGTCAATTAGAACTGGTCACTGATCGAAAAAGGTCGATAATATGCTCAAGGGTAACATGATAAAGAGATTTTGCGGCACGACAACGCATCATTTCATACAGCAAAATTAGTTAAAAAGTGTTGAAATCACTTGGACGTAAATTTTATCTCACCCGTCTTATTCTACAGACCTATCTCTATGCGATTACCACCTTTTAGTATCGATGGGACACACGCTTGCAGAGAAGCATTTCGCTGATTACGAAGAAGTTTAAAGGATTTTTTCGATGCTGTTGGAATGACATCTATAAATTGCAGGAGATATGAGCAAATTGTATAAGATAAAATGACCAATACTTTGAATATATTTAACTATCCGTTGTAAATGTGTTTTCTTTTGAAAAAATACCAGAGAAAGTTTAGCGACACACCGCAGATACTTAACGATGTTCTAAGATAAACTATGTCTAAGTAAATACTCTAAAATTACTACCTTTAATATACAATTATTTTTCTTATTGAGTACTTATTTTCCATCCGATCTTATATTATCAATTACTTCTTCATTGTCTACAAAATAAGCTTTAAAACAATTAGATATACATTTTAGATGATACATATGAGAATACAATAGTGTTTTAGCTAACGAAATAATAAATAGAGTTGATAATAATTAATAGGTATTATATTAACGTCGTCCAGGCTTACTGCACGAAATTCGAATGGAAATTCATGCGATGAAACTCCATTCTTCAGCTATAATCATACGCTGGCTGCTTCGTTGTTAATTTTTTATTCAGAAAATGGCGTAATTGTCCTGCCTTGTTGTTTGAGGGTCTCTCGTTCATTAGTATTTCATGATATTTTTTTTGCAGCGCAGGAATTACGAATTTAGCGAAAGAACGAAAAAAGTGCCTTTCATGTTGCGTACAATGTAAGCTGGCGGAGTGTAGAATACTAATATTATGTAAAATGTGTGGACATATTTTATTAATTTATTCGTATAAATAAATATTTAGTTAATGTAGATACTGTAAATATATAGGGCGTTAGTTTAAAGTTTGAAAATATAAAGAAAAATTGGGGTTTTCCTGACTTGTTATGACCGTTTTTTCCTCAATATAAGTTGTAAACATATTAATTCAAGTAATAATGGTTAATTCGCGAGTATTATTTGGGGGTCTATAGTAGAACAAATACTCCTGATCTCAGCAGTCACAGTTTAATTTGTGAATAGCAACATTCATTAACAATATCCTTCTATATTCCTTTAATATTAATATTATTAGGCCTATAAGTAGTTTTAAAGGATTTCTTTACAAGGTTCGGAGAATATGAAGGATTGGGTAGCACTATCTAAATATTCCCGAGTATGTTTTAAAGCGTTTTACAACATGTAGTTGAATTTTATCGTGCTGAAGGATAAAATTCTTGTCTTTGCTCGTATTCCTGTCGTTTTCCACCGCACTGTTCAGCCCAAACGCATAAATTGTTGCCGATTGCAATCTTCGTTGATGTTTTCATTCGGTTTTGATGATAGTGTACAACATCAAGTTGATCCCACCAAATACAGATTTTTAGCTTGGACATTCGGTTTGGTCATTGATGATAGTGCATGACCACGTAGCCCCCATGAATAAATTCCTTCGTCTTGGATTATTGAGCTAGATCAACGTTTCATCGCAAGTAAGAATATGATACAAGAAAGCTTTCCGATTTTGCTGTTGAAGCAAATGACCATACACCTTTCAATAACTCTTCAAGCTCTTCAATTTGTAGGGAACAAAGTATTCAAGCTTTTTGGACGATTTCGTTCTTCAACCGATTGGAGGTGATTTTTTTACACGGATCATCATCGAGAAATGCCTTCAGATCGTCATACTACATTTGTTTTGTTGACAGTAGACAGTACATAGTAGACAAAACATAGCGATAGAATCATTATACGGAGCATTAGATATCTTTTCATTATTTTGGACACAAAAGTCGGTTAAAATTAATGAAATTATAACATCTAGATGTTATGCAAACTTGAAAAACCGCGCGTTTTAATGGACAAACAATGAAGGACAAACAAAATGACACAAACAATGATTGTAATACATGCAAGAACCTAGTAATATTGCTATAAATATGAATAACAACCCCAACAATTTTTTTAAAACAGATATGCATTCATAAGACAGTTGAGACTTTATATGAACACGTACCCAAGGAATCTCTACCGGAGGAATATGGAGGAAAGGGCCTCTCCCTCCTCGTCCTACATGGTATGTTGGCGTAATGTATTATATCTACGGTTCTATTCTTATTAAACATTCTCCTAGGACTATGGTTGAAAAAAATGGAAGAATATCAGGACGTTTTCGATAATTTGGAACAGATCGCTATAAATGGGAAACCAAATAAACCTATCGACGCGGAGACCGAAGCTCCCGTCCGCCACTTCAACCAGCTAGCTATCGATTAACGAACAACTGACTGTGTTCCTCATTACAATATGTATAACATACATTTTATGTGGTTTCAGACAGCGTACTTGTTAAAATATAAATAAATTTATAATATAATTAATATTTTAATAAATTATGTGTATATTTTGGAAAATTATTAAATAAATATTAATGTTAAAAATATTAAAAAATTTTGATGTCTGACCCATGCCGCAATTTTATCTAAATATAAATTGGTTAATTATTATAAATTATTTTCTTTTCTACCAGAGTGATTCTATAAGTACTTGGCCTATAAAAGAAAAAAGAAAATTTTGGAAAGTACTGACTTATTTCTCAACACCAATCTCTTTTTAGCTCGGTACAAGTGACCCAGTGATGCGCCAACTTTTTAGTCTGAATCTGAAAAATACCTTTTCTCGACGTCTGAAAACTGGGCCTCCGTGGCGGCGATGACTTCCTCATTCGACTCAAATTTCCGTCCGGCGAGTGACTTTTTCAAGTTCCGAAATAAAAAATAAATTGCACGAGGCTAAATCTGGAGAATACGGTGCCAGTTCGTAGCCCAATGCGATTAATTTTGCCGTGGTGAAGGAGGAGGTGTGAGCCGGTGCGTTATCATAGTGGAAGAGTGCTATTTTCTATTCGAAATGCGGTCGTTTTTTCTATAATTTGGCGTCGAATCTGTCCAATAAGTCCGCATAGTACAGGCAGCCGTGCAGCCGATGTAGATCATACCTTGTGAATCCCAGAAAGAGGTGGCCATCACCTGTCCGGCCGATAGGACAGTCCTCGCTTTCTTCGGAGTACGTTGCCCTGGTGAAGACCGCTGTTACGATTGTTCCTTGGTTTCTGGAGTGGATCTATGTTGCGTTGAGTGTCACAAAACGATGTAGAGACTCCTTCGACTACAAAAGCTTATATAATTTTTCTTATTAACACAAATCTACAAAAAAAAAACTAAGAGCTGTTAAGTAACGTAATTTTTATGTTTTTGCTGTCTTGAATTCGAAAATGACTTTCGTTTTGTTATAGGTATATATATATTATCCAAGCTATTGCTTTACAATTAATTAACGAGAATAAACTTAAAATATTTATGTTTACAAACTATTAACGATACATAATTTTTAGTATTTAATATATGTTCACAAGTACTAAAACGTCTCCTTTTTCAGGATAAGATCCTCTTTGTCAATTTTAGCTTGTGAGCATAAATTGCAAGGTCTCCATTTCTCTCCATTTCCTATTTTTCCTTCATCTCTTGAATGCCCTGGTAGAATCATTCACCTTGATCTATATTCACATTTGCCAAATTGTCCGAAAGCAGTGAAGGAGAACGTTATTGTAAGGAGTTTGTTAGGTAATATTTTATGCTTTTAGTACTCATTTGACGATTTAACTTCATTCTTCTTTTTGATTATCTCTCATGGTGGTGATGAAATTAGTAAAGTCATAAGTTGTCGAATGTCTAATGGACGGTAAATGAACGTGGAAGGGTACCTCGGTAGTCACCTCAAATAGTTGTGAAAAAATACTATGATCTAAAAATCGTAGCTTTTATAGCCCCTTAAAATTATAGTTCATTATCAATTACATTTGATACATACATTTCTCTACAAGGTATTATTTGACAGTTATAGCTCACTTACATTCATAAAATAAATATAAAACAGCCAAGTGTCTTGTTACTGATTATATATAAGTTACATATATGTGTTTTATGAAGATGGCACAATTAATGATGAATATATAATTAAAATAACTATATAAAATCATATTGTAGAGGTAAAATATTTATGTGGATAGATGCTTGTGTCATTGTTTAGGATATACATGAGAATTAGGTTAGAATTTTTGAGAAGACAATTCGTATTAACTGTTTGGCGACATGGCAAATGCTTTAAGAGGAGTGTAGTGGTTAAATCTAGTTTTATAAATGAAAACCTATTCAGGCAGTAAGAAAACAAATTGAGGGATATAAATATTACTTAACTAGGAATTAGAGGATCGAGAGAAACAAGAACTAAACGTAAAAATGTAAATATGCTTTATAATGAAGGTCAAATATATTACTTGCATATATAATTGTTAATTAGACTAGATTAGTCCTCCAGGAGGTATAAGTAGATAAAAAAATCGGACATAATACTCTATCTTATAGATGATATAGAAAAAATATTTTAATGTAAATGAATTTGAGGAGACAACGTTCTATTATGAATTTTGGTAACGTGCATTGGCTGTTTTATTGCAAGCTATTATACACATGAAGCCAGTGTTAATTGTGGTAAAGTGATTGATATTTAATTAAAGAGGACTTTAAAAAAGAAAAGGTTTACTAATTAATTAAAGTGATTATAGAATTATATTTTATTAAAATTAGATTTTATTGAAATGTGATTTATTTTTGGAAGCTATTAACTACTAGTAACGACAGGAATTTTATTAACTTTACTCTGAAATAAATTGAAGCCGTCGCGTTGTGAACAATATTTCTTCCAGTGTTGACAACATTGATTGACGCAATAGCATCAGACAAATCGTAGAAAACTGACATTAAAAACCTAACATTGATAATATATTATAACATTATATAATCCACTTATGCTATTGTTAACCTGTGGACTTGTTACATTTATTTGAAACTTTGACTCTACTTGCGAAACAATAATAAAATGTATTCTAAAATAAGTGTGTTGTCAACCTTCAAGTACCAATTCTTCGTGGTAAATTGCACCGGTTTAAACATATCCATAAAATTTACAAAACTAGCCACTATTTTTTAAATGGGTTGTTGTTATTGTTATTCAAAATAACTACATTAATATTGTCGCTGCCCAGTAGTATCATATATAGTTTCTGTAATAGCACTTGACTGATTTCGTTTCTTCGTTTGGTTACTCAGGTATGTAGGTAGAAGAAAAATGATATTTTTCACAATTATATATTTGTACCTTCCAAGGGGCATTATGTCTATTTTAAGTTTAGATTTGCATAGGTGGTAGTAACTTATTCCAAGATATTTTATGATCTCTAAGTTCAGAGGTACAAGTGACATTTTATATTATGAGCTTACATGTTTCCTTGTAATAGTTTCACTTGAAACATACATTCATTGAGAAAAATTGATAGAGTTCATATTGATCAAAATATTTCAAATAATTTTCTACAACTGTTTCCTATCTTTCTTGTATCATGGCGATATCTTGCTGAAAGAACTACATTGGTTTGGCAGTGATCCATTCATCGATGTATTTTCGTACTTCTTCAGCATTTTGAAACTGTGAAAGCAAGCTATGATGCATCGATCTATACAGTAAGTACGACCGAACTTGCTTGACTGTAACCTTCACAGCTCTTATAATGTGTGGCCGAGTGTTGTCACGATGATGATGATGTACGATGATGATTTTCTTCTGTTTTTGCTACTGCTACTTCTTTTTCGCAGCAATACATTTTTCAATTTGTTTAATTGGCAATTGATGTCGTCTGTTACAAAAACATTACACTTTACTAGATCCGCTATATACCCAGCATGATTTTGTGATAATGAATATTCCGCATCGTTGTCGATGTGTAGTAGATCCACTTGGCATAGGCTGTCAAAAATAGGTCACAGAACACTCTTTTGTTTACCTATCAAGTAAGGCGATGTTGAAGCGGTTTGAAAAGGCACTTTAGTCAATTCCCCACCTTATTGAAACAGTTGATTCACTAACAGCTAAGCTCTTTGAGTGTTTAAGGCGAATTTTTATTCAGTAAGTCGTAAAATTTTATTGTCTGCACTTTTTTTCCTCGTAAGGGCTTTTTTTGTTTGTTCAAAGATCAGATCATAACTTAGGATCATTGTTATTGGCTCCATTTACATCAGCAGAAGACTATAGGGAAGTGAACATGTATATACATGTATATGATTAGCTAGTTGAGTGCTGGTGTACTTAAAATTAATATGATAACGAACGACATTTTAAATAAATTTGGTTGTATTACACGATTTTGTTGTTTGCAAGGTTGTATTTTGTTGTGAGGTAAGTTTAGCTAATGATATTGTTTCTCTTTAAGAAAACAGTTCATCATAACATAATTGTTATTATATTATATTATATAATTAATTTTTTAAAGCAACTAATGAAAATAAAGTTGGGAAACCGAAATAAATTAAAGTTATATCAATAGATACTTATTATGTTGCTCAAATTTGCTATTATACCTTTCCTTCTCTATAAGTTAAAGCTTTTAACTGAGCTACTGAAAATATAGAGTGAGGCAAGAGCCCCGCTACCATTAACGCAATGTCCGCTGAGTGGCAATAATGGAACGATTATTTTAAGTAAATATTGTCACTATTTCTGCTCGTTCTTGTGGCGTATATTTATCGATAATAAAATTGGACGTCTACACAACAAAATGGTTAAAGCAAAACTGAGCTAAACGTCACATAACTAAGATGAAGCGCAATCAAAATGGTAGCGAGACTTTTGCCCCACTCCATATTAATGGAAGTAAAAGGAATAAAATAAAATTAATGATAAATATGATACATTTCGAAATATTGAATTGTATATTGAAATTGATATATGTATATTCATAACTAATTTGTATTATGTTTATCTTTGTATTTCGGTTTTTCTCGACTCGACTCTTCTCTTGTAACTACGTATTTTTCATTTAGTAGAATCTATTCACTTTGTGTACTCCAATTATGTACAGTGTTGTCGGGAACAATGTTGGTACCCATTCCTTACATATTTTTATCAAACAACATGCTTACCCATCACCAAGAAAGACTAGGAACCATGACACTTTGTCATATTGTGAGCTTTGACTACTATCATCTTATCCTTATAATTTTCTGTTTTTTTCATATCTAAAATATATAATAATTGTTATTTATATTTTAATATAAGTAACGTTTTCAAATGAATTTTTTGCCAGTAACATATAGTAGTAACTTGTACATAATGAGATTAATATATACTAGTGATAACCCTGTGTAATAAATTGGACCACATTTTATTTAGTTAATAATGTTTCTTTCTCAACAGGGTAAATGAAATAATTTAAAAATCATATGTTACCAAAAATTATTTTCACAGTATTTTGGATATAAGATCAGGAATGTATTTGATATTTAACATCAATTTAAATAATAGATGTCTCTATATTAAAACATATCATAATAACTATCTGAAGAACTAATTTCCATTAAGTTTAATGAATTAACAAAGAATTTAATAAATTACTACATCAGTGAGTATAAGCCATATTATTTTCAGAACTCCGGAGTACCAAATATAAGTATACATGATTTTTTTAGATCTTAGTTTATTTAGTAATACACGTTGGTATATAGAATCAGAGAATATAACAGGTAAGTTGAAAAGTCCCCGGCCTACCATAGTAAAACACATTTTTTTAGCAAAATTAGTTTATTTTATTCAACATAATACGCTTCAAGGGTGATACACTGATTGTAGCGACCCTCCAACTTTTTGATACCATTTTTGTAGTGCTATTTGTCCTTTGCTCCAAAATAGGCCTCAGTTTCGGCGATCACCTCTTCATTCGACGAACATTTTTCCCAGCGAGCATTCTTTCGTAATCGGAGAACAGGAAATAGTTGCTGGGGGACAGATCTGGAGTATAGGTGGATGAGGAAGCAATTCGAAGCCCAATTCATGGATTTTTGCCATCGTTTTGCCACTGACTTTTGACAAGGTGCATTGTTTGGGTGAAGCAGCCGTTTTTCGGTGATTTCGTTTTTCAAACGGTCGAATAACGCTATGTAATGGTCGCTGTTGATGATCCTTCCTTTTTTAAGGTGGCCAATGAAAATTATTCCATGCGCCTCCCAAAATACATACGCCATAAGCTTGTCAGCCGACTGTTGCGTTTTCCCACACTTTGGAGCATGTTCATCGTGTGCAGATTGACTAAATAATTGATAAAATTGACTTTTTTTGCTTATTTATTCCACTCTTGGATCTCATCCTAGCTTGGCCTATTTAAAACAAAAATAAGTTGCATATCGTAATGAAAACATTGAGAAAAACTAAAAAAAAAATTAAATTACTTCTTGAAGTTTTTATTAAACAAAATATTACTTCTACAAAAAAAAGAACACAAGGTTCTAATACAGAATTTCAAGGTACAGACATACTCACAAAAGGTCTTGATTGTCACCTGATTACAATAGGCAATTTACCATTAACAGTGTTCAACTTTGAACCTGGGTTTTTGTCGAAATGTGCGCGTGAAACTGTGTTGTTTACGTGGTAGTTCCATTTACTAATTCATCGATTAGCGCAATTAAATATTACCCTACAATTTAATTACCGAACGGGGAATCTAATGCGTTCCGTAAACCTTTAAAAACATCGTTTAGGCTTTTATGTTCTTTGTAGATATTGATGGTTTGTCTACCAAAGTAACTAGAACGTAAGCTAATTTTTTGTGTGTTTTTGCGTTTCGCAATAAATGGTGCATGATGATTTTTCAGCTAGTAAAATGTCGAATTTGTCCAAACTATTGGAAGTGACCGAAGAAGAAAAGAAGGCCATTTTGGAGCATTTTAATACCACCGAGGATGAGTTCGAAGAACAAGTAAAGTATTTAAAGGAATGGTTGCAGCAGAGTCATCATTTACCCAAGGAAGATGGTAAGTAAATTTGATTAAATGTTATTAACTTGTTTTTTTTAATATTAATGTTCTTAATTCTTGTTTTATATAAGAAAGTATATTCCACAAACATTTTGTACTTTGCCATTATACAGAACTAAAATTCGGTTAAATTTTTAATATTTCTTAGTGAAAACTTGTGTTATTATTGCATTCTTTTGGGTTAAACTTTAAGATATATTCTAACCAGATAAGGAGTTTTCTCATATAGCTTAAATTAATCATCATTAAAATCAGTAAATTGGGATACAATGCTCTCTTCTTACATTACTGTAATTGTATCATTTTTAGAGGACTACTTCATATTTGGGTTCTACTACTACAGTAGTGAAATCACAATACATAATTAGCAAAATTGAAGTTAAAAATCAAGTAATGTTTATAATCGTAATTCATTTCTATATTTCAACCCGGAGGAATTTCTGAGTGATTTAGGTTGATTTTCCAGTTTCATATTTTTTTCATGATTTTATTCCATGAATGTTAATAATAATTGACTAATAACTAATTATAATTGACTTGTGCTTATTCTGGAATATTGTAACCTGTTGTGAACAAAGTCAGTCTATGTCCAAACCGGTTAACCATAATTACAAGAAATCAGCTAATATGTGACTGTATCGTATTTTATCGTATTGGTTTTCTATTGTTTACAGGAAGTAAAGACTGATTAAATAATCGTTTTAAAGCTATTTTTCGATGAAAAATAATTAAGTTTTGATATTAAATATGTAGTGACTAAACCAAAAATCCGACATATTTGTATTTTTAGAAGTTTGCAAACTCATCAAAATGTGCTCAGTTCAGTAGATTGAAGAGCAAGTTTAGTGAAAATGGCCAATCTTCAGTTAACCATTTAGAGTGATAAAAAATATAACAATGATGAATCATTGCTTTTTTTTTAAATTATGTACTTACATCAAATTTGTTTAGCTTGTTCAAGTATATGTTGACAATAATAACACACTGTTGCACTTTTGATGTACTACAAATTGTTGTCTGATTATCTTCATAATAAGCTAAATTTTACACGGCCTTCGTTTGACATTGCTAGTGCGTCTGTTAATCGTAGCTATTCTTCTAAAATAAACTTTTTTCAATGAGCTCCTCACGAGCTAAGCCCTTGAGTATCAAATGTGGCTTTTTTTACAGAAGACACACCATAATATTGAGTTTATTTATATCACAACTTCAACTTCTGTCCTCATTCGTCCGTTTCTGCTCATCACCTATTACATAATTGTCTACGTCTTCCATGATCATAGGACGATTAAAATAATGGACAGATATCTTCAGATGATATTGTGTTAAAACATGGTTTAATCAAATCAAACTACCTTGGAAATATATTTTAATCACTACTTAGTATAAAACAAAGTCGCCTTTTCTGTCCCTATATCCCTATGTGCGCTTAAATCTTTAAAACTACGCAACGGATTTTGATGCGGTTTTTTTCAATACATAGAGTGATTCAAGAGGAAGATTTATATGTATAATACATGCATAATATACTAAGGCAACATTGCTAATTTTAGAGGTTTCTAACGTGATGTCGTAAATTAACCTATTTTTTTAGGCTTATTTAGCAATTAGCAAAAACGCTGCCTAACCCTACGAGTTAGATCAAATTAATGTACTACAGTATTGTACACCATAAAAAGGTCTACAAAAAAGTCCGCGATGGTATATGTTTATCTTTTAGGGATAACCCACATTAACCATTTTTATTGTTTACTTTTTACGTGAGAAAATGGCTTATTTACGAAGCTATTTTAAGCAATATGGCATTAATCCTTATCGAATTAAGTACCAATATTATTATTATTATTATTATTATTATTAGTATTAAACAAATATTTTCGGAGATATTACAAATTTAAAATTTGCGTTTAAAAATGTGTAATGTAATAAAAATTGTATGAATTTAGATATTCCAAAGATAACAGGAAATCTTCATAGTAAGTATAGGGGAAGAGGAATTGTTTTACTCCAAATTTAATGCGTGCAGGCCAAGGGCAGTAATGAATGAACCAAAAATACCGGTCGATTTTAATCATGTTTTCATTGAGTGACATAGGCATATATATTTTATGCCCGTGCAAAGTCGGAGCGGGCCGCTATGTTTTTATATACAACGTTCATATTTTTTCTGTAGTGTATTTAATTTAGTATCAGCATTGCACCCGTGCGAAGCCGGTGCGGGTCGCTAGTTATATTCTAAATGACAATGTGTATTACCTATTATTAACTAATAGTATCATTATATAGTAAAATATTTTATGATTAAGCACGATATATACTTGATTATTATAGATTATAGATAGTAAATTATCTTCTCATATAATTGAATTCATTTTAGACGAAAATAAACTGAGAATAAGTCTTCTGAACAGCAAAATGAGTTTAGAAAAAGCGAAGAAATCTTTGGAAGGCTATTACAGGATCAGAGCCGTATATTCCGACGAGTTTTTCAATTGTATGATGCCCAAAACTGAGAGATACGAAGAAGCTAAGAAACTAGTGTAAGTATGGTAACACGTGATGGGTTCTTCAATCAGTTAGGTGATGATGTTTTTGTAGAACGACAGTAGTAATGCCAAAGTTGACCAACGATCTGTGCCGTATAACCATCTTTAAATTCGACGATCCGAATGGGGAGGCTACCGATCCTTATATCTATCAAATGATTGCATTGATGATGGCCGAGATACGAATCAGTCACGACTATTTCCTGTCCAACAAAATGATATTTGATTACAGTAATTGTGGTTGGAAGAACATCGTTAAATTTACACCTGCTGTTAATCAAAAGTTAGTTGATATTTTGGTAAGTAATATTGATTTAACAGGTCAATTGAAAAGTCCTCGGCCTACCATAGTAAAACACATTTTTTTGGCAATTTATTCATCATAATACCCTTCAAGGGTGATACACTGATTATAGCAACCCTCCAACTTTCAGATACCATTTTTGTAGTACGATTTGTCCTTTGCTTCAAAATAGGCCTCAGCTTCGGAGATCAGCTCTGCATTCGGCGAAAATTTCTTCTCAGCGAGCATTCTTTTGAGATATGTGAACATGAAATAGTCGCCGGGGGTCTGATCTGGAGAATACAGTAGATGAGAAAGCAATTCGACGCCCAATTCATGGATTTTTGCCATCGTTCTCTCTGCACTTTCTTTTTCTACAAATGCGACGATTTTTTGGCGATTTCGTCCTTCAAACGGTCCAATAACACTATGTGATAGTCATTGATGGTAGTCCTTCCTTTCTCAAGTTTCTGTTGTCACATATCGACGCAAAATCTCCGGTTTATTACGCTTGATCATCTTCAAACACTGCTCCGAATGGTCAACTCGTCGTTGCTTTTGGTCAAAAGTGAGCTCGCGCGGCACAAACTTTGCACAGAGCTTTCTCATACCTAAATATTCGTAAACGATATGATGTAGACGTTCAGTTGATATCTTTAGAATGTCTGTTATTTCGTTCAATTTCAATTTACAGTTATTCGAAATCATTTTGTGGATTTTTGAATGTTTTCGTCGGTAACAACCTCTTTTGGGGGTCCACCGCATTCACCGTCTTCTGTGCTCATTTTACCACGTCTAAACTTAACATACCAATCCTTGATGGTTAATTTTCCTAGGACAGTGCCCGGAAACTCGGCATCAAGCCAATTTTTTGCTTCAACTCTATTTTTTCCCTTCAAAAAGCAATATTTTATCAAAACGCGAATTTCCTTTATATCCATTTTTTTCATAATAACAAAATTTGCTTCACTCAGAATTTCAAAACTATAATTCACAAACTAATGATCCGACAGTAATCAAATTTAGATACGCATCTTTTGAGGGTTAGGGCTAACTAAAACACTTATGGATTTAATTCTAATAGCGCTATCTATGTGTCAGGCAGGGGAGTTTTGAATTGACCTGTTATGTAAACAAGACTTTTTTAAAATAAGTAGATTGTTGAACGAAATATTTTGTTTGTTTTAATAATCACCCTCAAGGATTGTTAGTTTGAGTTTACAACTCCCATTATATCTGATTTGTTCTCTTTCATTCTTAGCCGAAGTTTTTTTCATCTGATATTAATTCTACAGTATTTATCTCTATTGAACTAGGTTATATGTATACCCTAACAAATATCTTACTTATCTATACTTATTTATACCTTGTTATGTACTCCAAGGCAATGTTGAATAGAAATATTGAAAGAAAATATATGCTTAGTAAAATGTTAATTTATAAGTTGATGTTTTACTATTGGTTGATGAATAGATTGCATCAGTATGTTTTATACAAGTTAATTTTGATTTAACAGTAATTTTAAGATTTTAAGAGTTTTAGTAACCTTATTTCATGTTGTAAATCGATATCTTGATTAACTGTGGATGGCGTTGGATTACCAATCATTTCAATACGTTAAAGCAATACTATATATACGTCCCGTACGTCAAAATTGGCTTTATCATATTATGAGGAAATTACTTCTATTTTTTCTTAAGTGAAACTTTTATATAATTTTTTTATATTTTTTATATATTATTTTTATACTTTTATATTAAAGTTAAATATATTCCACCAGAAGTTATTTATGAAAATATCACCTTTCAGTTGTCCATCAACTTACGAATCGAGTCAATCCATTTTGTTAACACCACCGCATTTATTGACCAAGTCATGAAGATACTGAAAAATGTTTTACCAGCAAAAATATTTGGTAAAGTACGTATGTCCGAAGCTACACATTATTATTTTTACTGTACAAGCTTTATTCATATTTCAGATTCACACTCATAAAGATTTTGACAGCCTACATGAAGAAATAGCTCCTGAGTTCCTTCCGTCGAACTACGGGGGGAAACAGAAATCACTTGAAGAACTTTACGGTAAGTAAGCAAATTGATATACAGGCCTGTTTCGATTCTTATTGATTTTTTATTATTGAGTTTTTACTTACACTTTGTCTTATGATAGGCACTTTCAACTTAACATTTATATCACTGTTTTTATCATATACTGAGCTTTACTTACATCTTCACTGAACTAACTCTGCTCCACATCTGACTAAGCCATCATTATTTAGGAATTAGTGAACATCAACATTGATGTGTTCATGAACCTTCCGTTCATGCCTTTGGACATAACCTTGACAACGTTATCGACAACTTCCACCTTCAGGTCCTTTTGCAGTTTGTTGCTAAGTATGTCGACTATCTACAATAACGCACATACCTTAATTTCGAATCTTTGTATGATATTTCGATAACTTTGGCTGGTACAACCCCATAGTTGGTTTTAAAATCTTTTGGTTAGCAAAATGTTGCCACAGTTTAGAAAGGACAACTTTTTTCACTCTAAAATATCGTTCAGTTATATATGGTTCTGAAAATGTCTTGGCTTCTCCTCTGCTGTTCTGTGTTCCTTAATAGGCTTTTTTCAATTTGAGTAAAAAGGTATCAACTTTATATGGTATTATTATCGATTTTATACAATAAATATTCAAATTTAAAAAATCTTCAGAATTGTTTTATATGACTTATAATGGAAAATCTGTTATAGTTCACTTCTTGAAATATTTGATAGTTGCTCCTTAATGTTATGGATATCAAAAAGGTGCAAATTAATATTTAGTAAAACTGTTTTATTTTCTCTTTTTCTTCTTTTTTCTGGGTAGTGTCTAGAGTTATGTATTTATTTATACTTTTACAAAATTGATACAATAGATTCTCTCTATAAATTTAATGTTCATTTTAATATACTACTCTTAAGGGCATATTTTTGAAAGTTTCTAAACTAATATTTTAACTAGCATAAATCAGTACAAGCAGTCTTATAGTAGTTTCTCTAATTGTGTCACATTAATGTGCGTAAATATCAGTTTTAGAAATTAGTTTTAAAGAATTTACAGAAGCCTATGTTAATATTTATTAAATAGCATCGTATACCTTTGAATCTGATTTCATGTTGAACCCTCAACGACAGGCTTCACTATTCAGAATGTGTCATTTCGTAGAAACGTGATCTAAATTGATTTCCCATGTGTTGAAAATGTCTGAATTTGTTTCGAGTAAATCGGACTTACGAGATGTTTAGCCAATTTTACTTCAATTTATAGAACAAGGCAGTTGAAGGTCATCGAATACGGTCTGAAGATTGTGACAACCATGCTCCTTTGGTTTCAATATGTGAATACTTGACAAAGATTGTTTAGTATAGCAAAAAAATGTGAAGGCGAGGATTTCTAAAAACGGCCGAAATTCGAGCGAAGATACAACAGTGTTATTCTTCAGCATAATAACGCTCGACCACATGTTCTAAAACCGGTGAAAACATACTTGGAAGCATTAAAATGGGACCCTCACCGGCCGTATTCTTCAGAGCTTGTTCCTTCTGATTGCTACTTGCTCAGACATATCAGTTAATATCACAGTAGAGTAGGTAGTGTCATTTTATTGGCTTGCCAAAAATCCATTGTGTTTTCTAAACGCCCAATAAATGGCATTTCCAAATACTGCTAAATCTGTAAAGTTGCTGCAGTACTTGGAGTAATTACTTCTTCCATTCTAGCCATTTTATTTTTATCAAAACATCTCCAGATGTCAATACATTCCTGGTCAGTAGTTGTGTCTTGAATTTCGAGTTGTGCTACTATATTTGTATTTTTTGAAGTTAGAATGGAAGATACCTCTTTTGTGATAACTTTTTCTATCGCCTCGGCATTATTCGTCTACCAAATTAATACCAAATCCTGCTTTTTTAAATCTAGGATCTAAAAATGTCTAAAAAAAACTTTGCCAGTCTTTTATTGATGACATCTAATAGACGACTTTGTAATTTTTTCCTCACTTGTTTCACTTGTTAACATCCTGGATTTGATGGAATGTTACAGTCATCTTATTAACAGTATAATTAAAGACATCGTTGGGATATCTTTCACCAGATAACTCGGTGGTCAATATTTCAATGGTTTTAAAAGTTGAACACATTCTGTTAAGATAGTCCATTCGTCAACAAATAAAAATTGTTGTGCTCTTTTTAATAGTCATCAAAATAAATTGTTGAATAGTGGAGTTTTCTTATCAGAAAATATGTTTATTACAAATATTTAATATACTTTACTCACCTCTTTACCGTTAATTGTTTTAAAAGAAATTTAACTGCTACAAGAAATTTAACTGCTACTGCAAAAAATTCTTCAAATCTTTTGGAATCGATTCAATTTCTGAAACCTTTGGAAATTAATTTTAGTTTTCAAGATTTTAGAAAAAATGTTTTGACAAACAAAAGGCTTGGACAAAAATCGTGAAATTTTATCAAAAAAGCATTACCTACTATACCACCCCAACGTATTGCCTATTATGCCATTCAAAAGTATTTTACTATTTATCATTTACAATTTTATTTTTTACTCTAGAAAACTAGCGTTTTAAAATGCTGCTATTTTAATTTGCAATATAGATTTATTCACAAACAAACTAAAAAATATATATAAAACACATATATTACATATAAATCTATATAAGTATAAATTCGGCGCATACTTTCAAGGCTTTCAATACTTTCGCGGCTAGGACGACGCAGCCACATTGTTAAAAATCAGTCGAATAAACTAGTAGAGCCGAAAATAGTAACTAAAAGTAAATGACTGAAACAATAGTCAATAGTAAATAGTAATAAAATCAGTCGGACTGAAAATAATGACTGAAAACAGTAACTAGTAAAAACAGTATAACCAAAAATAGCGACTGGAATAGTCGATAGTAAAAACTGGTCATTTACTAAAGAGTCGATAGTCGTTAGCAGTCGATTGTTCCCAACACTAGTCGATTCGTAGATACACATCATTACTTCGAGATGGAATCAGTAAATTATCTGAAAGATGTAATAAAGTAGAGGCTATCGATTGACGATAATTTTGTTAAAATACATTGCATTAATTTTTTAAAAATTAAACTTCAAATTTAAAAAATCTTTTAAAACTAATTTATATGGCTTATAATACAAAAATCCGTTCTAACTCAGTTTTTGAAATATTTGAATTTGCCCTAAATGAAAACATTAGATGCTAAAAACTATTAATATTTTACTAACATTCGATATTAAATATATTAAGTGTTTCCTTTTACAGACGAATGGTGTGAACATCTTGAAAGATCCGAAGACCTTTTCCAAAAACTGTTGAACGTTAAATCGAGCGAAAAATACGAGACGGAGGCCGATGCGCAAGACATGTTCGGTTTGGGAGCCGAAGGATCCTTTAAGAAATTAGCTATCGATTAAGAGGCGAGTTTCGAAACCAATTTCCATTTGTTTATCTTTATGTTTTAGTTCGGATTGATAAAATCTGCAGAAATTAATCGCTTTCGAACGTTCTAATCGGCCAACGGATACCGACATTTTGTAGAAAGAATACATTTATATTATGGTATTGTGTTAACTATGAAATATATCGTATTTCTACGTAGTTGTTTCTGTATCATTTCATGTATTTAGTTCCTATAGATTCATATTCCCGTCTGAGCAATCTCAAGTTGATGAAAATACAATTACTAGCTTCCTAAATTTGCCATTTCAAATGGATTTGCCACATAACAATACGCCGTCAAAGAAGCTGAACAAATAATAATCCGAGAGTAAAAAACTACCTGGATTTGATCTAACAACCGGAAAAATAATGCAGGAACCGTCAGAAAAGGTGATAAAATTATTAATATTTATATTTAATGCTATTTTACGAACTAATTATTCTCCCAGCGTCTGGAAAATTGATACGATTTGTCCTTTGCTTCAAAATAGCCCTCAGTTTCGGCGATCTTCAGCTCTTCATTCGACGAAAGTTTCTTCCCAGCGAGCATTCTTTTGAGATCTGAGAACAGGAAATAGTTGCTGGGATGAGGAGGCAATTCGACGCCCAATTCATGGATTTTTGCCATCGTTTGCACTGACTTGGGACACAGTGCATTGTCTTGGTGAAGCAGCACTTTCTTTTTCTTCAAATGCGGTCGTTTTTTGGCGATTTTGTCCTTAAAACTGTCCAATAACGCTTTGTAATAGTCCGGGTGTGGTCAAACGTGAGTTCGCGCAGTACCCACTTTGCACAGAGTTTTCTCATATTCAAATATTCATGAATGATATGATGTACACGTTCATATCTTTAGATTCGTTCATTTTGTGGATTTTTAAAATGTTTTCGTCGGTAATAACCTCTTTTGGGCTTCCACTGCGTTCACCGTCTTCGATGCTCATTTCACCACGTCTAAACTTAGCATACCAATCCTTGATGGTTGATTTTCCTGGGGCAGTGTCCGGAAACTCAGTATCAAGCCAAGTTTTTGCTTCAACTGTATCTTTCCCTTCAAAAGGCAATATTTTATAAACAGGCTAAATTCCTTTTTATCCATTTTTTCACAATAACAAAAGTTGCTTGACTCAAAATGCTATAATTCGCAAACTAATGATCCGAGAACGGTCAAATTTATACACGTATCTTATGAAGGTTGAAGCTAACTAAAAAATATATGGACTTATTTCTAGTAGCGCCATCTATGTGTCAGGCCGGGGACTTTTCAATTGACCCCTTATACTATTGAATAAGCTTTAGAATAAGACTAATTAGTTGAAATAGTATTTTATTCAGGAGATTACTTAACTAAATGATTTTCTACATGCCGTGTGTATATAATATAGACATAGCAAATACTTTTACCCTTTGGGAAGATTGTTGAACTACTTAGAGCAATAAAAATATATTATATATTCTATGATTTGTGTGTGATGTTTTGTGATCAGTGATTTGGATTGTGCAGGGCAGAAAGAGACGTTGACATAGAAGCGGAGTATTCATAAGTATGAATTCTGTTGTGCATTTGGTAGGATCAGCACGTTGTAGAATATTATGAGTTGCTAAAATCTAATGAAAGTGTTGAATCATTAGATGATTTGGTGTATTAGTTCAATTTCGTATAAACACCCCATAGATCCAAATTGGGTTTATGATTAATCATGCAATGTACTACATGAAAGCCTACCCTGCAAATGATATTGGACAGATAATGTTCTTCTCATTTATAACTAACTTCAAGTGACTTCATTTAATTTGTCTGGTTAGCATCAGCACTATTATGAACTTTGTCGAAATTTACTATAATTTTTTTCAGCTTAGAATTTATATGTTAGATCAAGTATGTTTCTGAAATAAGTTCTAGTAATAACATTTCAACAGTAAACTTCATGATCTTCAGACTTGATGAGATTAGACTGTAAAATAGCAGTTATAATAACGAGTATAAAATAGATAAAGTCTGCAGTAATATTAATGATAATATTACAATTTTTAATTATCCATCATAGTTCAACGGGAAGTAAATTTTCTCTCAACTTTTTTAAGGGTATTTGGGTAAGCGAACCTGAAGTAAATGTTTGCTTTTGGTGGATTTTATAGCAGGATTCATTCCGAATGTTAATAAACGTTGACGCTGCACATTTCACCAAATAGCAAATGCAGTTTTCGTGTTAATAGTTCCGGGAAAGGGGTATTTATTGCCCGGGTGAAAAGTTGTTTTTCCTATTTATATGGAATTTTTAAAATCTAAATATTTTACAATTTTTTTTCGTCGCTATTTGGGTCATAAACTTGCCGGTAATGGTGCGGTTTACTGCTGCTATATCGTTAAAGAAGGAAATATTTTTATTAAAACTAATGGTGGTACATATATGTCGTAGATACAAAGAACTCTGATAAATCAAAAACTACAGTAAAGGATATTTTACTAACTATACCGTATTTTTTGATATATTTGGTTCAGTTTTTTAAACTGAGATAATGAACTTCTATATTTTTGACCGATATATGGGTGTTTTAATAAACTAAGTATTTGGTGCTTAATTTTAAAAATATATGTTTTGTTTTGGTAGTTACTCTTAACGGTCGATATTTTAAAGGAAAGAAGAGGAGACTTGTTTAATGGTGATACAAGACCCTCACATTTTTTCTTCACAAGAAAACATACCAAACTTATATAATATTATTACATATATATTTATATTTGTTATTACTTATTTAACTTCATTTGAAATGACAAATACATTTTTTTCCTTTCCTGTCCAATGGTGTAGGGTAATGATTGAACGATATCTACCCTGTAGGGTTCAAAAATTCTTCTTAGTCTTCCCCTTATTATCTCTAGCCCTGCTCTGCATAGTAAAATACTCAGTACTGTATTATTAGCAAGTTAACGCATAAGTTTCGTTTAGTTTCATGTTTCAGTTGGAAGTAAGATTGTTTAACTTAATTTTATCTTGCTGGAATAATTCCAAGTTCTCCCTACCCTCCGTTTTCTGATATTCATCCCAGAATTTTTTTACCATAGTTATTTCAGAAATGAATTTTATTTCTTTATTTCCTTTTCTTAATTTTGATAATATTAGAGGTTTTTAAGAAAAGTGTGCTAACGTTTTGTCGTGAAGTAAATGCCCAATGCTCCATATATTTTTTGTAGAGTTGGGAACTATCGACCGAAAACAGTCGAAACAGTAGGTAGTCACAAAGAATCGATCTAGCGACTGAAAATAGTAATAACTACTTCAGTCAAATGTATATTTTATAGAGGAAATGACTAATGTAATTGTTTGATTATATGTGATGTATAGATCAGTCCATTTTAGATAATTTTAAATTGGCAAGAGGTAATATGAGAAAACAATTATTTAGAAAGTAAGAATTAAATTATAAAATAAAAGTTATTGCTGAAATAAACCTTTTCATTCCAATCTATGCTTACAAATTTCTTTAACCCTGTCATAAGTAAGACGGAGATGTAAATAATACTTCTAGAATTTTTATTGTGAAAGAAAAGGAATGCATTACGTATTTTATTAATATATATTCTATTACGTTCAAAAGAATAGTTTAATTTTGAATTATGTAAAATTATTTTTATGATTTATATATTTGATTTGATTATAAAGAGGGATGTGGTAATGACATCTAAATATCTAATAGAAAAAGCCAATAAAAATGATCTAAAAGTTGCCGACATAACATCAATGCAGCCAGAATTATTTTACTATTAATCAAACATAATACTGTTCATTTTATCCTATGGAATTGATGAATAATCTTGAAAAATGGAGTTCCCAAATACTGCAATATTAATGCAATAATATATTGTTATTTACAACCATACTACAAACCTAACATAAAACCATATATATAACATATAAATGTGTGTTAGCATAAATCGGCACATTATTATCAAGGTCGCGGCCCGGTCAGTAAAGCCAGAACGTTGAAAATAAGCAGAATGAAAATTGCCGGCCCTAAAATAGGAACAAGATGTACTAGACTGAAACAGTCAGCAAACAGTAGTCAGTAACTAAACAGTCGATAGTCGTCTCAAGTCAATAATAATTCCCAATGCTAGAATTTTGTATACGTAATGTAAGCAGTTGTTCACATAAGTAACGTATAATCCGTTCGAAACACTGATCTCACATCACCTAAATTGATTATGTTAAAGCATGGAAATGTTGCGGCATTAACACTAATATTGGGTACATTTTAACATAATAAAATTCTAAACTAAATAACTAATCATCCGATGCATACATTATTTAAGGATAAATAGTTCGTGGATTAGGATTGTGTTTTATTATATTTTAAGTTATTGAACTCTTTTCCACGTCACCTATGACGTAGAGTTCTAGGCGTTATTTATGTAGTGGTGTCTATTGGAGGCCTAATCTACCTATTTAACAATTGTATATCCAAGTAACGTATTTTACTTTCATTAGAGAACATATATACTTTTACTTTTATTCTTGTTTCTTTCGGTATACAGTTTCATTGTATAGTCATTTCGATATTACTGTACATTTTTTTAGTTTGTTCGGTTACTGCCTGTATACATCTTTCTTTATTCAGATTTTATCACTGCACTCTTCCGAGTATTTGCCAACGCTATAAAAGACTATTCAAACTAATAGTAAGTAGTACTCTTTTTCACTACACATTTTGATTAAATGCTCAGGTATACTCTGAACGGTTACACACATACCTATTACATCCTTCACACTGTACCATACAATTTCCTACCGTTATGGTATATTAATTAAATATACACCTTTAGTTGTTTCCACTTTCATTATCTTGCCTTGAACGGTTCCGAATGAGGACGGTTTCTTTTCGATGATTCCAAAATTATATTTTTCATTTTTCCAGATAATTTAGTGACCGTGTCCATACTAATACTTAGCATTGCTGCAACACGTTAAAAATAAAACCGTAGAAACTTTAGGGGGCCTCCATCATCTCGCCACTGTTTAAAGTAATTGATAACATTGAACAGAGACAACGTTTGCCGGTTTATAACCCGTAGTTATTACAACTAATATTTTGATTGGGTTGCATGTTCGACGTAACAGATAGCATTGTACCTCGTCTGAACTAAAATAAAATGAGAAGGAAAATATTGTCCGATTCTAAAGCGATTTTACAAGTTGCGACAGGCGATACATTAAAAATCTTGAGGCTGCGAGTTCACTGTTATTTTGAATAAGCTATTAACAATTTAATAAATCGAGTATTACTAATATTCAATACACACACATAAAGTAACCCTAAATTAACAGGTCATTTGAAAAGTTCCTGGCGTACCATAGTAAAACAAATTGTCTTCCCAAAATTAGTCTTTTTTATTCCACATAATTCCCTTCAAGGGTGATACACTGATGATAGTGACCCTCCAACTTTTCGATACCATTTTTGTAGAACGATTTGTCCCTTGCTTCAAAATAGGCCTCAGTTTCGGCGATCACCTCTCCATTCGAAAATTTCTTTCCAGCGAGCATTTTTTGAGATCTGAGCAAAGGAAATAGTCGCTGGGGGACTGATCTGGAGAATACGTGGATGAGGGAGCAACTCGAAGCCCAATTCATGGATTCTTGTCATCGTTTTCGCTGACTTGTGACACGCTGCATTGTCATGGTGAAGCAACAGTTTCTTCTTCTTCAAAAGCGGCCGTTTTTCGGCGATATCGTCCTTCAAACAGTCCAATAACACTATGTAATAGTCGCTGTTGATGGTCTTTCCTTTTTCAAGGTAGTCAATGAAAATTATTCCATGCGCATCCCAAAATACAGACGCCACAATCTTGCTAGCCGACTGTTGCGTTTTCCCACGCTTTGGAGTGGGTTTATCGTGTGTAGTCCACTCGGATGACTGTCGATGGGACTTCGGAGTGAAATAATGGAGCCATGTTTCATCCATTGTCGCATATCGACGCAAAAAACTCTGGTTGATTGCGCTTGATCATATGTTTGAATATGCTTCGAATTATTTACTCGTCGTTGTTTTTGGTCAAAAGTGAGCTCGCGTGGCACACACTTTGCCCAGATCTTTCTCATGATATGCTATACACGTTCAGTCGGTAACAATCTCTTTTGGGCGTTCAATACGTTCACCGCCTTCGGTGTTCATTTCACCACGTCTAAACTTAGCATACCAATCCTTGATGGTTGATTTTCCTGGGGCAGTGTCCCGAAATTCGGCATCAAGCCAAGTTTTTGCGTTCCTTTCCTTTCTATCCATTTTTTTTACAATAACAAAAGTTGCTTCACTCAAAATGCTATAATTCACAAACTAATGATCCGACAGCTGTCAAATTTACACACACATTTTTTTTAGGGTTAGGGCTAACTAAAAAACAGATTGCTCTAACTTTAGTATCGCCATCTATGTGTCAGGCCAGTGACTTTTCAATTGACCTGTTACATCATTGCCAGTTCAACTCTCCGACATTCACGGACGAATCCGAACATCGCGTCTTTCTTCCCGAAAAACCCACGAGCCCCCTTATCCCTGCGCCCTCTGGCGGCATATCCGCAAACATCTCGTGTGGTAATTGCATTCCGTCGCGGATTCGACGCTCCGGAGTCGGCAAATATAATTTTCAATTAGCGATATCGATATTTTTCGTGACGCGGCGCGGCGAAAGAAGCGGAAATAAGATGGGAAAGGCCGGATAAATTGGCCGGATCTAATTCGGGAATTGCAAAAATCACGCCCGCTTGATTGGCTGTCGCGACGAGATAAGAGAAGGCGGCGTCGGCGGTGACGTTCGAGTTACGGTCGCGCGCCTTGCGGAAGGGGGGAAGGAGATCGAAAATCAGCCGGATGGGAGCGGGTGTCTGTGGTGGCGGTTGAGATTGTATATGGAATCTGGATAATGTTCTTTTTTCAGTTCGATTTTGTGCAAGTTAATATTGTTATGAGAGCTGATAAATTATTTTGATCAGCGACTGGTGAAAATGCAAACTATTAATGTTAACAATTCTTAAACAATAAGGAGTTATTCAGTATATATGGTACATCCAAAGTTTTTTGTACATACATCATCAAGATATTTAATGTGTTGCCTGTCGCAATTTGTAAATTCATTTTAGAAACAGACTATATTTTCCTTCTCATTTCATTCTGGTTAAAAAGAGACATAATGCTGATAAGTTCGAACGTGTAACCGAACTAGCCTGTCAAAATCATCCAGTTGCCAAACGTATGTAATTTTTTTAAAAATAATAGTGATAGTCACTGAAATATCTCAAAATTTGGTCTTGAATTCATCGAAAAAAAAAAACCGTCCACCGTATCCGGGTGATAAAGCAAGATGGGCTTGATATTAGCTCTATCAGAGTTTAATTATATGAAATGTATAAAAACAGTGAGTAGTTTCTTAAAGTATACATAATTTAATGCAATTATTTTAAACAAAACTGTTTGTCAGAAAAATATCGAACAGGTTAAATGGAATTTCACGATATTGCTTTTAAAGGAATAAAATTTTTAAAAGCATATAACAAAACGAAGGAAGACTTATTTTCATTTTTGTATTTAGATGAGACAGGATATTTTAGAATGGGGCCTATATACCCAATGGTCACTCGTGGCAAGATGATAATAAAAATAATTTTATGACAACAAAAGTTGATGGAAAAAGGTAAATGTTGGAATAATAATTGATTAGATTTTATTACTCACAATATTTATTAATAATTTATTGCGGATATATTGTACTTTGTGCTGGAAACAGGAATGGTTAATAACACATTCGGTTTGAATGAACTCGATAAGACACACTGAAGAAAAAATTGAAAAATGATGGAATTGTGAACACATTAACTTATTCAGAACAGTTACAGAACGGTTAACTTATTCACTTGAACAAGTAAAGATGAGTATATAATTAATATAAGATAACTGTAAGAAATCTTATTGTAGAGTGTAAAACATTTGTTTGCACAGATATGTGTGTAATTGCTCAGAATATACATGAGCATTTGGTAAAAATGTGTCAGGAGAGAAATAATAGTAAGAAGTAGATATAAAATTATTAATTAGGTAGATTAGTCCCCCAGAAGATACAATTACAAACGCGCTTAGAACTCTAACTAATAGATAGTATAGAAAAGAGTTCAATGTAAATATAATCAAACACAACCCTCTCCTACAAAATATTATGACTGTGTACTTAATTGTAGTTTTAAATCCTTTGATAATATATGCATTAGATTTAATGTAATGTTAAAGTAAATTATATCACAGTATTGTTGTTTAATTATAATTGTAAATAGATAAATAGGTGTCGGTAGATATTAAGTTAAATTGTTTGTATATATTAGAATATAAAATGCATGCAGTAGAGAGGTTAAATAAGATTTTTGATTATTATTATTTAGTTATTACACACCGATTATGTACATATTTTATTTTATAATGTCTTTTTCTGTTAAAAATCTAAGTTTGATTATTTTTCAATTTTTGGTGAGCTTATTTATTGAAGTAATTTCAACTTTTTTGTTAAAAATATTCTATTTTTCTTTTTTTAGTATTAAAATGTCTTTTAGCGTCAACAATTTCTTATTTATTTATTTATTTTTTATTTATTTTTTGAAGTCGGATATTTTTTTTGTTCAAAATATGTAATTTTTCTCTTCTTCGTGCTAGATATTTACTCAAAAAATTACGCAGTTACTTTATTCAATATTACAATGGGTAGGTCAAATAAAGGTGCAGCCCGTACGAAGAAAAATAGGAATAAAGAAACAATGATTGAAAATAAGGAAAGCTTCAGGCTTTCGGGTGCGCTACCCATTCTATATGATTTGACAAACGTTCTAAGTAAACAACGACAAAAACTTATTGTCCACGCCGCCAATCGAACACAGGAGGTAAACGCTTTAACCATTACACCACAGAAGCAGTAGTTTACAACAATTCTATGGGGTCTTATATGCTATAGTTAGTGCTTATAAAACAAACTGAAAGGCTTTTGTACTGAACGACTTCCGATTTTTCGTCACATCAGCTCAGCAATGACATTATACCCAAATATCTGATTATTTTAGATAAAAAAATATGTGAAAACTTTGTACGTGCCTTTGAAATTTGAGCGTTTCACCTTTCACTCAACATATTCAGATTTTTTTTAATTGGGACAACTTCGGAAGTGCACTCTTTAGAATAAAAAAATTTTTTGAATATTAGCCTACAATTGACGGGGAGTTCGGCGAATATACATATATATATATATATATATATATATATATATATATATATATATATATATATCTAGATATATATCTATACAGCTGAAAATAGAACCTCCTCCCTTTTCGGTTAAAAAGGAGGAAAATATTGAATTATATATTTAAGAAAAGTATTTAAATTTTATTTAAATCGATAGTCAGCAAGTGAACTGTCATCTCCAGCCCTATACCATCGTCAATATCAATATTATTCATATTTGACCGGAACAAGTTGATCGACAGTTCCCATCGCCCTCATCAACGGCACAGTTTCCGAAAGATAAGCGCCGCCGCCCATGATTAATTGTTCGGCAATCGGATGCGTAACCGAAATGCATATGTGCCGGTCGATACACGTGTCTTTCGAACGCATATGTCGATATCCCGGAAAACACGCGGACATATTAATCAGTCATCTGGATATTCGTTGGTCTGCTCATTTTAATTGTTGGTGGTCGCGTCCAACTCGATTGCTTCGTTACTAATAGGACGTTGGTTCTAATGACCTTTTGATCTTATAAATACTATACGAGGTAATCTGATATATGCCAAGTTGTTTGAGAAGCTCGCGATGCAACATTTTCGTCGACAAATAGAAAATAACGTAATTTTAATAATTCATCTTTCATAAGAAAAATATATATAACTAGCGACCCGCCCCGGCTTCGCACGGGTGCAATGCTGATACTAAATTAAATACACTACAGAAAAAATATGAACGTTGTATATAAAAACATAGCGGCCCGCTCCGACTTTGCACGGGCATAAAATATATATGCCTATGTCACTCAATGAAAACATGATTAAAATCGATCCAGTATTTTTGGTTCATTCATTACTGCCCTTGGCCCGCACGCATTAAATTTGGAGTAAAACAATTCCTCTTCCCCTATACTTACTATGAAGATTTCCTGCTATCTTTGGAATATCTAAATTCATACAATTTTTATTACATTACACATTTTTAAATGCAAATTTTAAATTAGTAATATCTCCGAAATATTTGTTTAATTTACATGCTGTAAGGAACCATATTGATCTATATTAATTGCACACTGTATTTAAGGTACTTAATTCGATAAGGATTAATGCCGTATTGCTTAAAATAGCTTCGTAAATAAGCCATTTTCTCACGTAAAAAGTAAACAATAAAAATGGTTAATGTGGGTTATCCCTAAAAGATAAACATATACCATCGCGGACTTTTTTGTAGACCTTTTTATGGTGTACAATACTGTAGTACATTAATTTGATCTAACTCGTAGGGTTAGGCAGCGTTTTTGCTAATTGCTAAATAAGCCTAAAAAAATAGGTTAATTTACGACATCACGTTAGAAACCTCTAATATTAGCAATGTTGCCTTAGTATATTATGCATGTATTATACATATAAACCTTCCTCTTGAATCACTCTATCTATTGAAAAAAACCGCATCAAAATCCGTTGCGTAGTTTTAAAGATTTAAGCGCACATAGGGATATAGGGACAGAAAAGGCGACTTTGTTTTATACTATGTAGTGATGATTAAGTTGAACTAGTGATCACTCAGTGGTTGAATATCGACCACCATCTATTAATTTAGTCAAGTTTCTCACCTAATTGTTTCTTTACACCCGTTTCTCTAGCCCAATTTTGCATAATTTGTTAAAGACATCGGAAAGATATTTTTTTTAATAATTAAATCTTACCTTCGATATGCTTAGTACAATCTTAATTTACAAGTTAATTTATTATAACTGCTCTGTTGTACTTGCATTAATATACAGACAAGGGTTGTACGGGATTAATACATCAGTATGTGATTCAAAAATTAGAATAAAACTAAACTATTTAATCTAAAGTTTAAAAAAATACTTATACACTAATACACTAAACTATTTCGTGTGGTTTGATTCGCTTTAATATTCTGATTTCTTGTTTGTTGTCCAGAAGTATAGCTTCCACGTTGCTATGATTTAGTGACGTTGTTTCATGTTTTAGGGATAAATCTTGGATCACTCCTTGTATCCATCCGGTTCCGAGATCATAGTGCAGCACTGTTTTGGTTACGTAGCGATAAGAATTGGTAATTAATTGTAGAACATTTTTTTGGGAACGTTGTACTACTAATTGGTTTGATGTTTCAGCGCAACCTCATATTTGCATCAAATAGGTCCAAACAAGCTTTTTGATTGACTGATAAACCAATCTCCTTGATTTTATATCAAGTTGAGAGTATCTTCCGACTAACCAGTACAGTTGGTTGACTTTAAGTCTAATTTGCTCTACTTTTTGTCTCACATAATGTTTCCAGTTTCTGCTTGAGGAATCGGGCATCCGTCAAGTAACATAATTAAGTTTTTGTTAATTCGACTCTTCTCAAAATTAACTCGGACAGATTTGGAGATTTTAAGCTGTATTTTCCAGTCTCTTGTCCATTTGTAGATCTTGTTGACCACTACTTGTACTTGTTCTATAGCCTTAGACAGAGATGCATATTTTGCTATTATAACTGTATCGTCAGCAAATGTTCCAAGTACTGTTTCTTTTGCTGTTGGGGGATATTAGCAGTATAGAGCAGATATAGGAACGGTCCTAAGATATTACTTTGTGGAACTCCAGCCGAAATAGGAGATATAAATGAGTAAAATTGTTAATTATATTTGTAAAGTCCTAATAGTCTTTTCTCAAGATATCGCCTTTATAATATCTGGATTTTCATAGCATTATGGTGGTTTTTGATGATGTTTTGTGACCGCTACCTGACCCAAGGTTTATTTAAGATAAGGATAAACCTTTATAATTGTCCATTGGCTAGAAGGCAAGGTGATTGGTAAATGCAGTATACTTTGGGAGTAGGCGTGACATACATGTCACCTTAAATAATCTGAACCGATGTGTTCTAATCATATTTCACTCTTTCACTTAAATTTCGTAAAACTCACAATTCGCGATCATTTATGAGGTCAGGGTAGAGAAGTCTAGATAGAAAGACTCATAGGAAAGTTCGCTTTGGTTCACTTAATTTGTAATTACTGCAAATAAAATAAATTGTGCAAAGTAAAGTGTTTCGTTAATTCATAAGAAAGTCTAGTTGATATCGTCAGCTGTGGGCAGCCATGGCGCCAAGTAAATTAGCAACAATTAACAAATAAAAGGACTCCAATGGCAGTTCGTTATGAAACCTATATTGTTCTTCCTAACTG
Source organism: Rhynchophorus ferrugineus (assembly GCF_030347505.1). Classification (NCBI taxonomy): domain Eukaryota; kingdom Metazoa; phylum Arthropoda; class Insecta; order Coleoptera; family Curculionidae; genus Rhynchophorus; species Rhynchophorus ferrugineus. Next base: position 5,693,535 of record NW_027472582.1, on the reverse strand, counting down.
GACTATATAAAGGCTTTGGCACTTTTAATCCGAATTATTACAAATTTTAAACCAAAGTTAGTAATGTACTAAAAAAAAATGAACGTTTGCCGGTCAATTTCTGATTATCGTCAATACTGTTTTAATTAATTTAGCTACTGCATGATAGAAAGAAGAAAGATTATTTCAGAACACCAGATTAAGTTTAGCAATAAGCATGAAAAAAATGAACAAGTGCATAGACTTGTTAACAAAATATATATGGACCTAAACACTGAAAAATATTGTTCAGCTGTATTCTTAGACATATCTCAGGCCTTTGATGGCATACGGAATTGTAGTTTAAATTAAAGAAACTTCTTCCTTATCAGAATTACGTGCTACTAAAATCTTACCACACAGATCGTCATTTTACTTTCAAATAATGCGATGAACATACTGAATTATATACAATATATTCAGGAGTTCCGCAAGGTAGTACACTGGGTCCAGTACTATATCTTTTGTATACACTCGATTTACCTATGGCATAAATAACCACTCTGGCAACATAAGCAGGCGACACGGCAGTCTCCACCTCCCATGAAGTTCCATCGATAGCACCAATTAACCTACAAACACACCCAAATCAAATGCAAATGTTGAAAAGATGGCGTATTAAAGCCAATGAAACAACATCCAGTCATATAGCTTTTAAGCTCCGTGGAAAAACACATCTCACCAGTCTATATCAATAATTGTCAACTCCCGCAAGCAGAAGATGCTACATATCTTGGTATGCACCTAGATCGACGACTAACTCGGAAGAAGCACATACTCACGAAACGGAAACAACTTGAACTTAAGCTCTACCAAATGTATTGGATTATCGCGCGCAAATCCAGGTTGTCATTAGAGAGCAAGATATTGTTGTATAAATCTATACTCAAGCCTAGTTGGTGATATGGAAGTGTTTAGTGCCATTGTCGAGGCTCCTTATTATGTTCAACTGAAGCAATAAAACGCGATATTCCTCTAGAACCAATAACGAGCGTAATTCAACGTGTTTCTGTGAAGAATTTCAAAAGAGTGCCAATGAATTCCAATTTACTCGCTAACCAGCTAAAGAATCGAAGTAACAGTGAAGTGCGTAGACTAAAACGTCTAACACCATCCGATCAGATTATTGAACCTTCTGCTCGATGTTAAATTCGAGGGAATTCCACGTTATTTTATACTGAATTTGGCAATACTTTCAACGGACATTTTATTAAGGACTCTATAATAACAGGCCAGTGTATTATACATACATTTTAATGTTGCGGGAATGATTGAAAATATAATATTCGGCTCGAAACCGCAGGCATCTCGTAATATACGCTCGGATTTTAGTTTTTAGTCACCGCATCCAGAACTTTGTTATGGTCCCATAAACCTCGACTAATGCTTTTATGAATAAGTAATTGCGTAGTTGAAAACTGTAAAGTTTAACTGGAAATTATTAAGTTAATTAGTCGATTATGCAAATAGAGTGGCAGCATTCGCTTAACTCAACTTTTGCTGCTGGATATGGGATAGGTGCTCCTGCTGGGGGGATAGTGATACCCGTCTTTCTGTGCGGCGTATATAACGACGTTGCGTCAGTTTTCCGAGCTTCGGATAGTTTATAATGCGAAATAGAATATCCAATGACAACAGTTTATTTTCAGTGTTTCTTAAAATTATTTATTATTGTCATAATTATATGGACATTTGCTTCTGTGATATGAAGATTGTTGTAATAGCAGTATTTTTAATAGTATTAGTATTAGTTTGATTGTTGTCTATTATACCAAGATACAAGAAATAATTATTTAAAATTATTTCAACATAAAAATCGTTTTAAACTTAGTTTTAACTAAAAAAAGGTGTATATCACTACATAGTATAAAACAAAGTCGCCTTTTCTGTCCCTATATCCCTACGTGCGCTTAAATCTTTAAAACTACGCAACGGATTTTGATGCGGTTTTTTTCAATAGATAGAGTGATTCAAGAGGAAGGTTCATATATATATTACATGCATAATATACTAAGGCAACATTGCTAATTTTAGAGGTTTCTAACGTGATGTCGTAAATTAACCTATTTTTTTAGGCTTATTTAGCCATTAGCAAAAACGCTGCCTAACCCTACGAGTTAGATCAAATTAATGTACTACAGTATTGTACACCATAAAAAGGTCTACAAAAAAGTCCGCGATGGTATATGTTTATCTTTTAGGGATAACCCACATTAACCATTTTTATTGTTTACTTTTTACGTGAGAAAATGGCTTATTTACGAAGCTATTTTAAGCAATACGGCATTAATCCTTATCGAATTAAGTACCTTAAATACAGTGTGCAATTAATATAGATCAATATGGTTCCTTACAGCATGTAAATTAAACAAATATTTTCGGAGATATTACAAATTTAAAATTTGCGTTTAAAAATGTGTAATGAAATAAAAATTGTATGAATTTAGATATTCCAAAGATAGCAGGAAATCTTCATAGTAAGTATAGGGGAAGAGGAATTGTTTTACTCCAAATTTAATGCGTGCAGGCCAAGGGCAGTAATGAATGAACCAAAAATACTGGATCGATTTTAATCATGTTTTCATTGAGTGACATAGGCATATATATTTTATGCCCGTGCAAAGTCGGAGCGGGCCGCTATGTTTTTATATACAACGTTCATATTTTTTCTGTAGTGTATTTAATTTAGTATCAGCATTGCACCCGTGCGAAGCCGGGGCGCGTCGCTAGTTAAGAATAAATAGGTAGAACTTTATATCAGATGTATTATTAACATCTATCGGCGAAACAAAATATATAAACATATATTTTGGGTTCCATTTTCATTGGACCTAGCCGACGTGTTGCCAGTTGGCTGCTGGCAACGCTGTACATCAAAATACCAGTAGAGCAAGTTTAAATCAGAAGACAAATCCTACTTTTTATGTCTAAACAGATTTAAGATAAGATAAGAGTTTATATCTCATCAGCTCGTTCTTAAGTGTTCCGGATGATGGGGCTGCAGGTATTTCTGGAGTAAACGAAGCGTTGAAGAACTTAGACCTAAGTGAATACCCATTATTATGATTATAATAAGAAGCAGATAATCAGAAAGATAATTAATCAAGAATAGAAACACAACAATCAAGAGTAGAACAGAACAGAATTAGTACCGACAATTCAGAATAAAAAAAGTCAGAATGAAAACAACAAACAAAGAAAGAGGCGACTTTCATTAGAGAACAAGTTCACGTTAAACAGAACGGTGAGTTTTGTCGGTCACTTCGCATAATCAACAGTTGGGTCCGAGGTTGGAATCGGCATTTATTCTTTCAGCACAGGTATCAACTTTGATCTATTTTCTATTTATCATTATTTCCTTTGTATATTTGATATATCAATTGTTTATATAAATAAATACGTCTCTGCATATTAATTTACGCAAATAAAAGAGAGGTATAATAAATTGTATATTTTTAACATTGTTTTCCATCCCGAACACTCGTTGTTATTCTAATCAACGTGCTAAAATCAAAGGATTGTTTCATTATACCTTTTCTGGTTAATACAAAAACTGTTACAGCTTTAATATAGTCTATCCAAAGACATTTTGTATATACGTCATCAAGATGTTTAACGTATTATTCCCCGCAAGTTGAAAAGCAATGCTGCCTCGAACATTGGAACGTAGAAGCAAACTAGCCTGTAAAAATCATCCGGTTGTTAAAAGTATGCAATATTCTTCAAAACAATAGTGATAAGAGGTTATAAACTAGCAAACGTTGTTTTAATGCTTTGCTTGTTTTGATAAATTTTAAATCGTTGGCTTATTATTACTCTGACTGAAAATTTCGAATCCAGATAGAACAGATATGGTCTCTAATCAGTTATTTTGAGCAGGAACGAGAAAATCGAGGTTACTTCTTGCCAATAAAATTCAGTACAGAAGTAAGCATTTTTACTCTTAAATATTAATTTGCTGCTATTTTTTTTGTAAAATATTTTTAGCGTATTCCAGCTGCACTGAATATTACTATGGACAGGGTCACGGAAATATCTCAAAAAATGAAAAATGTAATATTGAATTCACCGAAAAACAATCGTCCTCATACAAAGCGGATGACGAATCAAAATCAACTTGATGTTAGCTCTATCAGAGATTAAATATAGGAAATATATAAAAACAGTGAGTAGTTCTATAGTACAAACATGATTTAATACATTTATTTTAAAGAAACCTGGAAATTGTGGTTAAAGCAATATGATTTTCGAAAGTATATAATAAAATGAATCAAGACTTATTGTTTCAACTTATGTATTTAGATGAGACATTGATATTTTAGATTTAGGAATAGTTAATAACACCTTCGGTTTAGATGGACTTGATCAGACACATTGAAGAAGAAAATGAAAAATGATGGAATTGTGAACAAATATTAGATAGATTGGAAATTAACAGCTTATTTATACACTTGAGTGAAACTTTCTGAATATTAATTCAATTGATTCAATGCTACGAATTTCTAAGATAGGGTGATGAGAGTGGAAAGAAGTAAAGGTGAGATTATAATTAACATATGATAACTGTAGGAAATGTTATTGTACAGTGTAAAAGATTTATATGTACAGATATGGGTGTATTGTTCAGAATATTGCATTTGGTTAAAATGTGCCAGAAGAGAAAGAACAATATTTTGCAGATATGGCAAATAATTAAGGAGGATGCAGTTGTAGCGACCTTGAGGCATGTCGAATTTTACATCGTGGAATAACGGTATACAAAATACCCAGAAATATAATCCCAGATGTTGAACACCGGCGGGGTGCCATCAGGCGCCCACTAGAACCCGATAACGAATAGCTGGCGGCAACCCCGAGACGTTTATCTGGGATGTTATTGAAGGGTATTGCGATTCATTCAGTTCTCCACCCTCGTTTGGTTTAGACGTGCCACCATCGACTGCCCCAGCCTCGTCTCCAGATAACATCGCTGCCATCCGTTTTATCTAATTGTATTTTTCACATATTTTATATAGCCAATAAATAACGGTCACATAATGTAAACATCACTGTTTCATTTCGTTTTACCTCCATTCACCGAGCCACATCATTTACCCTAAAGTGGTGACTCGTGAATGGAGGGTACGTGGAACATGGTGTATTTTACGTGGCCGTTATATCTTCTCTTTAAAATTTTAAATATTTTTAATTCGATTCGTTTTCGATTTTACCTTCAATATTCCTTTTCATTTTATTCCTATTCATTTCATTATTTCCAATTAATTTTTTAAAAATTATTTGTCAAAATTTTCTTTCACAATCTTTTGAACTCATAGATATTTTTACATCACTGTTTAATCATCAGCGTCTCGGCTAAACATTTCTTTCGGCGCTATCATTTACCCTAAACAATGATTAAATCCAGTTTTATCAAGGAAGATGTATACAGGTATTAACAGAACAAACTGAGGAGAAATACAGTGAAACACTGCACCAAAGGGCACAAGAACTAAGCGTAAAATGTAAATATGCTCTCTAACGAAACAAAAATACAAATACATAAAAAACGTGCCTAGAACTCATAGGTGGTATAGAAAAGGGTTCAATGTAAATATAATAATACAACAGCCTAACCTACAAATTATTGCAACTGTATTTTTGTTATTTTATCTTATTTAGATTTGAATGTTGTTGTTTATCAAAAACAAACTGAACTAATATTAAGAGTTGATACGGCAATATTGCGACGTTTTGATGTCACAAATTTATATGGCGTATGTACAAAACTTCTTTGGATATACTGTCTATAAACTATTATAGTATATTACTTAATTATATTCATTCGTATTCTTATATTTAAATTATTGTGAAAACAAGTTTTAGTAATATTACATATGAATATTAAACTCCTTACTCTATTATGAGAAACACATGACTTAGTAACTTATGATCGAATTTTACCAACAAATATTAATTTCTAAGTAACTGTGATTTTTAATATATCAAATTAATCCGATAAATAAAAAAAAACTAGATTGTTCTTCTCGGAATTAAACGAAGCTATTTTTCTAGACAAAGCCACAGAATGAATACTTTTCACCGTCGCGGAACGGAATCTCTCGTGCAGAAACAGATTATCCAATTAGAAAAATAGATGCAAGAGACGCTCGAAGTAGATCCCTGCAAATCCCGGTCCGGATCCTGCAGTTGTTCGCGTCTCCACTTCGCGTTCTAACGGCTCGCCCTCCCACTAATTAAACCGCAAAACTAAAACTGATGCCGCGACATTTTCCCGCGAAGCCCCAGCCGGAAATCGGTTTTTAATTTGGGCCGTATCATTTAGAGAACGATTAATCTTTTTCTCTGGTGTTCTTCATTCGAATTTCAAGAGGAAACCATTCCCATCTTGTATCTAAATAGGTTAGGTGGGTTTAAAGTTTCAAAATTCTATTTCATTAAGTTCAGAAAATGATTTCTTCTGTCTAGAGGAGAAATTAATCAGGAAAATGTGAAATCAAACTTGTGTAAGACTCAGTCAAAGGAATATGCGTTGTGATTGAAATGAATAATTACAAAAATACTAATTTATAATAATAACATATCATAGCCGTATTCTAAAATATATATTTATTTTTAAAATACAAGTATGACTATTAAGATTTTATAATTTCAAGGAAAAATTCTAGCCTGAGAAGATATCAATAGAAACCTTAGAGATAGGCAGCTCGTTGAGGGATGTAAGTCATCCGTTCAAACACTGTTAGACATATGATTTAAATGGTATAAAGATAACCCACGAAGAGATCCAATGAAACTTTAAAACATTTCGTTTAAAAGAATACCAATTTTACAAGCATATAATAAAATTAATGATGGAAACACCTGAAAAATTCACTCTTGGCAAAACGCTTTAAACAATATAATGGTAACAAAAGTCTATGGAAAAAGGTAAAGGTTTGAATAATATTTTATTAGATTTTGTTGGCCTTATTAGTACTTAATTATTTATTGCATATATATTATTGTTCGTAGTGGAAACAGGCTTGGCTTTTTTTCTGGAGCTGAGTTAGTGATTTGCCAGTCGGTAAATTTAAATTATATGTTTGTGTATTATGTAATTTACTCTTTTTAGATACAAACCTGTTAAAAGATACGCTGAAGAAAGAATAATTGTCTATAATAATACTTCCGATATATATACACTCTATCGGAGAGACCGTAAAAGAAATTGACAAATGTTGGAATTATGAACTTCAACACTGATTCTGAAAAACTGCCCTTCGCCAACACATATTTATAAGAGCAGAAATAACTAAAGATGAGTATATAATTAACAAGAGATAACTGAAGAAAACCATATAGTAGAATTTAAAGGCCTTATGTGTAATTGTTTAGAATATAAATGAGCATTAGGTTACAATTTATGGGGTGGTAATTAAGAATAACTATTTTATAGGTATGGTAAATGCATTTTTTCTTGTTTCCAAGAGACTCCACCAAGATTTAGCCAACCATTTTCGGTCTCCTATGTATGCTTCATATTATCAATTAAATACAACTACACATCAATTATTTGGGTCACTTTAGTATCAGTTTCTGGCTTATAAGAGAGTTATAGTTTAAACTTTATAGGTGTGCTCATAAAACTATATTACAGTTATTTAGGAATTACCGGAAAGGTACGAATAAATAATAAAACCGAATAGAATAATATAGATGAAGATATAAGAATAAATAAATCAATTGAAAAATATAAATAGAATGTTATAAACCTAGATTGAATAAATAATAGATGGGACTAAAGAAGAGAAAATTGGAATATTCAGTGAACGAACTTATCTCTTGATTGAGTCTTAGCATCGCGTCTTCATAAATGAATTATTATAAAGTTCTGACGTCCTTTGGATATGTGAAGATATTACAACTGACCCAGAAAGAGGATCAAACATATTGCAATTTATGACCATTATTGCTTTTGTCAAAGGGTTTTCATTTTTTTGTGGTCTGAGAACTGGAAATAATCGCTGGTGGCCAGATCTGGAAAATAGGGTGGATGAGGAAGCAATTCGATTCGACAAATTTATGGATTTTTGCCGTCGTTTTCACCGACTTGTGACACGGTGCATTGTCTTGGTGAAGCAGCACTTTCTTTTCCTTCAAATATGGTTTATTTCGGCGATTTCGTCCTTCAAACGCTCCAATGGCGCTATGTAATAGTCGCTGTAGATGGTTCTTCCTTTTTCAAGGTAGTCAATGAAAATTATAACAGACGCCATAACCTTGCCAGCCGACTGTTGCGTTTTCCCTCGCTTTGGAGCGGGTTCATCGTGTCCACTCGGATGACTGTCGATTAAACTTCGGAGTGAAATGATGGAACCATGTTTCATCCATTGCCAGATATCGACGCAAAAACTCGGGGTAATTACGCTTGATCATCTTCAAACACTGCTCCGAATCATCAACTCGTCGTTGTGTTTGGTCAAAAGTGAGCGCGCGCGCCATCCACTTTGCACAGAGCTTTTTCATACCCGAATATTTGTGAATGATATGATATACACGTTCAGTTTATATCTTTAGAGTGTCTGCTATTTCATTCAATTTAAATTTACGGTTATTCAAAATAATTTTGTGGATTATTGTAATGTTTTCGTCGGTAACAACCTCTACTGCGTTCACCGTCTTCGGTGCACATTTCATCACGTCTAAACTTAGCATACTAATCCTTGATGGTTGATTTTCCTGGGGCAGAGCCGAGAACCTCGTTATCCAGCCAATTTTTTGCTTCAACTGTATTCTCGACACACGAAATTCCTTTTTATCCATTTTTTTCACAATAACAAAAGTTGCTTCACTCAAAATGCTATAATTCACAAACTAATGATCCTACAGCTGTCAAATTTATACACACGTCTTTTGAGGGCTAACTAAAAATGTATTTAATTCTAGTAGCGCCATCTATGTGTCAGGCCGGGCACTTTTCAATTGACCTGTTATTTTATTTACGTTAGTATCTTGTCATGTCAGAGTCAATATAAATCAAAAGTTAAATTTATTGCGTTGTGACGTTATAAATTTTGATGATGCGCATTGGCCGTTTAATTGGAGGGCCTATACGTTCGTAAGCAGGTCGGAAAGTTCTCGTATACTACACTTGTAACTCCAACGAGCCGGCCTAGGCGAGGGCGTAAATTATTAATCGCCTATTTTATGTAGTTACGGGTGCCCTTACTCAAAACAAAGCCGCACAAACAGGCTTTATTTACAATAATTTAAAAATTAATGGGCCGACGGAACGTGCTGACCGACGACTGCGCCTGCTTAATAGTCGGTTTCGGTTTGATCGAGATGGGTCGCTGCCGCAAAACCTCCGTTTGTTTGCCGTGGAACAGTTTTTTTAATAATAAATTCGCTATTCGCCGGCCTATGACACTTCTGTTGCTTTTGATTAATTTACGGAAACGTTGATAAAATCTAATAAATGTCTGTAACTGTACTAAAATACAGGGGATAGACAAAATAATACGAATACCAAACATTCAACAAAACATTATAATGGTCACTATCTTGACAATATACAAGGTACTTCAATGGTTATTACAATAACATTCATATGCAAACACTGTCAACAAGTAACTTTTCGTAAGACTCTTAGAAACTTTTTTTTGGCCTGGAACCGAGTAGGGGAATCCTGTTACGGATACCTGGTCGGGAAGACCCGCAAGAATAAGCGAGTTGGACTGGTTATGTGGAGGCTGCCTCTGGGCTACCCACTAAACCCCACCCTATCAGCTGATCCAATGACCCTAACTGATACTTCTTACTGTTAGTAAGGAGGGTGCCCGTAACCGGTAACATCGTTAAGAGGCACAAGAGCCAGGCAAGGACGTGGAGTCGTTATCACACCACGCAGCTTGCGGTACATGAGTTAATCGCTCGCCGGAGAAGGTCGAGACAATTAGTAGTTAGAGCACGACGGGGTAGTGTCAGCTCTGATAGAATAAGGCTACGAAGAGCCGAATGAGTTATTGGCCTGAAATATCGGCCAGCTCGGTAATACATCTATTGTCCGAGAGACGAAGAGTGGAGAAATATCTCGAATAAACCTCGGATATAAAATCGTGAACTTGGGGGACGTCTGTTTCTCTATGAATTTGATTGTTCCTGACGAACCATGGGGCATTGATAATTCTCCTGAGAATTTTATTTTGAAACACTTGGAGACGTTCCACCTGGCTAGGGGAGACGTATTTTAGATAGACACTGGAGCCGTATAGAACGACTGATCGAACCAGCATCTTGTACAGGAGAGATTTTATAGATAGAGGAAGCCTGCTGGCTCTGTTGATAAGCGGGAACAGCAAATTAACAATACCTTGACCTTTATGGAGGGACTTTTGAATGTGGGAGTTCCACCTAAATTTGCGATCGAAGACAAGACCGAGATAGGTGGCTTCTTCTGACCATGGGATTTCGGCGTTCTCGATTTTAAGACGCGAAATGCTCGGTGCAAAACGCTTCTTGTGGAAGAAGATGGCCTGGGTTTTTTGTGGGTTGACCTGCAACCTCCAGAAATGTAACCACTGGACCGTCCCATCGAGTTGTTTTTGGAGTCTGCTTCGGGTGTGCGGTGCTACTCTTGAAGAACCAAAGTAAGCAGTGTCGTCTGCGTAAAAAGCAGCCTCAACTTGTGGTCTCCTAGGGATATCTGAAAGAAAGATATTAAATAGAGCGGGTGCCAGTGGGGAGCCTTGTGGAACTCCTGCGTCGATGGTTTTCCGGCTAGATAGAATATCTTTAATCTTCACCTGGAACGATCGTCCTGACAGAAATGATTTGATCAGAGCTGTTAGGTCATCAGGTAGACCTAATCGGATGCATTTCGCCACTAAGCCTTCGTACCAAACCTTGTTAAAGGCTTTGGTTATGTCCAAGAAGACCGGTGCAAGTCTTTCACGTCGGTTAAAAGCACAGTTGATTTTTGCGGCCAGCCGATGGGCCTGATGAACGGCTGAATGGTTAGCGCGGAACCCGAATTGCTCATCTGGAATGATATTGTTTGTCTTCATAAAATCATTGAGAGCATAAAGAATTGCTCTTTCAGTCAGCTTGGAAATGGAACTTAGTAGGCTGATAGGTCTGTAGTTAGAAGGTGATGACTTAGCTCCTTTTTTGGGGATAACTGCGATGAATGCATGTTTCCACGTGGATGGAAAGTGTTGCAGCCTCAGAATGGCGTTGATGATATTACTTAGTTCGGCGAGCTGCTTGTAGGGAAGATTTTTTAGTTGGGCTATCGAAATATTATCGAAACCCGGGGTCTTCTTATTCCGAATCTTGCTGATCATTTGCGTGAGTATTTTAGGAGTGACTAGATGGTTTAAAAGATAACTCGGAGGTACTTGCGAACGAACGGAGTTGGAATTCCTAATGATTTCGTCGTTGTCAGCAGCGTTTATATTTGTAGCAGGAGGGAGGCATTTGAGCCTCATAGGTTTTAGCGAGGAGCTCGGCCTTTTCGCGATCGGTGACTGCAAAAGTTCCTGTCTCCGCTGACTTTAGAGGGGGTATGACGTTTTGCGCCTTCCCCACGAGGCTTTTAAAGAGTCGCCAGAAAGTTGCGGGGCCATCCAGTCTTTGGTCCGCTAGAAATGTTGTTCATAGAGTATATATAGAGGTTGTACTTAAATAGGCGAAACCGAGGAAATATTTTGCGTGGTCCAGCTAATGCTGGCTCTGAGACCTCTTATTTGATTGGTTCATTTGATTTAGCCAACAACGGCATTTGATCGACTCATTTCGATAACGCGATTGTTTGTTCCAGTTTGTTTATGACGCCATTTTTGTGCATGTGTCATATGGTACGATCAGCATTTTTCTGTCTTAGTTATAATCACCATTTGATTATAATGTATCTTCATTCTCGAAAGTGTTGTGTATCCAGTATATGTAGGGAAATAAAAAAAAACAGGGTAGTTTTCCTTGGAAAGAATAGCCCAAGTTAGCTTGATTTAGAATATGTATGTGTGACTCAACAGGTCAATTGGAAAGACCCCGGCCTGACACATAGGTGGCGCTACTAGAATTAAATCCATATGTTTTTCAGTTAGCCCTAACCCTCAAAAGAAGCGTGTATAAATTTGACAGCTGTTGGATTATTAGTTTGTGAATTATAGCATTTTGAGTGAAGCAACTTTTGTTATTGAAAAAAAAATATAAAAAGTAATTTCGCGCGTTGATAAAAAATTGCATTTTGAAGGGAAAAACACAGTTGAATCAAAAACTTGGCTTGATGCCGAGTTTCCGGATATTGCTTCAGGAAAATCATCCATCAAGGATTGGTATGCTAAGTTTAGACGTGGTGAAATGAGCACCGAAGACGGTGAACGCAGTGCACGTCCAAAAGGGGTTGTTACCGACGAAAACATTTCAAAAAATCCATAAAATGATTTTGAATGACCGTAAATTGAAATTGAATGAAATAGCAGTCACTCTAAAGATAAAAATATCAACTGAACGTGTATATCAAATCATTCACTAATATTTGGGTATGAGAAAGCTATGTGCAAAGTGGGTGCCGCGCGAGCTCACTTTTGACCAAAAGCAACGACGAGTTGATGATTCGGAGTAGTGTTTGAAGATGATCAACCGTAATAAACCCGAATTTTTGTGTCGATATGTGACAATGGATGAAACATGGCTCCATCATTTCACTCGGAGGTCCAATCGATAGTCATCCGAGTGGACTGCACCCGATGAACCCGCTCCAAAGCGTGAGAAAACGCAAGAGTAGGCTGGCAAGTTTATGGCGTCCGCATTTTGGGGATGCGCATGTAATAATTTGTACTACATAATGCATACTACCTTGAAGGAGGAAGAACCATCAACAGCAACTATTACGTAGCTTTATTGGACCTTTTGAAGGACGAAACCGTCGAGTAACGGCCCCATTTGAAGAAAAAGGAAGTACTGCTTCACCAAGACCTTGAACCGTGTCACAAGTCAGTGAAAACTATAGCAAAAATCCATGAATTGGGCTTCGAATTGCCTCCTCATCCACCGTATTCTCCAGATCTGGTTCCCAGCGAGTATGTCCTGTTCTCAGATCTCAAAGGAATGCTCGCTGGGAAGAAATCTTATTCGAATGAAGAGGTGATCGCCTCTTTACAAAAATGGTATCGAAAAGTTGGAGGGTCGCTATAATTAATTTATCACCCTTGAAGGGAATTATGTTAAATAAAAAAAACTAGTTTTACCAACAAAATGTGTTTTACTTTAGTAGGTCCGGAGCATTTCAATTGACCTGTTAAAAAACTCGTGTTAACCTGTTAAATTTAAACAGTCAGTCCTCGATATCAAAACTATCCTCCACCCCCCGCCCCCCTCCCGGAACCGCGCCATCTCGTAAAACTAAACGAACCGTTTTGCGGTGCGGTAAAAAAAGCATAAATATTTTCGTCGATCGGTCCGATTCGATGACACCGCGTGAAACCGTAAAAATCTATCGCAGGGAAACCCGGTCGGCGACACAGGAACGAAGCTGCGGAACAACAACCACCACCGCCCCCAATAAAAATATACGCGCGGTTTAGTTTAAAACAAATCGTTCGTCACCGGTCGCGCCCGTTCGTTCGCCGATGCGAACCGAACCGAACGCCGCGATCGTTAATCCTTTCCGAGCGATCGGACTCGTTCGTCTAACGCGGCCGAATTTGACGAGATAATTTTCAATTAAAGCCGCCGATTTTTACCAGCGCCCGCCGCGAAAATTATTTATACGCGCCGGACGGAATTTATCGCGTCGATAATTGATTGACACCGCGCGGACGATGTAATAAAAATGTTCGATATGCGATCGGGAACGCTGTATATTTCGTTGGGGATTTTTTCGGCGGAATCGCGATTCATTATTAACGAGGATGTTTATTTTATGCTTGAAAATAATTTATAGTCTATTCAAAGTTTTTTAGTAATGCGTCGTGGATATTCGTGACGTCGAAATATTGCAATGTTGCCGAATTTACTCTGAGGTTTAGTTCAGTTTGGCTGTGACATACAAAAAAATTTTAATCTAAATGAAATAATTCAACAAAATTGTTATTAAATATTATTTATTTATTTATTATTATAATAACATTATTGTAAATCTAATACATATATTACCGATGGACTTAAAACTACAATTAAGACACAGTTATAATAGTTTGTAGGTAAAATTTTTTTATTTACATTTAATTCTTTTCTACACCATCCATGAGCTAGAGTTTCTAGGCGCGTTTATTTATGTAGTAGTATCCCCCTGGAGGCCTGATCCACCTAATTAACAATTGTATATCTGAGAAACGTATTTTACTTTCATTCAAGAGTATATTTACTTTTTTCATTTAGTTCTTGTTTCCTTCAATGGTGTGTTTACTTGTGAAGTCATCTTGGTATCACTGTATATTTTATTTCTTCTGCTACTAACTGTGCAAAACATTCTTCATAAAATTAATCACTGAATTCTGTCTAATGCATTTACCATATCTACAAAACAGTTAGTTTTTATTCTCTCCTCATACGTTGTAACCTCATGCTCATGTCTAATTTCGAACAATTACAAACATATCTCTGCACACAAATCTTTCACGCCCTACAATACCATTTTCTACAGTTATATTCAATTAATTATGTACATACCTTTAGTTGTTTCCACTCTCATCACTCTGTATCGGGAAATTCTAATATTGCACAGTATTATACCATATCCTGAAAGTTCCCTTCAGTTACTTTCACATTTCTACTCATTGTCCAATTCAACCACTAAACTGTTAATTTCTAATCTGCCTGTAGTATTCCCCTGGAGGCCTAATCCATCTAATTAACAATTGTATATCTGAGAAACGTATTTTACTTTCATTCAAGAGTATATTTACTTTTTTCATTTAGTTCTTGTTTCCTTCAATGGTGTGTTTACTTGTGAAGTCATCTTGGTATCACTGTATATTTTATTTCTTCTGGTACTAACTGTGCAAAACATACTTCATAAAATTAATCACTGAATTCTGTCTAATGCATTTACCATATCTACAAAACAGTTAGTTTTTATTCTCTCCTCATACGTTGTAACCTGATGCTCATGTCTAATTTCGAACAATTACAATCATATCTCTGCACATAAATCTTTCACGCCCTACCATACCACTTTCTACAGTTATATTCAATTAATTATATACATAGCTTTAGTTGTTTCCACTCTCATCACTCTGTATCGGGAATTTCTAACATTGCACAGTATTATAACATATCCTGAAAGTTCCCTTCAGTTACTTTCACATTTCTACTCATTGTCCAATTCAACCACTAAACTGTTAATTTCTAATCTGCCTGTAGTATTCCCCTGGAGGCCTAATCCATCTAATTAACAGTTGTATATCTGAGAAACGTATTTTACTTTCATTCAAGAGTATATTTACTTTTTTCGTTTAGTTCTTGTTTCCTTCAATGGTGTGTTTACTTGTGAAGTCATCTTGGTATCACTGTATATTTTATTTCTTCTGCTATTAACTGTGCAAACCATTCTTCATAAAATGAATCACTGAATTCTGTCTAATGCATTTACCATATCTACAAAACAGTTAGTTTTTATTCTCCTCATACGTTGTAACCTGATGCTCATGTCTAATTTCGAACAATTACAATCATATCTCTGCACATAAATCTTTCACGCCCTACCATACCATTTTCTACAGTTATATTCAATTAATTATATACATAGCTTTAGTTGTTTCCACTCTCATCACTCTGTATCGGGAATTTCTAACATTGCACAGTATTATAACATATCCTGAAAGTTCCCTTCAGTTACTTTCACATTTCTACTCATTGTCCAATTCAACCACTAAACTGTTAATTTCTAATCTGCCTGTAGTATTCCTCTGGAGGCCTAATCCATCTAATTAACAATTGTATATCTGAGAAACGTATTTTACTTTCATTCAAGAGTATATTTACTTTTTTCGTTTAGTTCTTGTTTCCTTCAATGGTGTGTTTACTTGTGAAGTCATCTTGGTATCACTGTATATTATATTTCTTATGCTACTAACTGTGCAAACCATTCTTCATAAAATGAATCACTGAATTCTGTCTAATGCATTTACCATATCTACAAAACAGTTAGTTTTTATTCTCTCCTCATACGTTGTAACCTGATGCTCATGTCTAATTTCGAACAATTACAATCATATCTCTGCACACAAATCTTTCACGCCCTACAATACCATTTTCTACAGTTATATTCAATTAATTATGTACATACCTTTAGTTGTTTCCACTCTCATCACTCTGTATCAGGAATTTCTAGCATTGCACAGCATTATCACATATCCTGAAAGTTTCCTTCAGTCACTTTCACATTTCCACTCATTGTCTAATTCAATCACTAAACTGTTAATTTCTAATCTGCCCGAAGTTTATCCCCGATGCCAAGGGTTATCTTTACACCATTTAAACCCTATACCCTGTAAGAGTGTAAAAAAGAATGTCTTACATCCCTCAAAAGCTGCATATCCCTAATTGTTTCATGTATACTTTTCAGAGAGACAATTTTCTCTAAAATAATTTTATTAAATTATGTTTATATCAATAAAATAGTTTGTGTACTTACTGTTCTTATACATTTCGTATATTTGGTCCCGAATAGAGCCTATATCAAGATTAGTCACCCACTTTGTATGTACACGGGTTTTCTTCGGTGAATCTAACGTATTATTCTTCATTTTGTAAGTGATGTTATATAGTACCTACATTAATATTTAGAGCGGCAGCATCCCGCTAAAAATATTTTAAATAAAATTATAGGGACTTGTATTATTTAACACTAGCGACCCGCCCCGGCTTCGCACGGGTGCAATTCTGATACTAAATTAAATACACTACAGAAAAAATATGAACGTTGTATATAAAAACATAGCGGCCCGCTCCGACTTTGCACGGGCATAAAATATATATGCCTATGTCACTCAATGAAAACATTATTAAAATCGATCCAGTATTTTTGGTTTATTCATTACTGCCCTTGGCCTGCACGCATTAAATTTGGAGTAAAACAATTCCTCTTCCCCTATACTTACTATGAAGATTTCCTGCTATCTTTGGAATATCTAAATTCATACAATTTTTATTACATTACACATTTTTAAACGCAAATTTTAAATTTGTAATATCTCCGAAAATATTTGTTTAATTTACATGCTGCAAGGAACCATATTGATCTATATTAATTGCACACTGTATTTAAGGTACTTAATTCGATAAGGATTAATGCCGTATTGCTTAAAATAGCTTCGTAAATAAGCCATTTTCTCACGTAGAAAGTAAACAATAAAAATGGTTAATGTGGGTTATCCCTAAAAGATAAACATATACCATCGCGGACTTTTTTGTAGACCTTTTTATGGTGTACAATACTGTAGTACATTAATTTGATCTAACTCGTAGGGTTAGGCAGCGTTTTTGCTAATTGCTAAATAAGCCTAAAAAAATAGGTTAATTTACGACATCACGTTAGAAACCTCTAAAATTAGCAATGTTGCCTTAGTATATTATGCATGTATTATACATATAAACCTTCCTCTTGAATCACTCTATCTATTGAAAAAACCGCATCAAAATCCGTTACGTAGTTTTAAAGATTTAAGCGCACATAGGGATATAGGGACAGAAAAGGCGACTTTGTTTTATACTATGTAGTGATCATCAATAATTACCTCTCTAACGGAATTTACAAGCAAAATGGGGCCTCCATTATCTCGTTCCTTCTCGAAATAACCTACTAAAGCCGCAATCAATTTGTGACCGTGAATATCTATTATTTTTGACATTTTCAAACAAAGTAATATGATATATTAAGTAATATGATATGTGATATTATATTTTGTGTCAAGTCATAATCCTTATCTCATGTCATAAATATTACAAAATCAGTTTAAAAGTTTTATTTATTGCTTATTTATTTACTTCGCGGTCAACTCTTGGTCTGCACACTTTGTATTCCTAAGCTAGACTATGGCTCCCTATTCTTCGCCACTTCTCCACTGAACTGAAGTTCGCTGTGAGATCGCTTGCTCTACGATATTCATGTAATCTGACCTCCACTTGCAGTCATCCACCCGTCCTGTACCGTCTTATCTCTAACTACTCCACTCGCACCTCTCATATAATTGCTGATCTTCTTTCCAGGGCTGGAATCGGCAGTCATCTCTCCCCTCCCCATCACGGATGTTTGTGTCCATACTGACCTTATCCCATTCGTTTCTTGTTTCACAAATAACGAGGTACAACGTCGTTGGACCCAGGAGGTCAACTACACAGGTTCTTTGAGTCAAAAGCTAAATTTTTCTCATCTCTTCGCGTTCCTTCCTTTCGTCGCCATGCCGTAGCTTTGAATTGACTGAGATTGAGCCACTGTCGTTTCTCGCACGGTCACTTGATAACTTCGAGCCCACCTGCTCACTTTGTCGCCGTGTCTCTATTTCAGTGACCTCACCCGACCACCTTGATTATATTATTTAAATATATGGTTAATATAGAAGAACTGGCAACATCGCAAATTCAAATTGGTCTTTGCATTGCGGAATTGAATGTCACTTAATGCAGATGTTTCAGAAATTAAATTTAGTTTTTTGTTTCACTTTTATTAATTAAACGTGACGTCAAGGACTAGTCACGTTGGTGCCTTGATGGTGACTAGACGCGTATGCGCGATAATGCCTATTTAAGAACCAATATAATGCCTTCACCGCAAAATCATTTTTTACAGGTGCTTAAAATGGAAATAGCCAATCAAGTCAACAGAATGGCGATCAAAATATCATCCGGAAAATGGACGTTGCCAAACTTTTCTCCACCTGTTGAATTTTCTCTACATTAGATTTTAATACTTAATAGAAGAGTACTGAAATAGTAAAATTTTCAGGTATTTTATCGCATAACATAATCTTTTTATTTTAATACCTACCATAATAACATCTTAACAGTTCTCTCAAAATGTGATCTACGTGTCGGACGAATTTTATTTGGGAAAACGACCTCGACAACAAGGATGAGCAGCCCTGATCGGAGCAGGCCCTGTTATTTAATTAAATTTGTATCAGAATAGTTTCGACGGCGGATGGGATACGTTGAAAGAAGAGAAATCCGCAGAGGCAATATGACCCAAATGAACTGACCGTTCCATGAAAAATATATGGGCACCGATATCCTTTATTTAAATTCTTTCTTTGTTCGTGTGGTGCTTCAAACGTTTTAATATCGTCCTGTTAAATCGCAGGATATTACATTTTTGCGGGATAAAAAATAAATATCGTATGGCATACGTAGGGTTGGGCAAAAATCATTTTAGGTTTTCCTAATAAAATCATCAAAATAATAGGTGATAGTTTGAAAGGTTATATCTTTTCAGTTTAGGTACAGATGATACAACGCGGGGCAAAAGTCCCGCTATCATTTTGATTGCTTATAACTTTGCTCAAAGAAAAGAGAAGTAAGTTTCGTTTTTACAAAAAGTTCACTTGGCCTTTATATTTTTTTTTAGTTATGATTGAAAAATTATATCGGCTAAAAGGTGACCGCGATTCGCTATGCAAGTTTCGGCTTTTTTAAGGCGTTTTTCTCGACATTCTACAATATTTGAGTTTCTTCAATTTCGTGACGAATATTATCTTTAAGATGTTAAATCGTTTGGGGCATAGTCACATAACCTCTTGATTTTAAAAAACCCCATAAGGAAAAGTTTGGGGCTGTTAAATCCGGAGATCGGCTGGTCATGCTAAATAGCCACTTTGCGAAATTAGTCTTAGTGGAAAAACGTTATTCAATAATTGAATTATTGAACGAGCTGTGTGTGCTGTGGCCCCATCTTGCTGAAACCGCATGTCCCCTAGTCCTTGCTCTTCCATTTCAGTCACAAGAAAATGTTGAATCATGTCTTGGTACCGTTCAGCAGTAACAGTAACTGCAATACCTTGGTCATTAAAGAAAAAGGGACCAATGATGTTTCCAGCATGAATACCACACCATACAGTTATTTTTAGTGGATGCAGTGATGTTTCGTGAGTTAATTGAGGATTCTGTGTTCCTCAAAAGCGACTGTTTTGTTTATTAACGTGGCCACTCAGAAGAAAATGGGCTTTATCGCTCGTTATCAATTTAGACGAGAACTCTTCAATTTCACCAGACAGCCTTAGGATTACATTACTGTATTCAACTCGTCGATCGGGATCACTCGATAGTAATTTTTGGACTGTTTTAATTTTGTACGGGAATATTTTCAAATCAGTTTTCAAAATTCGCCTTAAATTGCGTGCAGAAATGTGTAACTGGGAACCATGTCTTCGAATTGATGTTTCTGGAAACTCTGCAACACTATCACGCACCAGAGCCACATTTTCAGCGTTACGAGACGTCCGTTGTCTTCCAGAACGAGGCCTCTCTGCTGTCGTACCGTATTGTTGAAAATTCGCATGTAAACTCTAAATTGTGGTTTTGTGGGGCACTGGATTATTAAGACACTATTTTTGCTCGTTCTTGTGGCTTATATTTATCCATAATAATAAAATTTTGGATGTATACCCAACACAATGGTTAAAGCTAAACGTCACATAACCAAGATGGCGCGCAATGAAAACGGTAGTAGTACTTTTGCTCCACCTGTGTTAATATGAAAATATAATTAAATTATTTAAATTAACTAGTAGAACGATACCTATTCGTTATTTATTAAACAACAGCTATAACGTTTTCTCTTACATGTTAGTGAAACCACATAAAGAATCATCCGGTAAAGTCTAATGGTTTTCGAATTCGAGACGATTCTGTTTTGCCCAATTGAAAGTGAAAATAGAAATCTAAGGCTGCCATAAGTTCTTCTTAGCTGTATTAGGAGTGATTTAGTCGACGATCTAAACTAATACTCCATTCATTTTCATTTAGGACCCTGAAGCGTTTTCCACCGTACCTCTGCACGAAATGTTTCCCGGCTTTTCCTTGGGATTTTATCGTTTTGCCGTCCGATATGTTCATTGTTAAATGCGAGACAACAGAAATAGATCTACGGATATATTATATGTTATTATATTTGTAAATTTATATATAACAGTACTGGCGTTTTTTCTTTTTGGTTATTGGGTGCTTGAATGTATTTTGATCAGCGATAACTATTAGTGAAAATAAGATGTATATAGTTTTTTATATATATTTAAAAGTTTCCTTTTTACGAACGAGAGTTTATCTGGACTGGACCTACTATTTAGCGTGGGCTCCGAAACACGGTCCCCGACATTCACAAATATTAAACAACCACAAAAATAAACTTACGACCATGTCCAAGCAGGATTCGAACGTCCGACTGTCGTAATAGTATGTGAACCATCCTGTCGCCTTTACCGTCGCGACAATCAAGTCGGCTCAATGTAAACTGATTAATTTGATCATTTTAACATTTCTCTACATTACGTTTTTAAAAATGATTTAATACAGCAATCTTTTAAACACTAATTTGCTATAATTTTAAAATTACATAGTAATTATTTTACAACGAACACTTTGGTCTTAATATTTATATCTCTGTTTTTAATGTACACGGAGTTTTATTTATAATTTCGCTAAAGTAGATCAAATGGCTTTACACTCTGGCTTAGCCATCATTATCTAACAGGTCAAATAAAAAGTTCCCAGCCTGACACATAGATGGCGCTACTAGAAATAAATCCATACGGTTTTCAGTAAGCCCTAACCCTCAAAAGATGCGTGTATAAATTTAACAGGTTTCGGATCATTAATTTGTGAAGCATTTTGAGTGAAGCAACTTTTGTTGTCGTGAAGAAAAAGGATTTTCGCGTGTTTATTAAATATTGCTTTCTGAAGGGAAAAATACAGTTGAAGCAATAACTTGGCTTGGTGCTGAGTTTCCAGATACTGCCCTAGGAAAATCAACCATTAAGGATTGGTATGCTAGGTTTGGATGTGATGAAATGAGCACCGAAGATGGCGAACGCAAAACATCCAAAATAGTGCGTTTACGACGAAAACATAAAAATCCACAAAATGACCGTAAATTGAAATTGAACAAAATAGCAGACACTCTAAAGATATCAACTGAACGTGTACATCATATCATTCACGAATATTTGGGTATGAGAAAGCTCTATACAAAGTGGGTGTCGCGCGGGCTCACTTTTGACTAAAAACAACGACGAGTTGATGATTCGGAGTAGTGTTTCAAGATGATCAAGCAAAAAAACCTAAGTTTTTGCGTCGATATGTGACACTGGATGACACATGTCTCCATCATTTC
The DNA here is from genome assembly GCF_030347505.1 of Rhynchophorus ferrugineus. Classification (NCBI taxonomy): domain Eukaryota; kingdom Metazoa; phylum Arthropoda; class Insecta; order Coleoptera; family Curculionidae; genus Rhynchophorus; species Rhynchophorus ferrugineus. Next base: position 5,671,208 of record NW_027472582.1, on the reverse strand, counting down.
ACTCCGAAGTCCAATCGACATTCATCCGAGTGGCGTCTGTATTTTGGGATGCGCATGGAATAATTTTCATTGACTACCTTGAAAAAGGAATGGCCATCAACAGCGACTATTACATAGCGTTATGAGGCCGTTTGAAGGACGAAATCGAGGAAAAACGGCTGCATTTGAAGAAAAAGAAAGTGTGGCTTCACCAAGACAATGTCCGTGTCACAAGTCAGTGAAAACGATGGCAAAAATCTATGAATTGGGTTTCGAATTACTTCCTCATCCACCGTATTCTTCAGATCTGCCCCCCAGAGACTACTTCCTGTACTCAGATCTCAAAAGAATGCTCGCTGGGAATAAAGCTGGGAATTTTCGTCGAATAAAGAGGTGATCGGCGAATATGAGGCCTATTTTGAAGCAAACGACAAATTGTACTACAAAAATGGTATGGAAAAGTTGGAGGTCGTTATAATCGGTGTATCACTCTTAAAGGGAATTCTGTTGAATAAAAAACTAATTTTGCCAAAAAATATGTTTTACTATGATAGGCTGGGACCTTTTCAATTGACCTCTTAGTAGTTGGAGACCTCAACATTATTATGATGATGGAGCTTCTATTCCTTTATTTCGACATTGCCTTGATAAAGTTAGCGGCAGTTTCTACCTTCGGGTTCTTATGTAGATTGCCATTAAGTTTATACTGTGGAGCATCAATAATACCTCCCAGTAGCTCGTTGCTGAATGTTTGTATATTACTTTATTGCTGTGGTTTATTTTATTTCTTACTACTGCAGAGTTGAACCTTATAAGTCAACACTGGTTTCAAGATTTGTTGGTAAAACAAAAGCTTATTGTATACTGACAGAGCTGAATATCTACCCAGTGGCCAGTACATCCTTTTGTACTTCAGCTAGAGTTCTTCACATTTTTTCTTAGCAAGTGTCTTCCATCTGAGTTTAACAACAAAGCATTAGAAGATATTTCGCTGTATTTCCATATGAGTGATGATTTATATATACTGGATTGTGGAATCAATATGGACTGAATTACACATGAACATTTTTCTGTCCTGCATTTTATTTCGGCTTTAGATGTTTGTAATTTCTCGGTTATTATTATACAGTGTTATCTACAATGACGATGATTGCAGTGCATCTTGCCGAATGACTCGTCCGAATGCACCTTCCTGTGCACACCTACTAGTAGTAAGTCAGACTAGGCATTTTTTGTTTAACTCTGAAGTATCACTGTTATATGAATCTAAATTTTATAAATATTGGCATTTCAATCTTATATTCTAAGCTCTCATACCAAACTTTATGGAAAGCTTGAATAGCATCTAAAGATATTGTAGAACAAACTTTATTTTCTTCCAGTCAGTTTGCTATGACATTAATGATTCTTTGTTCCTGATCAATCCTAGAATGTTGAATCCTTAAAAAGAATGAAAATAGATACCGTTCTAGTTCTATAATTTTTTTGATTCTTTTTTATAATATTTATCTATTTTACATTTACATCTGATATCACACCTAAATACTTTCTGATGGTGTGATAGTACCATACTTTTTTTTAGTCCTTTATTGGCAAGATATCTCAATATATCTGACTTCGTTAATTTTGATTCTCCATTATTTGGTGTTATTATTTCTGTATATTATATTCCTGCAAGCTTTCTATAGATAATGTTTTTTGATATGTTAAAATTCCTGTTAATTTAGATTTATTATAAGTACTCAGTAAATTCAATAATCGCGAAAAGGCGTCAAAATCGCCGATTGCCTCAAAAAAATTATTTGCACATTTTCTTGTAATTTTTGGATGCCATCCTAAAAGAAATATTTGTCCTTTGAGCAGAATCATTCATCGAGCGATTTTCCGAGCTTTTTGAAATTGGCGAAGTGTTGCTCTTCAAGAGCGTGTCCTATTAATACGAATAGTTGTTTGTGCGATGATGCAGGTTTCGGAGAGTACGGCGGATACAATAATATGTCGTATTTTAAGCAGCATTTCGCAGACCATTTTTCAATTGTCCAATAACTTGTCATTCAATCGAAGTGGTTCACAATCGATGTTCATCCATCTCCCCATCTTTTTAGATTTTCCCCATTGTTCGTAATCGTCCTCAAATAGGTCCTTGGACAATATCTAACGCTTCTGAAAATTTTTTTGAGTGTAGGTTGTTCCTTCAGTCAATAACTCTTGCAACCAAACCACGCGATGTTTTTAAGGTTAGTACATGTGCACACTGTAAGTTTGTGTCATTAAGAGAAGTAATAAGTGTCATAAGTGCACGTTTTCAGGCACGAAACTTGAAATATTCAAAGAATTATAAATTTGTGACGACGTTACATTCACAAAATATAACACGTATAGCTTTGTAGCATGATGTCATTAGAAGGAAATGACATATGTGTCAAATTATTACATTGCGACATCTGTGAAAACCAATACTTGACTTTCTGGCACACCTGTTATATGGTGTAGTTTTATTTGACTTCATTACATTCAGTATGAGTGTAATAAAGTTATATTCAGTTAATAAATGTGTGAATAAATAATGTTTAAATATCGACCATAATCCACAAGAAACGCTAGCATCCATCGATCCATTGTTTTTATTTAGGAAATAATTTATCATTAATAAAATACATCCTGAACTCTCCGTGCCAGTGTCCGGGATTGGTCAGAAAGTAGCCGTGCGACCTTGGATAAATCTTCGAAAGCTCTCGACGAGTTTGTTTTTAAGTTGGCCGCCGAAGTTGGAGCGCGATAGTTTGCGGTCTATTATGAACGATCATAAGGAGGAGATAAGCGCTTTTGGAGTGCTTTGAGGAGTCGCTGCATGGCGAGAAACAGATGAGAAGTGCGACTACGGTTCCGCTACGGTAAAAGCTTTTAATTTTATTATATCGAGTCGAAGTTTACGGGCGCGATTCTAACTCTTTCTCGTCTCGGACGGAACAAATAACTTTATCCCAAAGTTTCCTAAACTAGAAAATAGAGATATTGGGATATTTTATATAATTTTATTCTTGTCATATTTACTGTATTATAGAATCCTATATTTTCATTTTTTATTTCTGAGATTTATATTGGTAGTGATACTGAATTGGTTTACCTGATGTCTTATGTAAAAATACGGTAAGGAAATATTTTGGTTTTTTTAGAGTGAATAAAAAAGCTGTCGAATTTTCGAAAGGATTATAATGTCCCGCCACTGAAACGACAAATACAAAACACAAAATACAAAACACAAAACACAAAACACAAAACACAAAACACAAAACACAAAACACAAAACACAAAACACAAAACACAAAACACAAAACACAAAACACAAAACACAAAACACAAAACACAAAACACAAAACACAAAACACAAAACACAAAACACAAAACACAAAACACAAAACACAAAACACAAAACACAAAACACAAAACACAAAACACAAAACACAAAACACAAAACACAAAACACAAAACACAAAACACAAAACACAAAACACAAAACACAAAACACAAAACACAAAACACAAAACACAAAATACAAAATACAAAATACAAAATACAAAATACAAAATACAAAATACAACATACAACATACAACATACAAGATACAAGATACAAGATACAAGATACAAGATACAAGATACAAGATACAAGATACAAGATACAAGATACAAGATACAAGATACAAGATACAAGATACAAGATACAAGATACAAGATACAAGATACAAGATACAAGATACAAGATACAAGATACAAGATACAAGATACAAGATACAAGATACAAGATACAAGATACAAGATACAAGATACAAGATACAAGATACAAGATACAAGATACAAGATACAAGATACAAGATACAAGATACAAGATACAAAATACAAAATACAAAATACAAAATACAAAATACAAAATACAAAATACAAAATACAAAATACAAAATACAAAATACAAAATACAAAATACAAAATACAAAATACAAAATACAAAATACAAAATACAAAATACAAAATACAAAATACTAATAATTGAAATTAATACTTGTGTAGTTGATGACTGTGTCGTTGGTTTTGTGTGGTTGTAGTAGTGAAATGCACATTTGTTAGTATTGACATTTGTACATTTGTTAAAAAAATCTATTGGATTGTTGAAAAAATGATGTTTTTTTTTAACGTTAAAGACATAAATTACTTTATTGCTTACCTAATATTTATTATTTATTATTCGAACGGTTAATAGGAATTCGTGACGCTTTTGAACATGAAAAAAATCCAATTAATAAGTAACCTGTTTCGAAACGTCGCCGAAGCGCAAACAAGGCCCATTGTTGACGTTTTAATTGGAATGGAATTTGGATATCAAAAATTAATATTCGTCGATTTTAATTTGGTCGTCAAACGATGAGAGATAAGATTCGACGATAACAAAGTTGTACCCTCGCGGACACCTAATTAAAAGTTGTTAAATACCTGGAGGGACGTAAAGTAAGTTTATTAAAGTCGTAATTAATATGACTGTAATAACTTGGATCGGTTACCTTTTGTCCTGTTTGATAATTAATTAGCAGGAAGTAAGATTAATTTAGAATTTCAGATAATTGTATTGGTTGGAGGTGTGATAATTGGAATCGGTACATTAATATTACTATATACGTCAACTCTGATTAGGGGATATTTAAATGCGTATAATTCATACTGTATATATAAAAAATATTATTTATAGAAGGACCGCAGTTACCGAGAACTGTGTATTTACTGGAGCTCGAGGATATAATTATTATAACATGTTAGATATGAACATTAATGCTACATTATACGACTAGTATTGCACTGGCTACGGATTACCCTGTAATTTGAGAGCTTTCCATCTGTGTTGAATGATATTACCAATGAGATATCTAGTATTAGACATTGGGATAATTTCTACCTGTTTTTACCCTCAGTGTCGCTTTGTATCACCGTTCAACCAGTCTTTGTTTCCGAAACCCTTTCATATTTTATAACTGGTGTAGCAGGTAGGATTCTGGAGAGATCATAAGGCTGTTCTCTTTTGATTTCAATCAATTAACCTGAATCTAATTATTTATTAAAAAAAGAGGACAGGCTGACGTTGGATTGGTAGTGAATCCATAGTAAGTTGAAGCATTCCTTGGTGTAGTTAAGTGTAGTTTGGCCAAAGGTACCATAGCTGAAGCTGTAAGTAGTAGAAACTGTACAAAATGTGGACTGAAGTTGCTGAAAGACTTCTAGTCATAAACTAATCCGAGTAAGAAACATTGAAGCTTTTAAAAATACCCTTAATTCGTAGATTCCTAGCATCCGCTTCATATTACACGGTGTAAGGCCACAAAGTTGCTGTGAATTCAAATAAACTACCAGAATTCGCAGAGAAGCTTGAATTTGAGCAACCAAAAACGGATTGTAATAGTTTAGTTTCTTACCCAGCCGTAGACTATTCTAATTTGGAGTCCGGAGGATGTTCCGGATATACATTATAGATTATACTATATGGTTAAATTTTTCTATTATTTTAACAATAATAAGTATTACATTTTGTCACTACATAGTATAAAACAAAGTCGCCTTTTCTGTCCCTATATCCCTATGTGCGCTTAAATCTTTAAAACTACGCAACGGATTTTGATGCGGTTTTTTTTAATAGATAGAGTGATTCAAGAGGAAGGTTTATATATATAATACATGCATAATATACTAAGGCAACATTGCTAATTTTAGAGGTTTCTAACGTGATGTCGTAAATTAACCTATTTTTTTAGGCTTATTTAGCAATTAGCAAAAACGCTGCCTAACCCTACGAGTTAGATCAAATTAATGTACTACAGTATTGTACACCATAAAAAGGTTTACAAAAAAGTCCGCGATGGTATATGTTTATCTTTTAGGGATAACCCACATTAACCATTTTTATTGTTTACTTTTTACGTGAGAAAATGGCTTATTTACGAAGCTATTTTAAGCAATACGGCATTAATCCTTATCGAATTAAGTACCTTAAATACAGTGTGCAATTAATATAGATCAATATGGTTCCTTACAGCATGTAAATTAAACAAATATTTTCGGAGATATTACAAATTTAAAATTTGCGTTTAAAAATGTGTAATGTAATAAAAATTGTATGAATTTAGATATTCCAAAGATAGCAGGAAATCTTCATAGTAAGTATAGGGGAAGAGGAATTGTTTTATTCCAAATTTAATGCGTGTAGGCCAAGGGCAGTAATGAATGAACCAAAAATACTGGATCGATTTTAATCACGTTTTCATTGAGTGACATAGGCATATATATTTTATGTCCGTGCAAAGTCGGAGCGGGCCGCTATGTTTTTATATACAACGTTCATATTTTTTCTGTAGTGTATTTAATTTAGTATCAGCATTGCACCCGTGCGAAGCCGGGGCGGGTAGCTAGTTAAATTATAATTTAATTGTTCTCAATTTAATTTAGATTCACAATTAATTGCTAACGTTTTCGTGATCACAAGTTACTCTGAAATAATAAGTATTAATCAAAGAATCTAACAAATATTAATTCATAAATAATGAGAAATATAATTGATTAAATAAACATATTTTTTCAGTTATCTGCAAATAGTGGAATTTTATTTAGCGTAGATAAATAATTAATTAATTAATGCTTAATCAGCAATTAATAACTACCTGAAACTAATTATTTAATAACAAAAGCAATTTTATTAAACAAAGAAAAATCATCGTCACGAAGCAACAAGAAACTGATTGAGAGCACCTCAAAGAGTAGATAGTGGTAAGTCAAGCCAGTCACGCTTTTGGTGATAAAACGGCAACTTGAACGTAGAAATCGGCGAAGGCCATATTAACCTCTGCTGATTTGCGGAAAGAATCGGAACCTCGCGAAATCGAATCGGTGGAAACAAACACACGGACGAACGAATCGACAGCGTTGCAGCTTGCAACAGGTCGCCAATGACGGTGTGTGAAATGGAGGAAAACAAACACCGATCGAAATAGAGACGACGAGACTGGTTTAAGTACAGCCAACGTGTTTTTAAATGTGTAAATTAAATCCTTGCTCTTAGCTCTTTACTTTTTTATAATTTTGCAATGTTGTGATATTTGTTTCTGTTTCTTAATTTATTTGAAGGTCAAGCTAGAATTACTGAGATTAACGGAAATTATATGCGTTTTTATTGCTCGTGTCCGCTTTGGCGGTACATATAGTATGTTCAAAGTTGCAGTGAATTCGCGTCTTCAAGGTAAATTTTCCAGGTAAATATTTTGCTCATTGTATTTTTTTTGTTCTGGCTTAAAACCCAGGCGGTGGAATGCATGACGCATACCTGGTCGCGCAAACTTGCCCTGGAGTAACAAGTTGGACCGGGTTATGTGGGACTGCCCCTGGGCTTACCAATACACTAAACCGAAACCGCATCACAGTTGACCCCTGTGGATCGCTACTGCTACTGCATTAAATTTGGGGATATGGCACCCGCTGATCGGGCAGCCGTTATTGGGCACGAGGGCACGGCGATTCTATTGATTCGCGAACCTGAATTAACACACAACTGGATACTGTTGTATGGGGGCAAAATTTATGACTGTAGCGATGGATGAGGTCGTTTCAGCCTGGAAAAGGAGGGGAGCTTGGCGGTGACGCTCGCTTGACAGCTCGCGAACAAGCGTTTTGAGAAGAACTTGAGCTGAGTTGTTGTTTGTAGAATAAGTGAGATATGAAGTGCTTGATTTCTGGAGTGCCAGTTTCCCTATGAATTTGATTATTTCTGACAAACTATGGAGCGTTTGATATTCTCCTGAGGAGCTTATTTTGGAAAACTTGAAGCCTGATTGACCTGGTTGGGTGTAACAAACTTGAAATAGACATTAGATCCGTAGAGGAGTACGGATCGAATTAACATCTTGTAAAATAAGCATTTGATGGAGGTGGGAAGTCTGCTAGAAGGGCAGATCATAGAAGATAGCAGGTTTGCTCTCCCCGAACTTTCTTGGATTGCTTTCTGGATTTGGGAATGCCAACCGAATCGCCGGCCGAAGTGAAAACCTAGGTACGTGACGTTATCTAGCCATGGAATTATTGCGGTGTGGATCTTAAGTTGCCAGACGCGCAGTGCGTAACTCTTCTTATGGAAAATCATGGCCTGGGTTTTTAGTTTTTAGAAACGGTTTAAAATGTTATTTCTCTAGTAGCTATTCTTTGACTTTTTGGCTCTTTCCCATTACACGTGAATATTTGGGAACATTTGATTCATCATTACTCACCAAACAGATTCTAAGCTAATCGAAAGTTCCTTGAAGGTTTTAGGTAGGTTTTGGTCAGATAAGTGTTTCATTTTATTGTCTAAAAACATTCTTGGTTTTTTTTCAGCTCACTCTTTGCCATACACATAAAAACCACCACCAATCGTTGAAATCATTCGGATTTAATAGAACAGCATTTTTATATGTTTTAAAAACCATTTGACAGGTCTCGGTAGCACATTTATGCACACTAATGAATGTTGAAAATACAATCTGGAGCATTACACGATTAGCGCCTATATACACTATATATACCATGAGCAGTAACACTAAATTTAAAAGAAATGAAGGTTAGGCTCTCAGAATTTCAACAGAATACGAAAAAATCGTCTCAAATTTAGACAAGACTACCCTCAGAAGTCTTGTACTTTATTGTCTATAAACTTTTGGTTTTATGACATTGACATCAAAGTCACCACTTTTGAAATGAATGAAAGTCACAGATATTGTCGAATATGTAAGTATGTAAAATTCGTCATAAACTCGTAGTGGATTTTTCCTTCTCATTTTACCCTAGTTTATGAGACGGAATGCTCGGAATGCTTCGGAGCAAGTAACCGAATCATTTTCCTCGACCTTGTTGTCAAATGTTTACAAAATTCTTCAAAACGTTAGGGGTAATGATTAGAGATTATAAACCGGCAAACACTGTAAATCAAAAGTCCGATTTGATGCCGCAATATTGCCAAACCGTACATTTGAACGTGCAATGGCTGTTTTATTGGATAAATTATGTTGTTTAACAGTTATACTTAATATTTTTACCGACAGATTTCTCTAAGCATATTACGTACAAGGACCTAATATAAAATTTATTACATTGTTACTAGATGTTTCCAACTAAGTTACAATTTGTCTTTATGATAACATAAATCTAGGTATATAACTAAGAGGATCTATCGGCCCTATCTCAGTCTCTGTTGAAATAATTTTTATACATGTCACTGCTGTATTTTTTATTAACTGCACCTCACTAAACACTGTTACACAAGTTCAGATGATTTGATTCTTTTGCAGTACTTTAACATTCTCATGAGAATGGAGGCGTTCTTCATACCCCTGGTAATACTCTTGATTTCTTGACTGATTGTGGATATCTGAAGGTCTCGATGTAGGTAGTAAGTCCTGTAGTATTTGGGTGCGCCCACAATACCTCTCAGGACTTTGTTCTGAAAAATTTGTATTTTATTTATGTTACTCTTTGCAGAACATCCCCATAATTGAACCTGGTATGTATATATACCGATATTTGTGATCTTCATCCAATTAGACAATACATTTTCCTTTATTTCAATCCCAGTTGTTTTCTTTTCTTCTTTATATGTTCCTTCCAGCGAAGTTTAGCATCAAAATTGATTCCGAGATATTTAGCGGTGTGGATAATATAAAAATAATTATAAATAACATACCCAAGTGTTATAAATAATCGTTAATAAACAATAATATGGTGGTTTATCCTACAACTAGATTGTTTATTATATTTTTTAAACTCGATTATTTCAATTCCTTGTCGATAGCCGATGTTCTCGAAGAACGAAATGTGAAAAGAAGAAATACCGCGTATCTCTTGTTTCGACGACGGTACTATCTTGGCAGCTAATTAAGTAAAAAGCTTTTATTTGCCCGCGTTCTCTCGTTTTATTTTGTTCCCGGCATTTCCCGAAATAGTTCCTCTTCTTTTTCGTCTCCCGTTCAGTAACGAAGGTTATTTATGTCCTCCTGGGTTATACATAAATGTTATTTCTTGTTTCTACGGTTATTACGGCCGTCAACAAAAAAGGATTTAAATTAGATTAAACAATTTATGGGGTAGTTTAAAGTGAGGCAAAATTGCTTGATGTTAAGGGTGAGCTTTTTATGATGGCTGTATGTAATTAAAGTTTATATGATGTTATCAGGAACCACGATTACACTACATTTTATCGATTGGTTGTATTTTTTATATCATATTTTATTACAGGGTATTTTTTTTATTTGATTTATTTATTATATTGTTACTTGTAGTTATAGCCTATTCAAAATTATATTCTGTATACGTCACCTAAATTTGTGACGTCAAAACGACGCAATGTTGCCGCATCAACTCTGAGATTTAGTCCAGTTTGTTTTAGTTCAGTTCAAATATATATAGTTTATTTTAGCATTATAGTACATATAGTACATAATGTATAGATTATCGAAGGACTTAAAACTACAATTAAGAACGCAGCTATAATAGTTTTAGGTTAGAGTTGTTTTATTATGTTTACATTGAACTTTTTTCCTCACCACTCATGAGGTAGATTTCTAGGCGCCCTTTTTTATATAGTGATATCCCCCTGGAGACCTAATCCACCTAATTAACAATTATATATCAAAGTAATGCTTTTTACTTTCATTCGAGAGTATATTTTTCTTTTTATGTTTAGTTCTTGTTTCGTTCGATGTTGTATTTACCTGCCAAGTAATCTTGATATCACTGTAATTTTTATTTCTTCTGCTACTACCTGTGCACACCATGCTTGATAAAATTAATCACTGAATTTTGCCCAATGAATTAACATATCTACAAAACAGTTAGAATTCATTCTCTCCTTATACATTCTAATTTAATGGTCATGTTTAATTCTGAACACAATTACATCATATCTGTCCACACAAATCTTTCACGCTCTACAATACTATTTTTTATAGTTCTATTCTATTAATTATGCGCATACCTTTTTGTTTCCACTCTCATCACTCTGTTTCAGGAAATTCCAGCATTGCACAGCATTATCACATATCCTGAAAGTTCTCCTTAGTCACTTTCACTTTTCGAGTCACTGTCCAAGTCAATTGAGAAAGTGATAAGCAACCTTATTCAGTGTTTTAAGGGAAAATCTTGGATCACTTCGTATATCCATTAATTTTCGAGGTTTTCGTGCAGCTCTTTGTCGGTTACATAGCGATAAACTCTGGTAATTAGTCTTTAAACTTTGTTAAGGATGCGTTGGATTACTAATTGGTTTGATGTTTTAGTGCAACTACATATTTGCACCCAAATGTTCAAATTGGCTTCTTAATTGACTGATAAACCAATCTCTTTGATTTAAGGAGAGATTCAGAGTATCATAGTCTCTGATTCTTGTTTAATTGTGATGTTTCCAGTTTAACCTACCACCAAGATATAAGCCGAAGTGTTTGCCTGATTCTGCTTGTGAAATCGGAAATTCGTCAAGTGACATAATTAGGTTTTTGTCATTTCGCCTCAACACCAAATTAACATGGACTGGTTTGGAGCTATTGAGGTTTACTTTCGAGTCTCTAGTACATTTGTAGATCTTGTTCACCTATACCTTTTCTACAGTCCTAGACAGATATACCTATTTTGCCGTGATAACTCTATCGTCAGCAAATGTTCCAAGTATTGTGCATTTTGTTGTTGTGATATCAACAGTTCAAAGTAGATACAAGACACTACCTTACGGAACTCCAGCCCAAATAGTTTGTGTTCCTGTTATTTAGAAAAGATACGATTGAAGATGTCAACGGTAATTCGGCGGTAGCGTTTTGTTCATTTTGTTGATTAGTCCCAAACGCATTGCCCCGTAAAAATCGTGTGACGTGTCCAGGAATATTACAGGGCAGTATTTCTTTTCTTGAAGTGCCTTTTCAACAACCGCTGTTACTCTGGGGTGATTTCGAAATCCGAACTGGAAATTTTGTATCTGTATAATTGATTTAATACGTTTTAACTGCAGTTTCTCAGATAATTTTGAAATCTCAGTTAGCAGCGAAATCGGTTTATAAGATCCAACTTCTTCGGTTGGTTTATCAGGTTTTTCAATCACAAATATTCAAGCAATCTTCAGACATTCCGGAACATGTTTCAGATTCAAACTACTATTGAATATATGTGTCAATATAATTATTGCCTTTCGTGGCAGCTGTTTCAATAACGCAGGTGGGATATCATCATTTCAAGGAGCCTTTTTAAATGTTCTGCGGTACTCCGATAGTTGATTTTTTATATCTCGGAGTTGCTTTCCATAATGAGTAATGTTTGTCTGCTTCCGAGCTTAATTCACTTACATATATCTCGAAGTAACTCTGTTTATATTGTTTAATCTTTCTAGAGATGATTCTAGAGTTTTATGATGATAAATAATCCCGTAGAAAGCTTTTCATGTATACGGTTTTGATGGCCAATTATTTTTGTTTAGTTGAAATAAATATTTTTTCTATTCTTCAGATCTATCTATTTCCCTATTTCCCGTTTTAGCTTTAAGCTACAATAACTAATTCTTTAACTGTTCTTTTAGTCGCCGGTATTTATTTGGACGAGAAAAACAATATTACCTTCCCCCCTGGAAGAGGCACTAATTCGGCAAAGCGGAGTATTTGAATACAAAAATCATTATTTCGGTACAAAGGGCTTGTCCTCGCGATTGTCTAGGATTTCTGAAGATTTCTAAAACAAAATCCTTTCGGCGAAAAACCTTATCTCGTAACGCGAGCAAAAAGATTCCTTTTGTGCCTTCGTGCATTCGACAATGAAAATAAAGAAGAATTATCTGATCCGTCCGGAAATGGCTTGAATACGAGACTTGCGATGTTCGGTCGTATAATATGCTTTCTTCATGTGTATTACCAAATTATTTTCGGTAAGTTGGTTACTCAAAATTTGAAAAATATATCTCAATTACTAACGCAAAATGTAATATTCGGTGCAGAGATTCTCTTTCAACCTGTAAATTAGTTTTAAATGATTCAAAACAAGGTGTAGCTGTTTATTAAATCGCATCGGGAACGCTTCTATACAACTTTATGTTGAAGTCCCACTGACACCTATTCAGTGTCTTGAAGGTATCGGAATTTGTACTTGGTAAATCGTAAATCGGGAGGTTCTACTTTTTTGTTTTAAATTTCCGAATAAGTCGATTGAAAGTCATCAAATGCTGCGTGAAGCTTGTGGCGACAATGCCTCACAGATTTTTACATTGGTTTCGATGTTTTAAAAGCAGTGATTTTGTTATTTAAATAACTTGATCTAAAATCAAGGAGATTGGTTTATCAGACAATTATAAAGCCAATTTGGACCTACGGGGTGCAAATATGGGGTTGCACTAAAAATTCAAATCAACTAGTCATCCAACGCGGTCGAAATATAGTTCTTCGATTAATTACCACTGCCTATCGCTACGTAACCAACGAAGAAATGCACGAATACCTGGAAATCAAATGGATTAGCTAAGTTATCCAAGATTTTGCCTTAAAACACGTAATAATATTACTAAATCATAGTAACGTGGAAGCAATACAATTACTGGACAAAGCGCAGGATATCAGAAGATTGAAGTGAACCAAACCGTACGAACTTATATAAAGTGTATACCTGTAATAGTGAGTGTAAACTATAGCTTAAGTTATTACCATTTTATAATTGAGCAATACATATTGATGTATTTATCTGGCACTCGTGTTGCTTGTGAATTAATCCAAGTACAAATGAAATGTAGTGTTAAATCAATTTATAATTCAGATTATGGCAAACATATCTAATAAAGATGTTATCAAAAAAAAATTAAATAATATTGACAGAATACTTTTTAAAAATATGCACTGACCAGTACTAGCAAAAAACATAAATTCATTTCCAGTCAACTCAATAATTAACATCTTCTAAGAGACCCAAAAGTACAAATGAAATGTAGTATTAAATCAATTTATAATTCAGATTATGGCAAACATATCTAATAAAGATGTTATGAACTAAAAAAATTAAATAATATTTACAGAATACTTTTTAAAAATATGCACAGACCAGTACTAGCAAAGAAACATAAATTCATTTCCAGTCATCTCAACAATTAACATCTTCTAAGAGACCCAAAAGTACAAATGAAATGTAGTATTAAATCAATTTATAATTCAGATTATGGCAAACATATCTAATAAAGATGTTATCAAAAAAAAAATTAAATAATATTGACAGAATACTTTTTAAAAATATGCACAGACCAGTACTAGCAAAGAAACATAAATTCATTTCCAGTCATCTCAACAATTAACATCTTCTAAGAGACCCAAAAGTACAAATGAAATGTAGTATTAAATCAATTTATAATTCAGATTATGGCAAACATATCTAATAAAGATGTTATCAAAAAAAAAAAAATTAAATAATATTGACAGAATACTTTTTAAAAATATGCACAGACCAGTACTAGCAAAGAAACATAAATTCATTTCCAGTCATCTCAACAATTAACATCTTCTAAGAGACCCAAAAGTACAAATGAAATGTAGTATTAAATCAATTTATAATTCAGATTATGGCAAACATATCTAATAAAGATGTTATCAAAAAAAAATTAAATAATATTGACAGAATACTTTTTAAAAATATGCACTGACCAGTACTAGCAAAAAACATAAATTCATTTCCAGTCATCTCAACAATTAACATCTTCTAAGGACCCAAAAAATTTTTAACCCCATCTTTTAATCAGCATTGTGAGCCTCATCATGAAATGATTTCCTTTGAAAATAAGCGGTTGGGATTTTTTTAAAACTTTCCCGATTCCCCGGTCCTTTCGGGATATTTATTCGGGCGTGACTTTTTACCCGAAAGGTCGCTACTGACACTGGCATTGCGGTTTTGTTTGCGTCCGGAATTTTTCGGCTCGGTTTTGAATTCAAACGATAAGAACACTTCAAGTTGTTCGTTAACTTTCTCTCTCTCTCTCTCTCTCTCTCTCTCTCTCTCTCTCTCTCTCTCCCTGTTTGTGTGTGTACGTGTGTTTCGTCTGGAACGGTTATAAAGTTGAAATATCGCGGTTTAAAACCCATCAGATCGTGTAAGAAAACGTGAGTCGATACGTCCAACGAACTTGCGAATAATAGTTGTGAAAGAAAAGTATGTCAACTTTTAAAATTAAACATAAACCTAGGAAAGTATCAATAATCGTATCGGTTTCAACTTTATACTCTGGTAATATGATTTTAAAATCTATTCAGTAAAATAGTAAACTAAACGTCATCAAAATTTATGACGTCAAATCGTCGCAATGTTGCCGCATTAACTTTGACCTTCAGTTCATTTGATATATAACAAACTTTAAATGTAAATAAAATACTAAAACAAAAATAGTCAAATATAATGTATTTTAATGTTATAGGTCATTTAATGCATATATTACCGAAGGACTTGAGCTAACCGGTCAATTGAAAAGTCCCCGGTCTACCATAGTAAAACAATTTTTTTGGCAAAATTAGTGTTTTTTAATTCAACATAACTACCTTCAAGGGTGATACACTGATTATAGCGACTTTCCAACTTTTAGATGTCATTTTTGTATTACGATTTGTCCTTTGCTTCAAAATAGGCCTCAGTTTCGGCGGTCACCTCTTCATTCAAAGAAAATTTCTTCCCAGCGAATATTCTTTTGAGATCTGAGAACAGGAAATAGTCGCTGGGGGCTAGATCTGAAGTATACGGTGGAAGAGAAAGCAATTCGAAGCCCAATTCATGTATTCTTGCCATCGTTTTCAGACTTGTGACACGGTGCATTGTCTGGGTGAAGCAACACTTCCTCTTTCTTCAAATGTCGCCGTTTTTCGGCGATTTCGGCCTTCAAACGGTCCAACAACGCTATATAATAGTTGCTGTTGATGTTCCTTCCTTATTCAAGGTAGTTAGTAAAAATTCTTCCATGCACATCCCAAAATACAGACGCCATAATCTTCCTAGCCGACTATTGCGTTTTCCCACGCTTTGGAGCAGGTTCATAGAGTGGGCAGTCCACTCGGATGACTGTCGATTGGACTTCGGAGTAAAATTATAGAGCCATGTTTCATCCGTTGTCACATATCGATGCAGAAACTCGGGTTTATCACGCTTTATCATCTTCAAACACTGCTCCGAATCATCAACTCGTCGTTGTTTTTGATCAAATGTGAGCTCGCGCTACACCCACTTTGCACAGAGCTTTCTCATACCCAAATATTCGTGAATGATATAATGTACACGTTCAGTTGATATATTTAGAGCGTCTGCTATTTCGTTCAACTTCAATTTGCGGTCATTCAGAATCATTTTGTGGATTTTTTAAATGTTTTCGTCGGTAACAACGGTTCAGTCAAAATGCTATTATTCACAAACTAATGATCCGATAGCTGTCAAATTTATTAATGCTAAATCTTTGAGGGTTAGCGTTAACTAAAAAACTTATGGATTTAATTTTAGTAGCGCCATCTATGTGTAAGACCGGGGACTTTTCAATAGATCTGTTACAGTTAATCATACAACCACAATAGTTTGTAGATTAGTGTTGTATTCTATTATATTTTCATTATATAACTGAAATCATATAATAATACCTATTGCCCACTGCCAGATTGTTGACGTTCTAGGAGATTAATAAAAAAAGTTATATTTACATTAAACTATTTTCCACACCCCCTATAAGGTAGAGTTTAAGGAGCGTTTTTCTCATGTAACGGTTTCTACTGGAAGCCTAATTAGCATTGTATATTCAAGTAATGCGTTTTACTTTCATTAGAGTACATGAACCTAAAGTTATTGCGCTATTCTTTTAGTTCAGCTTGGTTTATTGTATTACAACCTGTATAATATTTTTTGAAAATAGAAAAAAAAAGATTTAATTACTGCATTTAATCATACTTTCTAATCAAACATTTTAATCAAGTATACATGGATATTTTAAACAATAACACTATCTTTAATAATTCATGATATTCATGTTGCTTCTCATTTGTACCTTAATTCGTGTTCCTTTTTTTTTCTTCTTCATATGATCCTTCCAACGAAGTGTTGCCTAAAGATCTAATCCGAAGTTATTTATGGTATAATAGTAATATGCTATATTTTGCTATTCTATTATTTCAGCTTGGTTTATTGTATTACAACCTATGTAATTCTATAAGAATTATTATTATATATTCCTTTGTTGTTCCCTCTCTCATCAACCTTTATGGTATCTATTAGCATTGAATCATGAACCATAATTCAACACCCCAATGGTTTCATACGTTTCCTGCCACTTTTACTGTATGTGATTTAGTGCAACTGGAGTAAAGATGTTATTTGGTAATGCTTTCTTCGGGATATCCAAACAGTTGTTGTTTTGACCTTCTGGGCCTGCATGTCTGTTGTAGTATTCTTTGCCATGTTCCATATGAGTTGGTTTGGATTGAACATGCTGCGATAGGAAAGAAAATGATGGAGTAGTGTGGTCATATTGCCTAGCCATCTGAGTACAGTTTATGTTTTCCAACTAAACTTCATAAAACCTATGATTTAAACAAAACTTAATTAGTTTTAAAACGTTAAACGTTAAAAGGTTATTCCTTAATTACAGGCTTTATTGATCCATTTGACTGATCATCATATACGTAGGCTTTTCTTCGGTGATTCCAACATTATATTATTTTTCATTTTTGAGAAATCTCAGTCACAATATCCATATTAATATTCGGTGCAACTGCAATACGCTAAAAATCTTTCCAAAAAAATGTACTTAATAGTATAAAAACTTCACCTTCGACGCATTCTACGGGTGAGAAGGATCTCCCATTATTTCGTTCCTGTTCGAAGTGACTGATTCTGTAACGCACTTTGTTACTGACTGATTATTTTACTTTTTATCTAAAGTTAAATTTGTAGCATACAACCGTCCCGAGATTGCTCAATCTGTTAGAATACATTTGGTGTAGTTGCGCGTTTGCTGGCATAGAACTTTGATAATTTTAAGAAATCTAGTGGTGTTGGAAATTACATATTATGAACGATCTAATATGAACTGGTTCTTACTATTGATATCTGTACTAATTAATGAAAATGTTATACATGGCTCCAGTGAAAAAATTGAGAGTTAACATTATTGCTTAGGACTACTTTTCTTGTAATATTAGCAATTTTTTCATGTATACCACAAATTAGATATCATTTGTATTGTAATAAAGCTTCAATGGGCACGATGAATGTAATGAAGAGTCAGAAAAGCTTGACTTATAATAATATAGGATAGAAATAATCTAAAAAGGATTTATTTTTAAATTAAAGTATGATTTTTAAGATTTTAGTTAATAAGTCTAAAGAATGGTCAATGATAATATATTTACCTGTTGAGAACTATGAGAACTGGGTTATTGAAATCAAGTGTCCCTTATTTGCTAATACATATCAGAGTTGTATCGATGGTAAACCTACCGAGAAATATTATAGTTATAATTTTAAGACATACAGATGCATTTATCAACACTGTTACTTACTTTGATATTATGTTCATGAGATACTTTAGACATAATTACGCAATAAATTACAGATGTTTAAGCTGTACTGGCTGATTCGTGCCTTGCAAGATTTAACCACATTTCTCCTCACTTTTTTTCTGGAATGTACAATTACACTAGATAATTTCACACCACCAATAAACATTAGTAGGTCCAATTGTAACAAAAATTAAATTACACAAATTCAAAAGTAGTTTATCAAAATTAGTTGTCATGTGTATTGTGGTATCAATTCAGTTTTGTGTTAAAAATATCCATATTATTTGTATGACTATACCTTCTGTATATTTTCTTGGAATAGACAATTCGTGTCAAAGATCCCTAATTGGATCAGTCTTCCCGGACATTTTAGGTATTCTGTTCAGAACTGACGGTGTAAATGTTATCCTATACAAAATGATAATGTAAAAGTTAATTTAAAATATATTACTGTACAGGTACCATAAATAATGTTTTAAATTTAACGAAGCATCTTCAGCAACATGTATTCGAAGTTGTGTGCCTCAAAAAACCTCTCTCGTATATGCACAGACGTTGCGAAAAAACTAATATTCGTTCTGTTCTACCAATTTAGTACATCGTTACAAACAATTTCAACTTTCCGCTCCAAGTAAATATTGCATAATTTCCTTGATAACTCGCGCATCCTGAACATTCTCCTGCGCGCTTCTTTCGGTTTCATTTCGTTCCCATGCAACAGAGTCGCATATAGAGAAGGCTACGACATATCCTGTTCAAAATCAGCGTCGTACGTACTGTTACTGTAGTAAATATTAACAATTTAACTAAGAAAATCAGATTCGTCAATAAACTCTTCATATTTTTGTAATTATGTTAAAAAATCTGTTATTGGATGGCTTTTATCAACCGATGTCCATTCCGTTGAAGATTTTTTATAATAAGGTATATTTCAGTGAATCGATAATTCATTCATTGTTATATATCGATATAAAAACACATTTATTTTATTTAAATAGCTCCAATTCACGTTCTCAGTGTTGAGGGATTAATATTTTTGGTCATGTATGAGTGAAAAACAATTTAAAACCCTCAAATTAATGTATAAAATTGTAAATACATTGCTTTTAATACCATTAAGTGTTAGTTATGCCATATACTTTTACCTGTCATTAAATAGTAATTAATTTTATTGATTAATATTACTCAAAACCTTATCAATTTTCCCGTCACTGATGTTTTCACCCATTAAGTTCATGTTTTATAAATGCACGATATATTTTATCGTTTGTTTTACATCTTCCTCCTTATCACTGCATTTTTAATCCAACTGAGTTGATATGGGGTATTGCAAACAATTATTACAATAGATATTCAGGTCGAGCTCGATCATACATTGATGGAGAAATTGACAAATGGTAGAATTTTGAGCAAATTTTTAATAGATTGGAAATAAACAACTTGGTTATAAACTTGGCTAGTATTTCTGAAAGTGACTGTTATTGAATAAAACTTTATGAAGGTTGGTTTTTGATTCAACGCTGACGATTACCAAGACAGGGTGATGAAAGAGGAAACCATTAAAGGTCAGTATACAATTAATATACTTTAATTGTAAGGAATTGTGTTATAGTATGAAAGCTTTATGAGCACGTATGTTAATGTTGAGAATAGACATGAACGTTTGGTTAACATGTATAAGAAGAGAGATAACACTAACTGTTTTGCAGATATGGTAAATGCATTAAATAGAATGCAGTAGTTCTGTTCTACCAATTTAGTACATCGTTAAAAACAATTTCAACTTTCCGCTCCAAGTAAATATTGCGTAGTTTCCTTGATAACTGGCGTATCCTGAACATTCTCCTGCGCTCTTCTTTCGGCTTCATTTCGTTCCCATGCAACAGAGCCGCATATAGAGAAGGCTATGATATATCCTGTTCAAAATCAGCGTCGTACGTATTGTTACTGTAGTAAATATTAACATTTTAACTAAGAAAATCAATTCCATCAATAAACTCCTCATATTTTTGTAATTATGTTAAACAATATGTTATTCGGTGGCTTTTACCAACCGATGTACACTCCGTTGATGATTTTTTAAAATCAGGTATATATCAGTGAATCCATAATTCATTCATTGTTTTATATTGATGTAAAAACACATTTATTGTGTTTAAATAGCTCCAATTAACGTTCTCAATGTCGAAGTGTTAATGTTTTTGGTCATGTATGAGTGAAAAACAATTTAAAACCCTCAAATTACTGTATAAAATTGTAAATACATTGCCTTTTAATACATTTAAGTGCTAGTTGTGTCATATACTTTTACCTGTCACTAAATAGTAATTATGTTTATTGATTAACATTACTCAAAACCTTTTCAATTTTCCCTTCACTGATGTTTTCACCCATTAAAACAATGTTTTATAAATACAGGATATTTTTTATCCGTTATTTTCGATACGTGTCATATCCTTTTAGAATAATTAACAAAATTAATATTTTAAACTAAAGTTTATTGGAAATTAGTCTTGAAAAAATTGCTGCAATTCCTATACATTTTCTTGGGTATTAAATTATTTAAAACATCGATTCAAATGAAAACAATAATGCAAAATTATTGAAAAATGAAATACATTGCAATACAAGTTTTTTTTAATTACTTTCGCTTACTTTTTTAATACACACTAGGCCAGTGACAATAATATACTCTATGCAAAGTGGATGTGAATAATGAACTATAACGTTAATAAATAAATAACAATAATAAAAGCTATTTTAAAATATGTTTGTTTCATTAGTTTGTTTGCATTAGAATGTTGTAATCAATGTTAAATGCGGAAACATTGCGACGTTTTCACGTCCTAAAGTGTGATGACAACAGTTCACTGCTACTTTAGATAGAGTATACAATTATATAGAAACCTTACTTTGCAAGATAATGTACGAAAACCCCTTCTCTGTTATTTTGTGGGCTATATAAATTGCCCTAATTTATAAATTAAATTATAAATTTAATTATTTAATTTAATAATTTTGTTGATATTGTCTAAAATTTCCTCTTCCTCATTTAGATCTTCTAAGGAACCCAATATCTATTTCATTCCGATTCTTGACATTCTTAAATTAATTTTGTTTATATATTTTTAGCGATTTGATAGCCATAATGGCCTTGCTCTTTTCGTGATTTGATATTTTTGACCGATCCAGAGAGATCCAGATCGAGAAAGATAAACAAATCAGCTACATAAGAGTGGATAGAACGACAAGTTCTCTGGGTCAGTGAATATGGGAAATAATGTTGAAGAGCGAGTGCTTAGAAAATGGTGATATAATTTCAATCTCATGTGATTATTGGCACTTCCAGCATTAGCACTTGGTCAATTGCATCTAAAACGTAAAAAAATATTAGACGATATTAACAATTGCAACTGTAAATAACAAATTCAATAAATAAATGAAAATTTTAGATTCTCCCGCCATGTTATATTCATAAGATGAGTTTAAACTGGTGGTTTGAATGAACTGAAAAATGTTCTTCCAGAGGTCATTCTTCTCAGTATAATACCATTTTTAGATTAATAACAAATAAAGAAAATGCTGAATTTGTGCTAGTAAATGGGTCATAAATAATTATAAATATCAATGTGATATATACTGAGAAATGTAACAGTGAATCAAAAGTTGCCTAGTACACTAGTAACTTAAGTGCATTAAATTATATAATACGTCTATTTCTCCATACAAAGACATAAAGACTATTCTGATTATTAGAGGTTTTTATCTGATACTAGAAGAGTTGCGATCAGTTGTAAGAATTCTGTGGGTCAAACAATTTTATGAGTGGCGCAATTAAAGATTGATAATGTTGTTTAACAAATCCAAAATTATAGACCACAAAATAATAATAAGAATAAAAATAAAAACATAAAGACTCTTCTTATGATTATAAGTTTTTAACTGTTACTAGAAGACTTGCGATCAGTTCTAAGAATTCTGTGAGCCAAACAATTTTATGAGTGACGCAATTAAAGATTGATAATCTTGTTTAACAAATCCAAAATTATGGACCACAAAATAATAATAAGAATAGAAACTAATTAAATAAAGTATGAATTATCAGTTTTTCATATTTTTTCCTTTTTTTTGGGGTAAAGAAACTGAGACACGCCACTGGGAGTGCAACGTTCTTCCTTTACTATATTTGAATTACGTGTGCCCGCCAAGACCTGAGGGAATATGATAATAAAAGAAGGAATAATCATCTTTTCGCCGTTTCTCATTCCGAAAGTCTCCGGCACCGGAGGATTTCATTATACCGGTGACGGTTTTTTCATCATTTCACTCTATATATATATATATATATATATATATATATATATATATATATATATATATATATATTGAACTAGAACTGGTCTTAATAAAGCAAAAAGAAGATAATTCATTTATTAAAACATTATTACTCTACATTATCTACATTATTTCTTTTCGTAGTGTTTTGAATTTAAAAGGATAATGGAGACGGACGAACTCTTGGATAGAAGATTAGAGGAAGCTTAGGAATGGTAATTTTACATAAATTGAGGTCGCACAGTATTACTTAGTCGGGACATAGAATACTTATAATAAGGATAGTAGGAATGTTTATAAGTCTATTACTCACAAAGCTAAAATATTTTAATTTTTGGAATTATCAAGTGTCTTGTCTCAAATTAAGCTCGAAATTCTTGTGAACTGTCTCGTCTCCAAATTCAGGCATTCTGCTGATTTATATAATTTATTATTTAAAAGTGAGAAAAACAGTGTAGAAATAATTTAGTTGCAAAGTTGGTAGATATATTGGTAATAATTTGTTATGACACTTTTCCTGATTTATTATGATTATATTAATATAAGAGAAACATTTATTTGAGACTTTTTTCTATTTAAGATCTAGATCTCGTTGAAGACACACGTTAAAAATAACTTTTTAAACTGTGATAATAATAATTTAACTGTAATAACTTTAATTACTGTTTAAAAATGTATAATATTGATATCCTATAATATTAAAGAAATCATGTTAAAATTATTGGTTATTGGTTATTGATATACCACAGAAAATAGTAAATTTACATAAGGTGGTCCAGTGACAGTGACCTAATTCAAGAAAACTTATAAAGAGAAGTATCAATGTAAAGTAACTGTTAAAAAACTTAATCTGTTCCTTGTCTGTTCAATGGTTTTCACATATCCATAAATTGCATTTTCGATATTCATTACATTTGTTGGACGGTTCGAAGAATTCTGTTGCCTGTACTATTATCTATATTTCTCTATATTTATAAATCTATGATCTATATCTATCTACTTTCTATACTATGCGATGTATTACCTTTATAAATGGTGATGGTGCTTCTTCATATATCTATTGTCGGTTTCGATTTCAATGATTTAAATGTGATTATTTTGTTGTCAGTGATGAATAAGGGTGTGGAGGAACAAAAAAGCTCGAAGACAATAAATAGTAAGACTAACTAGACGAAAACATAGTTCAATCTATTAACTGAATACATCAACTGCTTTGAAACATCTAGATGTAATAGAAAAGATCCAAAAAATCCTACCTATCTATACAAATTGCACTAGTCTAGGTAGTGATTTCAAAACTTGGCCAACTATAAAAATATAAAAATATATGCATATGTAAAAATATATAACATACATTAAGGTAAGCAGCTTTGTTTGTAAGCATCAAGTATATGCCTTCAATTAAAATTACGGCTTCACTGTGAATTTCGACGTTGAAAAGTTAAAAAACCATCAACATAAAATATTTAAGCGCCAGAAAAGAGAAGTAGCAATGTTATGTATAAAAAGCTTTACAATAACTTATTTTTTACATTGTTTATTCTAGCTTGAATAGAATCTTATTAATGTACAGCCATGATTTTGAATGTGGAAAAATAAAAGTAAATTTATTTAATTGTGTATATATACCACTAGCCAAGTTATAGCTCTAATTATTTAAAGAATTGGGAGTAGGGCACATCGGCGAATATATATTTCTTTTAAAATCGCCTTTCTTATAGTGGAAATGTTTCAGTTTCAGCGTACAAAGCCTCAGCGCCAGCCGTGTGTACGCCGAACCAATCTTGCTCCATTATTTCTAATCTTACAACGGTCGGCTTTACCCACCACGAAGCCATTGTGTCACCACACGAAACCACCTGTCAAAAACCGTAGGCATCCTGACCGTGACGTCATATCCCCTAAGCTCGACACTATCTTTGTCCTGACAACCATTATGCTATTATACTAGCTGGGCAGTGGCAGAAGTCGGTCGGCCCTTTGTCACTGGTGAGGACGAAATCCCATTGTTTCGTCTCGCCGTCGAGAAGGAGCTTTAGAGGAGCCGTCGAAGAAAAAAACAGGACTTTTAACTCTAATAAGTGTAAAAAAGCAAATGATTTGTTGCTGATAATTTCTGTGGATTTATTATGTAATTTACAAGTGTAAATACTATACAAGGGTATATATAACCGGCCAATTGAAAAGTCCCCGGCTTACCAGAGTAAAACACATTTTTTTGTCAAAATTAGTTTTTTTTATTTAACATAATTGCCTTCAAGGGTGATATACTGATTATATCGACCCTCCGAATTTTCGATACCATTTTTGTAGTACGATTTATCTTTTGCTTCAAAATAGGTTTCAGTTTCGGTGATCACCTCTTCATTCGACGAAAATTTCTTCCCAGTGAGCATTCTTTTGAGATATGTGAACAGGAAATAGTCGCTGGCCAGCAGATCTGGAAAATACTAATATTTTTGGCGATTTTGTCCTTCGGACAGTCCAATAACACTACGTATTAGTCGCTGTTGATGGTCATGCCTTTTTCAAGGTAGTCAATGAAAATTATTCCATGCGCATCCCAAAATACAGACGCCATAACTTTGCAAGCCGACTGTTACATTTGCCCACACTTTTTGCTCATCTTCAAACACTGCTCAGAATCATCAACTCGTCGTTGTTTTTGGTCTAAAATGAGCTTGCGCGGTACCCACTTAGCACAGAGCTTTCTCATACCCAAATATTTGTGAATGATATGATGTAGAGGTTCAGTTGATATCTTTAGAGGGTTTGCTATTTCATTTTCAATTTACGGTCATTCAAAATCATTTTGTGGTTTTTTAAAATGTTTTCGTCGGTAACTCCACTGCGTTCCAATCCTTGATGTATTATTTCCTTTCAAAAAGTATTATTTTACCAACACGCAAAATTCTTTTTTATCAATTTTTTTTTCGCAATAACAAAAGTTGCTTCACTCAAAATGCTATGATTCACAAACTAATGATCCGACAGCGGTCAAATTTATACATGCATCTTTTGGATTAACTAAAAAAAATATGGATTTAATTCTAGTAGCGCCATCTATGGGTCAGGCCGGAGACTTTTCAATTTACTTGTTATAAGTAATGCGTTATATTGGTGGGCGATCATTTGTTGTAATTACTAATTTTGTTTACTTATGCTTCTATTATACAGAATATGATAAATAGAAGGCACTGTTGAAATTAGGTCATGCGCACAATCAGCTCTATTTGACTCGTTCTTTTTATGGCTACAGTGTATAATCGGCCATTTTAAAATTAACCGTTAATTGAGTAAAAAATCAGATAATCTTGAATATTTAGATTTTCTGATGAACAGGTTTATAACAATAATAATTAAATTGTTATGTTATATCTAGCATTGTAACATACATCGGTTTTAAAATATGGAAGAAGAAAAGTAAGTAGGGAAAGTAAGGTTAAGTTTTATAAAGTTACAATATCTAAATAGCATCAGTTTTGTTTATAGTGGGAATATTAACCGCCAAAATAGAAGTCACCATATGCCAAAATTTCATCCCGATATTGCTGCAGATTTCAAAACTATAACATAAAGCAAAGAAGAAAATTATTCTTTCTGTTCAAACAAAACCGTTACAAAGGATATGAGAGAAATAATATAAAATTTTACTAGAATTTATATTAAAGGTACTAATAACTTTACTACACATTTTATTATAACTAACCTTCCATTCGTTTTAGTTTAGTAAAAGTACTACACGTCAACCAAAAGCTAGCCAGTTTATTAGCCAATTCATAAATGAACACCGTGATGTTAACTGTACTATCAGATGGCTGAATAATATGGCCTCAGAGTGTAACCTCTACATCCTTATCACTGCATATTTAATCAACCAGAATTGTTATTAGATGTGACAAATAATTACTACAGTAGATTTGTTGGTCGAGAAAGATATACAGGGAAGAATGGTTTGGATATATATTTACATATATGTATAGATGAACAAATAGTTGAACTGTGAACTAGTTTTAGGTTGGGAATTAAAAAATTATCTATTGACTTGAATGCTAGCTCAACAGTGAGTGAATGAAACTTTCTGGGTGTGCTGTTATGATTCAATGTTGACAATATCAAGACATGATAATGAAAGTGGAAACGACTAAATGTGAGTATATAATTATTATAAGATAATTGTAGAAAATCCTATTGTGGAGTCGTCAAAATTCGTCACTGCGAGCTAACCCATGAGTTTCTCATTAAGGAAGAAGTCCACCACTGTACGTCGAATGTGGATCCTCACTGCTTATCAAACACATACTAACTGAATGCCGACGATACAACTCGCAGGGGCGTGTGGTCAACCTGGCAGAGACGATGGAGCAGCGTCTTAGGCTGGAGAACTTGGACGAGCTGAATAATTTTCTTATCGTATATGATATCTATATGATATGATCTATGTGATATCACGTATGTTCGTTTACATTTTTTGTATCTTGTATCCCTATCACTGTCATAAGTTGTGCGATCATTGTAATGTAGCATTCATATGTATTATATATTTTACTTGTTATCTTGAAAGATGTACTCTTTGTCCTAGACATTTAACTTCTAGACTAGACTTTATAGACCGGCCATGTATTTATATTGTTCTATGCATATTTGTACGAAAATTGTATACTCTAACTGATGTAAACGTATCGTATATTGTATATCTTTAAACAGACCCTAAATAGTCCAAGAGGCGGATGAGTCTAAAATAATAAAAAAATAATATGGAAGAAAGTTAACAAAAATAGTAATAGAATTATTTTTGAAAATGGACGATCTTAAACTAACAAAATCGAAGGGAATTAGGTTAATTGTAAGTTAATGTAATTGAAGAACTATGTCTGACCACCTACCCGCCTATAAATCGGAGAACTAAGGTTGAACCTCTCCGAAGTTTGTCCAACTATGTCTTATCGATCCGATACGCCGAATGGATATGTGGTTCAATTATGGAAACTATGGGAATGGCTATGTTTTCCACTGCCATAAATAAGCCGGTATTAATTTATTACTTGAGTTTTTCGGACCATTTTCAACATATATATTTCAGTATTTAATATCATTTAATGGATCTACCATCTATATATATAGTACAAAATTGCTGAAATATTTTTCCCAATAAGATACTTTCATATACAAGAAGTAAACTATGTTTTCAATATTTTAAGTTTTATATAAGAATGTAACAATTGAAAAATATTTTCTTCAAGAAAAATAAGTAAGGAATTCACTTAAAAGTAAGAAATAATCAGACTTAGATTTTCAGCATAAAAGAAAAACGTTTTAAAACAAAATATGTACGTAATAATCGTTGTAATAACCAAATGAAAATAAACAAAAACCTTATTTTACCCAACTACGTAATTTATATTCTATTATATACACACAATTTAGCTTAATACCTACCTAAACCTATTTATCTACTTACAGTATTATTTTAACTGCTATCAACTAATCAATTTGAAGTCGGTACCGAGCAAAAAATTAGATTTGTTTTGTTTTATGAAAATATTTTAATGAAACTAGAACAGCAAAAAGTTTTTGCCCCCATCGGGAATCGAACCAGCGACCTTCGCATGTCAACTGAACATTCTACCCATTACACCACAGAATAGTTTCCTGTGGTATTTCTACGACGCTTCATTTAATATGGTAGTGCTTAAAAAGCAAACGGAATGACTTTTATACTGAACTACTTCCGATTTTCCGTCACATCAGTTCAGCAATAAGATTTCCCCCTTTTTCCCCCTGTTTCCTTTATCCGATCCTGACATGGTTCCAATGTGACCACCTCAGAAGTGCACTCTTTCAAATAAAAAAGAATTTTGAAAATAAATATATAACATATAAATATTTTTTTAATAAAATAAATATATATGATATATAACAATTATTAAAGTAACTTATGTAGTAACTTATTACTAAAAGTAAAACATATTAACTCATAATAATAATGAAAAAAAAAATGCAATTTTTGACATTTTAAAGATATATATTAAAGGAAGTCAATTTATAATCATTAAATAATCTATTAATGTGTTGATTGTTGAATAATTAAAACAACGTTAAAAAAGTAATGGTTGTGTGTTTCATTGTAATAATAATTAAAATATATCTTCAAAAACTCTGTGAATCAGAGAATAGTGAATATGTGATTGTTTTTAGAGAATGTATAAATAAAACCATTTTCATCATAGTTATATTACAAAAATCCAATATCAATTATATAGTTTCTTGTGCATCAAATAGTGTGTTGGGCTATACTTCACCAAGTTAGGCATAACTGACCCATATTTGATTGATCAATGTAATTTTATTAAGTTTGTCCAGTTGATATATGTGTGCTATGGTAAGTATATGTAATTTCAAACTCTTCTAACAATGCTTTTATACAGAAAATGTATGAACCCAGATGTCATCACTGAAGGCAAATAAATTAAACGAAATTAAGCAAAGATTTAGTTTAAGAATTCATGGGAGAACTACAGTATGTAAGAGCATATCCAAATACAAATTTTGTAAAGTATTGGATGAAGTATTACAGTTAAACGGTGATTTGTAAGGCTAATATTAAAATCAACTTATTTACCCAAACATTGCAAGGCAATTTGGTACAATATAAGAAACTCTTTTTCTCTCCTACAAGAGCTAACTGTTTATTTCAAACTGTTTTGCTCAAAAGTATATAGCACACCTTGTTAGTACTTCTAATATTTTATCCCGAAGATCATAATGGAATGTAAAATTGAACGCTTTTAAATTAACTTTTTTTTTAAACATTGAACAAAACTTTTGTTATATTATCGACGTTGCAAAATCACTGAATAATATAAAAGGCATAGTTCAAAGACCTACTGACAGTATAGTAAAACAATTTTGTTGGAATCTAGGGCACGAGATATTGTCTTGCCTCTATAGAATCAGATTCAATTTGTAGGTCTACCGATTAATTCATAATTGCATATCAGGCTTAATTTCTTTTTTCAAAAGTTTTACTAAGTAACTTGAGATATACACTACCGTACAACATAAAACTTTCTTTGCTCTTATAGGTACATCTAGACTGTAGTTATAGAGTCAAATAATTAACGGTAAGAATGAGCAGGAAGGGGGCTGAATGAATACAAACTTTACCATTACCTTCTGGAGTTTGTTCAAATGTCGATGATACTTGCTTCGAATATCTTGATAGTGAGTCAGGAATGATGGAAATAGGCACTACAAATAAAGCAAGACAGTTTTAAAGTACTTAAGGGTAAGTTTAAATGTATCACAAAAATCTCTGACATGGTAACGATCATAAATCTGTTTCATGTTTAACTCAACCAGTTTAGGATTTTTTATGTTTTCTGCTGGTTTCTTAAAGATCGCCAGGTACTTTTTTAACGGAAAACGATGATACATTTCCTCACTATCTGTGCATCCGGGCACATAACACTTACCAGAATGAGAATGCATTTTTACTATCGACTTGTATATACTAATGAAATAGAATAATAATTATTTTATATAATATTTATTTAATAACATATACGTTATAAATATCTAACCACACTTTTCTCTATATAGAGCATATTGAAAATGGCGTACAAAATAAACAAATTGTATGTATATAAATGAACTAATCAGATCCCGTCGCGGATCTTAGCAAAGGGAATAAATTTAACATAAAAGTAATATGTTAAAGGTAGCGATATCTACATGTTGGACGTCGCGAAACATTTCGGCAAAATGTCTTCTGAAGTTAAATCTCTTTCTCTATGATCGTACCGCCGCCTTTAGTACTATGCAAACCAAGCTGACCTACAGTATATCACTACATAGTATAAAACAAAGTCGCCTTTTCTGTCCCTATATCCCTATGTGCGCTTAAATCTTTAAAACTACGCAACGGATTTTGATGCGGTTTTTTTTAGTAGATAAAGTGATTCAAGAGGAAGGTTTATATGTATAATACATGCATAACATACTAAGGCAACATTGCTAATTTTAGAGGTTTCTAACGTGATGTCGTAAATTAACCTACTTTTTTAGGCTTATTTAGCAATTAGCAAAAACGCTGCCTAACCCTACGAGTTAGATCAAATTAATGTACTACAGTATTGTACACCATAAAAAGATCTACAAAAAAGTCCGCGATGGTATATGTTTATCTTTTAGGGATAACCCACATTAACCATTTTTATTGTTTACTTTTTACGTGAGAAAATGGCTTATTTACGAAGCTATTTTAAGCAATACGGCATTAATCCTTATCGAATTAAGTACCTTAAATACAGTGTGCAATTAATATAGATCAATATGGTTCCTTACAGCATGTAAATTAAACAAATATTTTCGGAGATATTACAAATTTAAAATTTGCGTTTAAAAATGTGTAATGTAATAAAAATTGTATGAATTTAGATATTCCAAAGATAGCAGGAAATCTTCATAGTAAGTATAGGGGAAGAGGAATTGTTTTACTCCAAATTTAATGCGTGCAGGCCAAGGGCAGTAATGAATGAACCAAAAATACTGGATCGATTTTAATCATGTTTTCATTGAGTGACATAGGCATATATATTTTATGCCCGTGCAAAGTCGGAGCGGGCCGCTATGTTTTTATATACAACGTTCATATTTTTTCTGTAGTGTATTTAATTTAGTATCAGCATTGCACCCGTGCGAAGCCGGGGCGGGTCGCTAGTTATTAATATATAACAAAATGTTTTTGATTCTTTGTTAATAATTTAGCCTCTTTGACTTATTTCGACTCATTTGGATATTAGGTGTCGCAAAATTCATTGTGTAGTGATACTAAAGTATTGAATAGATGGACAACATTCTAAAACCTAATTTATAAACAGTTTTTGTAATAAAACATCAACAAAAAATGCGAAACAAAAGTTTAACACGCTTCAGCTTCAGTTTTGGGCATTCGTTTCAAGTACGACATGCACAAATTGTTTGAAAGTGATCTATCTTTCAGTTTACTACGCGAAATTGTCAAAAACTCAAATTTAACAAGTCTCGATCATAATAAACGTTCGACCGGGCCGTTTTTCCGTCTCGCTTTTTGGAACGGAGCTCCTGGTGCCCCAACGGTCATACATCAAAATGAAGGGCGACGATGAGACTGGGTGCCGGTCCATCGATCAGGCGAAATATATTGTTTATATATACGATTATATGACGAGACAATAACGACGCAACGTTACGTCCCCCCTCGTCGTCGTTATATTGCGCGCTGTAAAAGAAAATGTATCCCTTTTATGGAGTGGCGGCCGCAAAGGATAAATGGAGTTTAATCCTGTGAGGCAGCGGAATATCGACTATCGTTGAGTTACTAGACGGGGTGGAGTTGGCTCCGCGAAATGCACTTTCCATATAAAGTGTGTGCAAATATAGTTTAGTTGGATGGAGCTTTCGGCACACATTTTAAGTATTCTTTCGCGGCTGGTTAAATACGTCAATAGCGTTTAATGTCGAGCTTTAGTTTGAGTGATAAAGCTCCAGGGCAAAGTTACAGTAGCATTTGTTTAAAACAGGCAAATATTTATTTTTATATTTTTTAAGTTCTCTATTCGTGGAATGAATTAATTTTGAAAAGTTTTAAGTTATCATTTTATAACTGCAACGTGGGGTAAAAGTTACGCTACTGTTTTGATTGCCTTTAACTTTACTCCAAGAAAAGATAAGTAGTTTTCACAAAAAGTTTACTTTTATCGGCTAAATGGTGATCGCGATTCGCTGGCTAACTTAAAGCATTTTTCATGACATCATGCAACATCTGAGACTGAATTTCTTCAATTTCTTGACGAATATTGTCTTTAATATGTTGAATCGTTTGGGGCTTATTCACATAAACTTTTGATTTTAGAAAACCCCATAAGAAAAAGTCTGGTGCTGTTAAATTCGGAGATCTGGCTGGCCATGCTAAATCGCCACTTCGCAAAATTAGCCTTTGTGGAAAAACACCATTCAATAATTGAATTGTCGAATGAGCTGTGTGTGCTGTGGCTTGCCCCATCTTGGTGAAACTACATGTCCTCTAGTCTTCCATTTTAGGTACAACAAAATTTCGAATCATGTCTTGGTACCGTTCGGCAGTAACAGTTACGTCATTTACACCATACAGTTGTTTTTGGTGGATGCAATGAAGTTTCGTGAATTAATTGATGATTCAGTGTTCCCCAAAACCGACTCTTCTGTTTATTGACGTGGCTACTGAGAAGGAAATGGGTTTCATCGCTCATTATCAATTTACACGAAAGATCTCCAATTTTATCAGACAGTCTTCGTTGATTTTAATTCATTGATCAGAATCTCTCGGTAGCAATTTTTGGATTAACTGAATTTTGTACGGGAACATTTTCAGATCAGTTTTCAAAATTCGCCTTAAACTGCGTGCAGAAATGTGTAACTGGGAGCTACGTCTCCGAATTGATGTTTTTGGAGACTCTGCAACACTATCGCGTACTAGAGCCACATTTTAAGCGTTACGAGACGTCCGTTGTCTAGTGGCAATAATGGAACGATTCTTTTCAATAAATATTGTCACCATTTCTGCTCGTTCTGCATTTTATACAATTGTTAATTAGGTGGATTAAGGTTACAGGGAATACCACTACATAAAAAGCTTGTCTGAAACTTTACCTCATAGGTGGTATGGAAAATAATTGAATGTAAATAAATAAATACCGTAATCTACAAACAGTTTTGATGGCATAATTAATGATTCCTAATTCGTAATTCTTCGATTCTTAATTCCTTCGATAATATATGAATTAGATATGGTACAATATTAAAATAAATGAATTTCATAACATTTTTGTTTCATTATTTTATTTAGATTAACATTTTGTTATGTTAGATCTAAAATAAACTAAACCTCATGGTTAATGAGGTAACGCTAGAACATTTTGGCGTCGTCAAGTTGGATGATGTGTTGTTCATCATAATCTTCACTATTTTATATAAAGGACTATATATTTAACGTACTTTGTATATTATTTTAAGCCATGCTGCAAAATTATGCAAAACTTTTAATATGCCAGCTAACACAGAGTACAGACTACATCAAAACATCCGAAATATTTTATTAATAAATCTAATCAAACTAAAGCATCGATATTAGTCCGAGGACGACGTATTTCGTCGTCAATTAAATAACTCAGCCGTCCTATTAACAATTTGTTTAAAAGTTTGACTCTAGGATTACAGTGTGCGAGGGCCGGATTATGATAAAGTTGGCGCAGAACAGATATTTCCTTTTAATAAACGGGGCGTAGCGGCAAAATAGAAAACTTATTCATTAGAGGAAGGCCTCCGTCGAGTTTTTAGTCGCTACCGGACGAGTTGGCGAACGCAAAAATAAACCACCAAGCCGTAGGCTGCTCCCTGCATGGAAAAATGTGAAAAATAAACCAAGGAAATTTTTTAGTTTTTTAGTAACTCGACGCGTTATTTTCCGCGTTTTGTCGTTCTTTTTTTCTCTTTTATTTTCCTTTGTTATTTATCGATTTTACTTCACTAGCCAACGCTCACTGGTTCACTTTCGATCACGATTTATTATTTTAACAGGTTTATTGAAAGTCTCCGGTCTACCAAAGTAAAACACATCTTTTAGCAAAAAAATACACTGATTATAGCGACCTTCCAACTTTTTGATATCATTTTTGTAGTACGATTTGTAATTTGCTTCAAAATAAGCCTCAGTTTCGGCTATTTCATCCTCAGTTTCCTTGTACGAAAATTTCTTCCCAGCGAGCATTCTTTTGAGATCTGAGAATAGGAAATAGTCGCTGGGGGCCAGATCTGGAGAATACGGTGGATGAGGAAGCAATTCAAATCACAATTAATGGATTTTTGCCATCGTTTTCACTGACTTGTCACACGATGCATTGTCATGGTGTGCACCGAACAACCGTTCAACCGCTCAAAAGGGTCCAATAATGCTATGATAATATTATATGTTGATAGTCCTTCCTTTTTCAAGGTAATCAATGGAAATTATTCCATGCATATCCCAAAATACAGACGCCATAACCTTGCCAGCAGACTGTTTCGTTTTCCCATACTTTGGAGCGGGTACATCGTATTCAGTCCACTCGGATGACTGTCGATTGGACTTTAGAGTGAAACGATGGAGTCATGTTTCATCCATTGTTACATATCAACGCAAAACCTCGGGTTTATTACGCTTGATCATCTTCAAACACTGCTCAGAATCATCAACTCGTTGTTGTTTTTGCTCAAAAGCGAGCTCGCGCGCACTCACTTTGGACAGAGTTTTCTAATAACCATATATTCGTGAATGATATGATGTATACGTTTAGTTAATATCTATTGAATGTCTGCTATTTCATTCAATTTCAATTTACGTCCATTCAAAATCATTTTGTGAATTTATTTAATGTTTTCCTCGGTAACAACCTCTATATGCCGTCCACTGTGTCCACCGTCTTCGGGGTACCACGTCTAGACTTAGCATACCAAACCTTGATAGCTGATTTTCCTGGAGCAGCGTCGAAAAACTCGGCACCAAGCCAAGTTTTTGCTTAAACTGTATTTTTCCCTTCAAAAAGCAATATTTTATGAACACGCGAAGTTCCTTTTTACCTATTTTTTTCCACAATAACAGAAATTGCTTCACTCAATATGCTACAATTCACAAGCTAATGATCCGACAGCTGTCAAATTTATACACGCATCTTTTGAGGGTTATGGCTTATTCAAAAATAAATGGATTTAATTTTACTAGCGCCATCTATGTGTTAGGCCGGGGAGTTTTCAAATGACCGGTTAATCATGTCTCTCACATAACAAATTAAAGGGAATAATTTTAAAATACTATGCTATAATAGTATAACTTGTTTTAACAATATTTCAGACATAATATCATATAGGTCTGTATATTAAATCAGCTTAAACTATGTGAAGAACTTTGGTTAACATTTTCTATATTGCATTTAATTAAATTTAACTAAAACTAAAAGAGGAAATATATGAATAAAATAATTTTGAAATTAATACTTGACATGTATGTTAAAATAGAACGAACACAATTTGGTAAATAATTTTTTACAGTTTAGAAATGTTTACTAAAGGAATGTATTTGTAATCACTGAATAATCTACTGACTCTTCAAAATATTTAAAATAAGATATTCAAGAAATTAAGAAGTATTTCAGCCTCAGATTTTGCAGGATGTCATAAAAAATGCCTTAAAAATAATCGAAAGTAGCATAGTGCGGTCACCGTTTAGCCGATATAATTTTTAGTTTATAACGGAAATAAAATGTAAAAGTCGGATAATCTTTTTATGGAAACCATACTTACTTATCTTTTCTTTGAGTAAAGTTATATTTGCCTCATGTTGTATTAGACCTTGAGCAAGAACAATATTTCTTAGCTGTTCTCTGTTCACCGAAATTCTAAATATCTTGTAAACAAAGGTGATATGGACATATATCGGGTTTTTATTTCGCAGCTGTATAACGTACCTTCCAAAAAGGCGGGCACATTTTTTTAAGAAAATAAATTAAGAAACCTGATTATACTATTCTTAATCGTTGTAATAGTGTCTTTATAGATAACAGTGGAAAATCCCTCCAAGATATAGGATGTCTTCTGGGAGAGCCTCTAATTTGGTCACTGGCCAGTAGGTAGGTTTAGTGCCGAGGACCATGGTTCGGAGCCCATGTTGAGCAGTAGATCCTGTCCAGTTAAACCCACGTTGGCAAAAAGGAAATAAATATATTTAGGAAAAAAATTATATATATTTTTATATTGAAATACTCTGGAAGGCTCATTCAAATTAAGATAAAGCTACAAATTATGAGAATCTAATGTATAAAAATGTTTTTGAATATCTGTATTTGCATCGTTATGTTGTAATGATAAAAAACCTTAAAATTGATCTATAAATATATTAGAAATACACGTAAAAAAGTATATATATATATTCGCAATGTTAAAAAAAGGCCAACTTTTTTATCCCTCAATATATTATATAAATAGAATTTTTTCCGGGAATGTTCGTGGCTTATCAAAAAAATTCGATCAGGTAAAAGCGCCATCTATCACTGCTCGGTTTCCACCGCGAAATTAATGGCTTTTGATTCTCTCTACAAATATTGGTTCAAATGTTTATTTAGCCAACTTCAAACAAACGGCGATTATGAACTTTTACCCATTTGCGATTTGTCTAGCTTCGTTTATACCTTTGTGGTATGTTCGGTTTGTTATTGTTTTCTTTTGTTTTCGGATTTTTATTCGAAATGTCTGTGAAAACAAATATTGTTTATAGGAAAATCTCGTTTGATATTTGAAATATTATTCAGGTAAGTAAGTGTTTTATTATATATTCTAATTTTGCCAAAGGATTGTATTCAGTCCAATAGAAAAATCATTATCCATATAGAATTCTTACGTCACAATGTTCGTTCCCATACTCCAGCGAAACGGCTTAACCAACACTTATTAAATTTTTATGCATATTCAGTAGGTCTGAGAATCGGCTATTACCTATTTTTCAAACCTCTAAGTGACAAGGGGGTTCCACTCAAAAGTTTTTTAGATACTAAAAAAAAAATATTAGGTGGCATTAAAAAATACATACAACCCTAAATTTTCGCTTTTATATCACCTTCCCCTGCTTTTTAATAGTAATTTTAATAATCTTATCATTTTTTATCCCGCTCGATAACCTCAATTATTATCACTTGGTAAGTTATCCCCTCCATGTGTCTACTAGTGTCACTTATCACCCAGTAAACAGCACTGAGTAGAGATGACAACGAAGATGGTCTTCTATTTCTGTCAAACAATAAGACTTCTCTCACTCCCTCTACAATTTTCGGATATTATTAGTGTTTGTGCGTCAAGCGTAGTAGTTAGATATATTTGCTGCCTCAGTATAACTGTCATATCAAATATATTCTCTAGTAACTTTGATATTTATTTATTGATAACTAATGTTAATGAATATAATTAATTATTAATAACTAATAAAACTATTAATTTTGAGTGTATTTGTGTTTTGATGTGTATTTTGAGTAGTGGCAAAAAATGTGGACGTTGACATTTTGAATCTGAAGATACAAAGGTTATTGACAGGGGAGTTGGTATCATATAAATCTATTGACACAGTTTGCGATGTCACCGAAGCTGTAAATTTGCCAACACAGTTTTGGAACTCACTGTATTTGCCAGGTATGCGCCCTGCATAACTTACAATTGAAGGATGGATCTCCAATTATTTTGCTTCGTAATATGAACCCGCCAGGGCTGTGCAACGGTACGGGATTAAAAAATTAATGAAAAACTTTATCAAAGTTACCATTTTATATTTACATATGCATTAGATTGGCATTTGCAATGACATTTGATAGTAGGTTAAATTGAAAACATCATGTCAGCCAAAAAAAAAGACCAGATTAGACTGAAAGCCTGGCAACTTTACTGGTTAGTCAGAAGATACTTCTATCTTAACCTAAAATCAAAGAGATTAGTTTATCAGTCAATCATAAAGCCAATTTAGCCCTACGGGGTACAAATATGGGGTTGCACTAAAACGTCAAACCAGTTAGTAATCCAACCCAGCCAAAACTTAGTTCTACGATTCCTTATCAATGCTTATCGCTACGAAGCCAATGAAGAACTGCATGATGACTTCGAAGTGATTCAAGATTTCGCCTTAAAAGATGAAAGTAGTAGCCTTACTAAATCACAGCAACGCGGAAGCAATTGGTTAGTGAAAAACACGTAGAATATCAGAAGATTGAAGCGAACCAAACCACACGAACTTGTTTAGTGTATAAGTGTATTCTTAACTTTAGCTTAAGTAGTTTAGTTTTATATTAATTTTGGATCACCAGGAGGATCATTTAATAGCAAAAATTACTGTAAAAACTACCAAGAAAGGGAATTATAAAACTCACCAACTTGTCACTACAATAATTAGATTAAAACATCCCAGGCGTTTGGAAGTCACCAAACGAAATAAAATCCTATAGACCTATATCACTGCTGCCAGTAATATCTACGGTTTTTAAAATACTTTTGTTGAAAAGATTAAAACCGTTCATAGAGAGAAAAGCCTTATATCATCACATCAGTTTGGGTTTGTTAACAAGCATTCAGAAACTGACCAGGTCCAAATAATAACAGATATTATTGGAGAAGCCTACGAAAGTAAAAAAATATGCTCAGCATTTTCTCAGATGTAGCACAAGCCTTCGATAATGTTTGGCATGAAGGTCTTGTTTATAAACTACAGAAAATGTTTCCAAAATAACACACCGAACTACTAAAATCGTACAGTTAGAGCCAGAGTGTTTAGAGTTAAACCACAATAAAAGAAGCTAAAGCAGGTGTACCACAAGGAACTTTACTGGGACCAATGCTTCATCTACTCTACACTTGTGATATACCACAAATGGAGAATATTACGATGCCTACATTTGCTGATCATACTGCGATTTTAGCTGTAGGATATAATAGTGAAGAAACTCCACGAAAATTACAACAGGCAAGTGACAATATAAATAATTGGACATAAGCTTTGAAAATAAGAATTAACGAAAGTAAATCTGTGCATGTGCAGTTCACCTACAATCAGACCGTACAAGCATCAATAACATTATATAATAATATCATTCCATATAGCGACAACGCTAAATATCTCGTGATGAATCTTGATGCAAAACTTGGCTGGAAGGAACATATAAAGAAGAAAAGAAAAGAACTGGGATTGAAATAAAGGAAAATGTATTGTCTATTTGAAAGAAAATCACAATTATCAGTACATAATAAATTGCTATTATA
The DNA here is from genome assembly GCF_030347505.1 of Rhynchophorus ferrugineus. Classification (NCBI taxonomy): domain Eukaryota; kingdom Metazoa; phylum Arthropoda; class Insecta; order Coleoptera; family Curculionidae; genus Rhynchophorus; species Rhynchophorus ferrugineus. The sequence goes on along the minus strand of NW_027472582.1, from coordinate 5,631,460 downwards.
TAAGCAAATACTGAAACCTATATGGACATACGGGGTTCAAATATGGGGATGTTCTGTAAAGAGTGACATAAACAAAATACAAATTTTTCAGAACAAAGTCGTGAGACGTATTGTGCACCCAAATACTACAGGACTGACTACCTACATCGACACCTTGGGATACCCACAGTCAGTAAAGAAATCAAGAGAATTGCGAGCAGCACACACATTTAAAATGATCAAATCATCTGATCGTGTGTAGTGTTGTGAGGTGAGGCGGAGGTGGAGTGACATGTATAAACAGAGACTGAGTTAGAGTCGATGGGTCCTCCTAGTCATATACCTAGATTTAAGTTATCATAAAGACAAATTGTAGGTGAACGGGAAACGACTAGTACAATGTAATAATTAAATTGAAAAAAATATATTAATTTTAGGAAGAACTTATTGATATATTAAACCCCAATCTCGTTTCTTGTGTATTAACGACAGTACCAGAGAATAGTAGTAATAAATTAGTTTTTAAATTAAGGTTATACAAAGGATGTTTAATGTAAGATGTAATTAATAAAAAATATATATATTTAACTGCTTGTTCAGAGAATTATTACAATATTTCTCCATGTCAACCCCCAACCTATTATCTGAAGCTGGGCAAATAAATACTCAATGTGGCTTGTTACTATTTTTATCCTAGCGCCGTCCTTATAAATGTTCTATATATTTTTAAATACAAATTCAATTTATTACGACCATCGAATCGTCCCGACTTCAGTTAATTCAAAACCATTGTTGTCGTAGAATGGAAAGTTGTTATTTGCTTTGTGGCGAAGCCGAAAAAGAGTCCAATTACAAATAATTAAATTCATCTTAAGCGTGCTCCAATTTAGCGGAGACGGCGTTTTATTTCTTAATTTCACGAGACAACGAGAGTAGTTTTTATGTAAATTCTGCAAATTCTTTTTCTATTCTGCGAACTAGGGAGAACAACGTCAAAGAAAAATGTGATTCGCGGATTTTACCAGACTGTATTGAATAAATTTGAGAGACAGAGAAAGATTTGAGATAATTATCTTTGAGCAAACTAAGCATTTCATTTATTTCCTTCCTGGCTTGCCATAATAAAACATATTTTTTTGGAAAAATTAGATTTTTTTATTCAACATAATTCCCTTCAAGGACGATACACTGATCGCTCAAATCAGTGTATCCAATTTAACCAATCAGTATCCTCCAACTTTTTTACGATACCATTTTCGTGGCAAGATTTGTCCTTTGCTTCAAAATAGGCCTCAGTTTCGGCGATCACCTCTTCATTCGACGAAAATTTTTTCCCAGTGAGTATCCTTTTGAGATTTGAGAATGGTAAATAGTCGCTGGGGACCAGATCCGGGGAATACGGCGGATGAGGAAACAATTCAAAGCCCAAAACATGGATTTTTGACACGCTAAAAACACGATTATTGCTAAAACAGCACTTTCATTTTCTTGAAATGCGGCCGTTTTTCGACGATTTGGTCCTTAAGACTGTTCAATAACGCTACGTAATAGTCGCTGTTGATGGTCTTTCCCTTTTCAAGGTAGCCAATGAAGATTATTCCATGCGCATCCCAAAATACAGACGCCATAACCTTGCCAGCCGACTGTTGCGTCTTCACACGCTTTGGAGCGGGTTCATCATGTTCAGTCCACTTGGATGACTGTTGATTGGCCTTAGGAGTGAAGTGATGGAGACATGTTTCATCCATTGTCACATATCGATGCAAAAACTTGGGTTACTTACGCTTGATCATCTTCGAACACTGCTCCGAATCATCAACTCGTCGTTGTTTTTGGTCAAAAGTGAGCTCGCGCCGCACCCACTTTGCATAGAACTTCGTCATACCCAAATAATTGTGAATCATATGATGTACACGTTCACTTGATATCCTTAGAGTATCTGTCATTTCACTCAATTTCAATTTTCGGTCATTCAAAATCATTTTGTGGATTTTTTAAATGTTTTCGTCGGTAATAATCTCCTTTGTGCGTCCACTGCGTCCACCGTCTTCGGTACTCATTTCACCACGTCTAAACTTAGCATACCAATCCCTGATTGTTGATTTTCCTAGGGAAGTATCCAGAAACTGAGCATCAAACTAAGTTTTTGCTTCAAGTGTATTTTTTCCTTTCAAAAAGCAATATTTTATCAAAACGCGATATTAACGATTTTCACTATAATAAAATTTGCTTCACTCAAAATGCCATAATTCATAAACTAATGATCCGACAACTGTTTAATTTATACACGCATCTACTGAGGATTAGAGCTAACTATAAAACATATGGATTTAATTCTAGTAGGGCCATCTATGTGTCAGGCCAAGGACTTTCTAATTGACCAGTTTTACTGATTTTTATAAATACAATGTTGATCATTTTGTTTCTGATCAGCAAGTACATTATATAATAGCAAAAAACAAGACAAACCCTATTAATTACTTATTTAATATCGTTAATAGTACCATAACTAAAAATCTATGCAGGGCGTAAAATTATAGCCGGTTATTATTATCCATAACGAGCAAAAAAAAGCTCTGTTTTGTATGCGCCTGAAAATAATTTTAGAAGGGTTTTAACTTTTTTGTTGTTTTATTTAGCATTTTTAATTAACCTTTTTTCAGTTTTATTGGGCTTTTAGGCAGCTTTGTCGGTACGTTTCGTGCATTAAAGAGTTTGAATTTATTATTTAACATTATTTTTACAGTGCATGATATTATAATTCGTTCTGTTTTGCTGTGCGGCTGAATTAATTAACGCAATCAATTATACAGCAACAGGAAAAAGTCAGGTATCACACTCGGGGGAAGGTAAGTTTTAATTTTGAGGCAGCGCGAAATTTTATAGCTCGGCCTTGGGTTACACATTTGACGCAAATTGTTTGGGAGGTACCTTTGTAATTTCTACATTATTGAGAAACTTGTTATTCCTTTGTTTTTATTCGTGTTATACTACTTTCGACATATAATAAATGCAGTTGTTCTTTTATATTCCGTTCTATAAAACGGGGAACTCGCGTCATCTCAAGTGATGACGTTAAAATGTTTCGATGTTGCCGCATCAACTCCGAGTTTTAGTTAATTTTTGCTTTCACATAGAACCAAATTTTAATATAAATTTTATGCATTTATAATCATAATAGTATGCAGGTTAAGTTTGTGTTTTATTATATTTACGTTGAACTAGTTTCCATACTATCTATGAGTTGGAGTTCTAGGCGCTTTTTTATATATTGGTATCTTCTGGACGCCTATTGGATACATTGGTCCCATTCTGAAGTATCTAGGTCTCCTCTAAATATCTAATGGCTGCGAGTTCGCTTTTTTATTATCATTTAGCAGTCACTAATCCTATAATCATATTCAGTGTAGCTGCAACGCGCTAACGAATATTTTAACTGAACAGTAAAAATATTTGCCTCTCGTTTCTGTTCGAAGTAACGGTTTAGAAAAGCAATCTATTCTATCTAGTCTAGCTTCGACATTTTGTTTTTTTTGGCATTCACTAGATCTAGATGAATTAGAACAAATCGATTTATTTTCTTTAATCTTAAGACTAAGCCATCACTCTATCTAGAAGTTGAAGGATTTCAACATTGGTGTGTTTATAGACCCTCTTTTCATGTATTCCGACATAGTCCTTTATAAGGTTGTGGACAATTTTTACCTTTATGTTCTTATTCAGATTATTGTTACGAATGTATCAAGGAGCCTAAAAAATAAATTTTTGTATGACTCCAGAGTTGAACACTGTATGTCCACAGTGGAGTCAAGACTTGTTGGTAAAGTAAAAGCTTATTATATTGTGACAGGACTGAATATGTGTCCAATGACCTGCAGTATTTTCCTAACAGGTGGCTTCCAGTTGAGTTTACTATGAAAGGCCTAACATTTCATAAGTTAATATACTTTAAAATGAAACCAGCTAGTAAAGTCAAACGCTGAGCAGATTCCATTTTACAGACGTCCTTGGTATAATCCTCTAATAAAATCTCATCATAAAAGCGCGATTATCTTTTACGATTCGTCCATCCTCTGTACATTTTTTTTATTCTCCGCGCCGTTCTGGCAATTATTATGTTCACGATTTTGTTCTTTTCATTCTAATGGTTTCCCATTAAAAATAACCCCCTAATTATTTTCGAATTTTCCTCTATTTGCCAAATGTTGCTGGAAACAGTTATAGTATCTGTGCTTTTACTCGATCAAATGTATTTAGTTTCTTTAAATTTCAGGATAAGTCATCATTACCTGGGAGCTGGAGAAGCTCAACAATGATTCGCTGGTAGAGCCTCAGTTCATGCATTTAGACAAAGTTCGTGATAAACATATCGACACTTTCTACATTTAAATTCTTATTCAGATTATTGTTACGAATGTACCAAAGGGCCTCAACAATACGTTGCAATACGACACTTTTGGAATCTTTGTAGGAAATTTCTATTAATTTGGATGGTGTAACTCCAGAGTTGAATACTGTATGTCCACAGTGGAGTCAAGACTTGTTGGTAAAGTAAAAGCTTATTATATAGTGACAGGACTGAATATGTGTCCAATTTTACGATTCGTCCACCCTCTGTATATTTTTTTATTCTCCACGTTGTTCTAGCAATTATTATGCTCACCATTTTGTTCTTTTCATTCTAATGATTTTCCGTAAAAAATAATCCTCCTAATTATTTTCTAATTTTCCTCGATTTGCCAAATGTTGATCGAAACAGTTATAATGTCTGTGCATTTGCTTGATCAAACATATTTAGTCTCTTTAAATTTCTGCATAAGTCATCATTACCTGGGAGTTGGAGAAGCTCAACAATGATTCGCTGGTAGAGCCTTAGTTCAAGCATTTGGACAAAGTTCTTGATAAAATTATCGACACTTCCTACCTTTACATTCTTATGCAGATTATTTTTACGAATGTACCAAGGGGCTTCAACAATACCTCGCAATACAACACTTTTGGAATCTTTGTAGGACATTTCTATTGATTTGGCTAGTATAACTCCAGTGTTGAATACTGTATGTCCACAGTGAAGTCAACAATTGTTGGTAAAGTAAAAGCTTATTATATTGTGACAGGACTGAATATGTGTCCAATGACCTGTAGTATTTTCCTAACAGGTGGCTTCCAGTTGAGTTTATTATGAAAGGCCTAACATTTCATAAGTTAATATACTTTAAAATGAAACCAGCTAGTAAAGTCAAACGCTGAGCAGATTCCATTTTACAGACCTCCTTGGTATAATCCTCCAATAAAATCTCATCATTAAAAGCGCGATTATCTTTTACGATTCGTCCATCCTCTGTACATTTTTTTTATTCTCCACGCCGTTCTGGCAATTATTATGTTCACGATTTTGTTCTTTTCATTCTAATGGTTTCCCATAAAAAATAACCCCCTAATTATTTTCGAATTTTCCTCTATTTGCCAAATGTTGCTGGAAACAATTATAGTGCCCGTGCATTCACGGCTGCAAAGGGAATTACACGAGAAAACAGAGAACGAATTAAAGGGAAAGGAGGAAAAAACCCATTCGCCGGCTCTTAACACCTTTTAAGCTCGGGAACGATTTGCATTTTTACATGGGTCGAGCTATTATATCTGTTTAAAAATTTTGCCGGAGGAGGGGGTGAAGGAGGAGGGACGGGGCTCCGTTCGTACGTAAAGGATTGGGGAAATGGTCGTCCTTATCGGGAGGGCTTACCGGGATTAAAGCTTCCACTTTTGGTTTCTATTAGACTAACAAATAGAGAGGGCCTTATCGGCGGTCATTTGCATATATTTCGCGTGATATCGCGACGGCCGTAATCTTAAGAACGAATTTCTTTCCTGGTTCGTTTTGATATTTTCTTTGATATGACGGGAATTTTGTAAAAGTGGGTTTTTGAAACGAAGTCTCGTAATGCAAGTTTCCGGATGGGATATTAACTTAAAAAAACGAGAGTTTTCGAAAAAATAGTGTAAAGGCACCGGGCACTTTATGCGACAGTAGCTAATGGTCCAGAAGTTTTCCTTTATTTTAACGAATATTACACGGGGATAAGTTACTTCACAAATATGTCCGCATTTCACGAATGCGCATTCTCCTACGTAGAATTAACCATAGAAAAGAATAAAATATATTGCCTTCCTTTTCTAATGGCGGTACATTCTTCTCGAGCGAGATATTTAGATTTTGTGATACATTAATAATTTTACAGTAGTGATAATTAAATTGTTATATTATTCTTGGTGGTCTAACATACATTGGTTTTAAAATATGGAAGAACAAGGGTAAGTGCAGAAGGTAAAGTTAAATTTTTAATATTTATAAAATCCAAACAGCATCAATTTTATTTATAAATGAAATGAAATGAAATTTATAACACATCATTTTCATCAACATCGAATAGGCTTAAACATATGCCAAAATTTAATGATAACATAAACAGAGAAAAAAATGATTTTTGTTGTATTGGATGTAGTCAAGCCATTAATGTGGTTTGTCCATCAACAATAATAGCAAAAATTGTAGTAACTGGTTATAATTAGACATTTATTTTAAGCATAATATGTTTTAGTAATGACTTATATTCTGTTTCATAGCTGAGACGTAGCTAAAATTTGTTGAGATTTTCGTGAAAATAAGAACTCGGCAATAATGGACTTACCTGGAGGTTAACGAGACAACAAAGCTTTGAATTAGTACTGTTAAATTGTAATAATCAATTATGGCTCTTAAATTCCACCTTAATACTTTGCATTAACCCTTAATACCTTCAACTGTTAGAATTTTATGACTTATTTTATTTTATCCAATCAGTGAAACTGTTTAATCTGCTGATAGTACCTTCAGTGTGAGAGAGGTTCAAGCGAGGTTCTTTGCTATATTTTTGCAACAACGGTGTTGAGCTGTTAACGAGAGAAAACAATATTGAGAATTCAGTACTATTTATTTTCTTTCTTCTTTTTATTTAAATGAATTTAATTTAAGTTTTTTTTATTAAAATGAATAAGACAGGAATATATACAAGTAGAGATGCTAAGTCGATAAGTAGTGGTGAATGAATTATGACCTGAATGGAAATTATTTACAAAATCGTTTTTCTGATTTTGGATAATATTGATTCCTTCATAGGGCATAACTGAAGATTATACACACGACATATAAGGATTCTAATGTTCTTGACTCTAGACTTTCATTCTTGATACTCTTTCTTTCTTCTTAATTCTGATTAAATCTTGACTGTTTCTAAATTTATGTTCTTTGACTAATTCTTTAATTATTTAACGGTTTCTGGTCTTGGTTATGTAATTCTTTCATTTTATATCTGAATAATAGTTTAGTAAATTCTCTTCTAATGGCAAATTTTGATATTATTCAATTCTTTAATAAATTCTAATTCTCGCTATCGATATTCTCGATCGTTTTTTATCACTAAAGTTTCTCCCTCAGGTTCTTGATGGTGTCTGGTTCCTTCAGAACTCTTGGGGGATAGACTCTCCCAACTAGGAAGTTCTCACGCCGATAGAACAGGTGCATTACGGACTCTAAAGGATTGCACAAAAATTATACGGTATCGGACCTTCTTGAAGTTTATGGTTATAGCCACCATACGGGGTCATCAACTAGGTCTAACTTCCACTATCCAGAACACTCGACAACAATCGAATAAGACATCCTTTTGCTAAACATGTGTTTTCTGTTTGCTCGGAGCATTTCTTATATTGACCTAATTTCACCAGATATTCTATACAATGCGATATGTTGTCTCAAGTCATAACTATTGAATTTGTATGTCACAAATATTACAAGAAACAGTTAAATGGTCTAATAAATTAGATTCCTAAATTATACAAAAGAAAAAAAACATTATAAATTTCGTAAACTTAAAAGTAGACCTGTTGAGACGTAGGAGAGTAAACAAAGTTGTAAATTAAAAACAATTTATTTTCTCTCTTCTTTGAGTAAATTAATACCCAAATATTTGCGCTATAACATTTCTTATTTCAATGTTTGTCGTTGTTCAGGGTTCTCCACCCTCGGGTTTTGGTGGTGGTTGACAAGGCTGGTCCAAGAAACCCCTTCCTGTACCCCGATTCACTGAGAATATCGGGGTGGGAAATGCTCCAGCTAGGAACTTGTCACGCTGACAAAACATGTGCTTTTCGGATTCTTAAGGAATTCCCGAAAACTCCACGATTTTGGGTCTTTGATATTTATGGTTATGGTCACCACAAGGAGGCCTACCAGGTCTAACATCTGACACGATTCGTCTAGCCTCGGTAATTGAACCCTCGTTATCCGAAACACTCGACAACGAGCCGATGGGGATCATCTTTGTTGAACACATATATTCTCTTTACTAGGTATCTTTTTGGCTGTCTAATTTCATCACACGTTCAATATAAAGTGACGTTATGTTTTATATGAGGTCAGAATTATTTTCCCATGTCATAGATATTAGGACCTTCAGTTAAAAAGTCTAATAAATTAGATCCTCTAACAATAGAACCGAAATAACTCTACAATTAGCGTAACTTAAATTTTACATGACTGTCCCAACTATTAATAATAAATTTGGCTAGCAACATACTGCCCGCCTTGAACCATTAGGTTCAAAATAATAATAATACTATTCCTAATCTTAAAACTACACCGTTTTCTTAAACTTATATAAATAATTACGTCGCATGAACATCATTTTCTTAAACATAAATAAATGTGATTACGTCTCAGCAAAGCTTACCTTAGGGAAATATTTACTTAACAAGATCTAAGGATCATCAATGTCGAAATAGCTAAGTTTGTTGGAAAATAATACGTTTACATACATTCAGTTGCAATATTCATATAATAATTTGAAATTTGTCGATATATTTATTCTTTATATATATATATAAACGAAAGAAACGTAAATTAAAATTTGCGAGAATATATTGGAATCACTCGTTGTGCCCTCTTCCTTTTATGGGGCTATTCCTAATGTCACTGCCTTAATATCCTTTTAATATTGAAGTTGTCCATAAGGTGGCGATCTAAATATATTTGACTATCAAATCGTAACTTATTACAGTTCGCTCAAAGGCCATCTGTCTTCCAAGTTAATATCGAGGGAGGCTTTAATATTGAAGATGGCGGTTTGAATCTGATTAAATAGTCCTGGCAAGTCTACGCCAGTTTCAAACCTTGCGCTTTGCCATGTTTATTATGATGGTTTTATAGATATTCAATAACGGTAACTTCAGGAATATTAATATAGTTTTGAATCTTTTTACTAGACTTACCAAATTTTGTTTTTTTTTGGAATAAGATGTACATAATTTTCAAGGAAATGGAAACATTTAATTATCCAAAATATTATCCTGTTGATTCTGTATATCCTGGTCCATCTTTCAGGCAATTTATGGATGCCATGCCCAAAAAACTGTTTGTTCTTTGGGCACCAAACCATTTATCGAGCCATTTTCTAACTTCTTTGAAATTGGCGAAGTTCTGCTCTGCAAGCGCGTATTCCATTGATGCGAAAAGTTGATAGTCGGACGGGGCAAAGTCTGGAGAGTATGGCGGGTGCTATAATATGTCCTATCCAAGAACTTTAAACGCTTCCTTGGCCGATTTTAGTATATGAAATAGCGTGTTCTCATTCTGCAAAATTGCTTTATAGTGTTTTCGTGCCCATTCTGGGAGTTTTTTGATCAATGCGTGATTCAAATTGATCATTTGTTGTCGATAGCGATCACTATTAATGGTTTCACTAGGTTTCAACAGTTCGTAATATACCACGCCTCTCTGGTCCCAAAAAATACAGAGCATTTTCTTCATTTGAGCATAACTATTCTACGTAGAAATTTTCCATCTTTTGGATTTCCCCTATTGCTCTTAATCAGTTTCTAGTTGTTTCTTGGGCGACATTTAACGCTACTGCCAATTGTGTTTGATTTTCTGTTGGCCTTCATCCAATAACTTGCAGTTACGTATCTTCAAACTTTTTCGGTCTACCAGAAAGTGCTTTTTCTTGAATCGCTTTCGAATTTTCGAAACCGCCACGTCTCAGCGGTTTTTCTCTTTTGGTTATATTAGAAAAGTAATGTGTGTCGCAAATGCACCTTTTCAAGGAAGCATAAATCTATGATGTTGTCACATTCGCAAAATTTGACATATTTAGCTGCGAAGCTTGATGTCAGTAGAATAAAATGACATACGAGGGTCACTATTTATATTTTGGGAATAGAAAAAAAAATTAAGCTGCGAATATTTTTTTTTTTCAAAGTACTCGCCACGATGGTCGATACACTTTTGCATACGCTTAAACCAATTTTCAAACCATTTATTCCATTCTAAATGAAGTATCTTCAAAACGTGATTTTTGAACGCTTCATTAACTTCCGAAATATAATATAAATATAAATAGTGACCCTCGTTTGTGTTACATTATAATATTGCATACTTAGCAGCCTAGCCATATCTGTTAGAGAAACCAGTAAGACGTGGTACATCTGGTATTATTAAGATATATATTATGTGAACAAATATAGAAAAGAGCTCTTTATGTTTTATCTTTTTTTTTAATAACAGAGCTGGTAACAGATGAAATATCAATATCAATAGTAGTTTGATGATTATTTTACCATAGAAAATTAATTATTACAAAGTTTTCCCAACTTTCTGGCAAAATAACCAAACTGTATATATGTATATATATATATATATATATATATATATATATATATATATATATATATATATATATATATATATACAGCTTGTAGAAAATCACTTCATTAAGTGATCTCCTGTATAAAATACTATCTTAATTAATTAGTTTTATCCTAAAGTCTATTCTAAAATCTACATGTGCACAATAATCAGATCGCGTGGTGTTAAACGTTTTACTCTATACACTTCACTGTCAAGTCACTGTCATATTTACTTGATTAACGAGTACATTGGGATGCACTGACACTCTTTTGAAGTACTTCACCAAAACACGTTGAATTACACTCGTTATAGGTTCTAGAAGAATATTATGTTGTATGACTTCATTTGAAACTTAGTACGGGCACGCAATACTTTATTTTATAACCATTGAAAGATTAATATATTAGATTTGCTAGCGGTACCCCATAGTTGGATTTCATTTGACCAAATAAGTTTGACTATAGACTAATGATAACTTGGATTTGCGTCCGATGAGCCAATACATTAGATGTCATTTAAGTCCAAGTTGTTTCGTTTAGAGAGTATGTGTTTCTTCCCGGTTAGGTGTCGATCTCTATGGTGGGTAGATCGGCTGTATATAGTATGTTTAACCTGTAAGTTCGTATACTATGCTTAATAATGTGCTTAACTTGTGCAATACTATGCTTCATCTGCTGTAATAGTATAATTTGACTTCCCGCGATTTTTCACCCTTGGGGTTATAGTAGTAGATCGACTTTTCATCACCAGTTACGAAACATCATCGAATAAAAATACATCCAAGCACCTAATATAAGTTATATATTATATATGATATACATAACTAAAATATCATATAAATCATTAAGGTACGCAAAACTATAAAACTAATCAACATATATGATCTAAAGCTTATTAAATAAAAGGTCTACGAAATCATACAAAGTATCCTATTTTAAAAACAGTATGAATCAGATTACAAACGGTAACAATGAATTAGGTCTAGTATAGTTTACAAACTCATCAGCCAATTTTCATGTTTGTTCGGTGCATCGCTTCATATCAGGTTTAAATCAGTTTAAAATTACTTTTCACTTATTACTTCACCTGCCTTCATATAAATTAACTTTTCATTTTTCAGTGTACAGAGTTTTATCCAACTAATATATTTTCAACACATACCCAGTCTCATAGGTTTATATATTTTAAAGAATTGAAAAATATTAAGGTGTTTAACGATCTATGTTATAAGATGTGTTATAAGATATAACATTTAGTTCTTTAAATTTGATTTGAAAGAAAGATGATGTTACTTATAATTGATACTTTGAATTTGTTACAGTTTTGAAAATAATATTACTTATAGTAATTTTGTTGTAATGTTCAGTTAAATTTAAACATATCAATTATTTCTTGCTTATTGAAACTTAACTAAAATTAAATTTAGATACATGCAAGTTAAAAGAGTATTAGTAACTGTTGGTTCTTTTAAGATTTGTCTCATTACTATATTATGTGATATGTATGATTAACTTGGTCGATAAATAGTGGTCGAATTTCAACCACTGGGCTATCATTAGTGTTTAAAAAGTATCTGATCGTTCAAATGAGCTAGACAACATTTTCTTGAAATTGAATGGAAACAAATCAATAAAATTATCAAATTTAATTTGGGAAAACTCACTCAAGCAAAACCCTGATGCCTTATTCTCATTTTCCATCCCACGACAATTCCGTACCAATAACATCTGTGCGCATTTCCTATTTCCCAATGGTCATACATCAAAGGCAATGGCGACGATCAAAACCCGTCCAAGCTCGTCGATCATGCAAAATATATTGTTTATATATACCACCGACCAATATCTTCCATCGCGCTGAACGTTGGCCCGTCTGCTTCCCCCATTTCTGCAACCATATTGCACGTTGTAAAATAAAATTTATCCCTTTTATACGGCGGCGATCGCAGGATATATGGAGTTTAATCTAGCTGGGACCCAGGACATCAACTGTCACTGAGTAACTAGTTCGGTTTGCTATCCGCGGACTGCATTTTCCATATAAAGTGGGTGCGAATGTTGTGTCGTTTGCCACAGACCTTGACGTACATATTAAGTATGTTTCACAATCGATATATAGCACTATGGGAACCCATATAATCTTTGTCATTGATTAAAAATGATACTATTGAGTTCATGGATATCGAAAAAAGATATAAAGATATTTTTAAGAAAATATAAATGTATTAATACATACATAATTTATAAATTTCTTAATAATAATTAATAATTTCTTCTATTTGTCTAGTGGTCCATATATGAAACTCATACAGTTAGTTTCATTTTAACTACTGCATATTTTTATTACTTCTTGTATGTATTTATATAGTCTTTATATTTTATCCATTTCGAAATCACCACTCACCAATCGATCAGGTGCACAGTGTAACTGCGGCTATAGAAAAAGCGTTTGAGGAAAATAAATATTGCCCTGCAATATTCCTGAATGTCTCACAAGCTTTTGATCAGGTTTGGTATTTAGTATTAATTTGTAAGATGAGCAAATTGTTACCGCGTAACTATTGTCTATTTCGGGAGTCAAATCTTTTCGGAAAAAAAATTTGAATTCTGGCATTAAATGGCGTTCTCGACAATTGAAACTATTTCGGATGAAGTTCCACAAGGTAGCATCTTAGGACCTCTCCTGTATCTGCTCTACACTGCTCACATCTCAGCAACAAAAGAAACACTTCTTGGAACTTTTGATGACGACACAATTATTATGGTAAACGACATATCTCGGCCTAATGCAGTAGAAAAACTATAAGTGGCAGTCAACAAAATCTAGAAATGGACGAGACATTCGAAAATTCCATTAATAGCTCCAAATCTGTCCACGTTAATTTTGCATTGAGGCGAAATAATAAAAACTTAATTATATCACTCAATGGATGCCCAATTGCATCCATCTTGAGGGTAGATTAAATTGGAAACATTATATTAGGCAAAAGCAAAACACATTGGAAACAAAATAAAACAACTATACTGGTTAGTTGGAGAATACTCTCAACTTGATCTAAAATCAAAGAGATTGATTTATCGGACAATCATAAAGCCAATTTGGACCGACGGGTTTCAATATTTCACTAAAAATTATAATCAACTAGTCATCCAACGTTGTCAAAACAAAATTCTTTGATTAATTACCAATGCCTGTAGCGATGAAGGCAAATTAACTAGAAATCAAATGGATTTGCGAACTTATCCAAGATTTCGGCTTAAAACACAAACGAAGATTACTAAATCATACTATCGTGGAAGAAATACAACTACTGGACAACGCGCAGGTTATCAGAAGATTGAAACGAACCAACCCATACAAACTTATATAAAGTGTATACCTTTAGTGTAAACTATAGTTTAAATTATTATAATTTTATAATTTGGGAATACATATTGATGTAGTTATCTCGCAATCCTCTTGCTTGTGAAATAATCCAAGTACAAATGAAATGTAGTAATAAATTAATATATAATTAAGATTGTACTAAGCATATTCATTAAAGCTGTTATCAAGAAAACATCTTTTATTCATATCTCTCATCTAATATCTATCTAAATGTTTAAATAAAATTGCATTATTTATTGTTTATTTGTTCCATTCTTCGACATCACTTTTACAGATAAGACAGCTTTAATTTGTCTTCTATAGTTTTCCTTTATTTGCCGCTTTCTATTCTGTTTTCTGTCCTACGTGGGAACTAACAACTAACCAACAAATGAGGAATTAAACCGATTAATATAATAGATTCTCCTTTTCACAAATTCCCACTAGAGCTGCAACATTGCATCTTTCAGTACTCTTGCAATATGTGGCCTTTTGTACCAATGTATCATTTAATTTATTCAGTCCGGTTCTCCATCTGGTAATACATTGCATCTTGCTATGCGCAGCGATAGTTTATGTCCAGGAATATTCTGCTTCGGTGTCGACATGGACGGTTCTCTTTCACTAACCCATAGTGCATATCGCTATCGATATTGTAGCAATAGATCCAATTTTTTTCACCATTCACAGTACTCAACATAAAACCCTTCTCTCTTGCTTGACTGACTAGCAATGAAAGCGCAAAAACGTTTCTAAATTTCATGTTCAATCAATTCGTGTGATTTTTTTTCTTTCGGACCTATGAATTAATTCAAATGAGTTTACAGCAGATGGTTTGACTTTGTAATAAATCATTCTTGCGAGATGGAAACTGTAAATTGCATGAAATATTGGGAAAAGTGGAAGCTACAGAAGGACAATACTTTTAATAATACAGGTTGTATTAATGTTTCACAAGAAAACTTCTTAAAATAAAAAAAACTTTAAAACTAACTTGTAACATATACCTAATATGTATAAAAATATACAGAATATATACTTATTTAATTTAGAACAAACAGAAACTGAACAACGGAAAACAGATTTCATTTTATGCACTGAAATACAACCATATACAGACTTAGGGCAAAATATGAAATATCCTGTTTGAAAGGACTTATTGATTTGTCGTGCATATGTAAATAATATATTTTGCATAATCGATGAACCAAGCTCGGAGCTTCTTGTTACAGTTTGCTTTGATCTATTGCCTTTGGGAAACGGCTAACATAAGAAACAGTTGGTAACGTTGAGTCGAGATAGTACAATGTATGTTCTGTGCAACCCTTCACCTATTTTGCATCTATTATAGTCTAATATTGTCTGTTGTTATACATTCTTAGTATTGAAACAGGATTGAAAATTGAAAAGTTTTGTTGGTTAAAAAGGATTAACATTATCTAACTCTTAGACCCGATGATTTTTACACGCTTCTCAGTACATACAACAGTATTAACAGTAAGTGGAAAAAATATTAAATATTGGTTTTGCCCATTTTTTTAATAAAAATATTATTTTATGCATTATTTTTCTAGAAAAAATGTTGGTGATCATTGTTAAACAATGATCAAGTTTACTTTGATATTTATACACTTAAGAAACAGTATATGAAATATTCGCTGGCGACACAGCTATAAAGATATAAAGATTAACTACCAATGCTTACCGCTACGTAACCAACGAAGGGCTGTGCGATGAGCTCGGAATCAAATGGATACACGAAGTGATCCAAGATTTCGCACCAAAATATACAATAAGGTTGGTAAACTAGAGCAACGTGGAATCAGTACAGCTACTGGACAACTTGCAGGAAATTATTAATTTAGGAAATACATACTGATGTATTAATCCTGTACAAGCCTTGCTTGAATATTAATGCAAGTACAACAGAACGGTAGTGATAAATTAATTTGTTAATTAAGATTGTACTAATAGAGTTTTTCAAATAATATAGACGTAGCTTTTGTGGTTTAGAAACCACAATTACTTTATCCACTTTTTCTACAGCTCCGGTACATATTATAGTCTGTGTGAAGAGTTTATTAGATTGATGGTGTGAATTAGGGGTTTTCTTGGAAGCTACTTTAATATTTTCCAAGTAATAAGGTCAAAACACGGAGCCCTTCTGTTCTAATATTACGTCGGATTTTTTTTGCCTTCATTCATTCACAATTCATCTTGTGCTATCCAATGGCGTAGGGTAATGATTTAAAGGTCTTCCATTCTATCGTGTTGAAACATCCAGGTGGTCTGCAAATCTTGTAACATTCTTCTGAATATCTCTAGTCTAGCTTCAATCCTCATTTTTATCGAAAGAGTTAACATGATAGGTCCTTTTAAGTTTTCTGGTAGTCCTCCACAGCCAATACTCAGCACCAGCTTATTAGCTCACGCAGAAATTCACTTATGGTATCATTTAATTTTATGTTTCTGTTGGGATGTAAAATTGTTCAACTTTTCTTGTGATTCCTGAGTTATTTTTCCATTCTGAGTGCTGAAAATCTTTGATTAACTTCGCCCAATCAAAATCCAGTTTATGCTCAGTTTCTTTCTTGGATCATAGTCCCTTAAGGAATGATCTTATTTTAGTGCTAGATTTTCTTCAATTTACATATAATTGCTTCGAGTGTTTCTAATGATTCGAACAATTTCAGTTTAAACGAACATTTTTTGAAAGTATCCCCATTCTACGGTTCAGCTTTATTCATTTTTTTGGTACTTCCTCTATATTTTCCCATCATAAGACTTTTATTTGTGGGAAACGAATGTTATTGATATATTGAATTTCGTTGTTGATTTAAAATTTACCTAAACCAAACATGGTTCCATCCCGCTACACCTCCAACCTCAAACAGCTGGCCCAGCCAACTGGACCGGGCCTTCTTCGAATCGATACCGATTATAATTGGATTCCGGTTAACATTTTATATTTGCAGTGCGGAGCTCCGAACCGACGCTGTCGAAACAGTTTCGATTCACTAATGCAGCCTGATAAAATTTTAACTTTGGCCTGTTTTACACTTTGGCGGGCCGATAGAAGTTAGGCGTGTATCTGCGGCGTAAGTTAAAAGTTCGGGTTAGAGTAGTTAAGGTCATAAGAGTTTTAGAGACTTTTAGAGCAAGTTTATAAGTACTGTTGTGTAACTCCCTGTCATCAGCAAGACCGGAGAGAGAAAAAGACAGGTGAATTGAAAAGTCCCCGCCATGACTCATAGATAGGCTACTAGAATTAAATCCATGTATTTTTTAGTTAGCCCTGACCCTCAAAAGACGCGTTTATAAATTTGACAGCTGTCGCGTCATTAGTTTGCAAATTATAGCATGTGAAAAAAATGGATAAAAAGCAATTTCGCGTGATGATAAAATATTACATTTTGAAAAGAAAAAATACAGTTGAAGCAAAAACTTGCCTTGAGTTTCCGGACACTGCCCCAGGAAAGTCAACCATCAAGGATTGGTATGTTAAGTTTAGACGTGGTGAAATGAGTACCGAAGACGGTGAACGCAGTGGACGCCCAAAAGAAGTTGTTACCGACAAAAACATTAAAAAAGTCCACAAAATGATTTTGTAATGCTTGGCTCTATGCGTGAGTTTTTATTATCAATAAAAGAAGACAAGTTGACATTAGGTTGGTCTTTACTTTGGCGTTGGTTAAGGAGAGTTCTGGCAAAAGTATCGCACCTGAAAAACACCTCTGGTCCTCGGATTATTGATATAAGCATCACAGTTTAGGGTATAAGGCCACCGAAGTTGGACTGAAGTTGCTGTTAACTAATAGTTAGTGTACTGAATTTTGACAGAAACTTAAAGTTGAAGGTCTACTAAATGCGGATTTTAGTAGCTTAATTTCTCAGCCATAGATTATTGGAATTTGAAGTCACAAAACTTAGGTTACTATGGAAATTATAGTAGAAACCGTGCTAGTTCGAAGATTATTAAAGACGGTCAACTGGTAAAGGAAGATACAGAGAATAGTCAACAATAATTTTACAACTATAAGTCGTCCAGATGAGACAACAACCACGTCCATCCCTGTAGTAGTTGCTTTAGAAGCCACTTTTGCCTAAAGATTACACAGCGTATTCGAGTGCTTATGTTTAGATAGAATTGTTAAGATTTCTAATTCTGTATCTGTCTGAAAATGCTGCGGAAAGCTCAAATAACTGGGTTATATGCGATAGCGCGATTTTTACGTCTTATTACTGTTTTCATTTCAGCGTCATATTTAATACGTAACCATTTTATTACTCTCTCGTTTCAACAAAGTCCATGGGATACCGCAATCCATAGTTGCAAACTGCATGATAGATGATTCGATAGAGCGTAGCTGCATAATTTTATGACAAATGATTTAACAGATTTTATCAAGCTGATATTGGCCATTGTTAAATTTCCAACGCTTTATGTTGTGTAGATTAACCATTACATTATTTGCGTTTGATAAATTGTTATTGTGGGAGCTTTCATCATGCAAATTTAATCAATTTGTGTGTAGTTGTCCGCCGTGCATTCGAATCCTAGATAAAACATTTATTTATTGCTATCAATATTAAGGAACGACTCCCGATTGTACTCTAAATAATATGTTATTTATCTGGAATGGATAAAGATATCAGTTGTTATTTCTACATTACTGTTATTGTATTTAAGGGGGTATACTAGCTTTATATTTAAAACAATGAACCTTTTTTACGAAGGGATTTAGAAGGACAATTTGATGTTAGAAGTGGAATTTAGCGAGAATTTTAAATTAAACCTAGGCCTACGGTAGGCCAAGGGTAGTACTACGGCGGTCTACGTGCTACTGTAGGTTACTAAAGCAGTTTTCTTGAAGTAAGTAGAGCCTGCACTGACGTATAAAACTCTTTCATAACTTAACTTGTGTCCGATTAAGGGTTTATTATAGGCGCAGGATAATATTTAAGAGAAGTCCATGATATCTCTGGGAAACGCAACAGGTCAATTGAAAAGTCCCCGGCCTACCAGAGTAAAACACATTTTTTTGGCAAAGTTAGTTTTTTTTTATTCAACATAATTCTCTTCAAGGGTGATACACTGGTTATAGCGACCCTCCAACTTTTCGATACCATTTTTGTAGTACGATTTGTACCTTTGCTTCAAAATAGGCCTCAGTTTCGGCGATTACCTCTGCATTCGATGAACATTTCTTTCCGGAGAACATTCTTTGGAGAACTGAAAATACGAAATAATCGCTGGGGGCCAGCTCTGGAGAATATGGTGGATGGATGGATTTTTGTCATCGTTTCAATTGACTTATCACATGGTGCATTGCCTTCGTGAGTTTTTCGTCGATTTTGTCCTTCAAACGGTCCAGTAACGCTATGTAATAGTCGCTGTTGATGGTCCTTCCTTTTTTAAGGTAGTCAATGAAAATTATTCCATGCATCGTGTGCTGTCGACTCGGATGACTGCTGATTGGACTTCGAAGTGAAATGATGGAGCAATGTTTCATCCATTGTCACATATCGACGCAAAAACTCGGGTATATTACGTTTGATTATCTTCAAACCCTGCTCCGAATCATCAACTCGTCGTTGGTTTTAGTCAAAAGTGAGCTGGTGCGGCAGCCACTTTGTACAGAGTTTTCTCATATCCAAATATTCGTGAATGATATGATGTACACGTTAAGTTTATTAGAGTGTCTGCTATTTCATTAAAATTTAATTTAAGGCCATTCAAAATTATTTTGTGGATTTTTTAAATGTTTTCGTCAGTAACAACCTCTCTTGGACGTCCACTGCGTTCACCGGCTTCGGCGTTCATTTCGCCACCTCTAAACCTAGCATATCAATCCTTGATTGTTGGTTTTCCTGGGACAGTATCCGTAAACTCGGCGTCAAGCCAAATTCAACTGTATTTTTCCCTTCAAAAAGCAATATTTTATCAACGTGCGAAATTCCTTTTTATCCATTTTTTTACAATAAAAAAGTTGCTTCAGTCAAAATGCTATAATTCACAAGCAAATGATCCGACAACTGTCAAATTTATAAACGCAACTTTTGAGGGTTAGGGCTACCTAAAATCACATGGACTTAATTCTAGTAGCTCCATCTATGTGTCAGACTGGGGACTTTTCTATTGAACTGTTATTTTAGTATGTTTAAGTCTTTACAAGTTTGTCTTTTATTGTTAACTGATACTAGCTTCATGTGAGGTACTGGAAATTATGATATCTGGAGTGAAAATATTGAAGGCTTCAAGATTTTACGTAATATCCTTGATCATTATTAGTGTGTGTACAGCCGAAGCGAGTACAGTAATTTTTAATGATTCCATTTCCTTTAAAAAATCGAATTTTAAAACAGGTGTGATACGATTATACTTTGATGGAACCAATAAGAGAGAATTATTAAATAACCTGCGAAGTTTATTTTAATATCTTTCACAAATTTTTGGAAGCATTTGGATTTTAGTGTTAAGATTTTAAAAGAGTTTTTCAAAATAGGAATCGATCAAGGGAAAAAGGATCCGGATGACTAGCACAAAATTCTAATATCAGCATGAGATATGTTTTGCCTGGGTTTTTAATAGAAAAAAGTTTGACCATCTTCCTGACGTATAGTTAAAAAATCATTTTCATATTCGTACTATGGGATGACTATGATTTTTTTAGATATTAAATTTTTATTGACGTTTTCGGATATTAATATAGACGTTCTGAAAGATATAAGGGTTTTTAACTTTGGTACTTTTTCTATAAATATAGTCATATATATTTACAATTTTTTACCATTTTAAAATTTTTGCTGTCCTTTCTATTCAAACAATGGCAGCTTAATGAAAATTGCAGGAGGTATATAGAGTTTTATGCTAATTAGCAAAGATATTCCTTTTTTTTCATCTCAAGTTACATATATTTTAAGATATCTCATTATCTGAGACGTATACATTTTAATTTTTAGCACTTTTTCCATATATATATATATATATATATATATATATATATATATATATATATATATATATATATATATATATATATATATATATGTAGCCGAGCCGAAATTTTCAATTTTTTTGTCATTTTTAATTACTTTATT
This sequence comes from Rhynchophorus ferrugineus, assembly GCF_030347505.1. Classification (NCBI taxonomy): domain Eukaryota; kingdom Metazoa; phylum Arthropoda; class Insecta; order Coleoptera; family Curculionidae; genus Rhynchophorus; species Rhynchophorus ferrugineus. The sequence continues at coordinate 5,610,294 of NW_027472582.1, read as the reverse complement.
TTCGTTCAAATAACAACATTTCAAGTTATTTATTAAAGATTTTATTTTTAAACACAAATAGTTGATTTCTGTTGATGTCACATATTCTCAAGTCACAGATATATTCTTTGTCTTTCACCCTAAGATGCACATACTTTCAGATTTTTATCTATAGTTTCGAAAATTTACGACTCTACTATTTTGTTTCAAATAATAGTAGGTTAATACAAATTACAAGAATTATAGAGAATTTTACACTGAATAAAGTGGCGCTATAATATTTTTTATACTATTTTTTGTTTTTAGGTTATTTAATTGGAAGTAATTGTATTTTAAGAAAATTAGTGGATTCCTCTTTTTTACGTATACCTTCAAAACTAATTTCGAAAGCAATTTAATAGAAATTTCCAATTTCTTCTTCTCATGAAATACATATTTTCTGATTGTTATCTCTATCCGAGAGATAATAAGTTTTGCCACTATCTTCACATATAGTGTAATGAAAATAATAATATTTCACCATTTTAAAATTTCTGCTGCCACTTCTGTTCAATTAACATAGGTTAAAATAGTACAGCGATTATAGTGAATTTTATATTGTATATATCCGGTGATAGTATAATAATTTTTGTATAATATTTAATCGTTTAGTTAAAAAATCAAATGGGTATATTCCGAAACTTATATAAATTTGGTTTATGTCATGTATCCTTAAAACTATACCTTCTAAAGCTATTATTTGATATAGATGTTCGTTTTTTATCCATAAAAAATATATATTGTGAGCTTTTAAACTTTATTTAAGAGATAAAAAATTATATATATATATATATATATATATATTTATTAATAATAGGTTTATGGTAAAAAGGTATATAAAAATTTTTGTCCACAGTAAACGTAGCTAGGAAACAGAATAGAACCAATTAAAAGGCAGTAAAGAATAATCTGGAAAAATAATGAGAGGAAAATGGAAAAATATATTAGGTGCAGGAGATAAATATAAAAATAAAACAAAAACCGGGTAGGGTACCAGATACTATAGACAACGATTACCTACATCGAGCAGCCTTAAACATGTTAAAATATTCTCATGACAATTATAGTCAAAAATATCTTGGCAACAATCCCGAAATATAAAGATTAACTCCCGTATTATGTTAATATCGCTCTTGTTTGTAATAGACGGCGTTGTAAAAATCTCGAACTGATAACTTCTGGAAAAGTTATAATATTTCTCTTCTGACTAAGAGGGGTAGGGCGGCAGTTCGAAAACAGTTCGAAGGGGGCTGGGGCGGTTAGCCGAGGAAAATTTCTGGTAATTAAGGAATATTCGGGCGCGAATCTAAAGCCGGTTTAATTATGATTTGGAAAATTAGCAGCAGCTTAAAAAGGCACATTCCGGCACGGGCTTTTCTCGCGATAATGATCTGCGGAGGCTAATTATGCTTCGACTATGGGAGAGAGTTCGGCGGGCGGATCGCGGAAGCACGGACGGACGAGCGGACGAGCGGACGGAGTTTGTTTTAGAAGTTGCTTTAAAATTAATTGAATTACACGGGCCGAGATTGAGACGGAGGCGTTTCGCCAAACAACTCGAAAACAAGAAATTATTCATCGCCGGGGTTCGGTCGTAACTCCGTGTCCGATCCGGTAAATATCGAATGGTCGAATAGGCTAGATGACTCTTTTTGAAGCACTACTAGTAGGGTTATTCTTTAAAGTCAGTGCGTAAAAATAATTCTATTTAATAAGACAATATTAAATAATCTAACATCATTAATAAACAAAAACAGACATAGAAATCACTATAGTATAAAACAAAGTCGCCTTTTCTGTCCCTATATCCCTATGTGCGCTTAAATCTTAAAACTACGCAACGGATTTTGATGCGGTTTTTTTCAATAGATAGAGTGATTCAAGAGGAAGGTTTATATGTATAATACATGCATAATATACTAAGGCAACATTGCTAATTTTAGAGGTTTCTAACGTGATGTCGTAAATTAACCTATTTTTTTAGGCTTATTTAGCAATTAGCAAAAACGCTGCCTAACCCTACGAGTTAGATCAAATTAATGTACTACAGTATTGTGCACCATAAAAAGGTCTACAAAAAAAGTCCGCGATGGTATATGTTTATCTTTTAGGGATAACCCACATTAACCATTTTTATTGTTTACTTTTTACGTGAGAAAATGGCTTATTTACGAAGCTATTTTAAGCAATACGGCATTAATCCTTATCGAATTAAGTACCTGAAATACAGTGTGCAATTAATATAGATCAATATGGTTTCTTACAGCATGTAAATTAAACAAATATTTTCGGAGATATTACAAATTTAAAATTTGCGTTTAAAAATGTGTAATGTAATAAAAATTGTATGAATTTAGATATTCCAAAGATAGCAGGAAATCTGCATAGTAAGTATAGGGGAAGAGGAATTGTTTTACTCCAAATTTAATGCGTGCAGGCCAAGGGCAGTAATGAATGAACCAAAAATATTGGATCGATTTTAATCATGTTTTCATTGAGTGACATAGGCATATATATTTTATACCCGTGCAAAGTCGGAGCGGGCCGCTATGTTTTTATATACAACGTTCATATTTTTTCTGTAGTGTATTTAATTTAGTATCAGCATTGCACCCGTGCGAAGCCGGGGCAGGTCGCTAGTAAATTATATAACAACAACTTACACAACAAATGCCAAAATAAATAGAGTAAAAAATATTTTTACAGAAAAAATTAAGCTAAAGTAATAAATAAGGAACTCACTAAAAAGTAAAAAAATAGTCACACTTTGATTTTAATACAAAAAAATCGTTTTAAAATAATATATATAGGTAATCATCGGTGAAATAATTAATTAAAAATCAGTTTGAAGTCGGTGCCTTGCCCAAACAGTCATATTAAATTAGATTTGTTTTGTTCTTAATTTAATTTTGTCTTAATAACACAAAATTATGTTATTATTTTGATAACGTTTGAGGGCTCGGCACCGACTTCAAACTGATTTTTAGTTAATTATTACAACGATTATTACCTTTTTATTTTATTTATCTCTTTTTAGTGTTAGACATTTATTCAATAAATTATGCAGTTATTTTATTAATTAGTACAATGGATAGGTCTGAGGAAAAATAGGAAAAAGGAAAAAAATGAGTAAATATAAGGAACGATTAACATAGAGATGATTTAACAAATGTTTTAACCCAACTGAAACAGAGAAACGCCTTAACCACTACACCATACATGCAAGTGTCTGCAATATTTCTACGGCTTGTCACATGATGTGGTTAGTGCTTAAAGAGCAAACTCAATAGCTTTGTTAAGCAAATGGTACTATAGTTGATATGTAGGGCGACAAATATTTACAGGCAATAACTGTGTGGATATGCGGAAAGGATTCTTTACAATGACACCATTCGGTTTGGATAAAAACCATCAGATAAACAGAAGAAGAAATTGGGAAATGCTGCAATTGTGAAGCTTGCTTATGTAAAAGCGAATTATTTTTATAATTTTTTAAGTTCATCTCTAAAAACGAATAAAAAAGAAACACTTGTGGTTCGAGGAGTTGGAAATCCCAGAATCGACCGTTAGAAAGTTTACGTTAACTGTAAAACATCGATCATATTTTAAGGGTAATTTGATATTTTATTGGTGTGTTTTATGTTTCTGGGAAAATGAGGATACCGGTAAAGAAATTCTAATTCTATAATTTTATAATTCTATTCATTTACCTATTCGTTTATCCAATCATTTATCTATTAATTTAACTATTTTTTTCACTATTTAATTATCTATTAATTTATTAACTATTTATCTACTCAGTTATCTATTCATTTATCTATTCAGTAATCTATTTATTCTGAATATTCTCCGCTATTTATTTATTTAATTATTATAACTCATAATCACTATAAATCAAAGGTAATATTTTAATGGTTGCAACTGTAAATATAAATTGTAGCTATGTTATAATCCAGAGGCTAATGCCATAGTGGCCAAAGTTTCTAATATATAGTTATGATCTATGGATAATTTGAAGCCTACATAAATGCCACCGAAAGTGGTTTCTACTGGCTCTTGATGGCAACGTATCTAGCGTGTGGCCTTTAGCTTTCTTCCTTGTACGCATTGCACGTCCATCGTAGCTGTAGCTGGAGAAGTGAATGCATTAGTAACAGTACTGTTCATTTGTTAATTTGTTTATTTATTTTAAAAACACAGCTTAATCCTAGCGAGGCCTACAAACCTTAGTGACACTAGACCTCGCGCGTTATCCCTTGATCACATTGTACGTCATTACTGTTAGTGTTAGGACCTAAGCTGGTCCCTTCGTACCGTGTGCACATGTTAACTTCATCCAAGCACAGTTTATCATTGCTATCAGATATCGCTATTGTCTTTCATCATTATTCTCTAATGATACGTTTAGGCATTGTTATCACTATCGGCATTGAAAACTCAACAGACCGACGTACAAATTCAATTATCAGTCAATTGGCCTCAATTATCAGTATCATCACCGTTTTTAATCCCTCAATAGACTTTTGCGACCTGTTTACTTTTAGTTTGATTTATTGTTGTTTGTAAGTACTTTATATGATGTTTGTTTTAATTGTGTATATATTTTTTTGTAACGAAAATAAACAAATATCCTTTAAAAATAATTTATATTTTTAATTTACGCCCACATAATAAAATTCGTTCTACATTTATTGACTTGAATAGTGGCTCAGATTGTGACAGTTTGTGAATGAAACTTTATGGGTGTGGAATTATGATTCAACGCTGACACAAGCAAGACAGGGTGATGATAATGCAAACAACTAACGGTGACATAAATATAGGGTAACTGTAGAAAATCGTATTGCGGAGTGTAAAAGAGAGTCTCGCAGTGTGTATCGGCATTTGGTTAAAATATACGGGTATTCTAACTCTTTTGCAGATACGGCAAATGAATTAAAAAATGCGTAAAAGTACATATTTCTTCATAAAATCTAATTTTGTGAAGAAAATATAGAACGGCTGAGGAATTAGGTAGGCAGGCGTAGTATCGGGACCGGGCGATGCTGCGATTTACACTTTTGGATATAAAGGCCAACGCCTTGGCTAGAAATAGTTACAATTTCTCGAAGAGTATCTTGCTGGCGTAGTTGATAGACGATTGTTATCGTAATAACCGTTGTAACACCTTGTATTTGATAAAAATAGTGACCATTATAATGTTTGTTGAATATTTGTATTTTATTTACCAAGAAAATAAAAGTATTTCGTACCAAAAATCGTACAATGTCAACATTAAATTGTACCGTTTGACGTCATAAATTTAGGTGAGGTGAATTCACTGTTACGTTGGACAGGCTATAGCAGATATGCAGGAAATAATCAGTATTCAATTGAGAGGAAATCTCTCCATCTTATTACAGTTTGTAATCGATAAGAAGAAACAAATAGTCGTATTATCCAATTTATCAACTTCCGTGGTCATTCGATGCCTCCAACATCCAACACCGAATTCAGGGAATTAAAACCCGCCATCCGAGCTTTATTCAAAAATAACATCAAATATCGTTACAGCCGGAATCTGATATACGCAAATACATTTCCGCCGCAATCCGGTATTTGGATTTTTTAACGGCGAAATATCAACGAAAAATGGCTCCGACACAGACAACTGGAAACCTGAATCCCCCCAGATAATAAAATGTAAACAGCAAACGTGTTTACGCTCACAATGTAAAGCAAATCAGAACGAGACGGCGATAAAGAGACGGAGTGGGAGGGAGAGGGACGGAGAGCTACGGCCAAAAGAAAATATAAGCCGCAATTCGCGAACGGTACAAATTCCTTCTGCCCCATTTAATTTCTACTGGAACAACATCAGATTAGAAAATGTCATTACTTTCCTAGGATGTATTAGTGTTGCCATGACAAGGAGGATCCTTAAGGTTATTCAAACGATGTGAATAAAACGGGGTATTTCTTGGGGTCTTTATGGGACTATTTAAGGCGGAACCGCTTTTGTACGCTGCCGGTTGTGCATCGCGGGGAATGTATTTACTGTGAGGGATTTTTGGACGCGAGCATTTTAATTAAATAATAGTTTTTTAATTCAATCCCCTTCACCATTTTATGTGAATGCGCCTTCACCATTACATTAATAGTGAAAATTTCATTATATTCTCATGCTCATTCACCATATTACCTTTATTTTTTCTTCCAATTTTTTTCCAAATAATTTCTATCTTATTAAATAATCATCATTAGGAAATTATTACTTAGTTTAATATTTCAAAAATCAATGTTATTCGACCGTCATGTAAAATTAAAGCAGGTAATATTGAGAAAACAACAAAGCAATTTTATTTGAATTAATCTATTTGTTGCTCCCATCTGAACAAGATACAATGTCTGGCGAGCAAGCTGGGGTGGCAGAGCTTCCCATATGAGCTGCAGAAATGTGTTTTCACAACTTTTGTTACGTGTGACCGAGTTCTGTCTGTTATTTAATTTCTAATGGAATACCATTAGATTATAATATTTTATTATTTTCCTAGGATGTATTAGTGTTTTCATGACAAGGAGAATAATTACAGTTATTCAAACAATGTGAATAAAAAGGGATTTTCTTGGGATCTTTACGGGACTATTTAAGATGGAACCGTTTTTGTACGTTGCCGGTAAGCATCGCTGGAAATGTATTTATCGTGGGGGATATTAGACGCAAGCATTTAAATTAAATAATTTTTTTTAATTCGATCGCTTATACCTTTTTATTTGAAGGCGCCTTCACCATTACATTAATAGTGAAAATTTCATTATATTCTCATGCTCATTCACGAAATTACTTTTATTTTTTCTTTCAATTTTTTCCAAATAATTTCTATCTTATTAAATAATCATCATTAGGAAATTATTACTTAGTTTAATATTTCAAAAATCAATGTTATTCGACCGTCAGGTAAAATTAAAGCAGGTTTTATTGAGAAAACAACAAAGCAATTTTATTTGAATTAATCTATTTGTTGCTCCCATCTGAACAAGACACAATGTCTGGCGAGCAAGCTGGGGTGGCAGAGCTTCCCATATGAGCTGCAGAAATGTGTTTTCACAACTTACGTTACGTGTGACCGAGTTCTGCCTATTATTTAATTTCTTATGGAGTAGCATTAGATTATGATATTTCATTATTTTCATGACAAGGAGAATACTTACAGTTATTCAAACAATGTGAATAAAAAGGGGTTTTCTTGGGATCTTTACGGGACTATTTAAGATGGAACCGTTCTTGTACGTTGCCGGTAAGCATCGCTGGAAATGTATTTATCGTGGGGGATATTAGACGCAAGCATTTAAATTAAATAAATTTTTTTTTTAATTCGATCGCTTTTACCTTTTTATTTGAAGGCGCCTTCACCATTACATTAATAGTGAACATTTCATTATATTTTCATGCTCATTCACCAAATTACTTTTATTTTTTCTTCCAATTTTTTCCAAATAATTTCTATCTTATTAAATAATCATCATTAGGAAAGTATTACTTAGTTTAATATTTCTAAAGTCAATGTTATTCGACCGTCATGTAAAATTAAAGCAGGTTTTATTGAGAAAACAACAAAGCAGTTTTATTTGAATTAATCTATTTGTTGTTCCCATCTGAACAAGATACAATGTCTGGCGAGCAAGCTGGGGTGGCAGAGCTTCCCATACGAGCTGCAGAAATGTGTTTTCACAACTTTCGTTACGTGTGACCGAGTTCTGTCTGTTATTTAATTTCTAATGGAGTAGCATTAGATTATAATATTTCATTATTTTCCTAGGATGTATTAGTGTTTTCATGACAAAGAGAATAATTACAGTTATTCAAATAATGTGAATAAAAAGGGGTTTTCTCGGGATATTTACGGGACCATTTAAGACAGAACCGTTTTTGTACGTTGCCGGTAGGCATCGCTGGAAATATATTTATCGTGGGGGATATTAGACGCAAGCATTTAAATTAAATAATTTTTTTTTAATTCGATCGCTTTTACCTTTTTATTTGAAAGCGCCTTCACCATTACATTAATAGTGAAAATTTCATTATATTCTCATGCTCATTCACCAAATAACTTTTATTTTTTCTTCCAATTTTTTCCAAATAATTTCTATCTTATTAAATAATCATCATTAGGAAATTATTACTTAGTTGAATATTTCTAAAATCAATGTTATTCTACCGTCATGTAAAATTAAAGCAGGTTTTATTGAGAAAACAACAAAGCAATTTTATTGGAATTAATCTATTTGTTGTTCCCATCTGAACAAGACACAATGTCTGGCGAGCAAGCTGGGGTGGCAGAGCCTCCCATATGAGCTGCAGAAATGTGTTTTCACAACTTTCGTTACGTGTGACCGAGTTCTGTCTGTTATTTAATTTCTAATGGAATACCATTAGATTATAATATTTCATTATTTTCCTATGATGTATTAGTGTTTTCATGACAAGGAGAATAATTACAGTTATTCAAATAATGTGAATAAAAAGGGGTTTACTTGGGATCTTTACGGGACTATTTAAGATGGAACCGTTTTTGTACGTTGCCGGTAAGCATCGCTGGAAATGTATTTATCGTGGAGGATATTAGACGAAAGCATTTAAATTAAATAATATTTTTTTTAATTCGATCGCTTTTACCTTTTTATTTGAAGGCGCCTTCACCGTTACATTAATATTGAAAATTTCATTATATTCTCAAGCTCATTCACCAAATTACTTTTATTTTTTCTTCCAATTTTTTCCAAATAATTTCTCTCTTATTAAATAATCATCATTAGGAAATTATTACTTAGTTTAATATTTCTAAAATCAATGTTATTCGACCGTCATGTAAAATAAAAGCAGGTTTTATTGAGAAAACAACAAAGTAACTTTATTCAAATTAATCTATTTGTTGCATCCATCTGAACAAGACACAATGTCTGGCGAGTAAGCTGGGGTCGCAGAGCTTCCCATATTAGCTGCAGAAATCAGTTTTCACAACTTTTGTTACGTGTGACCAAGTGCTGTCTATTATTTAATTTCTAATGGAGTAGCATTAGATTATAATATTTCATCATTCTCCTAGGATGTATTGGTGTTTTCATGTCAAGGAGAATACTTACAGTTATTTTGAATAATGTGAATAAAAAGGGGTTTTCTCGGGATCTTTACGGGACTATTTAAGATGGAACTTGCTTGAACTTTCTTGCTTGGATTGATTGCTTCAAAATATCCTGATACCATCGAGTTTCTATTATGAGGTGTCCGTTTTTTAAAAAAATGCGACTCCGACTCTTTGAAGGACTTTTAATTTAGTACCCAATAATTTTTGGAAATTTCATTCTTTTCTCAAGCTCAGTATATTACTTTTATGCTTCTTTCAACTATCTTTCAAATAATTTCTATCCTATTAAATAATCATCATTAGGAAGGTGATACTTTGGTTTAATGGTTCTAATACCTATGTTATTCGACCGTCATAAAAAATAGTATGAATCATTTCCTGAAAACTGTATATATGCTATGTATTAATTTTTAACGCACCTAATGGGTTGAAAAATACGTTAATGTTATTTTATCTAAGATAGCGCACTCACTCAGGATGTTACAGTATCAAATTATGTTTTTATATATTAGGATGCTTAATAAATATTCGGGCTAGACGCCCATTACCGGCATTCATCTACGAAATTGCCATCGGCGACCCGAAGGAATACAAGGAAAATAAACGTAAACACATTTTTCCCGGCTTCCCGCCGTGGAAAGCTGTTCAATTTCGCCATTTATTTCCTTTAAGGTCGCTATTTATGAGTCCTTATGAATTATATCTGGCGGTTATCTATCGGGGCGATTTCTTAACAGTGCCCTCGAAGTCAATCCGTGGCCATTTACCGAAAAAAATCGTCTTCGATGTGGCAATTTAGATTTTTCTCAGGTTCGGGCCGTTTTCATATTGTTATCGCCGTCTTATCTCGCTGTAGAATCTTTTTATTTCTTAATTATGCAGTACTGGAAATGATTGAAAAAACTTTGTAAGACTTTTGAAGGACTTCAGCAGTTTGAGGAATTTTGAGACTAGTTTATTAATCATATTTGTACAGAAAATGAACAGCTTTCAAGCTGGACATTTTAGGTTAATTGCTGTTGTATTGGTATTGGTCAGTACTGTTATTATGTGCTTGCAAAATTATCCGAGACATTAATGATAATAATTAGAAGTAATAAACTGGAAAAGGATATTTCGGTGCTTGTACTCATAAGTTTATATCAATGTCTTGCAGGCAAAATAGTTGCAGTTGTATAGAAAATATTTTTATTGTTTTGGAACTGTCCTTAATATTCAGTTACAATTGCTAAAAGCGGGTGAATATAAAGAGCGCCACAATAGCAGGCATGAAGCAGGTGACGAATCAAGATCACCTTAAGTGAGTAGTTTTTTTCTGATATGAACATAATTTAACACAATTATTTGATGCCTAGGAAACTTATATATATATATGCCGCTTCTTGAGGGGTGTAAGTCATCCTTGCATCTTGCACCATCCGTGCACCTCCGTATGGAATTTTTGGGAAATCTTAGTAAATCATGGATATTTCAAGATGGTAAAACATATACAATGCCAATAAAGACTCCAAAGACTAGAAAGTTGATGAAAAAATGTATTGCCATAATAATATGGCCATAATCTAAATGTCACATTTTTAAATAATTCATTGCATATATATTATTTTTCGTGGTGGAAACAGGTATCGTTATATTCCAGGACTGCATTAGACATATGGTGGAATCATGAATAAGTGCTCAACATATTAGTAATTAACGATAGAGTGTAGTAAAGAGTGGCTCAGAAAGTAACATTTGAAATGTAGACCATTTGTCTATGGCTCTGATGCTTGTTAAAGCTCTGAGGTGGTTTTTCCTACATACGTCTCAGAATGGCTTGGCTGCCATTCCGGGTATCCCTTTCCTCGAAGTCAATTACCGTATCGGCCCAAGCGTTGATTTTTATAACGGTTTCCTCATTGAATATCCCATCTGCGTCTCTTATCTGGTAGTTCGCGTCGGCTGTTTAATGCTGCAAATTGTAAATTTGTCTCAGAATCTCATATTAATCTAATGAATGAGCCAATCAAATTCGTCCGGTTATCAAACGCATGCCAAATATTTGAAACCAATAGTGAAAAGAGTTTAACTCTAATCTATAAATTATTGCGGCTTTACAATTATATGCAGCTTTTATATGTACTATAATGTTATAATAAATTATATTTCATAACATTTTTGTTCTAATATTTTATGTAGATTACAATATGGTTGTATTTCAAAACCAAACTGAACTAAAACTCAGAGTTGATGCTGCAACATTGCGACGTTTTGACGTCACAAATTTAGATGACGTATGTACAAAATAACTTTGAATAGACTATATGTATGTAATTGTTCAGAATATACTTGAGCATTTGTGTAGAATGTATGAACAGAGAGAGCATAACAACAAGAAGAACTGCTTTGCTGATAACAGAATGTAATAATTATACCCAATTTTATTAAGAAAGAGGTACACAGATGCTAACCGAAGAAGAACAACAAGAAGAAGATAACAGAAGTAGCAACTAAGTGCAAATAGAGTGTTATCAAAATTATTTGACAGGTAATGATATTTAAAAAAAATCAAATATGTTTCTTAATGAACGTAAAATACATTACTTGTATATACAATTGTTTATTAATTGGACTAGAGTATACTACTATGTAAAACATATGTTTAGAACTGTGCCGTATAGGTGGTATGCAGAAGTGTTTAATGTAAATATAATCATAGAGAAATAGAGATTTAACTTCATAGAAAATTTTAGGGAAATGTTTTGCGACGTTCAACATGTAGATGTCGCTACCTATAACATATTATTTGTTTTATTCGCAATGCTAAGAGCCGCGATGGGATCTGATTGGTTAATTTCGTTCTATGGTTTGTTTATTTTGTACGCTATTTTCTATGTGCCCTATATAGAGAAGAATGTGGTTAGCTTTTTATAACGTTTATACATTAAATTATAATTTTATTTTATTATTATATACAAGTCGGCATTTGAAATGCATTCTCGTTCTAAAAAGTGTTGTGTACCTGGATGCACAGATAGTAAGGAAATGCATCATCGTTTTCCGTTAAAAAAGTACCCGGCGATCTTGAAGAAATGAGTAAAAAATATTAAAAATCCTAAACTGGTTGGGTTTAACATGAAACAGATTTATGATCGTTACCATGTCAGACATATTTGTGATACATTTTAACTTTCCTTTCCGTACTTATGAACAACTTAGTGATGGTGCAAGTAAGACCACGAGCCCAGAATATGTACAAATGGAAGTGGTTCAAAATCAAATTGATATAGAAGATAAATTGAAGGAGTCAGTTATATTTCTCTTCATAATTGTTACCATTAATTTCTAAACTGTCTTATACTATATTTGTAGTGCCTATTTCCATGGTTCCAGAGGCACAACAAGGGTGTTCGAAGCAAGTATCATCGACATTTGAACAAACTCCAGAAGGTAATGATAAAGAACTTATAAACATATTATTCATTCAGCCAGTATCCAGCTTTCTGCTCATTCTTACCGTTAATTACTTGACTCTATAACTTCAGTGTAGATATTCCTATAAGAGCAAACAATGTTTTATGTTGTACATTAGTGTACATATCAGGTTATTTAGTAAAACTTTTGAAAAAAGACATTAAGTGTGACTTTTGTTTGTATGTAAACACGATATTATGAATAAACCAGTAGACCCACATATTTAGACTGATATATATAAATATATATATATATATATATATATATATATATATATATATATATATATATATATATATATATATATATATAATAGTATCTCTGTATCTAATAGTTATATATCATAGATATAGAGATTTAAATTGACCAATCAAATTACTTGAATGGCCCCTTATGGCGCCCTCTGGATGTTGGGCAAAGTAAAATTTTGTGGCAGAGTCCCCTATTGAGTTGCATCTCTATTACTCTATGAATATAATAAAGTAATTTAAAAAGTAAACCTACAAACTATTGGGTCTATATAAGTAACTATATTTTGAATCCTTCAATAACATACGCATTAGATATAATGTTAGAATAAACTAAATATTATAACTAGAAATTTGAAAACAATCGATATTCTAAAAAATATTACCAAAATTGATGCATCTAAAAATATACATTTAAGAGGATGTGTCAAAATTTAAGTTATTTTCGGGGATACAGCTGTTTTAGTGATTGTTAAAGGCATATTCTCAAAGGGGTTAAACTTTGAAGATATGGGAAAAATATATAAATTCTAAATTTCTAAACTTGAATACCCCCTTAAGAGAGGTCGAAATGTACGTAAAAAATTATGAGATCACATGTCATTATTCTGGATAGAGCCATAGTTGCTGTGTTTATGAACCACTCCCAAACCTTGCATCTTCATTCCCTCTCAAGCGGCACGACTTCCTCAACTCGCAGACTAAACAGTCGGCCCGATAACTAACCGCCAATTTGCCCGAATCCTGTTTTACATATTCATGGGGAGACCGAAAAGCAGTCGGAGCGAAAAACTATTCGGAACACTCGGGCTCAAAGTGACCGGAACTTTGAATTTCGGACTGTTTGAGCATACGCCAGATGCTCTTTGCTCTGTCGTCGTACGTTCTCTTCGTTTTTTTTTTCGTTTTTGTCCCTCCGTCTAGAGTCGGGCGCCGCTCTCGCGAAGTTGTACGGACAAAAATGCAAAGCTCCCGGACGGTGACAGTAATAGGTTTACGTCGGATTTGTTTGTGTTAGTTGCTGGTCAGTAAACGGAGCTTCATTTCGGGATAGTTTCATGATCGTTGATTTCGCTCAGGTTTAAGTTGTCTCCGTCTACGTCGGGATGTTTGTTCTTGGACGTTGTTCTGTTTGGTCAAACGAGCGCGGATGGATTTATTTGTATGATTTTATTTTTAAATATATATCCTTGGAGATTAGAATTAGATTTAAAAATATTCTTAACAAAAAATTGAACCGACTTCAAAAAAAAGGCGCTCACTAAGAAGTAAAAAATGATTAAGCTTAGATTTTTAACACAAGAGAAAGACGTTCTACAGCAAAATATGTACGTAATAATCGTCGTAAAAACTAAATAAAAATAAGCAAAAACCTTATTTAACCTATCTACTACACGTTTTTTATAGTCATCTATATATATACAAGTCAGCTTAATACCTACCTAAACCTATTTATTTATTTACAATATTATTTTAATTACTTCCAACTGATTACTTAACAAATTAGGTTTATTTTATTCATAATCTAAGTTTGTGTATATGCCACAAATTTACATTACTACTTTTGTATGGTTTGGGCTCGGCACCAACTTCAAATAACTGCATGGAGATGCTACAACAATTTGTTCAATTCGGCAATTGATTTAGTAATTTGTTGATTATCCAGAATAACGTAACCCCTTAGTCGTTCAGTCAATATTAGTGTGAAAGAATTGAATACTTTATAGTTGTGCTGGAAAATAATAATAACAAGTAAAAACAATAACAGTAACAAATAATTATAATAACAGTCTTCCTTCTGGAATAAGAAAGCAATTTGTTCAAGTCGGCAATTGATTCAATAATTTGTTGATTATTCAGAGTAATGTAACCTCTTAGTCATTCAGTCAATATTCAAAGTATTAGTGTGAAATAATTGAATACTTTATAGTTGTGCTGGAAAAGAATAACAGTCTCACTTCTGGAATTAGAAAAATATATGAAATTGATTTGCAGCTAGTCTCCTTTTTTGAAGTCGTTCCCATTTCATTTATATACATAAACACACTATATACTACAATAACATACCATAATAATACCCTTATCACCCTTGAAGTGTATTGCAAAACGACGTTTTTGGAATGTCGAGGACACATTCCTCGGTACCACCTCCTACGGTTCATATCTTTCTTATAGTTATAATAATTCTCTTCATATTTATGTGTTCATAGTATTATTCATTGTCTTACTTAATATATGTCATTGACCTCGTCTACATTGTTATCATTTAAAGGAGTATTTTAATGTATGTATTGAATCTAATTTCTAATTTCTATAAATTTTATTACTAATTTCTGACAAATTCAATAGAGATGTAGAGGCAAAAACTAAAGGGAACTAGAGGGAACTAGAGGGAACTTAACATTGTACAAACTTCATTATCTGATCGTGACCCAACAAAGAATGAATATCGCATAGCAATGCAGTAATTAAAGTGTGAAAAGAGTAATTAAATTAGATCTAGTGATAGTATAAATAGTCCACGCCGCTGGTAAAACATTATTTTAATGGGTTTGTATTCTATATAAACAAACTTGATGGTCGGAGACTATACTACCAGCATGAAGAAAAAGTAATATTTGTTCCAATATAGAAAAAGCTGATCGTGAATAATACAACCAAATCTAAAAGCCGCCTACTACGTTTCTGTTAACTTGGAGCCTGTGATTTCTATAATTCGTTTCTTTTCGAGATCGTTTTAGGAACTTATTTCATTCAGACTGGTAATTAATGCATGAGTAATGAAGAATGACAAAGAGGCATTGATTCAGATTATAGAGAGCGATGTTAAGATTAACGTTATCTGAGACCAGAACAGTTGACTATTTGGTGAGGAATATTCGAGTTAGTATGAAATATGCTCTCCCCGAGTGCCGTCTTTAGACTGATGATGATAATAGTAGTAATGGACGGTCTTCTTAATAGTAAAGATTTCCAATTTTCTTTTATACATACATTTTTGAATATCAATTGATTTTGACACTTAATAACATTGTTCGGATTCTTTATTCGAGATTCTATGATATAATATTCGATGGAGATCGGAGGATTGACCATGAATTCAAACAAACTGTCCCAGTATCATTTCATATCAGCATACAACAAAATATATATCTTAAATAGAGGATACATTGCTTAACAAATATCTTCAGATTTGGCATATGCGTACTATCCATAAAAATATCTATGTATAGAAAACCATAGAAAAGAATAAGCTCTATTGCCTTCCTTTTCTAAGGGCGGTACATTATTTTCGAGCCGATCGATACAGTCGATCAAGTCAAAACAAGGAAAAAAATCTATAATATTTAGATTTTGTATTATATTAATAATTTATAGTAATACTAATTACATTGTTGCGTTATTCTTGGTGGTTTAACATACATTTACATTTAACATTAGGTTATATTTTTAAAAGTTATAAAATTCAAACAACATCTATTTTATTTATAGTGGGAATATTAGCTGCCATTTTTTTTACTCTTTGTGATTTCACAATCTGCCCTATAGGCAATAAGTATTTCTTATGTCTATATTATATATACATGGCATGTAGAAAATCACTTCATTAAGGGATCTTCTGTATAAAATATTATCTAAAATATTAATTAGTCTTATTCTAAAGCTTATTCTAAAGTTTGTATATGTCCAGTAATCAGATCAGGTGGTGTTAAATGTTTTAGTCTACGAACTTCACTATCACGTCGCATATTTAGCTGATTGGCGAGTACATTGGGATGCTCACATGTATATGAAAACTCTTTCGAAATATTTCACATAAATACGTTGAATTACCTCGTTATAGGTTCTAGAGGAATATCGCGTTGTATCACTTTATGTAAAATATAGTACGGAGCATCAACAATGGCACGAAACACTTTATTTTGGAACCGTTGAATGATGGGTATATTAGATTTGCTAGCGGTACCTCATAGTTTTATTCTCATACAGTAACACCTTGTTATAAATGAAACTTGAAACTAAATACTAATGATAACTAGGATTTGCGCCCGATGAGTCAATACATTTGTTATAGTTTCAGTCGAAGTTGTTTTCGTTTATAGAGTATGTGCTTCTTCCAGGTTAGGCGTCGATCTAAGTGCATACCAAGATATTTAACTTGCTCTGCTTGGGGGAGTTGACGATGATTGATTTTTACTGGTGGACATGTTCTTCTACGCAGGGTAAACTTTACATGGGTGGATTTTATTTCATTGACTTTAATGCGCCATATCTTCAACCATAATTGTATTTGATCCAGGTGGGTTTGTAGATATATTGATGCTGTGACCGGATCTTCATGGAATGCCAATATTGCTGTGTCGTCTGCGTATGTTGCCACAGTAGTTATTTTTGTGATGGGAAGATCGGCCGTATACAGAAGATATAGTACTGGACTCAGTACACTACCTTGCAGAACTCCTGAATATATGGGATTTAATTCGGTATGTTCATCGCCTTGATTTACAATAAAATGTCTATCACTGAGATACGATTTTAGTAACTGATAGTCCGGATGAGGAAGAAGTTTCTTTAGTTTAACCTGCAAGCCCGTATGCCATACTTTGTCAAAAGCCTGAGATATATCTAGAAAAGCAGGCGAACAGTATCTTTTGGCATTTAGGTCAGTGTTTATTTTGTTTACAAGTCTGAGCACTTGTTCTATACTCCCATGCTTATTGCGAAACCCAAACTGATGTTCTGGAATAATTTTTCTCTTTTCTATTATATAGTTTAGCTTCTTGATGTATAGTTTCTCGAAAACTTTCGATATTATCGGTAATAAACTTATAGGTCGGTAGGAGGTCACATCTTCTGGTATTTTTGCTGGTTTGAGAATCATTACTATTTTAGCTACTTTCCAGATGCTAGTAATTAATTCGTAGCATTATTCGTGGTATTAAATATGAATGTTAATAGTTTCATACAATTTTCTGACAGTCCTTTTAACATTTTACCAGTAATTAAGTCATAGCCAGGAGCTTTTTTAATATTAATTTTTCTCATTATTGCTTGCCAAATTTATAACACATCATTTTTAAAGACATCAAATAGATATCAACATATGCCAACATTTAATGATGACAAAAATGGAGAAGAAAATGATTCTTGTTGTGTTGGAAGTAGTCAGGTCATTAATGCAGTTTGTCCATTAAGAATAGTAGCAAAAATTGTAGTAACTGGTAATAGTTAGACATTTAATTTAAACATAATATATTTTAGTAAAGATGTCAATTTTATTTTATAGGTAAGATGTAGCTAGAATTTGTTTAGAGTGAAAAAGATGCAAGAACAGTGTACAGTGATACTATACAAACAAGTGCTGAACAAAAGCAGATCTGGATCAAATAAACAAAATATAAAACTATCAGTGACACTCTAATGATCTAATGACGAGGAAAGTACAATGCATTATTCTATAAGTCTATAATTAAATAAACAATTGTCGTTGATGATGTATTGGCTGAGGTTTCTTTTAGTTTAAAAATACAATCATCCATTTGTTTTAGGCTAGTAAATATATAATATGTAAATTGAAAGCTCGAGGTAGTCAATTCAATAATGGGATATGTGTATCAAGAATACTAGCGATCATAGTTGATCATTTTTGAAGATTTATAGGAGAATTTCATTACTTGCATATATAGTGCTGGCTTATATTGGCTGGGTTTGATGCAAAACGACTTTGGTACCTTTCTATTCAGTTAATTTTTAAATAAAATGAGTTCTATCAAAAATGTTTCAATGTTTGTTTCCCTCCTTATATATAGTTTCAATATTAAATCAACTATCTATCAAATTTGTGTATATTTATTTATAAAAAATAGTTTGTATATAAAAAAGTAAGTAAATTAAGCCACATATACGCGTGTGCCAAACTTTAATTATTCTCCATTTCAAAAAATAAATGGAGTCCAGTAAGCGCAAGCGCCAATCCCGGAGATATTTGTCGAGTAACGGATCCTCTTAAATCGAAACCCACGAGGGCATAAAACGGTTCTTTTCGTCGCGGCTTTCCCAACAGCTTGGCTCAAGCTGTAAAGATATCTGACGTTGTTCCGGTAATTTAAGTTTTTATTATGTCAAACTTTTTGTCGTTCTTTATTGAAATTTCTCGGGGTCTGAGCCGGTCGAACAAATTTATCTACTTCCAGATTTATATTGCGGACATTTACATTGTAAGTTCTCTGTTGAACGGGCATTTTTCAAAAGGATTACGGAATATGGCGGGATTTATTACTAAAGTTTAGAAAACCCGCGAGCAAAATATCGAATAAAAATAGAAGATGGCGGAACGTTTAAGAAGCGATACAAGTTCTACGTGTATAATGTGGATAAATTCGATATCAATCTCTTGGAGTGCTATTTGTATTTTAGGAGAAATTCACTGTCATTGCAGGTAATTGATTATAACGTTTTAGATAAGTTTTCCAACATATGCTATCGCCAGTAACATCTGCATTAGTACCGAACTGTATTAATAGTTTCTCTTAACTAAAGGTGTATAGTTTAAAACTTATTTATTAATGTAAATATTTAGATAATGCTAACTGCACTTGGTTTGAATTAATTCGCATTTAAAATTAATATAAACAGGATCTTTTGATGCAAAATATGACTGGGAGGTTGCCTGCTGAACTCTTCGCGATATTTAAAGCATTATCGTATATTTCAACACAAACCTTTAAAGAATGATTAATCCTGGCCGAATCCCGAAATGCTTTCGATTGTTTCCTGATACAGTAAGTAAGTTCAACTATCCCCTGGTTACCGACTCACTGTCAATTATCCATAGCCTACATCTGAATGGGATCAGCACAAGTATACCGTGGATCCCTTCTCGCGTAGGTGTACCGGGAAATGACTGCACGGATAGTGCGGCTAAATCAGGCTAAAAGACAGGCTTTGTGTTTATTTTAAAATTGTATATGCACTATTTATTCTTCTAACACCCCTGTTTGTGTTATTAATCTTATTAGTTTATTAATTTATATATATATATATATATATATAGTTTATGTCTGTCCTCATCCCCTCTAGATCAAAATGGTACTATTGTATAGTCGCGATATGACGACCAAGATTATTATAAAAAATAATAATAGCAAAAATATTACCAAGAACCAAAATTCTTGAAGCCAAATTTAACTTAAGAATAATTTATTAATAATAAGGTTCATTACATCCCGTTAATTATTGTTTCGAATCATTCTTATTGTTCACACTGTGGGACTTCTGTGGAACTGTATTAATAGTTTCTCTTAACTAAAGATGTATAGTTTAAAACTTATTTATTAATGTAAATATTTAGATAATGTTAACTGCACTTGGTTTGAATTATTTCGCATTTAAAATTACTATAAACAGGATCTTTTGATGCAAAATATGACTGGGAGGTTGACTGCTGAACTCTTCGCGATATTTAAGGCATTATCGTATATCTCACCACAAACCTTTAAAGATTGACTAATCCTGACCGAATCCCGCTCTTTCGATTGTTTCCTGGGACAGTAAGTAAGTTCAACTATCCCCTGGTTACCGACTCACTGTCAATTATCCGTAGCCTACATCTGAATGGGATCAGCACAAGTTTACCGTGGATCCCTTCTCGCGTAGGTGTACCGGAAAATGACTGCACGGATAGTGCGGCTAAATCAGGCTAAAAGACAGGCTTTGTGTTTATTTTAAAATTGTATATGCACTATTTATTCTTCTAACACCCCTGTTTGTGTTATCAATCTTATTAGTTTATTAATTTATTAATTTATATATATACTTTATGTCTGTTCCCATCCCCTCTAGGTCAAAATGGTACTATTGTATAGTCGCGAAATGACGACCAAGATTATTATAAAAAATAATAATAGCAAAAATATTACCAAGAACCAAAATTCTTGAAGCCAAATTTAACTTAAGAATAATTTATTAATAATAAGGTTCATTACATCCCGTTAATTATTGTTTCGAATCATTCTTATTGTTCACACTGTGGGACTTCTGTGGAACTTTATTAATAGTTTCTCTTAACTAAAGGTGTATAGTTTAAAACTTATTTATTAATGTAAATATTTAGATAATGTTAACTGCACTTGGTTTGAATTAATTCGCATTTAAAATTACTATAAACAGGATCTTTTGATGCAAAATATGACTGGGAGGTTGACTGCTGAACTCTTCGCGATATTTAAAGCATTATCGTATATCTCACCACAAACCTTTAAAGATTGACTAATCCTGACCGAATCCCGCTCTTTCGATTGTTTCCTGGGACAGTAAGTAAGTTCAACTATCCCCTGGTTACCGACTCACTGTCAATTATCCGTAGCCTACATCTGAATGGGATCAGCACAAGTTTACCGTGGATCCCTTCTCGCGTAGGTGTACCGGAAAATGACTGCACGGATAGTGCGGCTAAATCAGGCTAAAAGACAGGCTTTGTGTTTATTTTAAAATTGTATATGCACTATTTATTCTTCTAACACCCCTGTTTGTGTTATCAATCTTATTAGTTTATTAATTTATTAATTTATATATATATATATATATATATATATATATATATACTTTATGTCTGTTCCCATCCCCTCTAGGTCAAAATGGTACTATTGTATAGTCGCGAAATGACGACCAAGATTATTATAAAAAATAATAATAGCAAAAATATTACCAAGAACCAAAATTCTTGAAGCCAAATTTAACTTAAGAATAATTTATTAATAATAAGGTTCATTACATCCCGTTAATTATTGTTTCGAATCATTCTTATTGTTCACACTGTGGGACTTCTGTGGAACTGTATTAATAGTTTCTCTTAACTAAAGATGTATAGTTTAAAACTTATTTATTAATGTAAATGTTTAGATAATCTTAACTGCACTTGGTTTGAATTATTTCGCATTTAAAATTACTATAAACAGGATCTTTTGATGCAAAATATGACTGGGAGGTTGACTGCTGAACTCTTCGCGATATTTAAAGCATTATCGTATATCTCACCACAAACCTTTAAAGATTGACTAATCCTGACCGAATCCCGCTCTTTCGATTGTTTCCTGGGACAGTAAGTAAGTTCAACTATCCCCTGGTTACCGACTCACTGTCAATTATCCGTAGCCTACATCTGAATGGGATCAGCACAAGTTTACCGTGGATCCCTTCTCGCGTAGGTGTACCGGAAAATGACTGCACGGATAATGCGGCTAAATCAGGCTAAAAGACAGGCTTTGTGTTTATTTTAAAATTGTATATGCACTATTTATTCTTCTAATCCCCTGTTTGTGTTATTAATCTTATTAATTTATTAATTTATTAATTTATATATATATTTTATGTCTGTCCCCGTCCCCTCTAGATCAAAATGGTACTATTGTATAGTCGCGAAATGACGACCAAGATTATTATAAAAAATAATAATAGCAAAAATATTACCAAGAACCAAAATTCTTGAAGCCAAATTTAACTTAAGAATAATTTATTAATAATAAGGTTCATTACATCCCGTTAATTATTGTTTCGAATCATTCTTATTGTTCACACTGTGGGACTTCTGTGGAACTGTATTAATAGTTTCTTTTAACTAAAGGTGTATAGTTTAAAACTTATTTATTAATGTAAATATTTAGGTTATGCTAACTGCACTTGGTTTGAATTAATTCGCATTTAAAATTACTATGAACAGGATCTTTTGATGCAAAATATGACTGGGAGGTTGACTGCTGAACTCTTCGTGATATTTAAAGCATTATCGTATATCTCAACACAAACCTTTAAAGATTGACTAATCCTGACCGAATCCCGCTCTTTCGATTGTTTCCTGGTACAGTAAGTAAGTTCAACCATCCCCTGGTTACCGACTCGTTGTCAATTATCCGTAGCCTACATCTGAATGGGATCAGCACAAGTTTACCGTGGATCCCTTCTCGCGTATGTATACCAGGAAATGACTGCACGGATAGTGCGGCTAAATCAGGCTAAAAGACAGGCTTTGTGTTTATTTTAAAATTGTATATGCACTATTTATTCTTCTAACACCCCTGTTTATGTTATTAATCTTATTAGTTTATTAATTTATTAATTTATATATATATACTTTATGTCTGTCCCATCCCCTCTAGATCAAAATGGTACTATTTTATAGTCGCGAAATGACGACCAAGATTATTATAAAAAATAATAATAGCAAAAATATTACCAAGAACCAAAATTCTTGAAGCCAAATTTAACTTAAGAATAATTTATTAATAATAAGGTTCATTACATCCCGTTAATTATTGTTTCGAATCATTCTAATTGTTCAAACTGAGGGACTTCTGTGGAACTGTATTCATAGTTTCTCTTAACTAAAGGTGTATAGTTTAAAACTTATTTATTAATGTAAATATTTAGATAACGTTAACTGCACTTGGTTTGAATTAATTCGCATTTAAAATTACTATAAACAGGATCTTTTGATGCAAAATATGACTGGGAGGTTGACTGCTGAACTCTTCGCGATATTTTAAGCATTATCGTATATCTCAACACAAACCTTTAAAGAATGACTAATCCTGACCGAATCCCGAAATACTTTCGATTGTTTCCTGGTACAGTAAGTAAGTTCAACTATCCCCTGGTTACCGACTCACTGTCAATTATCCGTAGCCTACATCTGAATGGGATCAGCACAAGTTTACCGTGGATCCCTTCTCGCGTAGGTGTACCGGGAAATGAGTGCACGGATAGTGCGGCTAAATCGGCAGCCTTTCTTTGTGTTTATTTTAAAATTGTATATGCACTATTTATTCTTCTAACACCCCTGTTTGTGTTATTAATTTTATTTATTTATTAATTTATTAATTTATATATACACTTTATGTCTGTCCCCGTCCCCTCTAGATCAAAATGGTACTATTGTATAGTCGCGAAATGACGACCAAGATTATTACGAAAAATAATAATACCAAAAATATTACCAAGAACCAAAATTCTTGAAGCCAAATATAACTTTAGAATAATTTATCAATAATAGGGTTCATTATATGCCGTTAATTATTGTTTCGAATCATTCTTATTGTTCACTCTGCGGGACTGCCCTCTTTGATCAACATTTTGTTAGCGCAAGTCGTTGAAGACGGTTTTTAATCGACTTCAAAAAGGGAGGAGGTGCCATGTTCGACTGTATATATTTTTATGTATGTTCACCGATTTCTCCGTCAATTGTGTACCGATTTTCAAAATTCTTTTTTCAATCAAAGTAGTGCACTTCTGAGCTAATCCCATTGGAACCAAGTTAGGACCTGATGGTGGAAATCACCCATTTTTTTTAAGTAATGAGATAATTGTGTATAATTAAAAAATTCCCCGTCAAAGAAGCTCAACCTATACTAATCAGAGAGATTAGTTGTAAAAAACACCTTGATATGATCTATTGCAAATTAGTTATTTTCCTAGCATCTCGAAAGTATCTCAAACATTAATGATTCTCAAACCATTTTACCAGTCTATAAGTTTATGACTGATAATATCAAAAGTTTTTTGAGAAACTGTACAAAGGCGCTCAATTGTATAATAGAAAAAATAATCATTCCAGAACAGTTTCCCAATAACCATAGAATAACGGAATAAATGCATACACTTGCAACAAAATAAATATAGACTTAAACGCCGAAAAATACAGTTCAGCTGCATTCCTAGACATATCTCAGGCATTTGATAAAGCATTGAACACGAGATTGCAGGTTAAATTAAGGAACTTCTCCCTCATCCGGATTATGAGCTACTAAAATCTTACTTTCCATATCGTCATTTTACTGTAAAACCGGAGTTCTGCCAGGTAGTGTACTGGGTCCCGTACTACATCTTCTGTATACAGGCGATCTACCTATAACAAAAATAACCAGTATGGCGACATACGCAGTCGACAGCACAGTCTTAGCCCTCATGAAGATCCAGCCATAGCATCAATTAGCCTATAAACATACCTATATCAAATACAAATGTGGCTATAAAGGTAGCGTATAAGAGCCAACGACACAAAATCTAATTATATAACATTTACGCTTCGAGAAGAATATGTCCACCAGTTTATTACACCTCATCAAGGAGATAATGCTAAATATCTGGGTATGCACCTAGATCGACGTAAAACTTGGAAGAAGCACATACACGCCAAACGGAAACAAGTTACACTTAAACTCTATATGTATTGGCTTATTGGGAGCACATACAAGTCATCATTAAATATCAAGATATTATAGTATAAATCTATACTCAAGCCTATTTGGTCATATAGAATCCATCTATGAGGAACTGCTAGCAAGTCTAACATATCCATGACGGTTTCAAGATAAAGCCCGCCGTTGTCGATTCTGCGTATTATGTTTTAAATAAAGTAATATAACGGGATATTCCTCTAAAGCCAATAACGAGTGTAATACAACGTTTTCGTGTGAAGTACTTTGAAAGAGTGTCAGTGCATCCCAACGTAGTAACTAACCAAAGTAGTAGTAGAAGTCTGTGAGTGACTTTACAATTAGCTTTAGAATTATTAATAAACTAATTAATTCAAATAATATTTTATACAGTAGATCATTTAATTGATGTAAAGTGTTATAATATAAGCATAACAAATACTTATTGACCTCTTGGAAGTTTGTTGAACTACTAAAAGTTATAATAAAGAAAATGTTATGCATCAAATAATTTTGAGCTTATGATCGAACAATAGAAATCTATAAACCTAATATCTTATAACTTAAATTAGACATATAATATTGATATACGAAATCTAATATTTTCTTGCTCATTATGATACCGAATATTCATACGTTTCCTCAAAAAATTATATCGATACCAAAGCAATACTTAATCGAAATATATTCGAAAGTTAGTCGGAATTAATATTCTCCACCCGCCTGATACTTTCGTGGTGATTTAAATATTTAATCAGGTAAAAAAGTGAAAGAAAACAAGATAGAAAGCCGAGCATTTCCCGGAATGGGCGTAACCCTTTTGGAAAAATCTGCTGTTTTGGATTATTTAAAGACATATTTTATGAGACGCCGGTGGGTTGTATAACGGACATATTTTTCAGAATTTCGCGAGAGGAAATGGTCGATAAAAATACAACGGTGGGGATTTCTATCGGTGATTAATAATGATAAAAGGCTAGGTTTTAGTGGTGGTTTAATGATAACGTCACCGTTATTGTGCGATTTTAAACTTTTAAAAAGACATGGATAACCGAGGATCGCGTTGCTCATTGCTTTGATTATTTTAGATCTCGAAAATTTTTCGTAGCGTTTAAAATAAATAGCATGTGTGCATAGCAACACAGTGTAATCATTTTATCACTTTAGAAATATAGTTATTGAGACAAATTGGTGCAAATTATATTAATAGAAATATTTTCTATAATTTTCTTCAGTTTTATGACAGCAAGGCATCTTCAGTATCTCGAAGCCGTACGTCAATCAAGCCATGTTGTGGTGACCTGAATAAGCGGAAGTCACAAAGCGCAATGTCTGGTGAGAACGCTGGGCGCGCCAGAACTTTGCCCATTTACAACAGGGTGTCATAGTTGTAGTAGAGTTGGCCTACAATAGGATGTCTGTGTCTGTTATTTGCAATTTCTGGCCTTTTTGGCAACAATACGTTAAGAACATTTATGATTTATTGCTGAATAAAGTTAATTTGCTTGGACTATATTTTATCATCTTAATATGTCAATAAATTGCTGCAGAAAGTCATCGGATCTTACTGTAAATCACACCTTACTCGCACAAACACATTCAAAACGTTTCAAAATTAATGATCTGAAGATTAGCTGAATCACTCCATAACTCCTGATTTTGACGGTACGGTACGATAGCAGACAGGCTGTGTTCTGGAAGACAACGGACGTCTCGCAACGCTGAAAATGTGAGTCTAGTACACGATAGTGTACGAGAGTGTCTCCAGAAATATCAATTCTGAGACGTGGTTCCCAGTTACACAAGTCCAAAAATTGCTACCGAGAGATCCTGATCAACGAGTTGAGAACAGTAATGCAATCCTAAGGCTGTCTTGTGAAATTGAAATTTTTCGTCTAAAGGGATAATAAGCGATGAAGCCCATTTTCTTCTCGGTGGCCACGTCAATAAACATAACAGTCGGTTTTTGGGGAACAGAGAGTATTCAATTAATTCATGAAACATCATTGTATCCAACAAAAACAACAGTGCGGTATTTATGCTGGAAGTATCATTGGTCCTTATTTTTTTTTAAATGACCAAGGTGTTGCGGTTACTGTTACTGCTAAACGGTATCAAGATATGATTCGAAACTTCTTTGTACCTGAAATGGAGGAGTAAGGACTAGAAGGCATGTGGTTTCAGCAAGATGGGGTCACAGCATAAACAACATTATATTATATTTTTACAACTTTGTATCAATTATTTTGATTATTTACTTTATATAAGTTTTGAAAAATCAATAGTTCATTCAATGATTGCAAATAAATTCCTTTAATATGCGTTTTGAATTTCTAAAAGACAAATTACATAATTTTGTTCATTGTTTTAATATACCTTCTAAACTTAAATATAAATTTCAAAATAATTTTATTCATATATATCCTATTTTAATATACAAGCATCTATTGACTTATTTACTCTTTCATATTTATGTCTAAAATAAAAGTAAAGAAAAGCCATGTTTACTTATATTTGATTCTTTGAAGTTATAACAGTTTTGAAGTTATTCTTACTTGTGAGAATTTGTTATAATGTTCAGTAGTCTAGTAATTTAAACTTATCAATACTTTGTTGAATATTGAAACTTAATAGAAAATAGATTTAGTTAAATGCTGTTTAAAAAAACATTAGTTAGTGTAGGCTCTTGAGATTTCAATTACTTTTCATATGGACATTTGTTATTATAATTAATTTTATATATCAAATCCATTTCAGATCTTATGTTAAAAAAATTATGAAAATAAGTTTCAGTAATATATATATTGAGAAAAAAAAACATGAAGACCAGATAAACTTTTTATGAAAAGCAAACTTACTTATCTTTTCTTTGAGCAAAGTTTTAGGCAATCAAAATGGTAGAGGCGCTTTTGTTTCACTTTGTATTAAGGTGTTTAACGATTAATTTTATAACTTATGTGTTTAAATGGCATTCTATTCCTGGAACTTTGTATCAATTATACCTTATATAAGTTTTGAAAAATCAATAGTTCATTAAATGATTGTAAATACATTCCTTTAATATGCATTTTGAATTTCTAAAAGACAAATTACATATTTTTTTTCATTGTTTTAATACACCTTCTAAACGTAAATATCAATTTCAAAATAATTTTATTCATATATATCCTACTTTAATATACAAGCATCTATTGATTTATTTACTCTTTCATATTTATGTCTAAAATAAAAGTAAAGAAAAGTCATGTTTACTTATATTTGATGCTCTGAAGTTATTACAGTTTTGAAGTTATTCTTACTTGTGAGAATTTGTTATAATGTTCAGTAGTCTAGTAATTTAAACTTATCAATACTTTGTTGCATATTGAAGCTTAATAGAAAATAGATTTAGTTAAATGCTGTTTAAAAAAACATTAGTGAGTGTAGGCTCTTGAGATTTCAATCACTTTTAATATAGACATTTGTTATTATAATTAATTTTATATATCAAATCCATTTCAGATCTTATGTTAAAAATACTATGAAAATAAGTTTCAGTAATATATATATTGAGAAAAAAAAACATGAAGACCAGATAAACTTTTTATGAAAACCAAACTTACTTATCTTTTCTTTGAGCAAAGTTTTAGGCATTCAAAATGGTAGAGGCGCTTTTGTTTCACTTTGTATTAAGGTGTTTAACGATTAATTTTATAACTTATGTGTTTAAATGGCATTCTATTCCTGGAACTTTGTATCAATTATACCTTATATAAGTTTTGAAAAATCAATAGTTCATTAAATGATTGTAAATACATTCCTTTAATATACATTTTGAATTTCTAAAAGACAAATTACATATTTTTTTTCATTGTTTTAATACACCTTCTAAACGTAAATATCAATTTCAAAATAATTTTATTCATATATATCCTACTTTAATATACAAGCATCTATTGATTTATTTACTCTTTCATATTTATGTCTAAAATAAAAGTAAAGAAAAGTCATGTTTACTTATATTTGATGCTCTGAAGTTATTACAGTTTTGAAGTTATTCTTACTTGTGAGAATTTGTTATAATGTTCAGTAGTCTAGTAATTTAAACTTATCAATACTTTGTTGCATATTGAAGCTTAATAGAAAATAGATTTAGTTAAATGCTGTTTAAAAAAACATTAGTGAGTGTAGGCTCTTGAGATTTCAATCACTTTTAATATAGACATTTGTTATTATAATTAATTTTATATATCAAATCCATTTCAGATCTTATGTTAAAAATACTATGAAAATAAGTTTCAGTAATATATATATTGAGAAAAAAAAACATGAAGACCAGATAAACTTTTTATGAAAACCAAACTTACTTATCTTTTCTTTGAGCAAAGTTTTAGGCATTCAAAATGGTAGAGGCGCTTTTGTTTCACTTTGTATTAAGGTGTTTAACGATTAATTTTATAACTTATGTGTTTAAATGGCATTCTATTCCTGGAACTTTGTATCAATTATACCTTATATAAGTTTTGAAAAATCAATAGTTCATTAAATGATTGTAAATACATTCCTTTAATATACATTTTGAATTTCTAAAAGACAAATTACATATTTTTTTTCATTGTTTTAATACACCTTCTAAACGTAAATATCAATTTCAAAATAATTTTATTCATATATATCCTACTTTAATATACAAGCATCTATTGATTTATTTACTCTTTCATATTTATGTCTAAAATAAAAGTAAAGAAAAGTCATGTTTACTTATATTTGATGCTCTGAAGTTATTACAGTTTTGAAGTTATTCTTACTTGTGAGAATTTGTTATAATGTTCAGTAGTCTAGTAATTTAAACTTATCAATACTTTGTTGCATATTGAAGCTTAATAGAAAATAGATTTAGTTAAATGCTGTTTAAAAAAACATTAGTGAGTGTAGGCTCTTGAGATTTCAATCACTTTTAATATAGACATTTGTTATTATAATTAATTTTATATATCAAATCCATTTCAGATCTTATGTTAAAAATACTATGAAAATAAGTTTCAGTAATATATATATTGAGAAAAAAAAAACATGAAGACCAGATAAACTTTTTATGAAAACCAAACTTACTTATCTTTTCTTTGAGCAAAGTTTTAGGCATTCAAAATGGTAGAGGCGCTTTTGTTTCACTTTGTATTAAGATGTTTAACGATTAATTTTATGACTTATGTGTTTAAATGGCATTCTATTCCTGGAACTTTGTATCAATTATACCTTATATAAGTTTTGAAAAATCAATAGTTCATTAAATGATTGCAAATACATTCCTTTAACATGCATATTGAAATTCTAAAAGACAAATTACATCATTTTGTTCATTGTTTTAATACACCTCCTAAAGTTAAATATCAATTTCAAAATAATTTAGTTCATATATATACCCTATTTTAATGTACAAACATGTATTAATTTCTTTACTGTTTCATATTAATGTCTAAAATAAAAGTAAAGAAAAGTCATATATACTTATATTTGATGCTCTGAAGTTATTACAGTTTTGCGATGAATCTTACTTATGAGAATTTGTTATAATGTTCAGTAGTATAGTAATTTAAACTTATCAATACTTTGTTGAATGTTGAAACTTAATAGAAATTAGATTTAATTAAATGTTATTTAAATAACATTAGTGAGTTTAGGCTCTTGAGATATCAATAACTTTTAATATAGACATTAATTATTATAATTAATGTTATATATCAAATCCATATCAGATCTTATGTTGAAAATACTATGAAACTAAGTTTCAATAATATATACTGAGAAAAAAAAACATGAAGACCAAAAAATTTTTTTATGAAAACCAAACTTACTTATCTTTTCTTGGAGCAAAGTTATAGGCAATCAAAATGGTAGAGGGGTTTTTGCTCCACTTTGTATTAAGGTGTTTAACGATTAATTTCATAACTTATGTGATTAAATGGCATTATATTTTGTACAACTTTGTATCAATTATTTTGATTATTTACTTTATATAAGTTTTGAAAAATCAATAGTTCATTCAATGATTGCAAATACATTTCTTTAATATGCATTTTGAATTTCTAAAAGACACGTTACATAATTGTGCTCATTGTTTTAATACACCTTCTAAACTTAAATATCAATTTCAAAATAATTTTATTCATTTATATCCTATTTTAATATACAAGCATCTATTGATTTATTTACTCTTTCATATTTATATCTAAAATAAAAGTAAAGAAAAGTCATGTTTACTTATATTTGATGCTCTGAAGTTATTAGAGTTTTGAAGTTATTCTTACTTGTGAGAATTTGTTATAATGTTCAGTAGTCTAGTAATTTAAACTTATCAATACTTTGTTGCATATTGAAGCTTAATAGAAAATAGATTTAGTTAAATGCTGTTTAAAAAAACATTAGTGAGTGTAGGCTCTTGAGATTTCAATTACTTTTCATATGGACATTTGTTATTATAATTAATTTTATATATCAAATCCATCTTATGTTGAAAATACTATGAAAATAAGTTTCAGTATTATATATTGAGAAAAAAAAATGAAGACCAAATAAACTTTTTATGAAAACCAAACTTACTTATCTTTTCTCTGAGCAAAGTTATAGGCAATCAAAATGGTAGAGGGGTTTTTGCTCCACTTTGTATTAAGGTGTTTAACGATTAATTTTATAACTTATGTGTTTAGGTGGCATTCTATTCTTGGAACTTTGTATCAATTATTTTGATTATTTACCTTATATAAGTTTTGAAAAATCAATAGTTCATTCAATGATTGCAAATACATTTCTTTAATATGCATTTTGAATTTCTAAAAGACACATTACATAATTGTGTTCATTGTTTTAATACACTTCCTAAAGTTAAATATCAATTTCAAAATAATTTTATTCATATATACCCTGTTTTAATGTACAAACCTTTATTAATTTCTTTACTGTTTCATATTTATGTGTAAAATAAAAGTAAAGAAAAGTCATATATACTTATATTTGATGCTCTGAAGATATTACAGTTTTGCAATGAATCTTAGTTATGAGAATTTGTTACAACGTTCAGTAGTATAGTAATTTAAACTTATCAATACATTGTTGAATGTTGACACTTAATAGAAATTAGATTTAATTAAATGTTATTTAAAAAACATTAGTGAGTTTAGGCTCTTGAGATTTCAATAACTTTTAATATAGACATTAATTTATATAATTAATGTTATTTATCAAATCCATTTCAGATCTTATGTTGAAAATTCTATGAAAATAAGTTTCAGTAATATATAGTTTTTAAATTAGTGCCTTTACTCTGTAATCTACTAGTGTTAATCGCTAGTCATATTAAATATGCTAAAATATCAAGTTTTATTCTGGCTGTAAATAATAATTATTTATAGTAAATATTTGTAAGAAATTATTCTATTATTTTAAAAAACGATAAAAGTATAAAATGATAGTGATAGTAAAAAATCTAGTTTCAATTCATCTGAAGCAAATTTACGAGATGTTATCCCTCGTCCAGTACAAAACGGGCGACAACAACAAGTACACGTACGAAAATCAATATTTATGCATCCATAAAGTAAACCCTCTATTTAACGTCCACTTTTGTCGTGATTTAAAGTAAAATTTTGATTAACGGTCATTGTATTCAATTTGAATTTTTTAGCCATTACCTTTCCGAGCGAATGTATAATAGATAAGAAGTTTCTTTATTTATAGGAGCCTAGATTTATAGGTAGTTCACGTTTGGAAGACTCGGCTAACAAGTTTAAAATATTGCTCGGCCTCGGGACCTTTTATCTACCTGAGGGATATATCCCTCCGTCATCTATTAATATTGTATGAGGGTAAAATGTGTAAAAAGATAAATAGAATCAGGCGAATAAACAGGAAAAGATGGGAGGTGTGTGACGAAAATAAATTGGCGATATAGAGAATTGGTACTGCGGTTTATCGAAATCCGAGGGATGTGGGAGATTGATTTTGTGGAGGGTGCAGCAATAATTTGCATTGATTAATTCGATATGAGGGTTCAGCATTAATTTTGATTTTGTTTTAAAGTTATTTGTTTTTCAGCATAATATTAATAACAGGTCAATTTAGAAGTCCCCGGCCTGACTCATAGATGGCGCTACTAGAATTAAATTCATATATTTTTAGTTAGCCCTAACCCCTACAACATTCGTGTATAAGTTTGACAGTTGTCGAGTCATTAGTTTGTGAATTATAGCATTTTGAGTGAAGCAACTATTGTTATTGTGAAAAAATGGATAAAAAGAAATTTCGCTTGATGATATACTGCTTTTTGAAGGGAAAAAATACAGTTGAAGCGAAAACTTGGCTTGATGCCGAGTTTCCGGACACTGCCCCAGGAAAATCAACCATCAAGGATTGGTATGCTAAGTTTAGACGTGATGAAATGAGCACCAAAGACTGCGAACGCAGTAGACGTCCAAAAGCGACTCTTCCACCGGGTTCCACATCTTCCCTCCAAATTTCTCAGTCATATATTTGTGTTGCCAAGATGCTCTTGCGTTCATTATTTCAGTGTTAACAATTAACAATTAATCCCTGCAGTTAATCGATTTAGATTCTTGTCAGTCATATTTGCTCGTTAGCTCACCTGGAAGTACCACAGTGCTCCTGTGATCTTTTAGCATAGGTGCTAACCAGGAAACTAACAGGTGGGGCAAAAGTCTCGCTACCAGTTTGATTGCTCGCCATCTTTGTTATGTGACATTTAGCTAAGTTTTGCTTTAACCATTGTGTTGTGTAGATGTCCAAATTTTATTACGGATAAATATACGCTACAAAAACGAGCAGAAATAGTGACAATGATAATTGAAAATAATCGTTCCACTATTGCCACTCAGCGGAACTTACGTTAAAAATTTTTCCATGAAGACTAATTTCGCGAAGAGGCAATTTAGCATATCCAGCCAGATATCCGGATTTAACAGCACCAGACATTTTTCTTATGGAATTTTTTTCTTCGAGAGAAATTCGCAAACGATTCAACATCTTAAAGACAATATTCGTCACGATATTGAAGAAATTCAGCCTCAGATTTTGCAAGAAGACTTGGAAAATACCATAAAATAAGTCGAAAGTTGCATTGCGAGTCACGATTACCATTTAGCCGATATAATTTTTCAATAATAATGAATAAGAGGATGTAAAAACCAAATGAACTTTTATGAAAACCAAACTTACTTATCTTTTCTTTGAGCAAATTTATAGGCCATCAAAATGGTAGCGGGACATTTGCCACATTGTGTAATGAAAATATACCTCTGGATCATCCTTCCAAAGATAGACTATGGCTGTTTTTTATACAACGCCGCCTCTAGCACCTATCTCAAGACACTTCAGGCCATACAAAACTTGGCGTTCCGAATATCGTTGGGTGCCTTTCGATGATCATCAGTAATATATTTATGCAGCTTTATACCTATCGCCGTATCATAATCTCTGTATTAAATTCGCAGTAAGATCGGTGGTTAATTCATGGATCCATCCTCCTTTCCCAGACTACAGCCCGTCTGTCGGTATACCCAGCACTTTTTCCATTATGTTTGTTACTGATGTGATCTAATATATCAATATTGTCTAGCTCGTTATAGTTGCTTCTTTTTCATATTGTCGATTAGACTTAGTTTTTTAGAAAGTTGCTATCCTATTATATTTTCTTCAACCACCCGCCTCCGCATCATCCTTCCCGAAAAGTTTATACCTTCTTGGTTTATTATCGTAGTCAAATGAGGTGTAGTGGCTGCTAATACGATTTGCATCAAGAGGATTTTTGTTATCAATTTTAATATCTTTCTCTGGGAATACGTGGAGTGCAACAACATTTGTATTGCTCTACATTTTCTTGGGGAGCTGTCCAAAGCCTTACCCATCCTGAAGAGTTGACATTTTCAAGAAATCGCGTCGAACTGTCAATTAAATAAAAATTCGTTAACAAAACATATTAAAGGTATTATTGTACGAAGCACAACTTACCTATTGGTTGTTTGAGCCACACAAATCGGTAAAAAGTAATGAAATTATAATATCTAGACAATACAACAACAATACTGCTAAGCGCGTTTTAACGGACAATGGCTGAATGAGAGGAAACATCATACAATTGACAAATAACGCTAGTATACTGTGTTGCCAATTCACAAATACAATAATAATGATACCAGTATCTATCACATAAAATAACTCTTAGAAAACATCACATTTGTTCAAATAAATGTAATAAACTACAAATTACATAAATGCGAGTATTGTTCCTAAACATTTGACGACCTAC
Source organism: Rhynchophorus ferrugineus (assembly GCF_030347505.1). Classification (NCBI taxonomy): domain Eukaryota; kingdom Metazoa; phylum Arthropoda; class Insecta; order Coleoptera; family Curculionidae; genus Rhynchophorus; species Rhynchophorus ferrugineus. The sequence goes on along the minus strand of NW_027472582.1, from coordinate 5,574,944 downwards.
TGTAAAATAACAGTTGTCCATTTAGTATTACTGAATTACATAGTGTATGCAGGTTCAAAATTGCATTTTCGACATTCACTACTTGTTTTTTAACTTTAAAAAATCATCAAACCTTTTTAGAAGCTTGTCAGACACTTATACTTCAACAAAATAAAGAGATAAATGATAATAATACATGCAAGTGGCTAATAGTAAACGCTTTTAGTGTATATGTTGTTTTTGTTGTTTGTATATCAAAGGACACAATTTACACATAAAACTAAACATGAAGAACCAATAACGCAGGAGCTGCAAAAACTTGCCCCAGTAACCGTATATTTTTATGAATCGTTTATATTCGGGAGGCCATTTTGAAAGTTATTTTAATACTATGGGTATTCTTCGGAAGTAGTTTAAGGAAATTCCATTCAAAAAATTGTTATGGTTTCTAGTTTCCGACTGAGAACTAGTACAGGCTTTGGGTAAATGACAGTGACCATAATTTTTATGTGTATGGTCGTTCTTTGCCCCAGTAAAGTAAATCGATATCGCGAAAGAATTAGTTGATTCATTCTTTATTACATACATATTTTTTACATATGCATTATTTTAAAGATTCATTAAATGGTATCAATTATTATAGTTTGTCCCTTCAAATCTCTCTTTGGTCTGCATATTAATTCGGTTTTGCCAAATATTTCAGAACTTTACTGTTAAGACTAGAAAATTTCCTTATACTATGGTGTCCGTTTTCTAAATTTCTTTTACGAATGACTTGTTAACATTTGATTAGGAAGTTTGATGCAAAAAACTTAATATTACACTATATAATCTCTGTATTAATATAATTGTGTTATATATAATATGTAATATCTTTATCTCTAAGAAATTCGTCCTAAAAAACGGGTATTCATTTATGTTAGATCCATAGAACAGATGGAGAAGAAGTCTCGCTACCATTTTGATTGCGCTCTGTCCTTTTTATGAAAGGCTTAGCTCCGTTTCGCTTTAACCGTTGTGTTCCTCAGATGATTAAAATTTATTATGGATAACTATACACCACAAGAACGAGCAGAAATAGTGACAATATTTACTGAAAATAATCGTTCCATTATTGCCCCTAAGCGGTAATTGCGCCAAAAATAACCTAATCATGCAGTGCCTCACAAAACCACAATTTATCGTTTACATGCTAACTTTCGACAATACGGTAGGACAGCAGACAGGTCTCGTTTTGGACGACAACGGACGTCTCGTAACACTTAAAATGTGGCTCTGGTGTGCGATAGTGTTGAAGAGTCCCCAGAGACATCAATTCGGAGACGTCGTTCCCAGTTACACATTTTTGCAAGCAGTTTAAGGCGAATTTTGAAAACTGATTTGAAAATGTTCCTATAGAAAAATCAGTTTGTCCCAAAATTGCTACCGGGAGATCCTGATCAAGGAGTTGAATACAGCAATGCCATCCTAAGGCTGTGGTTGATAATGTACGATGAAGCCCATTTTCTTCTCAGCGGCCACGCCAATAAACAAAGCAGTCAGTTTTTAGGGAACACATAATCCTCAATTAATACATGAAACATCATTTTATCCACTGAAAACAACTGTATGGTGTGGTATTTCAGTAAGATGGAGCCCCAGAAAGACTAATTTCGCAAAGTGACGATTTAGCATGGCCAGCCAGATCTCCGGATTTAACAGCACCAGACTTTTTCTTATGAGTTTTTTTTAAATCAAAAGGTTATGTGAATAAGCCCCAAACGATTCAACATCTTAAAGGCAATATTCGTCAGGAAATTGAAGAAATTCAGCCTCAGATGTTGCAGGATGTCATGAAAAATGCCTTAAAAAGAGCCAAAAGTTTCATAACGAAGGGTGGCCACCGTTTAGATTACACCATTACCATTTATTAACAGAAAAAAATGTAAATATCAAATACATTTTTTGTGAAAACCGAACTTTCTTATCTTTTCTTTGAGCAAAGTTATGGACAATTAAAATGGTAACGGGATTTTTGCACGTTGTTGTATCAAGAAGTCTTGTCGGTCCTTAATTAGTCTATGTAATTTTCAGATATTAATACTGCTACTAGATACGGTGGCTTGGTGTTCTGCTCGTGTGTTATCCAATAGTTCCAATACTTTGGTATTAACATGAGAGGGGAGTCTATCCGAATGTCTCCTTGTGGTTCTCTTGATACTCTTAGTAACCGTTGATTTCAGCGGAACTTTTGCCCCACGTTGTCTTACAACATTCAACATAATATATTACAACTATCACGAAAGATTAAAACTCTGTGACTTATAAACTTACTCTAAACTATTAAACTGTTGACTGCAAAACGCTTGTTTTCTACGTTTAGGAAATATTTTAAAACAGAATGCTTAATAAAGAAAATTGAAAAATAGTTACAGTAAATAAAAAGTTGCTACTATGAAGTGAAACAACAAGCACACATGTGAACTAACTTTATTATTTTTAATTTCACACGGTTGAGAGAGAAACAAGCATAACGAAGAGAACATAAGAAGATAAACATTTTATAAGATGATAGTTGGCATCTTATAAAATTTTGGCGATCTGTACCTCGTAAAATTCTCGTTTTTATACATGAAACGAATAGAAATATCACATAAATAGTCATAAATTAAGAAAATATACGTCTTTTGTACGTGTAGATTCGTCTGTATACGCGTGTACATACAAGATTGGGTCGACTTTTAAAAGACATCGTTAGATATTCAAAGGTCGCGAGTGTAGAATAACGCGACACTGACATTGTGTTGTGGACTTACACGTTACGATGGAGTTATCAACCAAAAATTGCTTTGAGAATAAAGCCCCCTTAAGACACGGCTAATGGTTGTCGACCTACTATGCGAATTAACCGACCGTCGTGCTTGATAAAAAAATTGGCGACCTGTATATAAATACAAGAAATATTATATACGGACTATGAGATGGACTTTCAATATTTTTGAGTTTATCCGCAACAACTGTGTGCAAAATTTTACAGATTCATATAATATTGTGTCGTATTGTATCGTATTGTATCGTATTGTACTGTATTGTATCGTATTGTATCGTATTGTATCGTATTGTATCGTATTGTATCGTATTGTATCGTATTGTATCGTATTGTATCGTATTGTATCGTATTGTATCGTATTGTATCGAATTGTATCGTATTTTATCGTATTGTATCGAATTGTATCGTATTGTATCGTATTGTATCGTATTGTATCGTATTGTATCGTATTGTATCGAATTGTATCGTATTTTATCGTATTGTATCGTATTGTATCGTATTGTATCGTATTGTATCGTATTGTATCGTATTGTATCGTATTGTATCGTATTGTATCGTATTGTATCGTATTGTATCGTATTGTATCGTATTGTATCGTATTGTATCGTATTGTATCGTATTGTATCGTATTGTATCGTATTGTATCGTATTGTATCGTATTGTATCGTATTGTATCGTATTGTATCGTATTGTATCGTATTGTATCGTATTGTATCGTATTGTATCGTATTGTATCGTATTGTATCGTATTGTATCGTATTGTATCGTATTGTATCGTATTGTATCGTATTGTATCGTATTGTATCGTATTGTATCGTATTGTATCGTATTGTATCGTATTGTATCGTATTGTATCGTATTGTATCGTATTGTATCGTATTGTATCGTATTGTATCGTATTGTATCGTATTGTATCGTATTGTATCGTATTGTATCGTATTGTATCGTATTGTATCGTATTGTATCGTATTGTATCGTATTGTATCGTATTGTATCGTATTGTATCGTATTGTATCGAATTGTATCGTATTGTATCGTATTGTATCGTATTGTATCGTATTGTATCGAATTGTATCGTATTGTATCGTATTGTATCGTATTGTATCGTATTGTATCGTATTGTATCGAATTGTATCGTATTTTATCGTATTGTACTGTATTGTATCGTATTGTATCGTATTGTATCGTATTGTATCGTATTGTATCGTATTGTATCGTATTGTATCGTATTGTATCGTATTGTATCGTATTGTATCGTATTGTATCGTATTGTATCGTATTGTATCGTATTGTATCGTATTGTATCGTATTGTATCGTATTGTATCGTATTGTATCGTATTGTATCGAATTGTATCGTATTTTATCGTATTGTACTGTATTGTATCGTATTGTATCGTATTGTATCGTATTGTATCGTATTGTATCGTATTGTATCGTATTGTATCGTATTGTATCGTATTGTATCGTATTGTATCGTATTGTATCGTATTGTATCGTATTGTATCGTATTGTATCGTATTGTATCGTATTGTATCGTATTGTATCGTATTGTATCGTATTGTATCGTATTGTATCGTATTGTATCGTATTGTATCGTATTGTATCGTATTGTATCGTATTGTATCGTATTGTATCGTATTGTATCGTATTGTATCGTATTGTATCGTATTGTATCGTATTGTATCGTATTGTATCGTATTGTATCGTATTGTATCGTATTGTATCGTATTGTATCGTATTGTATCGTATTGTATCGTATTGTATCGTATTGTATCGTATTGTATCGTATTGTATCGTATTGTATCGTATTGTATCGAATTGTATCGTATTTTATCGTATTGTACTGTATTGTATCGTATTGTATCCTATTGTATCGTATTGTATCGTATTGTATCCTATTGTATCGTATTGTACTGTATTGTATCGTATTGTATCGTATTGTATCGTATTGTATCGTATTGTATCGTATTGTATCGTATTGTATCGTATTGTATCGTATTGTATCGTATTGTATCGTATTGTATCGTATTGTATCGTATTGTATCGTATTGTATCGTATTGTATCGTATTGTATCGTATTGTATCGTATTGTATCGTATTGTATCGTATTGTATCGTATTGTATCGTATTGTATCGTATTGTATCGTATTGTATCGTATTGTATCGTATTGTACTGTATTGTATCGTATTGTATCGTATTGTATCGTATTGTATCGTATTGTATCGTATTGTATCGTATTGTATCGTATTGTATCGAATTGTATCGTATTTTATCGTATTGTACTGTATTGTATCGTATTGTATCGTATTGTATCGTATTGTATCGTATTGTATCGTATTGTATCGTATTGTATCGTATTGTATCGTATTTTATCGTATTGTACTGTATTGTATCGTATTGTATCGTATTTTATCGTATTGTACTGTATTGTATCGTATTGTATCGTATTGTATCGTATTGTATCGTATTGTATCGTATTGTATCGTATTGTACTGTATTGTATCGTATTGTATCGTATTGTATCGTATTGTATCGTATTGTATCGTATTGTACTGTATTGTATCGTATTGTATCGTATTGTATCGTATTGTATCGTATTGTATCGTATTGTATCGTATTGTATCGTATTGTATCGTATTGTATCGTATTGTATCGTATTTTATCGTATTGTACTGTATTGTATCGTATTGTATCGTATTTTATCGTATTGTACTGTATTGTATCGTATTGTATCGTATTGTATCGTATTGTATCGTATTGTATCGTATTGTATCGTATTGTATCGTATTGTATCGTAATGTATCGTATTGTATCGTATTGTATCGTATTGTATCGTATTGTATCGTATTGTATCGTATTGTATCGTAATGTATCGTATTGTATCGTATTGTATCGTATTGTATCGTATTGTATCGTATTTTATCGTATTGTACTGTATTGTATCGTATTGTATCGTATTGTATCGTATTGTATCGTATTGTATCGTATTGTATCGTATTGTATCGAATTGTATCGTATTTTATCGTATTGTACTATATTGTATCGTATTGTATCGTATTGTATCGTATTGTATCGTATTGTATCGTATTGTATCGTATTGTATCGTATTTTATCGTATTGTACTGTATTGTATCGTATTGTATCGTATTTTATCGTATTGTACTGTATTGTATCGTATTGTATCGTATTGTATCGTATTGTATCGTATTGTATCGTATTGTATCGTATTGTATCGTATTGTATCGTATTGTATCGTATTGTATCGTATTGTATCGTATTGTATCGTATTGTATCGTATTGTACTGTATTGTATCGTATTGTATCGTATTGTATCGTATTGTATCGTATTGTATCGTATTGTATCGTATTGTATCGTATTTTATCGTATTGTACTGTATTGTATCGTATTGTATCGTATTTTATCGTATTGTACTGTATTGTATCGTATTGTATCGTATTGTATCGTATTGTATCGTATTGTATCGTATTGTATCGTATTGTATCGTATTGTATCGTATTGTATCGTATTGTATCGTATTGTATCGTATTGTATCGTACTGTATCCTATTGTATCGTATTGTACTGTATTGTATCGTATTGTACTGTATTGTATCGTATTGTATCGTATTGTATCGTATTGTATCGTATTGTATCGTATTGTATCGTATTGTATCGTATTGTATCGTATTGTATCGTATTGTATCGTATTGTATCGTATTGTATCGTATTGTATCGTATTGTATCGTATTGTATCGTATTGTATCGTATTGTATCGTATTGTATCGTATTGTATCGTATTGTATCGTATTGTATCGTATTGTATCGTATTGTATCGTATTGTATCGTATTGTATCGTATTGTATCGTATTGTATCGTATTGTATCGTATTGTATCGTATTGTATCGTATTGTATCGTATTGTATCGTATTGTATCGTATTGTATCGTATTGTATCGTATTGTACTGTATTGTATCGTATTGTATCGTATTGTATCGTATTGTATCGTATTGTATCGTATTGTATCGTATTGTATCGTATTGTATCGTATTGTATCGTATTGTATCGTATTGTATCGTATTGTATCGTATTGTATCGTATTGTATCGTATTGTATCGTATTGTATCGTATTGTATCGTATTGTATCGTATTGTATCGTATTGTATCGTATTGTATCGTATTGTATCGTATTGTATCGTATTGTATCGTATTGTATCGTATTGTATCGTATTGTATCGTATTGTATCGTATTGTATCGTATTGTATCGTATTGTATCGTATTGTATCGTATTGTATCGTATTGTATCGTATTGTATCGTATTGTATCGTATTGTATTGTATTGTATCGTATTGTATCCTATTGTATCGTATTGTATCGTATTGTATCGTATTGTATCGTATTGTATCGTATTGTATCGTATTGTATCGTATTGTATCGTATTGTATCGTATTGTATCGTATTGTATCGTATTGTATCGTATTGTATCGTATTGTATCGTATTGTATCGTATTGTATCGTATTGTATCGTATTGTATCGTATTGTATCGTATTGTATCGTATTGTATCGTATTGTATCGTATTGTATCGTATTGTATCGTATTGTATCGTATTGTATCGTATTGTATCGTATTGTATCGTATTGTATCGTATTGTATCGTATTGTATCGTATTGTATCGTATTGTATCGTATTGTATCGTATTGTATCGTATTGTATCGTATTGTATCGTATTGTATCGTATTGTATCGTATTGTATCGTATTGTATCGTATTGTATCGTATTGTATCGTATTGTATCGTATTGTATCGTATTGTATCGTATTGTATCGTATTGTATCGTATTGTATCGTATTGTATCGTATTGTATCGTATTGTATCGTATTGTATCGTATTGTATCGTATTGTATCGTATTGTATCGTATTGTATCGTATTGGATATGTTGGTGAGCTGTGTTTTACATTGAGCTGGTGGATACACTTTACATTTGCTCAACACATTTGACACTGGTTGATTGACATTGATTGAACACTGGTTACATTTGACACACCCAACATCTCTTCTTATTGGTATTAGTCTCCTTATACCAACAAAAGTTTATTTGGACTGGACCTACAGTTTAACGTGGGCTCCGAACCACGGCCTTCGGCATTAAGGCTACCGACTGGCGAGTGCCCAACTTAAAATTCATCCCAGAAGACGTCCGGTCTTACCCAGCTTGGTTACTGGTGTGACTGGGATCATTCTCCTTGTGGAATTAGAATATGCTTAGAACAATCACAAACATATAATTACGACCATGCCCCAGCAGGATTCAAACTCGCGCCTATCGTAACAGTAGGTGGACCGTCCTGTCGCCTTTACTACTGCGCCAACCAATCAGACGCACTCAACAATTGTTTTAGATTTTTTATTTTACGCCATGTCAATATCTATATCGTTTACATATACTAACGAAGTATTTGAAATGTATTTTTGTTACCATTTTAAACATAAAGTACATAAAGTTCTGTACAGAAAGCTTGTTACTCAATAACTTTGAACAAAAAAATAGAGACTCATTTTTATAATTAACAACAACAAACTTCATAACAAACAAGCGAATAAAATATTGTTTGTTTTCCGAAATAAAAATTCGAAACGGGGCACGCTATATTTTCCCGATCTTCGAAACTTTAAAATAATTCCATGTTCCGTTAAAATTATCATAAAAATTAAAGCAAACACCGGGAACTTTTTAAATATGGTGTATAAATCTGATAAAGACGTTCGTCGAACGAACAACGGTAATTTTAAAATTCAGAAAAAAAAACCCAATTCCGGTTTCTTTGCAGAAGCGAATAACAGAAATTAAAACATCGAATCGTTGGCGTGAGAACGAAGCCGCTCGCAAAAAAGGGAGAAACAGCAAAACAAAAATGTTGAAATAATGTCGCTGTTTCGATTTTTATATCAGCCTCGGTTTAGGATATGGGGGGAGCTTTTGCTTACAGATCACGTAGCTAGAGGAGAATTGTGGCGGTAGAAATATGATCTATAAAAGACGTAAACAACACTAAATATATGGCGAAAGAATTGAATGTTGTCATAGGTCTGGTGATTGAATAAAATCTATAGAACTTGCGTGTTTTACTATTTACAAAGTTTATTTTCAAAACATCCCTTTATAAATGAATCACAAACTTTGAATCACGCAAGTGTCAAATTTTGTGATGCAATTTTTACTTAATTTAGGATTTAGTTAAACTATTAAGGTTTCATTATTAATACTAATTATCCCCCATAGAGTAATACAGATATAACTTAATAGGGACTCTGGCGCAAAGTTTTGCTTTGCCCAACATCCAGACGGCGCCATTATTGGCCATTCAGGTATATATATATATATATATATATATATATATATATATATATATATATATATATATATATATATATATATATATATATATATATATATATATATATATATATATTAAAGTGCTATCAATATAATAGGATCTATCCGACGTGGCAAAATCGCTGAATAAAATAAAAGAGATAGCTCAAAGACCTACTGACAGTATTTTCAGTTCATCCCCGGTTATTATAGAATATAAATATTTAGAGCCCTCATGTTCATCCTCATCATAATTACCTAAAGGCCATTGAGAGGAAAAAAATTAACTTATGTTCAGTGTTTTAAATGATTTCTAAAACATACTAGCCGATGACGTATATTGCAAAAATTGAATGTTGCCATAGGTGAAGAATACAAGAAGAAGGACGACTGCATCAGGTAACATCAACTAAATGTAAATTAGTTTATTGCTTTGTTATTTTACCGGTTGGGTAAGCGACAAAATAATCCACGTTTTTTTTAAACATAAGTTGAAGCTGTAAATAACTTTCGGCATCCATCGTATAGTCCAAATATATCTCTAGGTGATTATAAAAAAATAAATAGATCTATAAAATGTAAATATTATATATATAAACCATATAAATAAAAATATAAACATATAAATGTAAATATTATATATAAAAAAATATTAAAATATAATATATATATATATATATATATATATATATATATATATATATATATATATATATATATATATATATATATATATATATATATATATATATATATATATATATATATAAACCATAAACAAAAGACTTTGGTACATTACACATCAAAATTATCTCATCTGTTATTTCATCAAATTTTGATCAGAAATTTCATCCAGATAGATGGCAGATTCATAACCAGAATTTAGGGCTGTATATGGTGGTCGAATGAAACTGACACTGTATATATACATTATTGCAAATTGAACAAATTGAAGGACGTGTAGTTGCAATGAAACCAGCAATACCGAGTAACAGATCCAAGATATCTCTCCCATAACAACGCTCGGCTACGCGTTGCCAGAGCTGTGAATTTTGCCATGAAGGTGGGTAAAAGTTGTTTTATATAATAAGATTAATATATAGTTTTATCAAATTTTATCAACAAATGCAATTTTAACATGAAAAATGAACAAACTACATGGAAGCATCCAATAACGGTAATAAAAGCAACTTGGACTGTTATCAATAAAAAAAACACCCTGTAGATATGACCTATATGTCATTAATATCAAAAATATGTAATAATAAATCTAATACCACATACCTCATTAAAATAAACATTCCACAGAAAGTTTCCCCAGTATTCTCCCACAGCGATGTCAGGTGGGTGGCAGAAATATACCGGAAAAAGGAAAACAACAAAAATGCGGAAATAATATTCCTCGTTGGACTGTTACGGTTTTCTCGAGGACACTTTCGCTTACAGGTCACGTAGCTGTGGAATGTGACCGCCGTGAAAATATCATCCATAAAATACGTAAACAACTCTAAATATATTGCGGAAAAATTGAATGTAGCCATAGGTGAGGAATACAAGAAGAAGGACGACTGCATCAGGTAACATCAACTAAATGTAAATTAATTTACTGCTTCGTTAATTTACCAGTTAGGTAAGCGAAAAAACAATCCTCGTTTTTTTTTAACATAAGTTGAAGCCGAAATAGCTTTCGGCATCCATCATATAGTCCAAATATATCTCCATGTGATTATCATGTGTTTTTTCTCCCTGTCTGCTTAGAGAATAATGGATATTGTGATAAACAGTTGTTTTCTTTGCTTCTTTTATATTCTATTGATTTTTATTTGTTAATTAATAGTTAAGTGAAGGAACAGGCTATGACTTTGTTACGCGAGATATTCTTAAAGGACTTTTTGAAACCCTTGTTTAAATTTACCAACCTGTTAAATACTTCCAATAGGTTAAGCTTTGTATCAGATATATACTTAAAACTACTGAATTTATAATGACACCAAAACGTGGTAAAAAATCTTAGTGAAGTTAAGTCATACCATCATTTGAGAAATGGATCGTGAAACATCTTAAACCTATTCTACAGCAAAGAGAGCTGATATCATTTTACTAGAATTACCTAATTTATAAAAAAATTGAGAGATGTGAATAAAAAGCAAAGAAAATGGAACATTCCAATGACATCAGACCTCTGTTGTTCTTTTAGGGATGCAGAAAAAATATTGATATATCGATATTTTCTGCAAAAAATAAAAATTTTTTCGCTGGCCAACACCCCTACTTCTTTTAAAGGAAAATGTACGTAGAGTTGTGAAAGAGTTAGCTCACTGGGAAAAAAGTGTGTTTTAGTGTATACTAATGATGACAAAAAAGTAGCTATTTTCGGATTTAGCACATCCAAAAATACAGACATGACGGAGTAAAACCTTTTTTTTTTATTATTACTCTTCGTGAGTCCACAATCTGCCCTATTGGCAATAAGTATTTCTTCTGTTTATATTATATATACATGGCATGTAGAAAATCACTTCATTAAGCAATCTTCTGTATAAAATATTATCTTAATTAATTAGTCTTATTCTAATGCTTATTCTAAACTCTACATATGTCCAGTAATCAGATCAGGTGGTGTTAAACGTTTTAGTCTACGCACTTCACTATCACGTCGCATATTTAGCTGATTAGCGAGTACATTGGGATGCACTGACACTCTTTCGAAGTACTTCACAAAAACACGTTGAATTACACTCGTTATAGGTTCTAGAGGAATATCGCGTTGTATCACTTTATTTGAAATATAGTACGGAGCATCAACAATGGCACGCAACACCTTATTTTGGAACCGTTGAATGATGGATATATTAGATTTGCTAGCGGTACCCCATAGTTGAATTCCATATGTCCAAATGGGCTTGAGTATAGACTCATACAGCAATACCTTGTTATCTAATGATAACTTGGATTTGCGCCCAATGAGCCAATACATTTGATATAATTTTAGTCCCAGTTGTTTCCGTTTAGAGAGTATGTGCTTCTTCCAGGTTAGGCGTCGATCTAAATGCATACCAAGATATTTAACATGCTCTGCTTGGGGGAGTTGACGATGATTGATATGCACTGGTGGACATGTTCTTCTACGCAGGGTAAATGTTATATGCGTGGATTTTGATTCATTGGCTTTAATGCGCCATGTCTTCAACCATAATTGTATTTGCTCCAGGTGGGTTTGTAGGTTTATTGATGCTGTGACTGGATCTTCATGGGATGCTAAGATTGCTGTATCGTCTGCATATGTTGCCACAGTAGTTATTTTTGTGGTGGGCAGATCAGCCGTATACAGAAGATACAGTACTGGACCCAGTACACTACCTTGCGGAACTCCTGAATATATGGGATTTAATTCGGTATGTTCATCGCCTTGATTTACAATAAAATGTCTGTCAGTGAGATATGATTTTAGTAACTGATAGTCCGGATGAGGGAGAAGTTCCTTTAGTTTAACCTGCAAGCCCGTATGCCATACTTTGTCAAAAGCCTGAGATATGTCTAGGAAAGCAGCCGAACAATATCTTTTGGCATTTAGGTCAGCGTTTATTTGGTTTACAAGTCTATGCACTTGTTCTATAGTCCCATGCTTATTGCGAAAGCCAAACTGATGTTCTGGAATAATTTTTCTTTTTTCTATTATATAATTTAGTTTTTTTATGTACAATTTCTCGAAAACTTTCGAGATTATTGGTAATAAACTTATAGGTCGGTAGGAGGTCACATCTTCTGGTATTTTTCCTGGTTTAAGTATCATTAATATTTTAGCTACTTTCCAGATACTAGGGAAGTAATTAATTCATAGCATAGCATTAAATATATATGTTAATAGTTTTATAGCCTTTTCTGATAGTTCTTTTAAAATTTTGCCAGTAATTAAGTCATAACCAGGAGCTTTTTTAATATTAATCTCTCGCATTATTGTATGTTTAACTTTTTTGACCGTTAATTTCTCGTGCGGTAAATCCATTTGAAATGGCGAATCTAGAAAGCTAGTAATTTTATTTTCGTCATCTTTATGTAGCTGAGACTGGAAAGGCTTAAAAACATTTTTTAAGTGTTTTGAGAAAATGTCGGCCTTCTCTTTATTGCTTCTCGCCCAGTTATTTTCGCTTGTTTTAATAGGTGGGTTATGCTGCAGGGATCTCCTAAGTTTTTTTGTTGCTTTCCACAACGAATAGTCTGTAGCCTCAGTGGATGTCAAGTTTTCTAGGTATTCTTGAATGCCTTGGTTTTGTTCAATTTGGATTAGATCTCTCAGCTCTTTTATGGCCCTATTAAATTTTCTTTTATTCTCTTCAGTCCTTTGCTGTTGCCAATTTCGTCGTAACTTTCTTTTTTCTGCTATCTTTTTCTGTATTGTACATGATATATGTGTATTTTTTCTTGGAAATGTTTCACTGTTGGGAGTCGCGGAATATGCTGCCTCCTGTATATTTTTTGTAAGATTTATTGCTGCTATTTCTATATCCATTTCACTTTGTAATGGTAGGTTTAGAGAGATATTTTGGTCTAAGTTTTTCTAAATGAGGGCCAGTTAGTTCTATTATTGCACAGAGAAGGGGGTTTATCTTTGATGGTAATTTTTGAAGAAAATTTTACTATTATTGGTGAATGATCAGAAGACAGGTCGAAACATGATTCTGCCTGACACTTTTTTGGATCAATATTTTTTGTAATACAGAAATCTATTGTATCTGGTTTTTTATTTCTGTCTGAAGGCCAATATGTTGGTTCACCAGTAGAGATATGTTGTAAGTTATCTATCCTTATGGCTTTGAGCAGTTCTCTACCTTTTGAGGTTATTATTCTTGAACCCCACATTAAATGTTTTGCATTATAATCTCCTCCTGCTATAAATCTATTACCTAGCGTACTGAAGAATTCTTGAAATTGTTCTGCCTTGTTGTTATGTTTGGGTGGGCAATAAATCGCAGAAATTGTTAATGGTCCATGGGCTTCTTCTATGGTTATACTGGTGGCTTGCAGGTAGTCTTTGCGGAATTTTTCTTTTTCGAAATGCTTTATATCATCTCGAATTATTATGGCTGTACCTCCATGTGCTTTATCATCAGGATGATTTGTATGATAAAGCTTATATTTAGGAACTTTCAAATAATTTTTGTCCGTAAAGTGTGTTTCGGAAACCATCATAACGTCAATATTTTGTTCAATTACGAACATTTTTAGTTCCCTGGCGTGTTGTTGGAGCCCATTGGCATTCCAGACGGCGATTTTGTAGCTATTGGTTTCAGGCATTAGGCAAGTTTGCTTACGACGGTTGTGAGTAGACCAAGCATCGTACTCATTTGATCCATTAGTTTGGCCATCATATTTTCTAATCTTGAGATGTTGCTAGTTTCAGTAGGTTGAGATATTGTCTCTCGTTTTTGTGCTGAACCATTTTCAACTATTTGGGCATAAGTTATGTCTGGTTGACTTGTTCTGGTTGGTAGTGGTAGATTGGTAGTAGTGGATTGTTTTTGTTGATGCCTTTTTTCCCTTAAGGCAGGATAGAGTTTCTGCTGTAGTTGCTTGTGAACTGCGCAACCCTTGTAGTTCGCTGGATGATTTCCATTACAGTTAACACATTTCACTTTTTCATCGCGAACTTTACGAGTACAACCTCCTGTCTTATGTTCTCCTGCACATTTTACGCATCTATATGATTTGCGACAGTAAGTCTTTGTGTGCCCGTGCGCTTGACACCTTGTGCATTGTGGTATAATTCTTTTTATATGTGGTGGTTCGCATTTAATAATATTATTTTTCAATTTGGTGATTTCATACACCGCCTTATTATTTCCATTAGGTTTTATATCTATATAAAACATAGGCATAGGTTTTTTTGTCGTGTGATGTCGTATATTGTGAATATTTACGACCTCGTGACCTTTTTCAGCTAGTGCTACCTTGATGGTGTTAAAGGCCGTCCCGTGATGCAATCCTTTTAACACGAATTTAAATGTTCTCTCGGATTTTGGCCTGAATGTATGGTATTGGGTGTTTCTTTCATCTAATTCTTTTATAAGAACTTTAAAGTGATCCGCTTCGAACAATTGGATTTTAATTGTTTCATAGCTCACTGTTTTAATTGTGTAGTTCGTAGTAATGGATTTCAATAGGTCATGGATGTTTTTTATTATTCCTACCTTATAGACTGTTATTGGTGGTGGTTTGGAAACAACTTTTTCAGGGCTTGGTTGTATGTTCTCTTCAATTCCTTCCGACAGGTTGCTAAAACTGTTTTTTGTCTCTATCGGTTTCTGTAACCAATAGTCACTGATTCTTGTTTGTTTCCTCGCGATTTCTTCTTCTGGACTTCTCAATCGTTTTTTGTTAATGACTGTAATCCATTCTGATGGTGGAGTTTGCGTTATTGCTGTTTGTTCTAATCTTATATCAAAGTGTGCAGGTGATTTGGTTGAATCGCTATGGTTTGCCATTTTTTAATTTTTATTATTTTATTTAATTTACTTCCAGAGGATAAAAAAGTAAAATAAATACATTGTTTATTTCACGCACTTCATTTTTCACTTACGTTATTTTAGCACTAGTTTTTGACCAAAAATACTATAAATGAATTTCAAAAGGACTGTTGTAAAATAAGATGAAATAATTTTAAAACACTAATAAAAATGAGAAGCAGTCCTTTTGTCTGGTCACGTAAACACGTATTCACTACACTTTAGGTCCACTGAGAGACGGATAGCCGCATCTGTTATGCGTTTTTAACACTCACTTAAATAACCGTAATAAAATACTGGGTTTTTTTAAAGAAAGGTATCTTTTTATAGCTTGGACCGTATTGAAAATACGTTTTCACCCTTCACCCTACGAAGACCTGAACTGGAGTAAAACCTAAATCACTTTTGGAATTTCTTTCGCGGACTTATATTATTGAAAATCTACAGATGGAACTTGTTGGTTGATGTTGCGGCATGACAAATCTATAATTCAACAAAAAAATTTGAATTAATATGTTTTTTAAATATCTACTCCAATTACTGCTAACGTTTTGGGACCTTTATAATAAAACTATCTATTTTGTAATAAATAATAACGGTAAAAGAATATTTTATTTTATTATTATTATCGTTGTTAGAATATTTTTGATGGGCTTCAAGTTTGCGAATATTAAATATCTGTAAGGGGGAAACAATGTACGTAAAGTAAGGGATTTCGTCTCGTTATTTTTACGAGTACACTCTGCCTCCCCCAAAAATTTCGACACTATAAAATACAGCCACCAATCTGAAACCCCGCCTTTGAATGACTCGCCTAAGTACTCTCGATATTTTATGTTTCCATTTTCTTGATTAATATTTGATTATGGGTAATGTCCAGGGATCAATTTTCTCACAATATTCAAAAGTGCCTTTGCAATGTATTCAGCGCGCCTATCGTTGAGATTTTCGTTTTAAAAGAGATTTTTTTTTATTTTTAAATGCAGTAAATTAATTTTACGCAGCATATAGTTCTTATTTTCGTTATGCTTGTGAATAAGTTAAGTATATATTAGATGCTTGTATGTACTCTTTAAATATGATAAGTATAAAGGCGTTTATTGACAAATGTTATAATACATAAATCGAAATATTGTTAATCTTTTTGACAACTTGAGTTTTGATACGAATCGAAGGAGCGATAATATTCTGACAGCGACCCAATCATCGTTCCATGTTTGTACTTCTTCCGCAGTTTGTAACTGCTTCTAAAGTGGTAATCAAAGGATCCTATGTCTGCTGAGTATGCTGGATAGGGTAAAACTTCTCATTAGAGCTGTAACAATGTATCCTTCACAAATACTGCAATATTATTTTGACAGCGATCCAAACATCGGTCTATGTTTGCACTCCTTCAGCAGTTTGAAACTGCTTCTTAAGTGGTAATCAAAGGATCCTATGTCTGGTGAGTATGCTGGATAGGGTAAAACTTCTCATTAGAGCTGTAACAATGTATCCTTCACAAATACTGCAATATTATTTTGACAGCGATCCAAACATCGGTCTATGTTTGCACTTCTTCGGCATTTTGAAACTGCTTCTTAAGAGGTAATCAAAGGGTCCTATGACTGATGAGTACGCTGGATATGGTAAAAATGCCCATTAGAGCTGTATCCTTCCCAAATATTTCAATGTGTGGTCTAGTGTTGTCATAAAGAGGATCATTTTACGTTTGTCGCTGTTGGTGGTCTTAAGCAACAATATGCTGTAAAGTTGAAGTTGGATTGTACGATACCTGCAGTTGCTATACATTACGATCGATACACTTTTGCATATGCTTAAACCAATTTTCAAAGAACATCGAAACCTGATCTTTGGATGGGAACAAAAAGAAGTCATTGGGTGCCAAATGAGGACTGTACGGCGGATAACCTATCAATTCGATGTTTTGAGTGCTCAAAAAGTCTGTTGTTTGAGCTGATGTGTGAGAGCTCGCATTGTTAGAATGAAGAACAATCTCTTCTTTGTTTTCATTATTTCACCGAAGACTTCTGGCAAATAAATGGTTGTGTACCAATCAGAATTTACTGTTCTACGATCCTCTAGAGGCACTGTTGCTATATGACCAGTTTTTCCGAGGAAGCAAGCCATCATTTTCTTTGAAGTATTTCGTGCGCTTACTTAACTTAACTTATTTTTACATTACGAAGCGGAGATTTCTTCTTTAAATTCTCGAGGGGAACGGGAACGTTTGTTGCTAAATTATGTAGGCTGTTTAAGATTCAAACCAAAACTATCTCAATATGCGTTATTTTTCCCTACCAGCTTCAGTGTCACTAGGATAGGGAGACATATAAAGGGTCTTGCCATTACTTCGAGAGAATTTGTAATCGCTTATCATTAGAAATGAGAATGAAATGAAGCTTTGTGTGTAACAAACTTGAAGTAGACATTAGATCCATAGAGAAGTGCGGACCCAATTAACATCTTGTAAATTAAGCATTTGATGGAGATGGCAAGTCTGCGAGAAGGGCAGATCAGAGAAGATAGCAGGTTTGCTATCCCCGAAACTTTCTGGATTGTTTTCTGGATTTGGGAATGCCAACCGAACCGCCGGTCGAAGTGGAGACCTAGGTACGTGACGTTATACAGCCATGGAATTATTGCGGTGTCGATCTTAAATTGCTAGATGCGCATGCATGAATTGTAAGTTCGAACCTGGCGGGCGTGAAGAAAGGAGTGTCGTCAGCGTAAAACGCGACGTGATTGTGTTCTTTTCTCGGCAGATCTGAAATAAAGAGGTTAAATAAGGCCAGGGGGGAACCTTGAGGTACGTCAGCATCGATTGGTTTATGACTGGAGTTTCCTGATCTTGACCTTGAAGGATCTGTCCGAGAGATAGGACTTGATGAGAGCGGTAAGGTCTTCTGGGAGGCCTAACCGCACGCACTTTGCGATCAAACCGTCCTGCCAGACCTTGGCGAAGGCTTTGGTTAGGCCCAGAAGGACCGCTCCAAGCATTTGACGTTGGTTAAGTGCGTGATGGATGTGTGCGGCCAGACGGGTAGCCTGACGGACTGGTGATTAGTGACCGCGAAAGGCGAATTTTTCATCAGGAATGATGTTGTTTTCCTTTGTGAAAGAGTTGAGGGAGTAGATTATTGTCCTCTCGGCAAGCTTCGAAATGGCTCTGAGAATCCTTCTAATACGAATCGGGAGATAAACAGCCAGAAGTTTGTCTTAAGCATCTTTAAGCTTATTTCAAAGATTTCAACAACTTTATTAATTTGGCTTACGAACTTAGCTGTGGATACCTCCTAATTCTCCTATATTACTAATTTAAAATACTTGATATGATGCTGAATTGGATATAAATTCATATAATAGCGGAGGATCTATTGTTTTTTAGTATATTGGTCTATTATTTATACATTTTCAGATCATATCACTACCACATCCGTATAAATGAAATATTCTCATCAGTAAAATTGTCTGTGCTGATATCATACAACAAAAGCTTAAGTTTACATAATAATTTTTATAATAGCTTATTGAAGAAATAAAAAACTATTGGAAGGAGTATGTTAATTATCAAGTTGTACTGCATTCAAATTCTGAATCTATTCTAACTGGCTGGAGCAGATTAAAAGAATATTCTGTCGGAGTCGCTAGTTAACACAGATATCCAAAGAAGAATATTAAACAGGATAAAAGCTTATTCAAAGTTGGTCCATAGTTTAGATAGGCAAGGATTAGTTCCGATAAAATATATAATGAAGGGTTGAATGCTAATCTTACTTCCTGGATAGCTCACGTTTTATGTCGCCTGACGAAAAAGAATATTAGGGAAGTTTTCTTACATACATTTGTTCTGTAATGGTATTTTGTTTTAATTCCGTTATTTCTCGAAAAGTTACGTTATTTTGAAAGCTTTGATATATTTACCAACCTGGAAACCTGAATCATCATATAATAGGAGTATTCGGTCAAACAACCGGAGTTTCCATTTAATCAAAGCGAGCCTCATGCTGCAGTACTTTGATCAAAATAGTTTAGTAGAATATGGAGCTGTTTTCTAATATTGGCGAGTTTTTTGAGCAATTTCTATTCAAATATAGCTACTGTGGTCTTGGAACTTCGAAGACTTTATCTTTGGGTAAGTAGTGGATTTTTTTCCACCAAACTAATCTAACGGCTGTTCTACTAAACTGACTAAATATTAAGTAACTTTAGAGTAATTCTAATTCATAAATTAGTAACAGAATTCGATACGAGGCAATCTAGATTGTGTAGAAAATAGTTTCGCTTTTATGTACTGGCCCTCATTTTGAGAAGCTTTAGAAGCTAAATATGATCACCTAAAAGTTATTAAACCTCTTCAGGCATCTTAAGGAATGATTATTCAAATCCGTTTGTCTCATATCTCATATCTAATTTTTCACCTTTTTATAATTGTTAAAACTTGTTGCAGATAATAATTATTTTCCATAAGAGTTTAGAGTTTGGAGTTACAATTTTGTTAAATTTAATATATAAAGCAAAAAATACACTGAAAGCTTTTGGTCTAGAGTTATTGCGATAGAGTGATATTGTCAAACGAGGATGTTAGGTCACATTTTGAAATGTATATTTCGTGAAAATTTAATTGAAAATGGTTAATGTCAAGCGCTACCATCATGTTGACGAGGCACTCTTTGCGACTGGTTTCACTTCCTTTTTCATAGAATAGTTAACTTTCACTGCGAAGACATCACATTTAACGATGAACAATATAATATTAGTACCAATTTACCTCAATAATGTTTTAAAAATATTGTAAAAACTTATTTAAAAGTTAAATGCGCTTAGGCCTGAAGATATACGGAGAATATGGTCCACCATGTATTGCAAATGGATCAAAATTAATTCATAGCCAATTATTAACAACTGAAATTACGCTATACCATCAAAATTACTATTATAATTGTTTAGAGATTGTGGATACATTCGAGCCAGCAATTACCCAACAAATATTTATTATTTACTCCTAATATAAGGGCTGTTAACTTTATCAGCTGGAATATTGGTCAAAATATAATGGTGTGTATTATTCGACTCATTATTATCGTGTGTGCTATAGATTCGTTCCATTAATACAAATTCTATATTTTAAAAAGAAATATGCAAATATTAGAATAGTCAATTCAAAGCTTATTTATATATGAATTATTGAAATCATTCCAGATCAACTATGAGTTTTAGTTCAGTTTGGCTTTGACATACAACAAAATTCTAATCTAAACAAAAATACTGTTTTTACATATAATTTATTTTAACATTGTAGTATATCTACTATATTATCAAAGGACTTAAAATTACAATTAAGAACACAGGTATAATAGCTTGTAAGTTAGAGTTGCTTTATTATATTTGCGTTGAATTCTTTTCCACACCACCCATAGCATAGAGTTCAAAGCACATATTTTTAAGTAGTGGAATCCCTTTGGCCTAACCAACCTAATTAACAATTATATATCCAACTAATGTATATTATTTTCATTTGAGAGCATCTATACCTTTTTACATTTAGCTCTTGTTTCATTTGATAGTGTGCTTACTTTTTAAATCATCTTGATATCATTACCTGTGTACACCTTTTTTGATAAAATTAATTATTGAGTTCTGTGTAATGCGTTTACAATTTTTAATCTGCAAAACAGTTAGTATTCATTCTCTCCTCATATATTCTAACCTAATGCTCATGTTTAATTCTGATTCAATTTCAATCATATCTATGCACAAAATTTTCACGCTTCACAATACCATTTTTTACAGTTATATTCTATTAATTATGTGCATACCTTTAGTTGTTTCTACTCTCATCACTCTGTCTCCGGACGTTGCAGCATTATCACAAATCCTGAAAGTTTCCTTTAGTCACTTTCACTTTCCAAGTCAACCACTAAACTGCTAATTTCTAATCTTTCTAAAACATGTTCACAATCCACCATTTACTAACTATTTCCTGTGTATGTCTTATCGTGTTTATCCAAGCCGAAGGTGTTATGCTCGGCCATGTTTCCTTCCTCATATCCAAACAGTTTTTAAAGAAATATCCTTCTCGACCAGCATGTTTATTATGGTAATTCTTTGCTACCCCCTATATCAACTCGGTTGGATTGATCATATAGTGATAGGGAGTAATGCTATGTGACCATTGCAAAAAAACGCAATGATACATTTCATTTATATTTCTTTTATACCTAGGTAATTTGAAATAATTAAGTTTTTAGCATAACCTCTTATATATATAATTAATAAAATTATGATCAACGAAACCTAATTAAATTCTATTGTAACTTTTGCCCTTTTTCATCAATATTTGTTGTCTTTACACTTTTTTTGTTATTGTCTTTCCAAGAGTGTCCCAATGAACCATTTTGAGAGCCATTATCTTATTATATGCATTTAAAAATCGAATTCTTTTTAAGGTAATATCTCGAAGGTTCATTAGATCTCCTCGAAGGTTATCTTTACACCATTTAAATCCTATTCCATGTAAGAGTGAATGAAGGGATGTCTTATATCCCACAAAAAGCTGCATGTCCCTAACTCTTTTTTGTATACTTTCCAGAATAACAATTTTCTCTGAAATAATTTTATTAAATTATGTTTATATCAGTAAAATAGTTTGTGTACTCACTGTTCTTATACCTTTCGAATATTTGATCTCGAATAGAGCCAATATCATGATGGTCAAGTTTTCTTGGTTGAATCTAACGTATTTTTCATTTTGTAAGCGATATTTTGACGATACAAATTTTGATGAGGCATTTGCAAATAAACTCTGAATAGACTATGTAGTTATTTAACATTATTCATTCGGCCGCTTTTTCTTTTTTTAAATCAAAAAAGTAATTTATATCGTAAAATTAGCTTTTTTATTAGCCTATCAAATTGTTTATTATTGTTTGACGAGCCAACCACCATATTCCCCTTCTTGATGAACCGGATTGATATAAAGATTCTCGTTATTTTTTATGGTCCCTTATATAGGGTGGTCTAACTGTTCGTTTTTATTTTGATAACGCCACGGAAATGAACTTTTGTGGTGAAAATATTCTCAAACTAAAACTTCGACGACATTTTAATATCACATCGTTCAAAAAATGTTATTTGGATACGTCAATTTTTCCAAGCAGTTTGCAATTATATTTGAATAAAAATGGGCTGCAGAAATCACATTAAAATTTAAAAAAATGCGCTATATAAATTTGCCTTTAAAATAATTATGGTTTCAAAATCGATCGGCTCATTTCCACTAATCGTAGCAAAATTAGAATAAATGATTTCAGGGAATTGCCAGTCAACAAGATGAGGTTTAAGAGATGTTCTTTCTATTGTACTACATACCTTGAGCAATATTTTAAGGGTAATTTTATTTTTTAAAAAGATATATACATAAAATAGAGAAGTACAAGCTTCTTGACCCATGTAACAAAAATCAGGTCTCATAACTAGGTCAAATACTGAACATCAAAATGAAGAAGCATTCTCTTAAGCTATGCAAAATACGTACTCCTAAGCCACATCAATAATGGAAATCCCAAATGGGTGCTCATGTGGTGAATTTAGGTGCTTTATTTTATAGGTCTTGTTGGACGCTATTAGGAATATGGCATCCTGGTCCATTTTCAAACCGTCATAATGTGGTGTATCCACTAATCCTGTAAACCTAATGGTAAAGTTATTGTTTGACGACACCACCAAAGTCGAAACATCCAAGGGCATACGTCAATTTCCAAGAGCATATAATTACGAGTATATCAGTTAAATGGCTCAAATTTTGGAAGAAACAAGTTAATTAACAAAAAACTCAATCGATAATATTCCCTAACTGATATTAATTTACCCATTGAAAAGTTATTTTGCTAAAGCTCCATTTCCACCACTGTTTTAGATCCACTTCTGTGTAAATTAAGTCAAACTGTCAAATATCGAAAATCCTTATCAGTACCATGATACCTTCTGTTTACCTACAGAATGGTTGAGGACGAGGACGAATTTTTTGTCCTAAAATATTTCAGTAATATGCGCTGTAAATAAATAAATTCACAATAAATTCAAATGCAATTCGTGACCAAGTATCCGGGAATAGCTGCTGGATAGTTGATCAAACATACAACTAAATATTTTAGGCTCTGGGCGACGAGTCAGCGGCTAAAATTCTTCTAGGATGGATTATTCGTCGTTGGTCGTATTGTACGTAAATAAACCACGGACGCGTAATTTTTAAAATCAAAATCTGGCAGCGCTGCATCGCAGAACGGCTAAAGAGCTGTGAAAAAATGTGAGATGTGCGAAAATTTCATCCCAACATAAATTAACTGAATTCGAGAATATCAAGAATCGTCTGTTCGTTTTGTTTATGAGATATTTAGGACTTAGAAGTCATATTCGGATTTCTAACAATTTATATTGTTATGAAGACATAGTATATCATTCTACTAGAGGTAATTCTGAGGCTTATTAAGATTTTTCTGTAAATTTGTGCGGTATACATTTTTGATTCATTGCAGGTTTATTTATTAAATGCATTTTTTAACAAAGCACTACCGGATATTTCAGGTAATAAATATGTTAGTTTGTGTATCAAGATGTGAAATAAATGTTGCAAAGAATATTGACAATTTTAAAATGACTTCATAGAAAAGAATAGAAAAACGAAGGAAGGCTGTAAAGATGAGCTCTCTGCGAGGAGAGATCGAAATGGGTAATTAATAAGCAAAGGATTCTTTAATTAAAAGAATTAGGTAAAGAAATTATTCTTTTGATCAGTCTGGTGAATTTATTATTAAAAAAGAGACCATCAACAGCGACTATTACTTAGCGTTATTGAACCGTTTGAAAGACCAAATCGCCGAAAAACGGCCACATTTGAAGAAAAAGGAAGTGCTGCTTCACCAGGACAATGCACCGTGTCACAAGTCAGTGAAAACGATGGCAAAAATCCATGAATTGGGCTTCGAATTGCGTCATTCACCGTATTCTCCAAATCTGGCCCCCAGCGAAAATTTCATGTTCTCAGATCTCAAAAGAATGCTCGCTGGGAAGAAATTTTCGTGGAATAAAGAGGTGATCGACGAAACTGAGCCTTATTTTGAAGCAAAAAACAAATCATACTACAAAAATGCTATCGAAGAATTGGAGGGTCAATATAATCAGTATATCATCTTTGAAGGGAATTATGTTGTGTAAAAAAAACAGTTTTGCTAAAAAAATATGTTTTACTATGGTAGGCAGGGAAATTTTCAACTGACCCTGTTATATGGGTTATTTTAATATTTTACTATATAGATCAAAATTTTGAATAATCAATAATTAATTTAT
Organism: Rhynchophorus ferrugineus; assembly: GCF_030347505.1. Taxonomy (NCBI): domain Eukaryota; kingdom Metazoa; phylum Arthropoda; class Insecta; order Coleoptera; family Curculionidae; genus Rhynchophorus; species Rhynchophorus ferrugineus. Next base: position 5,549,930 of record NW_027472582.1, on the reverse strand, counting down.
TTTTGAGTGAGAAAACGTTAGTGAGTTTTAGTTATTGAGACAGTTATTTTAATATAGTTAGTATAGAGACATTCACAATTTTAAATGATGTTATATATCAAATACATTCCTGAATTATATTGAAAATACTATGAAAAAGGTTTTAGTAACGTATTATTTTAAAATTATTCCCTTCACTCTCTTATGAGACAAACATGATTATTAATGATTGATTAGCTTAATAAGCTTAAAACTAATTGCAACCAGAGGGAGACTAGTATTGATAAATAATTGTGTTTTTTCCCTTTAAAATGAAGCATGTTATATTACATGTTTTATATTATAGGGTATGAAAAATATATCAAAAAATTTTAATCGGAAATATTAGGAAATATCATACAATATATCCAAATATACGTACAATTTTCAAGAACTGGCAACGTTGCAAATATTTATGTGCATTCCATGATTCTCCACATTTAGACTTTTCTGGCATCTTCACCATTACACCTGCTTTTTCGGACCCATTATACTGGTATTCTATTCAAGATAAAATAAGAGAAACACTATATTTTAATTATAAGCTGCAATAAAACACGATCTCGTTCCAACGAACGCCACCATTCATCGTGTATTAAGTCAATAATTAATTTTTCGACTTCGTAAACTTCGGGAAGCATCCAGCGAAAAGGCCTCCACGTCGATCGACAACGGAAAACAAACAAAAAAAAAACAGTTCACGTAAACAAAGGTTGGCGTACTAATTAAAGCAGACCAAGGTTCCTTAATAGTCTATTAAATATTAAAGCCGTCAACCAATGAACGATGTCTGAGAGCCGATGAATTTATTATAGTAATTGGTGTTTCGTGTTTCTCGAGAATTCTTCTTTTATTCGAGCCATCACAATGTGGACTTTTTGTTTTATCGTTGTCCTTTGAACGAAAATAAATCTTAATTGCTCCCTCTTAGGGGAATTTAATTGTTTGTTGTTTTATTAGGGGATGGAATCGATTTTTTTTGGGCATTGAAAAAGTCAATTGTTAGGTGTTCACCGTACACATCGGACGTAGGGTTTTAAATATTGGAAAGACTATTATTTGATGATAGCTAGATTGTGATGGAAGCTTATAGGCCGTTCAATAAAATACTACACACACGTCATCTAATATGATGACGTCAAAACAGCGTAATATTGTTGCATTAACGCTGAGGTCTTTGATACAAAGTGGGGCGAAAGTTCCGTTACCATTTTGATTGCCTATAACTTTGCTCAAAGAAAAGATGAGTAAGTTTAAAATTGACAAAAAATGTACTTGACTTTTAGATTTTTTTTCGTTATGATTGAAAAATTATATCGGCTAAATGATGACCGCGGTTCGCTATGACTCGCTATGAGGCTGAATTTATTTAATTTCGTGACGAATACAGTTTTTAAGATGTTGAATCGTTTGAAGTTTATTCACATATACTTTCCATTTAAAAAAAATCATAAGAAAAATTCTGCTGCTGTTAAATCCTGAATAACTGAATTGTTGAACGAGCTGTATGTGCTGTGGTCCTATCTTGTTAAAACCACATGTCTTCTGGTTCTGTCTCTTCCATTTTAAGCATAAGAAAATTTCCAATCACGTTTTGGTACCGTCCAGCAGTAACAGTAACAGCACCATCTCTAAAACACCTTGTAATGTGTTGATGGGTTATACTTCTGCCATTTGAAATCTATATTGCCCAACAGAATATCATTGAGCTGTATATCTCTAGCCGTTCTATGGATACATTCTAAGTTGACAGTGTCCTCTAAAATACTTGTATTAATTTATGTTAATATTAAAAAAAACTATTCACTCTGTCTATGTATTTCATAAATTTGATATCAGATAGAGCTAACATCAAGGCGAACTTGATACGTTACCCGCTTCGTATGAGGACTGTTTCTTTTCGATGAATCCAACATTATATACATTATAATTTTTTGAGATATTTTAGTGACTATGTCCATAATAATATTGAGAGTAGAGGCAATACGCGAAAAAAAATTAATAAGACCGCAGTTTTGAACAGTAAAAATGCTTACCTTCTTAACGCTTTTTACTGACAAGAGGTTATCGATTATCTCGTTCCGATTCGAAGTAATTAGCTGGAACTGCAATCTGTATTTTATTCTATTCAATGGCCTCGCCATTTTCTGCCAGTGTATTAATAAGCAGCGAAATTTACCAAAACAGGCAAGGCGTAAAAACAACGTTTGCCGGTTTATAAACTGTAGTTTTTTAAACATATATAACGTTTGAGAAGTGCTCGACTTCTCTAAGCTCATTATTTTATATGTTTAAACGTATCAGACAGCATTGTATCCCTTTATAACTGGAATGAAATGACAAAGAATTTACAAATTGCGATGGGCAGCATCTTGATGACGTATGTTCACTGATGCTTTAATATACTATATATCTCGACGTTGAAATTGCTCTTTAATAGGTGCGTATCTAAATAGTACAGTTAACTTTTTTATGCGTGTCGATAAATTAGCCGAAACCCTCTCTTTATAAATTATTGCATTTGCCATCTATGTGCCAGGCCGGGGTCTTTTCAACTGATCTGTTATTATATATCTCGACGTAGAAATTGGTCCTTAATAAGTGTGTATCTAAGTAGTTCAGAAGACTTATGTATGCAAAGATAGGCTAGGAGATTAATTATAATTTTCTTACGATTAACAATGTTAACTATTCTATGGGTGTTGATAAATCAACAGACAACCTCTCTATATAATTTATTGCATTTATTTGGTGCTTGAAACATCTGTTCGGTATTTAAGAACATAAAGTAGAGATGTATTGTGCTTTTCCCTGCTGATACAAGGATTATCCCGATATATAGGTTCTAATTTGAATAACATCAGGTCTTTGACTCCAAACAACCGCCTCCCCCGCCGCCTATTTACATTTCAAAAACACAGTTGCGACTCGTATTTTTTTTCAATAATCCCACCGCCACCTCGACCATCCATCCCTCCTTGCCGGCGTCACAACCGCCACCACCATCCCCGAACGAACCTAGACAATTTCCTTTAACATTGCCCCCGATTCGGAGGGCGGGGAGGGGGACGCCGGCCGCTTCAAAAACACAGTTTCCACCAGCGTTTTCAGCAGAAAGAAAATCGATCATGACTCGCGCGGCGCCCCACTCCTGTTTTGCTTTCATCCCCTCTTCGTCGTTCGACCGTACCCCCTCCTCGCTCTCCCGCCCCCCGCGCCTCTCACACCCTCCAGCCGGCCACAGCGAGTTGGTGATCGGCCTCCGAAGCGGTAGCGCGTCCTGCTGAACCGACGGCGGCGCGTCTGCGACGAATTTCCGGGTGGCATTCGCCGGCTTTGCGATCTAGTGATCCCGGCGTCGACATTCACTGGTTTGCGGTGCTTTTCTGGTGACCTTGTTGTTGTTGTTGCCGTTGGGGGATGAATAAATAATATCTAGTGAATTTTATTGAATAAATATAATCGTAGGTGATCTAAGTGGTTCTTACGTTTCACTATACTTTGAATATTATTGCTCAAGTTGGTGATAATCAAAACATACTGGATAATATTGTTAAGTAATTTTTTAAAATTTGGACATAGTTTCTTGGCCCGTTGAAAAGGTACGTCCAGTTTGTTATTAGAATTTTTTTTTGAATATTTGACACCATCACGAATAATGTACAATAACAAAACATCACTTAGGACGACAATAAGATCATATAAATTGTAGTTATTACCTTGTGTATATAACAAAAAAAAACTACATCCATTTCCTTTATATATATATATATATATATATATATATATATATATAAATATATGTATATTACAAGTTTGAATACATAATACATTGAACATCACTATGTGTAAATAAATCTAAACCAAATTGAAATATATTAAACTGTCATCTACATGTATCTCTATATGTGTACCACCTTGAAAGGCCTTAAAGTTTGACATGTAGCTGATCTACATAGTTATATGTATAATTGAAATCTATGTGTCAAATTATATTTGAAATGATATAATATGATACCTTTTTCCATATAAATAATTGTAATTTAGTTTGCATATGTAGTTATATATTTTCTTATTGATATCTTTTAATGTAATATGTGGTTTGAATTAGTTTCCAAATAAATTTGATTATTATGCTATTGTTAATGGAAATGAAAATATTTAATAAACTGAATATATTATATTTCCAGAAAACATTTTTCGCTGGCTGTAGAATTTTAATGGGCCATTAGTGGCATTGATATCTACCAGATAGTGTGAGTTATATATCCAAAAAAACAAAATATCACACCCTTCTTTTAGATTGATAACAGTATGTATTGTTACACAAGTTGTTAAATATTTATTGATAAACAACTTGAAAAGGTTTAAGATACTATAATCCTATATATCCTCAATTTCAACTATACGGACTTGTAATTTATTACGTATATAGGGTTTATGTTGTAATAGCTCTAAAATAACCGCTATTAAATTTTACTATCAATAAAAACATTGTATATATGTTGTGTATTGTATAGTATATATATATATATATATATATATATATATATATATATATATACATATGAACCTATATATATATATATATATATATATATATATATATATATATATATATATATATATATATATATATATATATATATATATATATATATATAAATCTCTAGAATTTATTTACATGGCAAAATAACTATAATAAGAAAAATAACTTATTGGAACAAACTTATTTTAACTTATAACTTCCGATATTGTGATACATTAAAGCTCTTCTAAATTAGAGGATATTTAATTGGGTCTTATTTGACAACAAAATAAAGTTAGAACATATTGTAAAAGGTTCCTTCTTCTGATCTAATCAGCATATTAAATTAGCGGTATATTTTAATTTCTTTTGTTTGTTCCACAGCCTACATGTCATCAACTTAACTAACTTTCTATGGATTTAATGATGTTTGTGGGATATCAGGATCTTTTACCTCTGTAGTTGGAGGATTCTTAGCCCATTTTCAAACTTAAGCGTAATGTAGTTTCTATGGAGGATTTTTTGAAATGGAAGATGTGTACTACTGCATGAGTCAATGGCCACCATATTTAAGCAATTGATTTGGGATACCACACCCTATGTTTTATCCCTTTCCTTCTTTAGATTTTAAAGAACAGTATTTATATCCGTTGCCGTAATTAGTACGATTTAAATCAGTACTATTGACTAGTAAGATTTAATCAAGTGGTGATATTACAAGTCTTTTGTTGGGACTTTTTGTAGCCTTGTGAGATACATATAACATAGAAATACAATCTATGAGCTGTAATATCTCAACATAGCTGAGTTTACAACTATATTTAAAATAAAATGCTTATAAATCACAGGAAAACTTTATAGTAGTGATCTATAATCTATTCAAAGGTTTCTGGTACATACGTCATCAAGATATTTGATGTATTGCCTGACGCAATTTGTAAATACGTTTTAGAATCAGACTATATTTTCTTTCTCATTTTATACTGGTTAAAAAGAGACACATTGCATTCTGATTAGGTCGAGCACGTAAATGACATGGTCGTCCAGTTGGCAGACGTAAGCAAAATTCTTGAAAGCAATAGTGATAAGAGGTTATGACTCTAACCTATAAACTGTAGTGGTTTTAAAATTAACTGTAGTTTTTATATGTACTATAATGTCACAGTAAATTATATTTGATAACGTTGTTGTTCAATTCTTTTATTTAGATTAGAATTTTGTTTTATGTCGAAGCCAAACTGAACTAAAACTCATAGTTGATAGGGCAACATTGTGACGTTTTGACGTCAAATGTGTCAGCAAATTAGATACATGATTCACTTAGAGCTAATTAAATTTCCGAATTTTTTAATAAATTTTATTTTAATAAAGTTCGATCGTATTTCACGGAACAGAAACGGCAACAGAAAATATCGAACTATTAAAAATTGATCTGGAAAATCTTCAGAGCAACACAAAAGGAAAAATATTTGGAGATAAGTCGTTGGTAGCGGCGGTTTCTAGGAAGTTTTCTCGTTCTCTAATGCACCGGATATCGGCTATATATACCGTTTGGCGCAAAAAGTTTCTCCCGTTATACAAAAAGAAGTTCGTCGGGAAATCGAGGTTCCAAACCGAAAATGTAGTTTATGTGTTTTTTTCGGCGGTAGTTGAGCCGTCATCGGGAGTCGGTTATCGCTCATTTCCTGCTGCTTGTAGGCAATATGTGATACCCAACAAAATGAAATAGGATAATATTGTGATTGAAAATAAGCCAGTTTGGTGTTTTTACTATGTTAACAATTTACGATGTGCTTGTCAGGATTTATCTTGTCATAGTAACAACAATGTTTTAATATAAGTATTCGGTCCTGCTAACAAATTTGTTTTTATATTCGACTTAATTTACCGTTCCCCAAGTGGTATTCTGAAAGAATGGATCTATATTATCCATTTTACTTATCGATGTAAGAAATCGTTTTAATATAATTTTATTTTCGCGAATGCTTAACTCTTTACCATGGAATCACACGATCATGATTATTACAATGTAACATGTCTTTATATCCTTCCAAGGTTTTCTGGACTTTTTATGTTTAAGGTTTGTATATACACTCAATTCAAAATAGCAGTGACGCGGGCTACATTTAGGCGCTGATATATAACAAAATTTTAATATAAATAAAATAATTGAACAAATATTCTATTAAATAAAATTTATTTTAACATTATAGTACATCAAGTGCATTTATTGTTGAAAGACTCAAAACTACAATTAATTTTACAGCCACAATAATTTATAGGTTAGAGTTGTGTCATTATATATATATATATATATATATATATATATATATATATATATATATATATATATATATATGGTATATATATATATATATATATATATATATATATATAGGGTTTTTTTCCACACTAGTATCGATTGGGCTCTGGACGCCTTTTTGTATGTAGTGGTATCCCCCGAAGGCCTAATCTACTTAATTAACAATTGTATATCTGAGTAATGTATTTTAGTTTCATTAGAGAGCATATTTATGTTTTACGCATAGTTCTTGTTTCTCTCGATGCAATGTATCCTTGTAAAGTCATTATGATATTGCTATTTTTCTTTAGTTTGACCTGTTACTATCGTTATATATCTTTCTTGATCAACCTATATTTAACCACTGCATCCTCCTTAATGTATTTGCCATATCTGCAAAATAGTTAGTGTTATTTCTCTACTCATATATGTTAACCAAACGTATCATATATATATATATATATATATATATATATATATATATATATATATATATGTATATATATATATGGTGCATTGTATATAACAATAACTGATGGTTTCTCCAAGTTCCATAAAAGCTGATTTTCGAACTACTGTAGTCAATCTTGGAGTTAGAGAAATACTAGTTTTGCACCAGGAATAAAACCATTCCTGTTTCCAGCATGAAGAACTATATGTCTGCAATGAATAAATGTTATGACTAACAAAACCTAATCGATAGTTATTCCAATGATTACCTTTTCCCATGAACGTTTGTTGTCTCTATACTATATTTATTATCATCTTGCCATGAGCAGCCCGTTCTGAACTATTCATGGCTCTTTTAAATCTATAAATTTATATAATTCTTATTGATTTTGTTATATGTTTTTGAAAATAGTATTTTTTTAAAAGCAATCTCTGGAAGTTCAATGAGACCCCTTCGTGGGTTATCTTTACATCACTTAAATCCTATATTATCCAACAATATAGGAACGGTTGTTCTACATCTCTCAAATAGCTGTATAACTTTTGGATCTTTGTGGATACTTTCCAGATAAACAATTTTCTCTGAAATAATTGTATTAAATTATAATTCGATTGAAACAACTACTTACTGTTTTATACATTTCGTATATTTGATGTCTGAAACACCAAGATTGATCTTGATTCCTCACTTGTTTCGCATAAACACGGTTTCTTTTTGATGAATGTAATGTTATATTGTTTTTTATTTTTTGAGGTATTTTAGTGACCGTGTCCGTTGGTAATATACAGTGCAGCTGAAGGCGTAAAAAATATTTTCAATAGAAACCGCGGCGATTTCAAATTTATTAAAACAAAGCGTTAAAACAACGTTTGCCGGTTTATAACCCGTAATTATAATATTTTGAAGAATTTTCAGAAGTTTGGCAAATGGACAACTTTTTCAGGCTCATTCCGTTACTTGTTCGAACTTCTCTAACAGCATTCTATCTCTTTTTAAATAAAATAAAATGACAAGGATATTATTGCCTGACAAGGATATTATATTGACACTCGTGTCACTGCTATTTTGAATTGACTATAGTTACATATTACTAATGTTACAGTTATTTTTTGATATAGTTTCGAACGGAAAACATTAATTTTAATTTATTTGCAACATATTTTACACAATACATATAATGAATATAATAATGTTAAAAATGCCGTACACTAATACTTATAGGTTTCAAGAGAATGTATTGTATGACAAATTAATGTAATATAATGTTGATAATTCTATGAAGTACTTGCATATTCAGCAATATATTTTCGTGAAATATAATTTTAGTAAATTAGTGTTATTTCTTTTAGTAGAAACAAGCTGTTTTATAATGTGATTTCTCTATATTATTTAAAAATATCTATATTACTATAACTACGTGATATATCTAAGAGATATATCTAACATGATGCTATTTACTATATTTAACTAGCATCAATATACGTCATCATTATTTTGATCTATGGAAGATTTGTTGTTAGATAATTGATTAATAGTGAGTTACTCCAAGATTATCAATATCTGTGAGATAGGACTATTCACTTAACCGCATACTGGCTCCTGACAATTAGCATATGAACTACTAATCAACGTATTGACCAATTAATAAGAATTACAAGCCTATATAATTAAAATCATATGATGTTATGAAATTAGGAATAAAAAAATTGAATTTGCAATTTGTCTTCGTAAAATATCAGTTTTCCATTTAGTGTCGTTAACATATTGATTGTACGTATGTAGACACTGACCATCGACTAATCAAAATTGCGGATATTAATTACTTTTCTTATTTGATTTGAAGAAATCAGTTGCCGATGTTCGACAAACACTTTTGAAAACATATTTTCTCCATCATATTTCAATGACTAAAAGATATCAAAAGTTATGCTTTAATGTTAATGATAAAATACGACCTGGAGGACCATGCAAGTTCGATGTTAATGAATTGTTAGGTTTATTTGTCGCTGCAAGTGCCAATTTTTTCAAGGCCTTTAATTGAATGGGAAATGTTCTAAAGGATGTACGAAATCTACAAAACAAGTTGACTTTATTAAACACTAGCGACCCGCCCCGGCTTCGCACGGGTGCAATGCTGATACTAAATTAAATACACTACAGAAAAAATATGAACGTTGTATATAAAAACATAGCGGCCCGCTCCGACTTTGCACGGGCATAAAATATATATGCCTATGTCACTCAATGAAAACATGATTAAAATCGATCCAGTATTTTTGGTTCATTCATTACTGCCCTTGGCCTGCACGCATTAAATTTGGAGTAAAACAATTCCTCTTCCCCTATACTTACTATGAAGATTTCCTGCTATCTTTGGAATATCTAAATTCATACAATTTTTATTACATTACACAATTTTAAACGCAAATTTTAAATTTGTAATATCTCCGAAAATATTTGTTTAATTTACATGCTGTAAGGAACCATATTGATCTATATTAATTGCACACTGTATTTAAGGTACTTAATTCGATAAGGATTAATGCCGTATTGCTTAAAATAGCTTCGTAAATAAGCCATTTTCTCACGTAAAAAGTAAACAATAAAAATGGTTAATGTGGGTTATCCCTAAAAGATAAACATATACCATCGCGGACTTTTTTGTAGACCTTTTTATGGTGTACAATACTGTAGTACATTAATTTGATCTAACTCGTAGGGTTAGGCAGCGTTTTTGCTAATTGCTAAATAAGCCTAAAAAAATAGGTTAATTTACGACATCACGTTAGAAACCTCTAAAATTAGCAATGTTGCCTTAGTATATTATGCATGTATTATACATATAAACCTTCCTCTTGAATCACTCTATCTATTGAAAAAAACCGCATCAAAATACGCTGCGTAGTTTTAAAGATTTAAGCGCACATAGGGATATAGGGACAGAAAAGGCGACTTTGTTTTATACTATGTTGTAGTGATATTTCTCACGGGTCTTATCGCTTGCAGTGAGTTTTTAGATGATTCTGATATTCCGCATAATACGAGGGTGGTTCAATTATGATCTAGGCAAATACTCTGACACTATTATTTATTATTGAAAAAATTTACAATTTTACTAGGTATTTCCTCTCACTAGTTACGCATTTTGTCCATCTTCCCGGAGGGTTTTTGATGCCGGTATTGAAGAATTTATTGGGCAGCTCGGCCAGCCATGTGCGCACGAACTCCTCTATCTCGTCGTCGGTGTTGAATCTTTGACCTCCGAGGGTTTTGTTTCAGTGGTCCAAACATGTGGTGGCCGCAGGGTAATGTAGTGCAGTATTAATGATACGTTGAGTGCATAGGAAATCGAAGTATAGTACGCCCCGTCGTTTACAGAACATCGTATACAGAACTTCCTCCTTCTTCCTCCACTGTTTAGACGGCACTTAAACTTTTTCTTGCATTCGCCAGTATAATAGTGTAATTATATGTCGTCTGTAGTGAAGATTCGCGTTTAAAAAACGTCCCCTTCCGCCTCGTATCGCGTTAGCAAGCGGCGACAAACTTTCAACCGCGTAAATTTTTGCTCGAAGTTCAACAGTTTACGAACCCATCGTGCCGTTATTTTGCGATATTGAAGTTGCTCGTGAGTGATAGACTCTACTCTACCAATACTGATGCCTAGTTCAACCGAAATGTCTCGAACATTCATTCTCCATCCTTTACGCGGCGATTGTTGTCTGGTGTGGTGCTGGTTCGCGTTCCACGATCACGTGGCTCATTCTCGACGGTTTCTCGGCGATCCTTGAATGCTTTGGCCCATTTAAACACGGCATCCCGACTCAGGAACTCGCTACCGAACTGATTTCGCAAATTTAAAAATATTTCTGTCTTTTTAACGCCTTCCCACACTAAAAAACGAATAACAATATGTTGCTCTACGGCTTTAGGCAATTGACATTCACTCATGGTCATAGTACGCGCGTGAAACATGCGCTCCCGACGAAAACTATGCCACACTGTTCGTAAGGGACCCAGCTATCCCATACTTAAGTCACGACCTTCAAAACATAATATTCTTGCGCGCCATCTACAGCGTTTGTCTCCATCATATTTGAACCACCCTTCTATTATAATTTCAGGACTAATTTACTAATACCATAAATTATAATATCGGTCCTTATATATCATAATTGCTTAACGTAGCAGAAAAAATTATAAACACACATCTTGTAAAAACTTTTTTATGGGCCCGGAATAACAAATGTAACATTTTTAAAACAAATTTTATCCCGGAGACTTGTCCTTAACAAATACCAATCCCATAAATCGTCCCGGCTAAAAAAGGAGTCACTTGTTGAGAATGAATGGGAAGAAAAATCGAAAGGGAAAACGTTCACAGCTTTTTTCGGCTTTTTTTTCTTTCCAGCCTCTCTACGTTTTCCATTTAAACGGACATAATTTTTTAAAAGTTATTGCTAGTGTCGAATGCGAAGGCGATAACTTCGAGGAAGTGGACAATATTTGGATGTTTCAGCAGTTTATGGGTTTAATTTTGTGCGTAATAATCACTGAATGGGTTTTATTAAACAAGAATAATATGGACCAACAAATATACACTGTTGCATAATTATATGATGTTATCAATATATTACTTTTGTTAAAAAAAAATTAAATTTTGAAATAAAACTGATATATACAGTGTCTTTATTTCAACATTTCTTTCAGCCTTTTAAACTTTTGTGGAATTTGACTTCTGAAATGGTGTTTATGACCTCATTTTTGCTTCTTACTATTTTCTATTCTATCTTGTTCTATCCTGGTGTAATAATAAGAAATTTGTGCAAAATCCGCGACTTACTCGGCATTACATTATTGTAGGTCTTTGTAATTCTTCAGCTTGTAACCCAGTTCGAATTAACATCTCAGTTGTTGGGACTGATATATTTTGGTATAGATGAAGGATTACTTTAACCTTAGTAGCTTATTATGACGGGTATATTATAAATGCATGATCTTCTTTATTTTAAATTATCAAAATGTATGTTTCTTTTTCATTGCCTATTACAATGGTTCAAGACAAGGAAACATTTTTCATGTTGTTTAATCTTTCTTAATACTTCTTAATTTCAAGTTTTTGAGTTTTTCCTATGTTAAATATTTAGAAAATGATTTTTGTTAACACAGTTTTCTAATTATTATATTTATAACTTCTATTCCCTGTTTTCTTCTCTCTCTTAATTTTTTTCTTATTTCCACTAAATCTCTATTCTATTAATGTTCTCCCATTATAGTTTCAATTTTTCGTATACATTTAGTGATGGTAACTGTGTGAAAATGTCATACTCATACATTGGCTTTGGTGTTTTCTTTCAGCAGCTATATATTAATTTTTAACTAAAATATACGAAGATTTATTGGATCTATTTCTATATCTGTTAATGGGACAAAGTTCTTGGAAAATATTCTCTCAATGTCTTGGTTATATACCCAATACCTTATAACGCAACGCAAGATAGCATTATGCGTTAATAATTTAGTAGTTGCAGAAGTTCGAAGTTAAATGCTTAGAAGTGGAATAACTCCAGATATGGAATTTTGGTATTGCTCAATATATAGACAAGAAGGTTTTAACGGCATTTCAGTTCATCAGGTATTGAGGAACCTCTTTTTGGTCTCCAATATAGCTAGGAGTTCTCCAGATACACAAACATTAGTATCTGGTAGTGGTAATGGACAAAATTAATATGTTGTTGTCCTACTCCACAGAAGGAACCGAGATAGGAAGCTGTGTGTACTCAACTTTATAATGACTGTGTCACTAATGTATTCGTGTAATTTAAGTCAATTAAGTCATGCATTTCTAATATATATCAATTCAAAATTAATTCAGATTTAATAGTATCAAAAGGAGTAATGTTAATTATGATTTTTTAGTGGGAAAAATAATTTGTGAGCCTCTTGTTGTTTGTGCATCTTTCTGTTCAATATTAATGATCGATGGACAGAGGCTTCTCATTGTCTTCAGTGAAACGACGATATCAAAGTTAGTGATTATATCAGAAACCACTTAGCTGCATCCAGTTATGTTAGAACATGAAACTCTATGAATGTGCCAATAGAATTAGTTGTAAAGTTTCTCGGTATATTAGTTGAGATTTTGTTGTTGTTTAAATTGAATGATTTTACATACTATTGGGAGATAACACCGATATTGGTTTCAAATTTAATACAGTTCTTAGGTGTATTTTAATTGGCTGAATACATATACTAAATAAATAAGCATTAATAATTTTTAACGTGCTTTGGATTCATCCAGTCGCCAAGAATCATTGTTCTCTTCAGTTGTAACTGAAGATTTTCTTATATGACAAAAGGTAAATACTATAGATGGTAGCTACCTCGATGACAGTTTAATGTTCATGCAAAACTACTTGAATGCCAATTAAATTTACCAATATAATTTAACATTATATTCCGTGGCCTATATATTTTATGTTCGAACCACGGTCCTCAGCATTAAGCCTACCGACTGACGAGTGGCCAACTCTAGAAATTATCCCAGAAGACATCCGGTCTTTCCCAGCCCAGTTACTGGCGTGATTTTGAAATTTTGCATTGGAAAATCACAAATAATAAACAATCACAAACATAACTTTACGACCATGTCACAGCAGGACTCGAACCCGCGACTATCGCAACACTACTAACAGGTCAACATTTAAAAGTCCCCGGCTTACCATAGTAAGAAACATTTTTTTGGCAAAATTAGTTATTTTTATTCAACATAAGTGCCTTCAAGGGTGCTACATTGATTTTAGCCATCGTCCAACTTTTCGATACCATTTTTGTAGTACGATTTGTCCTTTGCTTCAAAATAGGCCTCAGTTTTCATGATCAACTCTTCACTCGACGACAATTTCTTCCCAGCGAGTATTCTTTTGAGATCTGAGAACAGCAAATAGTCGTTGGGGGCCAGATCTGGAGAAAACGGTGGACGAGGAAGCAATTCGAAGCCCAATTCATGGATTTACCATCGTTTTCACTGACTTGTAACATTCTCGTGACATTTTCGCCAATTTCATCCTTTAAGCGGTCCAATAGCGCCACGTAATAGTTGCTGTTGATAGTTATTCGTTTTTCAAGGTAGTCAATTAAAATTATTCCATGCGAATCCCAAAATGCAGACGTCATAATCTTGCCAGCCGACTTTGGAGCGGGTTCATCGTGGGCAGACCACTCGGATGACTGTCGATTGGGCATCGGTGTGAAATTATGGAGCCATGTTTCATCCATTGTCACATATCGACACAAAAATTTGGGTTTATTACACTTGATCATCTACAAACACTGCTCCAAATCATCAACTCGTCGTTGTTTTTGATCAAAAATATTACGATATGATGTACACGTTCAGTTGATATTTTTGGAGTGTCTGCTATTTCATTCAAATTCAATTTACGGTTATTCGAAATCATTTTGTGGATTTTTTAAAATGTTTTCGTCGGTAAAAAAGCTCCTTACGGCTTCCACTGCGTTCACCGTCTTCGGTGCTCATTTCACCACGTCTAAACTTAGCATTCCAATCCTTGAATCCTCAAGCCAAGTTTTTGCTTCAGTCGTATTTTTTTCCTTCAAAAAGCAATATTGTATCAACAAGCGAGTTTTCGTTTTATCAATTTTTTCACAATAACAAAAAATGCTTCACTCAAAATGCTATAATTCACAAAATAATTATGCGACATCTGTCAATTTTATACACGCATCTTTTGAGGGTCAGAGCCAACTAAAGAACATATGGATTTAATTCTAGTAGCGCCATCTATGTGTCAGGCCAGGGACTTTCCAATTGACCTGTTACTGCGCCAACGAATCTGGCACATTGTAACTCCCAAGATTCCCTCTGGCGTTACGAGAGTTCTTCCTACAGTTCTGGCAACACTCCAGGTTCGTATATCGGTCTCGATAACATCCTCAACTCAGCAACGAACGGTAATTATGCAAAAGACACCTCATCGAACTTGCTACACGGCGTCGATTCCCTGTTCAACGAGCGTCCCAAAATGGGGAACATTCGCGCCTAATTTAACGCGCGCATATACGTCCCCCCTTCCCTTCGGCCGTTTTATAACTTATTTATGGCGTGAAATTTCACCGCCGAAACCAATATCCACACGCTTTAAACCTACGCCGAAGCAACGGATCGCGAATTCTTCTCGGCTGGAAAACGTGGTGGCGGACGTTCGAACGGTGTACATTATAAATAACCGTATTTATGGGACCGCAGGTGTATTTATCGAAGGGGCGGGCGGGGAAAAGGTATATTTGGGGAACGGGAAGAGGGGTTAAAATGTATTAGGTGTGCGGTAAGAGGTGGTCACTTTTTGATGGGATACAGGGTTAACAAGGGTCGCCTTATGAACGAAAGTGTAATAGGTTTAACGAAATTGCTGAACAATAAATTATACTACCCTGTTCATAATATACAAGGTGATATCCGAAATCGGATTTCGGGGGCTTAATACCCGTTTTTTTTAGTGATTCGGAATATAACAGGTCAATTGAAAAGTCCCCGGCCTACCATACCAAAACACAATATTTTCAAATACTTCCAAGCCCAATTCATGGAATTTTGCCACCGTTTTCACTGACTTGTTACACGGTGCATTGTCTTGGTGAAGCAGCACATTATTTTTCTTCAAATGCGGCCGTTTTTCGGCGATTTTGTCCTTCAAATGGTCCAATTAATCTATTTGTTACTCGCTGTTGATGGTCCTTCCATTTTCAAGGTAGTCGATGAAAATTATTCCATGCGCATCCCAAAATACAGACGACATAACCTTGCCAGCCGACTGTTGCGTTTTTCCAAGCTTTGGAGCGGGTTCATCGTGTGCAGTACAATTGGATACCTGTCGATTGGACTTTGGAGTGAAATGATGGAGCCATATTTTGCCCATTGTCACATATCGATGCAAAACCTCGGGTTTATTATTGATCATCTTCAAACACTGCTCCGAGTCATCAACTCGTCGTTGCACAGAGCTCTCTCATACCTAAGTATTCGTGAATGTGATGCACATGTTCAATTGATATCTTTAGAGTGTCTGCTATTTCATTCAATTCCAATTTACGGTCATTCAAAATCATTTTGTGGATTTTTTAAATGTTTTCGCCGGTAACAACATCTCTTGGACGTCCACTGCATTCATTGTATTCGGTGCCCATTTCACCACATCTAAACTTAACATACCAATCCTTGATGGCTGATTTTCCTGGGGCAGTATCCAGGAATTCGGCATCAAGGCAAATTTTTTCTTCAAATGTGTATTTTCTCTTCAAAGAGTAATATCTTATCAAGCGAAATTCCTTTATATCCATTTTATTTCACAATAACAAAAGTTGCTTCACTCAAAATGCTGTAATTCACAAACTAATGAAACTTTCGATGGTTAGGGCTAACTAAAAACATAAGGATTTAATTCCAGTAGTACCATCTATCTGTCAGGCCAGGGACTTTTCAATTAACCTGTTATACAAGGGGAGATCCAAAATTGGATTTTGGGTTTTAATCCCCACTCTTTACTGATTGTGAGTATATACGCTATAACATGCCTAATGGAAATTTTTTTACAGGGGCTCATTTTGTAGTAGTTGATTTAGTAGTAGTAGATTTTTATTTTATATTATATTGAACTGTTATGATAATTTAATTACATAAAATTATATATTTTTAATATCAATCATTTATACTAAGTGATAAATAAGATAGAAATTGGAATTTTTTAATATCAAATTTTATGATGTTAATATAAACTGAAAATGAAAAGAAACAAAACCAAATAATTCAAAATATAATCCGATGATCTACTGTTATATATGATTAACCAAGTTAATTTAAGTGGAATTTATTTGGAAAGAGAAAATTATAGTTACAAACAAACTAATTTTTTTAATTAGATAATTTATTAATTTAGAATCTGATAATATATTTATATATATATATATATATATATATATATATATAACTGATTGAAATATTTTGATCCAAATTTGTCAAGGCATTTCATTTAATTGTATTAATTATTGCTTTAATATATTAATAATATATACTGCATATATTTTTTTCTTTAATTTTTCTAATAATTTCATTATTTGTTACATTATATTTTTTGTTTTAGCTGTTAAGCTTTCGATCTCACATATTTTTATGAAATTCAATATCTAAATTGTTGACAAT
Source organism: Rhynchophorus ferrugineus (assembly GCF_030347505.1). Taxonomy (NCBI): domain Eukaryota; kingdom Metazoa; phylum Arthropoda; class Insecta; order Coleoptera; family Curculionidae; genus Rhynchophorus; species Rhynchophorus ferrugineus. Next base: position 5,532,412 of record NW_027472582.1, on the reverse strand, counting down.
ACCAATATAAGCTGTTAGCTGATAATTTAAACTAATGTAAGCCTGTGTAAAATTGATAATTTGCATTCATTTCAGACAGAATTACATTATTGTTAGTTGTTCATCTTTATTTTACCAGAAACATTGTTGAGAAAATACAATCAAAACTATTCAATAATTATTGTTTATTCCTCTTCACAACTTCCCGACCTATGACAACCTACGAAATGTGTAGTGCGTTTACTTTAGTGTAATGAGGGCTTTTTTATGCGTCGACGGTCTTAAGCACATATAAGAATTTATTTTAACATTTGTATAATTGGGAATCTTAACTTTTGTGTATTACCGTGAAATATCTTTAAGTTCGTAGAATAATTAGCATAAGACAAGCAATTGACAAGGATGAAAAAGCAGCAAAATTTGAACACATACGTTTGGAGACTGTTTACTGAATGTTAAAAACGTTAGTAGCCTGTATTTTTCCTATTGCTTTTAAATTGCTAGAAAAGTTCCTTTAACTTAATACATAACCAATAATGTTAACATAAACATAATGTTAGTTTGTTCTTTTCTACTAGTTATATTTACAACTAATTAATGACCAATGATTGATTTATAAGACACATACACATAAAGAGACAGAGCGTAAGAGGGAGAGAGAGAGAGAGTGAGAAATATTTTTAATTCTCTGTATAAGAACAAAAGAATATATTTTCAAAACTAGTAACCCTTGCTGCCTTTTGTCAAAACATTTTCACTATAATCCTTAAATAACTCGTTCAAATGTATAATAAATCTTTTAATATATGAAAAAATCCTCACAATTAATCCACAGTCCTTAAATTCACAACGAAACTAGTACATATGGGGTTAAAAGTCCCATATTTCATCTGCCAGCAGGAAACTACGGTCAAGCAATCCTCAACGAGATATTCGGATTCGAATTTCGATTGTCCTAGAAAGTTTATTTTGTACTGTTTGCAGCAAACAGTGAACACAGTCTATTTCCGGTGCATTAGAAAACGAGAAAACCCCAACAATAGCATTGTTTTCCTCGGCTTACTACGGCACGTTTTTCCTTTTTGCGGTGGTCTCTTGAAGATTTGCCAAATCAATTTGCGAAAGTTATGTGTAGTGTCATCAATGATCTTGTCCAAAATTTTTCATTTTTCCTAAATTTGTACTAATAAATTGTTCACACATATTATTTTATAACATTTAAAAAGACTTAAAGTTATAATTTAAACAATTTTATGCGTTATTATATCACTTAGTAATATATATAATAAAAGAAAAATGATAACAAAAAAAATTCGACCCTAACCTCACAAATTATCGCGAATTGTGAATTAAGCGAATTTAAGTGAAAAATCGAAAGAGCATTAGCACTTTGGTACGACCTATTTAAGGTGGCATGTATGTCACGCCTACTCAGAAAGTATACTGCATTGGCCAATCACTTTCTCTTCTGGCCAATGATCAATTATAAAGGTTTTTCTATATCTCGAATAAGGCATTGGCGAGGTAGAGGTATCAAAAGATGATTAAATACTGACCGACACTATGTCAAAGACCAAAATATCACCATAAAGCTATAAAAATGCAGGTATTATAAAAGCGGTATTTTGGGGAATTTTACATATATAACAGGTCTATTGAAAAGTCTCCGGCCTACCATAGTAAAACATATTTTTTGGCAAAATTAGTATTTTTTATTCAACATAATTCCCTTCAAGGATGATACACTGATTATAGTGACCCTCCAACTTTTCAATGCCATTTTTGTAGTACGATTTGCCTTTTACTTCAAAATAGGCCTCAGTTTCGGCGATTACGTCTTCATTCGACGAAAATTTCTTCCCAGCGAGCATTATTTTGAGATCTGAGAACAGGAAATAGTCGCTGAGGGCCAGATTTGGAGAAAACGGTGGATGAGAAAGCAATTCGAAGCCCAATTTATGGATTTTTGCCATCGTTTTCACTTACTTCTGACACGGTGCATTGTCTTTGTGAAGCACCACTATCTTTTTCTTCAAATGCTTCCATTTTTCAGCGATTTCGTCCTTCAAACGGTCCAATAACGTTATGTAATAGTTGCTGTTGATGGCTCTTCCTTTTTCAAGGTAGTCAACGAAAATTATTTTATGCTCATCCCAAAATACACCCATGTTTCATTCATTGTCACATATCGACGCAAAAACTCGGTTTTATTACGCTTCATCGTCTTCAAACACTGCTCAGAATCATCAACTCCTCATTGTTTTTGGCCAAAAGTGAGCTCGCTACCCACTTTGCACAGAGATTTCTCATATCATATTCGTGAATGATATGATGTACACGTTTAGTTGATATCTTTAGAGTGTCTGCTATTTCATTCAGTTTCAATTTACGGTAATTCATAATTATTTGTGGATTCTTTAAATGTTTTCGTGGGTAACAACTACTTTTGGGCGTCCACTGCGTTCACCGTCTTCAATGCTTATTTCACTACTTCTAAATTTAGCATACCACTCCTTGATGGTTGATTTTCCTAGGGCAGTGTCTGGAAACTGGGCGTCGAGTCAAGTTTTTGCGTCAACTGTATTTTTTCCCTTCAAAAAGCAATATTTTATGGACACGCGGAATTTCTTTTTATCTATTTTTCTTCACAATAACAAAAGTTGCTTCACTCAAAATGCTATAATTCACAAACTAATGATACGACGGCTATCAAATTTATACATACATCTTTTGAGGTTTAGGGCTAACTAATGGGTTTAGTTCTAGTAACGCCATCTATGTCTCAGGCCGGGGACTTTTTAATTAACCTGTTACCGTCCGACACTATGTCAAATACCAAAACATCGCCATAAAGCTATAAAAATGCAGATGTTATAAAAGCGGTATTTTGAGGAATTTTACAAATATAATTAACTATTTTGCTCATTTATCTTTCCGACAACTTTATCAACCCAGGGTTTATATTCAGCCGTACAGTACAATCTTTAGATTTCAAAAGCATTTAATTTGAACGTAAACTTTGAGCAAAGCAAGAAAGAAGAACGTCTATTATTCAAAGGGTCTTGGAAAGACGGGAAAAAGCAAGACAGGATAAAAAAACCGTAATACTAGCGAACTAACGACTAGCACGAGATCCTAATCCTAATACGATCTGCGGTATTTGCCTTCGGCACCGCCACGCCTTCACATCCTGCCTCGAACGCGTACAGGACCGTCCCATTCGGTATGTAGTCTTCGTAGACTGTCTGTTTTAAATTCCGAATTGATTGCTCGACTTGCGGAATAAACGTAATCCCATTTTATTGAATCCCGTTCGGGGAATTCAGACGACGACGGGATAAATTTTTCGAGGCCTTGTTTGTAAGTCACTAATACGCACATGTCGCTCGTTCGCAGGATAAATAAAATCAAACTCAATAAAGGAGATGGTCGGCGAAGCCGTGGAAAGTGATAAGAAGCGCGCCCAGAGGGTACGATCATCAAGTTCGAACATTAGGAATGAATCCGTAAATATCAGTGTCTATATATATATATAAACACCAAGTTGAGATTATTTGTTGATTGATTAACTGATTTAATCATGATTGTTTTATTATATTTTAATAGATCTACTCTCCTTAACTCCTCGAATTTACAATAATAAAAGCACGGCATTATTCTCGACATCACTACATAGTATAAAGCAAAGTCGCCTTTTCTGTCCCTATATCCCTATGTGCGCTTAAATCTTTAAAACTACGCAACGGATTTTGATGCGGTTTTTTTCAATAGATAGAGTGATTCAAGAGGAAGGTTTATATGTATAATACATGCATAATATACTAAGGCAACATTGCTAATTTTAGAGGTTTCTAACGTGATGTGGTAAATTAACCTATTTTTTTAGGCTTATTTAGCAATTAGCAAAAACGCTGCCTAACCCTACGAGTTAGATCAAATTAATGTACTACAGTATTGTACACCATAAAAAGGTCTACAAAAAAGTCCGCGATGGTATATGTTTATCTTTTAGGGATAACCCACATTAACCATTTTTATTGTTTACTTTTTACGTGAGAAAATGGTTTATTTACGAAGCTATTTTAAGCAATACGGCATTAATCCTTATCGAATTAAGTACCTTAAATACAGTGTGCAATTAATATAAATCAATATGGTTCCTTACAGCATGTAAATTAAACTAATATTTTCGGAGATATTACAAATTTAAAATTTGCGTTTAAAAATGTGTAATGTAATAAAAATTGTATGAATTTAGATATTCCAAAGATAGCAGGAAATCTTCATAGTAAGTATAGGGGAAGAGGAATTGTTTTACTCCAAATTTAATGCGTGCAGGTCAAGGGCAGTAATGAATGAACCAAAAATACAATAATGGATCGATTTTAATCATGTTTTCATTGAGTGACATAGGCATATATATTTTATGCCCGTGCAAAGTCGGAGCGGGCCGCTATGTTTTTATATACAACGTTCATATTTTTTCTGTAGTGTATTTAATTTAGTATCAGCATTGCACCCGTGCGAAGCCGGGGCGGGTCGCTAGTATATCATATAATTTTTTTTAATTACATATTAAAGACGCATTTTAATAACTATGGGTTTATCTGGACGGCACCTACAGTTTAACGTGGGTTCCACGGCCCTCAACATTAAGCCTACCGACTGGCGAGTGACCTACTTTAGAAATCATCCCAGAAGACATCCGGTCATACCCAACCTGCTTACTGGCGTGACTGGGATCATTTTCCTTGTCGGATTTTACACTCTTGCCTAAGACAATCACACATTTTAAACAATCATAAACATACATTTACGACCATGCCCCAACAGGATTCGAACCCACGGCTATCGCAACAATAGGAGGACCGTCCTATCGCCTTTACTACTGCGCCACCAAGCCCGCCAATTAAATTATATAATTTTTTGTTGTTCTTTAAAGTATTACATGTTGGTATATTTTCTCGATTCCCACGCATAACGTACAATTAATCGTTTTAAAGATCCATTCCACAATTTTCATAATAACATTGTAAGCATAATTATAATTCGCCTCAATACATTTTTGTGGTAAAGAGGTAAAGAAAATATTAACATACACAGCTTGGTCTGCTTTCAGTATGAAGAAACAAAAAGATAGGAACTCTTACATATACATCTTATTTATGCTGATAGCACTAGAGAAAAATGAAAAAGGGAAAAGGCGCCTTAGCTAATTTTGATTATGTTTGTCAGGAGATACATAGGTTATAGTTTTTTTGTCTTTTCAAGCCTTGGTTATGTTATATTTACTGTACTTATAATAAATTCCTTTTAGTAATTTTTAAATCAAATTATTAATCGTATAGCTCTGTATCAGCTCAAAAGGAATAAATAGCTCGGGGTCGCTTTCGTGTACCATAATCATGCCGCTCTTGTATTTCGCCTCCAGAGATAAATAAAATCAAGGTTGATAAAGGAAAAATTCCAGTTCTCCTTAGAGTAATTGATAAGGGAAACGCGAAAGGAAATTGATAGAGGCAGATTCGGCGCAGATTTATTTTGTGCGGCGCGGTTAATTTCGGTTCCGCTTCTTTTTCCGTGACTTCTCAAAGGCCAGCGACTTGGGGCTTTTATCTCGAAAGGACCGACGGAAAAAATGGGACCTTTGTTCCGTCGATTTTTGTCTTTTCCGTCGGCCGAAATAAACATTCGGTTAGTATTCTTCCGGGGGGCAATTCATGTATGTCTTTGATTGAGATCTTATTTAAAATTTTAGGGGTTGGTTTGGCTTTATTATATGATAGCCAATTTATAATTATTAGGATCAGAAATTAGCTTGCTTATCGATTTCTCGCTCGAATAGGAATTTTGTTAATCTTTTAAAAATTTTCTCATATTTCTTATTACAAACCGATTTTGTAGTGATACAACTATGTACAAAATGTGTTTGTGCATTAACAGGTCAATTGAAAAGTCCCCGGCCTACTATAGTAAAACACATTTTTTGCAAATTTAGTTTTTTTGTTCAACATATTTCCTTTCAAGTGTGATCGATACCATTTTTGTAGTACAAATTATCCTTTGCTTCAAAATAGGCCCCAGTTTCGTCGATCACCTCTTTATTCGACGAAAATATCTTCCCAGCGAGAATCCTTTTGAGATCTGAGAACAGGAAATAGTAGATGGTGGCCAGATCTGGAGCATTCGGTGGAGGAGGAAGCAATTCGAAGCCCAATTCATGGATTTTTGCCATCGTTTTCAACGACTGCACCGGTGCATTGTCTTGGTGAAGCAGCACTTCCTTTTTCTTCAAATGCGGGCGTTTTTCGTTTTTAAGCGGTCCTTTTTTGTCCTTCAAATAGTCCAACAATGCTGTGTGACAGTCGCTGTTGATGGTCTTTCCTTTTTCAAGGTAATCAATAAAAATTATTCCTTGCGCATCCTAAAATACAGACGCCATTAACCTTACCAGCCGACTGTTGCGTGTTCCCACGCTTTGTAACAGGTTCATCGTGTAGAGTCCACTTGGATGACTGCCGATTGGACTTCGGAGTGATACGATGGTGCCATGTTTCATCCGTTTTCACATATCAACGCAAAAACTCGGGTTTATTACGCTTGATCATCTTCAAACACTGCTCCATCAATCGAATCATCAATTCGTCGTTTTTTTGTCAAAAGTGAGCTCAGGCGGCATCCACTTTGCTCAGAGCATTCTCATATCCAAATATTCGTGAATGATATGATTTACACGTTCCGTTGATATTTTTAGAGTGTCTTCTATTTGATTCAACTTCAATATATGGTCATTCAAAGTCATTTTTTAGATTTTTTAAATGTTTCCGTTTGTAAAAAGATCTTTTGGGCGTCCACTGCGTTCACCGTCTTCGGTGCTCATTTCACCATGCCTAAACATAACATACCAATCCTTGATGGTTGATTTTCCTGGGGCAGTATTTGTTCCAACTGTATTTTTTCTTTTCAAAAAGCAATATTTTATCAACACGCGAAATCTTTATCCATTTTTTTCACAATATCAAAAGTTGCTCCATTCAAAATGCTATAATTGACAAACTAATGATCCGACAGCTGTCAAATTTATACACGCATCTTTCGAGGGTTAGGCTAACTAAAAAATGTGTGGATTTAATTCTAGTAGCGTCATCTATGTGCCAAGCCGGGGACTTTTCAATTGACCTGTTATACAAACGAGACCAACATTATAACTCAGACACTAAATATATCACATAATACACGCACTAGACGCCATTACGGAATAAATTGTTTCATTATGAATGTTTGAATTACAATAATGGAGTTACGGCGGGAATCTTTGATTAAATTATGAACGATCTCAATATTTGCCAGCGTTCCAATTAAACCCTTTCGAATTCGACGTATGTCGAGGGCTGAGCGTTTAATTCAGAAAATATCGAGAAAATTAACGGGATAAATGGGTTAACTGCATTAGGGAATCGGGCGAAAGCGAATTTTCTATACAGGTTAGATTGAATATTTAAAAAAATCGAGTGCGATTGATACAATTTGTTTAAAAAATCCTGAATGTTTTTCTTCTTATTTTTTTAACTAGAGATGTCAATTTAAAGTTTTAAGTTCAAATTCAACTTAAAAGTTCCCGGCCTAACACATATATGGCGCTATCAGAACTAAATCCATATGTTTTTTAGTTAGCCCTAACCCTCAAAAGATGCGTTTATAAATTTGACAGTTGTCGGATAATTAGTTTGTGAATTACAGCATTTTGAGTGAAGCAACTTTTGTTTTTGTTTGAAGCAATAGTCGTCTGGCAAGGTTATAGCATCTGTATTTTAGGCTGCGCATGGCATAATTTTCATTGACTACTTTGAAAAAGGAAAGCCCATCAACCAGACCATTTGAATGAAGAAATCGCCGAAAGCGGCAGCATTTGAAGAAAAGGAAAGTGCTGCTTTACCAAGACAATGTACTATGTCACAAGTTAGTAAAAACAATGGCAAAAATCCATGAATTGGGCTTCAAATTGTTTCCTCATGTATCGTATTCTATAGAAAAGTGGTAGGATCACTATAATTAGTGTGTCACTCTTGAAGGGAATTATGTTGAATGAGAAAAAACTAATTTTGCCTAAAGAATGTGTTTTACTATGGTAGGCCGGAGACTTTTCAATTGACCTGTTAAACAATTATGGAAGAACCTAACCTAATTGATAAACTCGATGATTTTAACATCTTGCGACATAATAGGGTAGCAATTTTCCATTTCCATAAAATTATAGAGTTATTCCTTGAATGTAGATACTCAAAATGTAGTTCTACCAAAAAGAAAAGAAACATCGTCATTATTTTCATGCATGATAACGTTATATCTGGTTCCCTTATCTTGAAATTTAACAAGATATAAGGCACATAACAGGTCAATTGAAAAGTCCTCGGCCTGACACATAGATGGCGCTATTATAATTAAATCCATACGTTTTTTAGTTAAACCTAACCGTCAAAAGAGGCGTGTATAAATTTGACAGCTGTTGGATAATTAGTTTGCGAATTATAACATTTTGAGTAAAGAAACTTTTATTATTGTGAAAAAAAAGTATAAAAATAAATTTCGCGTAATGATAATATTTTGCTTCTTGAAAGGAAGAAATGCAGTTGAAACAAATACTGCCCCAGGAAAATCAGCCATCAGGGGTTGGTATGCTAAGTTTAGACGTGGTGAAATGAGCACCGAAGACGGTGAACGCAGTGGACGCCTAAAAGAGGTTGTCACCGACGAAAACATTTACAAAATCCACAAAATAATTTTGAATGACGCTAGATTGAAAGTGAATGAAATAACAGACACTTTAAAGATATTAACAGAACGTGTTCATTATGTCATTATATTTGGAATATTTGGGTATGAGAAAGCTCTGTGCAAAGTGGGTGCCGCGCGAGCTGACTTTTAACAAAAAACAATGACGAGTTGATGATTCGCAGTTGTGTTTGAATCTGATCAATCGCAATAAAACCGAGTTTTTGAATCGATATATGGCAATGGATGAAACTTGTCTCAAACATTTCACTTCGAATTCCAATCTGTATTTTGTCTGTTTTGCGTCTGTATTTTAGGATTCGTATGAAATAATTTTCATTGACTACCTTGAAAAGGAAGGAACATGAACAGCGACTATTACATAGCGTTATTAGAACATTTGTAGGACCAAATCGCCGAAAAACGGCCGCATTTGAAGAAAAAGAAAATACTGCTTCATCAACACAATTCACCCGGTCAGAAGTTAGTGAAAACATCATTAGTTTATTGAGTGGATTGAATATTTAACGTGAGTTAATTTGAGATTAAGGTGCTTTGATGATCAACTTTATCACCACGTAATCCATATGTTGTCACTATGTCGATATGATAAAAACGATAATAATTTATTTTAAAAATGCTTTAAAATTAAATACTAAACATACATATTTTTATATAGAAACGAATTTCATAATTTGCAATAAAAAATATGAAAAAAATGAAAGGAGAACCTAAACAAAATATTGTTTTACTTATGAAGCTAAGGTTATAATCTGCGAATCAGCTGATTTTGCAGGCTTTGCATGTTCTTAAGAACCTCCTTAATTTAGTTTCCCCTTAAATTAACTAGTGCTTTAAAGGATCTGATGAACAGTCATTCAACCCTGTCTAGACTCCAGTTCAATAACCTGTTCACGCCACGTTATGTATCAGCAGGTTCTTAATTAGTTCGACTTAATGAACCGGCAAAAATTGTGATAATTATTTGCAAATCTAATTTAATTAGTATATCATGTAAACTATACAGTGTTATTAAAAGGTTAGGGGAGTTTATTTAACTTTAAATAAAACTTACAGTCATTTTAAATATTCAGTTCTAAATGTGTCAATATGACGGTTTGATTAACATATGCATCTCCTAGAACTTCGTTAGCATTAGTATTTGGAATTACTGGGATGTACTCATCATGGCGAAAAAGACATATTTTGTAGAAGAAATCATACATCATCGTATTTCTGGTGGGATAAATTATTTTTTTCTTTTTTGTTAATTACTATATTTCTAGTTTTTACTATATCTTCAATTTTTTCGTCATGCTTTCATCTGCAATCAACAATTTGTTTAATTACCTTTGATTCATGTTACACCTTCAATATTTGTAGACAACTCTAGTTTTGATTTTTATTTTCAAATTATATTCCTGATCATTTCGTTAATAGTTAGGGTTTTTATGATTGTCTAAAATGTCTCTATGACCTCCTTATAGGCAATTCAAACTTCTTTTTTAATTATTTGTCATGTTCGTGATGGACTATCAGTCATGGATATATTAGTAGTTTACCTACCACATCGCCTAAGACCCACCAAGAATTGTCTACATATATAATTTGTGGAGAATCAATTCCAAATTCTTGTAGGTTTCTCTGGGGTATCTCTGGGGTACCAAACTCTAGATTGTGAAATCGATCTGCTTTAACATTTTCTTTTAATGAATCTGTAGCGACCTTGGGACTTGTCGACTATTACGTCGTGGAACAACGGTCTACAAAATACCCAGAAATATAATCCCAAATGTTGAACAGGGGTGGGGTGCCAGCAGCGTTAACTGGTATACGATAATGAATACCTGACAACCCCGAGACGTTTATCTGTGAGATTATTGAAGGGTACATTCGATCATTCAGTACAAGACTCGTCTTCAGATAACACTGCCAATATTTTTTATATCGTCAATAAATAACAGTCACATCATATAACCATAACTGTTTGATTACTTCCAAACCCCATTCACAATTATTGGCGTCTTCGATTTCATATTGTTTTCGTTTTCAGCGTATCAAAATGCTTATGAATTCACTGAATAGTTAACGATTTTACTATGGGTTTTAGTTTATTACACCATTTTCTCTTTTTTCCTCTAATTTTTTTTTCATTTAGAAGTATTTTTTACAGAGCCTCAACTAAGAGACTAAATTACATTAACCCCCTACCTCCCTTTATTTCTGGACTCACCTTCGCCGGATGCCGGGCATATCTCCAGTCTAATTACTCTCCAAGACGTCGCTCCCCAAGAAAAAAAAAACGTAAAATTTATTTTTCCACTTTATTTCCGTCGTACTTATTCCTACTCCCCGAGACGTATTCCTTCTCCCCTCGTTCGGAAGGAGGCACTGACAAAGGCGGCCATGCTCCGCATCAGAAATCAATTTGCAAACATAATCTATTTCAATTTTTAGGAGAAAATCAAATAAACCATCGACGCTTGTACGTAAGTTCGAAGGTCCTAAATATGGCTTTTCGAAATATAAGAGCGCCAAAGAAGAATGAAATGCTGTTCGGTGGGTTTTCCCTCAGTCATTATAATCGATGCTATTTATAGATTTATAGGAAATTTATTTTTGGGTGAGGAATAATTCAAAAACATATTTTAGACTATATTTCTAGAATAAATTACCCAGAACTGCCAGGAAAACTTCTATGTGCTGTGTCAGAAAATTACTTTCTTTCTGTGAACGGACGATACGTTTTTCAACAATTTATGTACCAGGTATACCAGAAAGTCATTGCTGACTTCAAAGCCAAAGATGCTATATTGTGCGAAAGTAATACCTTCATATATTTATACTTTGCTTGATTTACACTGCTTGAGAATATTAACATCAGATGCATCTCGTGTGTGGAAAATATTATAACGGACACAGAATTTTATACAAAGCATTCTAATTAAAGCGTTTTAGAATCACTGATTTTAATTTCTACGCCCAACTGATGAGCTATCGTACCGGGAAATACCGACAGCATTAATACGCAAACGGATATCGTGGGATATTTCGAAAATTTCGGATGTTTTCAAGGTACTTCACCATTCCCAACATTTCATCCTTCAATCTATTAATTATGGAGTTTTATTCTCTAAAAAAAACATCGGAATTATATTCATAAATATTTCGGTGAAATTTCAATATAAACGGAATGCGTTTATGAAAGAGAAAAAGAGAAATGAAATACATTTAGTAGTAAGGGAACTTGATTTTTTTTTGGTTAAAATATTTAGGCCAATAAATATGAATTGTTATTTTTTTGTAATATGTATTCATGTGCTTGCTACTGTCTTCAAGTTTCTATGCATTCATTAAAATAATTATTAATATATAACTAGTAGCTGTTAACCAATTTAAAATTTAGCCTCTGCAGTGACTTAAACCTGATTACTTATCTAGGAAAACTCCTTACCTTACTTACTCTTTATTGAACATTTCCATGTTTTCAGCATTTAGTATACTTCACCTCTCAAGTTTACAGAGTCAAGTTCTCCTGAGTCTGCGTCTTTGTTCAGAGCGCGCCACTCCGGCTTTAATGGAAGTGGATTTTGTCCTCATGCATTGTTGATAATCTGTTAATTTCTTCTATGACAGTTGATATGAAGGTCTCGGTGTAATTATTTGTTTCTTTAGTATTTAGGTGCATTTATAATATTTCACAAGATTTTGTTCCAAAATACTTATATTATGTTAATATTACTTCTCGTCAATTATCCCCAAAACTGAAATCCCCAGGGCCCTTATAGTGCAATAACTTATTATAAATGGAAAAATTAGATTTTCTTTTCAAATAACTAATATATGCTTCTTCCAATGAAGTTTTGCATCAATATTCATCCCAAGGTGCTTGAGCGTTGTTACTGTATGGGATGATAGTGATATTCATATTTATTAATATATGAATAGTCTAGTTGTACGTGAATGTAATATGCACTGATATACATTTGTCGCCTTTTATTCTCCATATCTCCATATCTAAGTCCATTCATATCTATCTCCAATAGCAAGTAAACCAGTGTTATCAACAAATATAGCCATAGCAATATCCTTTTGCAATACGTATAGAGTAGATAGAGAACCCAAAATATTGCATTTGTTGTTGTCTCTCATACTTTCGAAATCTTCTTCTTGTCTAGCTCTAAATATCCTGGAGAAGATGTAGCAGTTTTAAAGGTCGAATATATTGTTTCAGTAACACTTTGTGAATATATTAGGCTTTATTGAAGGCTTGTGATACGTTCAGGAAGCTTTTTTCTCTTCGTGTGTTGCTATCTATAATTCTGATTTTAAACAGTATTCAATATTCTTTCGTAAAGTTAGAAAGCCACATTAAGCTATATTAAGCTATAAAAGGCATTCTTGTACGACTTGAAGATGTACTGAAATAATTATATACCTCGTGTCATCATTACACCTTAAAGAAAACGAGATACTAAAAAGTTTACATATTTCTTGAGATCCAAAATGACTTTGTAATAAGAAATTCGACCAAGAATAAACTCAAATTATTACTGTGACGCAATAAACGCAAGATATTGTAAAATAGACCGTCTAGAACTTGTTAAACCGCTCGAAAACATGTTACCAAAACTGGAGAATTAAATCTATATATTTCTGCTTATTAAGATGACGAAAATCACTAGATCTTGTTCCAATTTTAGAACAATAGACTGATTGTTCTTTGTTATATTGTATATAAAAAGACAGCCGATTTCAATTTCAACAGGCAGTAATATCGTGTGCTATGCGAATATATTTAGATTTTATAAAATTTTTGGCCAAATAATTGATGGATCAAAACTTCCCATCAACTTGTCTAGCCCAACAGAGTGGTGATATAGAAACAGTGTATGTTCTATTAAACAGTGCAGGATATTTTTAAGTAGCTTGCTACAATTCGATTTATTTAGGAATCCAAGCGTATGAACCTTCAAAACTATTTTATGGTTAATGGTTAGTTTCGTAATTATATGAATGATGATGAATTGTATATCAGTATACATTGCTATGTCTCAAAATTTCATGAATTGTTTCAAGGACTGGTCGATCAAGAAGAAGAAGACTACCTCTAACATTCCGAAATTTCCGGGAAGACAATGGGCTAGTCAGTTTTGATACTGCCATTCATTTAAGCACTTATCACCCTCACTAGAAATGTGATATTCTGGTGTCATTTCAAAAGCACAATAACTTTGGACTGAGTAAACAAATGACTGTATGTTTACTTTCAAACACGTTATAATATCTTATTAGTGATTGAAAATTATTAGGGCTATACGCGACCTATTGCGAAGGATAAATTACATTCTCTTTAATCTTGTATAAGTCCAAGTCTCTAATCTCAACATTTATTACATTATTCTCCTACAGATTATACATGTTATATACTAAATAAGCGCAGGATTAAATTTATTTTAAAGACAGTTTAATTTTTGAAATTTTATTTAATGATTATTATAATTATATTTAAAAGAGATTAACTGACATTTTGTTACCTAGCGTGTTTAATTAGTTTCCATTAAAATTGAATATACTATATATTATATCTGGAAAATAATAATGATAATTGAACCTGATATAATATTAACATTTGTTGATAATTTTTAATATATCGATAATTTAATCGAGAATGGCACCTCTAAAACTTATGTCATAACAACAATAAACTCTCTGGTAAATTTCAACACATATAAGTTATGACATGTGAAAACCTTTAGAGAAAAAAAATTAGAAATTTACTTTAAAAATTATTCCTTTCAGATATTTTTAAGACAGATAGCTGGATAGTTAGAGCCATAACTACATAACACCCCTTTGCTAGAAAAATGGCCACATATATGTATGTAATTGATATTTCATGTGGGCAGCTTATAGTTGTTATAAGAATTATTTTTCAAAATAGATTGTCCTTTCATTTGCCAGTTTTCCTTTTGACGATGAAGCTTTCCTTCGAAATGTCATTGCTCATACCCAGAGTTCCATGGTACCCTTCTATGGTATGTCTCTATAACCTTATTTTCTGTCCCGCATTTCAACACTAGCCCGTTAATGGCAGTTAATCCTGAATTGCAGGCCTCTCTCTAAATTCTAGTTGACTAAGTGTCGGGGGGTATTGTTGAAATCTCTACTGTTTCTTACTTGGAATAGTTTATAGCTAGGGATTGTTGACCACCTCAATTCACGTTTTGTGGCATCACAGCTTCAGCTGCGATACTTTTATCCGAATTTCACTTAACTATACCAGGAAATGATTTGAGTAATTGAAGAACGATAACCAATCCAAAGTCAACTTGTTTTGCTTTATTAATATTTAATTAAAGGGATTCAAAAGCGAATTCCGATTGTGATCTTACCGACTGCATCAATAGCTAAATTGTGAAGGAGTTTTGAGAACAAAAACAATTCATTTACTTTAAAACACTGTTTTATTTTATGGAAAGAAGAGGCGACTTGTTGAACGGCGATACAAAGCGACACGGGGGTTCTTAACTATTAGAATACAGACCAACCAGTCTCATTTAATGATCAATTCACCTTTTGTGACATTACAGCTTCAGCTGCGATACTTTCATCCGAATTTCACTTAACTATACCAGGATATGAATTGAGTAATTGCAGAACAATTATCAATCCAGAGTCAACCTGTCTGCTTTTATTGATAATTAATTGAAGGGACTCAAAAGCGAACTCCGATTGTGATCTTACCGACTGAATCAATAGCTAAATTGTGAAGGAGTTTTGAGAACAAAAACAATTCATTTACTTTAAAAAACTGTGTTATTTTATGGAAAGGAGAAGCGACTTGTTGAACGGCCATACAAAGCGACACGGGGGTTCTTAACTATTAGAATACAGACCAACTAGTCTCACTTAATCATCAATTCACCTTTTGTGACATTACAGCTTCAGCTGCGATACTTTTATCCGAATTTCACTTAACTATACCAGGATATGATTTGAGTAATTGCAGAACGATTATCAATCCAAAGTCAACCAGTCTTCCTTTATTGATAATTAATTGAAGGGACTCAAAAGCGAACTCCGATTGTGATCTTAACGACTGCATCAATAGCTAAATTGTGAAGGAGTTTAGAGAACAAAAACAATTCATTTACTTCAAAAAACTATTTTATTTTATGGAAAGAAGAGGCGACGTGTTGAACGGCGATACAAAGCGACACGGGGGTTCTTAAGTATTAGAATACAGACCAACCGGTCTCACTTAATCATCAATTCACCTTTTGTGACATTACAGCTTCAGCTGCGATACTTTCATCCGAATTTCACTTAACTATACCAGGATATGATTTGAGTAATTGCAGAACGTTTATCAATCCAAAGTCAACCTGTCTTCTTTTATTGATAATTAATTGAAGGGATTCAAAAGCGAACTCCGATTGTGACCTTACCGACTGCATCAATAGCTAAAATGTGAAGGAGTTTAGAGAACAAAAACAATTCATTTACTTTAAAAATCTGTTTTATTTTACGTAAAGAAGAGGCGACTTGTTGAACGGCCAGATAAAGCGACATGGGGGTTCTTAACTATTAGAATACAGAGCAACCAGCCTCACTCAATCATCGTGTAGTCATCATTCGGAAATTACGATTCTTTTGGAAATGAATATATTTTCATAAATATTATTAAAATAAAGGTTTATAAAGAAACATAAATAAAGAGTAAATAACTATAAATGAGAAACATCTCGAAAGTATTGCAACGACTATGCCTCGTCGTCCTTAACCCATTTTCCAAACTTTTTCGATCTGAATTAAAAAGAACTGCCATTTCGAACCGTGTCCCTTTTCGCTTCCCCCTCTCCTCTATCCCTATTTAAATACCTCACTAATTGTTTTTCAGACATCGCGACGATAATTTTGCCTGCCTCCCCCCAGTTCTCAAGTCGTCTTAATTCGCGTTGTTTAATTATATAAAACAGGCCCATTTCAATTCGTCAACGGATTCTCTTTCCATCTAGTTTCCCTCGGTAGATTTCCCCGAAGTGCGCTTTCGTGATTCCCATGCCCCTGTCTGTTCACATTTCGTCGCTTTCTTCTAAATTCGCATAGGAGCGATTCGATCCGAACAACATGCAATCACTCAGTACAAATTATTTTCTTTTATAGAATACATATATATGTGTGGTGACGGAAATATGTTATTTTATTAGTTAAAATTTCTTCTTACAATAAGAAGAAGCAGGTCAATAGATGCGTCAAGACTTCCCAAACAATTTATCTCACTGTGTGTGGCCCATCAGAGTCGTGATGGCGAACAATGTATTTTCTATTAATCAGAGCCGGCTGGTTTTTAAGTAACTTGCTAAAATTTGACCTTCTTTAGGTATCCAGGCTTATGAAGCTTCAAAACTGTTTTACGGTTAATGTCTAGTTTCATAAATATATAAATGATGATGAATTGTATATCAGTATACCTTGATATGTCTAAGAATTTTCTTAACTTTTTCAACGACTAGTTGGTCAGGAACCTACATACCCTAATGGGGGCCTACATTTAACATCTAAATTTCCAGAGAGAAAATGAGCTAGTCACTTTTGACAAATCATCATCGTTACAAAAACACCATCACCACAAAAGTGACATTGTGGTGTCATTTTTAAAGACAATAACTTTGGACTGAGTATACAAATGATCGTAAGTAGGCGAATTTTATAATGTTTTTGTTACTTTGAAACGTTATGGGCCACCTATTGGGAAAAGCTATGTCATCTTCTTAGTTAAAAGTTCTTCTTACAATAAGAGGAAGTGGCAAGCTTACATCAATATACAAGATTTTTTTGATCTAACAGGTCAACTGAAGAGTCCCCGGCCTACCAAAGCAAAACAATTTTTTTGGCAAAATTAGTTTTGTTTATTGAACATAATTCCCTGCAAGGGTGATACATACACTAATTATAGCGACCCTCCAACTTTTCGATACCATTTTGTAATACGATTTGTCCTTTGCTTCAAAATAGGCCCCAGTTTCGGCGATCACCTCTTCATTTGACGAAAATTTCTTCCCAGCAAACATTCTTTTGAGATCTGAGAATAGGAAATCATCGCTGAGGGCCAGATCTGGAGAATACAGTGGATGAGGCAACAATTGGAAGCCCAATTCATGGATTTTTGCCATCGTTTTCACTGACTTGTGACACGGTGGTGCAGGTGGCACGGTGACTTGGTGAAGCAGCACTTTCTTTTCCTTCAAAGGTGGCCGTTTTTCGGCGATTTCTTCATTCAAGCGATCCAATAGCGCTATGTAATAGTCGGTGTTGATGGTTATTCCTTTTTCAAGGTAGTCAATGAAAATTATTCCATGCGCATGCCAAAATACAGACGTCATAACCTTGGCAGCCGACTGTTGCGTTTTCCCACGCTTTGGAGCGGGTTCATCGTGTACAGTCGACTCGGATGACTGTCGATTGGACTTCGGAGTGAAATGGTGGAACCAGGCTTCATCCATTGTCGCATATCGTATTATCGATTAAGCATTAATAGAGATACGCCACTTATTAAGGAAAAACTAAGTTAAAGTCTCTAATCTCAAAATGGATTTTATTATTCTCCTGTACATTATACATGTTATATAGTAATTAAGGACAGAACTATGTTTATTTTAAAGCTAATACAATTTTGTTATATCAATAATTCTTAAACATTTTATTAGGTTAAAAAAATTATGAAATTTAACATTTAACAAAATCAAAACCTCACTTGAAAGAATATTTTAATAACAATATACTCTTGATTGGTTGAGCTATTTTCAACGCGTATTTAATTAAATGATACATAAATGTGAATTTGATGATTTCTGCAAGATTATCACTTTATGAGTGAATGATGATAGGAGGAGAAATAAATTTTGGGAATGGTTCGTATCGAAAATGAATGATATTAAAGTCGTCTTTCCAGTTACACCAGGAGTATTTAAGAAAGAAATTCTAACAGTTCTTATCATATTCTTGATGTTGATTTAAAAGGTGAAGGTTTCTTTGAACTATTTCTCTCAATGTCTCGGCATTCTATTGGGTCTTGCTTCTCAACTCTTGATTAAATGCGTTGTGCTTTGGCTGTTGTCATTTCTAATTGTATTGGTCCTTTGTGGATCATCGGTCACTGTCACATATTATAAAATTTTATATTATATTATTTTAAATAAGAATTAATAAAAGGCCATCAACAATATTTATTTTGCATCAGGAAATAAAACTGACAGAGTTAAGCGTTAAAAAGCATCACAATAAATACGTTTTTGACTAGTTTTTTAAATATTGTTTATTCCAGCTCCAACAATGTTTATTTGGTTGCTTAGTCCTTTATTACCGTTATGATAATGTACTTTTCTTATCTGATATTTACTTATTACTTAATTATTTCTCACTTGTAATGCTATAATATACTCTCATTTAAAGTACCATGCTAGTTTTGATATGTTTTTTTATACAACAATGCTTCTTAAACTGCTTTCGAGCACAACCACTCTTCTAAATATAATTATAATGTTCCTCCACTCATCATCTCTTTCCTTCCATGATATTTACCCCTTCAACCTGGCCTTTAATTTTTCTAAATTCAGGTTGTTTAATTGCCCGAAAAAACGTTCGCCATTCGACGAATGCTCTCCCAGATTTTTACCAAGTTTGTTTTGGAAAATCCGACGGACCCCCATCCAACTTTTCCGAATTAGTTCGAAATGCGGATAAAATAATTCATTTACTGGGAATTTAGAGCGAGTCGAAAGTTCCGAGATGCACTTTTGATGGACGTTATCGACGAGCACCCTTCGACTTTACGGGTTTGTTAAAAAGATTAGGAAATGGATGGATTTGTTAGCGAGTTCGAACGAAGACTTACATATTTTTCGATTACGGTTCACCGATTTATGTTGTGCGGTACGTGTGGTTAGTAACACGAAGATCTCAACTGATTTTCGTAAATGATAAAGCTCAATTAATATACGGGGGATGATCAAAATAATATAAACACTTGACACATGTTCAAGGAATAGATTCGTAGAATGTTTCAAGAATTTTCAATGGAATACTGTACCATTTTTATGTCAAAACATTCGCCCATTGCTGCAATGTGGATGTTGGACATGAAAATACACTGCTAACTCTCTACTCTAAAGATTGCCGTAATGGTAATCCTGAAACTAAAATTGAACCTTTATAACTGACTGTATGGATGCATTATTATCTAGGATTATGGCGGGGTTTGGTAGCAATATGTTAGTCATAATAAGAGCTTCATCACTGATCATTGATCAAGATCAAGAAAACACTTTCCAGTCGAAAAAAATCTATACTGGCGTACCTCAATGTTCCCCGCTGGTCACAGCCTTATTTAACCTCTTTATTTCAGATCTGCCGAGATAAGAGCCCATTGACTTTGCGTTTTACGCTGACGACACTGCTTTCTTCACGGCCGTCAGGTTCGAAGTTACAATTCATGAACATTTACAGAAGCAGCTCGATCATGCGGTCAAGTGGTTCAAATTCTGGAGGCTGCAAATCAACAAATCAATAAGAAGCGTTACGCACTGTACCTCTCGCAACTTAGGATCGACACCACAATAATTCCATGGGTGGATAACGTCACATACCTAGGTCTTCGACCGACAGTTCGATTGACATTCCCAAATCTAGATACGTCAGGGATAGCAAACCTGCTATCTTCTCTGATCTGCCCCTCTAGCGGACTTTCCATCTCCATCAAATGCTTAATTTGCAAGATGTTAATTCGGTCCGTACTCTTCTACGGATCTAATGTTTACTTCTAGTTTGTTACACCCAACCTGGTTAAACGGTTTCAAGTTTTCCAAAATAAGCTCCTCAGGATAATTTTAAACGCTTCATGGTTTTGTCAGAAATAATCAAATTCATATAGAAACTGACATTCCAGAAGTTAAGCACTTCATATGTCAATAGTTCCACAAACAACAACTTAGCTCAGGTTCTTCTAAAAAAGCGCTTGTTCGCGAGCTGGTCGACATTATGGGAGCTTAGCACCGTGTCACCGCTACCCTCCACCCCTTTTCCATGCTGAAAGGACCTCATCCATCGTTGCAGTTATAAATTTTGCCCCCATACGACAGCATCTATTCGTGTGTTAACTCAAGTTCGCGAATCAATAGAATCGCAGGGTCCTCGTGCCTAATAACGGTTGCCGGATCAGCGGGTGCCATATCCCCAAATTTAATGCAGTAGCAATAGCGATCCACAGGGGTCAACTGTGAGGCGGTTTCGGTTTATTGTATTGGTAAGCCCAGAGGCAGTCCCACTTCAGGGAAAGTCTCCGCGACCAGATATGCTTTTTGCCTGGTCTGTTTTATCTACCGCTTGGTTTTAGGCCAGAACAAAAAAAAGCATCGATCATTGAGTGATATGAATTAGCCATGTAAGATAGGCTTCTTTCTGGGTTCTCGACAGATAAAACAAACCGTTTGAAAAAAAAACGATTAATTTTAGGACAATACTATATATATATATATATATATATATATATATATATATATATATATATATATATATATATATATATATATATATATATATATATATATATATATATATATATAATATATTATATATTATATATAGTTCTATAGTTATATATATATATATATATATATATATATATATATATATATACCGTTAAATTTGACTATTAAGCTACTACTATAAAGGTATGTTATTAGATGCTTCTATATATTTTGATAGGCCCAGCACAGCTGTTAAATTCGATGGTTTTTACATTCCTTTAGATAAACTAACAGTTTTCTAATTAGTATTATTGAGTTATATAGTATATAGAGATTTGCCAATATATACCAGATATGCAAGGACAGAAATAACTGAACACTAGTTTCTAAGGATTTAAATGTTATTTTGAAGTCAATGAGAAAGAATAGTCTTGAGTACTATCAATTGCAAGAGTTATTGAACGAAAAAATAACTGAAACTCCCAAAAAACTGTTAGACTGCTAAATTAGATCTTTAACTAACTACTGACGTTTGCAAAAAACGTTTACAAAATGTTAAAAAAGAGAAAACTGGCTTAAAACTGGAGAAGCACGCGAATTCACATTTCGAATAGTATCAACATAGTGCTCATTTTGCTTGCCAGGTAAAACGAAAACGTTTTTTATCACGTAATGTGACTGCTGATAAATAGTGGATGTATGAAGATTCCTAGTAAATGATCTACTAGAAAATCCTCTGAGTACAAAAAAATTTGGATTAGTACAAGGGAAGCATCCACATAGATATTGACGTAGAATAGACATGGCCATATGGTATTGTTATGTATATTGTGAGGATAGCATCGTGTAGTGTACTAACAGCTACCAAAACTGAATGGAACCAAGTACATGTATAGCATGACTTCGACTCATCAACATGTTTCCCAATAATCTTCTCCATACATAATAAGAGGAGCATTAACTAAAAAGTATTTTTAATGAAAAAACAATTTTTTTGAATATTAGATAATTGTGTTTGATTTTTCTTCCTTCTTCAAAATTTCTCTCGTAGTTTGCAAAACCAAATTAGGAATAATATTTGTTGAGCATAGCGAATCGAACAAGGGCCCACCCACGAACGTAAAATATGCTGATTAGGTAAGACTGCAAATTTCTGGCTTGTTTCATTTAACTTTCCGTTCAAGTTCATCGGGTTCGGCGGGAAATTCTCGACCAACCGGAAAAGTCCGGGAAAAGTTTCTAGTTTTCAACTTTTTTACATAAAAATCATTAAAATTGTTGTCTTAAAGTTTTAAAGTTTCGCTTAAGATATGTGCTGTCTGAGAAATATAAAGAAAATATAAAAGATCAATTGCAAAAGTCGCCGATCCAGTTCATGGATTTTTCACACGGTGCATTGGCTTGGTGAAGCAGCACTTTATTTTTCTTCAAATGCGGCTGTTTTTCGGCGATTTCGTCCTTCAAACGGCCTAATAACGCTATGTAATAGTCGCTGTTGATGGCCGTGCCCTTTTTCAAGATAGTCAATGAAAATTATTCCATGTGCATCCCAAAATACAGACGCCATAAACTTGTCAGCCGACTATTGCGTTTCCCCACGCTTTAGAGCGTGTTCATCCGGTGCAGTCCACTCGGATGACTGTCGATCGGACTTCGTGGTCGAGTGAAATGATGGAGCCATGTTTCATCCATTGTCACATATCGATGCAAAAACTGGAGTTTATTACGCTTGATTATCTTCAAATAGTGCTTTGAATCATTAATACGTCAATGTCTTTTGTTTTTTTTTTTGGTTTTGGTACCCACTTTGCACAGAGCTTTCTCATACCCAAATATTCGTGAATGATATGATATACACGTTCAGTTGATATTTTTGGAGTGTTTTCTATTTCATTCAGTTTCAATTTACGGCTATTCAAAATCATTTAGTGGATTTTTTAATATTTTCGTTGGTAACAACCTCTTTTTTGAGTCCACTGCGTTCACCCTGTTCGGTGCTCATTTCACCACGTCTAAAGTTAGCATACCAATCCTTGATGGTTGATTGTCCTGGGGCAGTGTCCGGAAATTCGGCATCAAGCCAAGTTTTTGCTTCAACTGTATTTTTTGTCTTCAAAAAGTAATATTTCCTCAATACGCGAAATTCCTTTTTATCCATTGTTTTCATAATAACAAAAGTTGCTTCACTCAAAATGCTATAATTTGCAAACTAATGATCCGATGGGTGTGAGAATTTATACACGCATCTTTTGAGGGTTAAGGCTAACTAAAAAACATCTGAATTTAATTCTAGTAGCGCCATCTATGCCCCAGGCGGGGATTTTTCAATTGACATGTTATGTATATATCTTCCAATTAGGATGAATACATGTTTTGAGATGGTTAATTATCAGCTTATGGTGGAAAAGTTCAATGGGGTGATTTGTTGGTTTCACTAGTTTAAAGCATAACATGGTTTTTTAAAATAATACATCTTATGTAATGCTAAAATCTATGCGAACATGATTAATTTATTAGATCAATTAATTAGGTAAAATTTTGATCAGAAGCAATCGCCCGATTTGTGAGTTTCC
Source organism: Rhynchophorus ferrugineus (assembly GCF_030347505.1). Taxonomy (NCBI): domain Eukaryota; kingdom Metazoa; phylum Arthropoda; class Insecta; order Coleoptera; family Curculionidae; genus Rhynchophorus; species Rhynchophorus ferrugineus. Next base: position 5,508,558 of record NW_027472582.1, on the reverse strand, counting down.
ACTTGTTTTCTATTGGATTGATGTATGGTGAACACCCTAGTCAATGCAAAATAGTGTTTTTTTTTCGCCCAATATGCAGTAACGTTTCTGGCTTTGTGATAAAGTGCCGAATTATGTATAAAAATGTAGTTGCCATCGTCAGCAAACAATTAATTGAAATCTTTCTTGAGATTCATTGCCTCTAACTGAGATGGTGGACCACCCCATGACACTATCCGGGCTTTCAACTCTCCCAATAGGACAATCGGCGTGAAAATTTGGACCAGGATGTTGCCTTACAAAACAACTTTTGTCAATCAAAATTTGGAAAATAGATTCATCGGAATAGCACATCCCTAAATTAGCGGAATTAACACTAGAAAATCGTTATTTACTAATATAATTGTTCAAAAACTACTGTTTTTTTTGGAATGCCTCAATCCTTTTAGATTCTTCGATTCTTTAGGTCTTCAACCTACTGCCTCCGTATTGCCCTCTCCGAAATCTGTACACTCCCGTCATTTATTATCGCAATTAAATGAGCAACGCTTTTTTATGACTCTCGACACAGATGTTTCTGATTTTTCGATCGGTATGAGGTGTTGTGATTGCTTTTCTACCACAGTTCAATTTTAGTTCGATTGTTGATAGATCTTATAACTCCAGTAGTGACTCTTTATAGTTTTTAGTAGTAGCTCTTTATAGTTTTTCGTTCTGAAAAATTGAAAATTCGAGGTTATCGCGTAGAAGAATGAATAAAATATAAATTCTTTTAATTGTTTTAGAGACAAACGACGATTAAAAGTAGTGAAATTACAATATCTATGTAATACAGTAATAATACTCCAAATCGAGCGTTTTAACGACTGAATCAGAACAAATGCCAAACTAATGAGAAATGACGGGCGTATATCGCGTTGCCACTTCACAACAACAACAATAATGAAACCAGTAAATAACCCTTTAAAAATAATATCGTTTGTTCAACCAAATATAATGAACTATCAATTAAATAAATACGATTAAATATGAGTCATGTCCCTAAGAAATTAAGCACCTAGTGTAAGTTCATAAATCCGAGTCAACCATCGAATAGATACTACTAAATCTCGCAAAATACCTGAAAATATTATGGGAAATTTATAAATCGACCTTAAAATTGACAGAATACCAACGTAAGAAATCAAGAATTCGTACCGGAAACCGGGAAAAATAAAACGTTTATATCGTGGGCGGGCGTTTCTATCATTTCCTGTTTCTATTTTTTCTCCTTTCCCCCAATCTAGTCTCATTCCTCCGCCGATATGTTTTCGCCGACTCCGTAATTTTGCAAATAACATTTTCGTGTTCGGCGTTTCCCCGTAGACCTAATTCCGTCCTCTCGACGTAATCTTATATCATCTTAAATATAAGATTACTCTCTGTTGATGTTAGTAAATAAAGGGAGAGTTTTCGGTTACCGCTTTTTGTGCCTTCGTTCGATTCAGCCCCGAAAGACACCGCGTGGTGCTTTTAGAAGCACTGGCTCGTCGCAAAAACAAAACGTTTAAGATTTCTTTTTGTTTTCGCACATTTTGGCATTTCTTCTTCATTTAGATTCTCAATTCTTTCCCAGCATTTCGCAAATTTCAGAATGTTAACCCTGATATAAGTTCAGATATTTTTTGTTTACTCTTCAGTAGATAGTTGAAAGGATAGAGCTTCAGATTCTTCATAGGTAGATATTATGCTTTTAGTTAAGTTAGAAAATTAAAACTAACACTTTGATGCAAATTTTATTTTTTATCTTTACTTATTATATTAATCTATATGTATTATTATCTATTAGTTATTGTTTATTCTTTTTGGTTATTTATTACTATATATTATTTAAATTTATCTATCTATATATAAAATTTACTTATATAGTAGCAATTTATTATATTTTAACAATTGTGATTTTCTTACAATTAACTTAACATTTTCGTATATTTTAATTCCATTACTTTCTCTTCCTTTAATATGTCCCTTCCAGCAAAATTTGGCATCAAGAATAATTTCTAGATACTTAGCGTTATTTTCATATGAAACAGTAGTATTATTTATTATTATATATAATACACTTCCTTGTGGTACACTTTTTTAACATTATTTACTATAGAACAAACTTTCTACTGTTTTAGTAATTTCTAGGTACTTGAGAACAAATATCTTGTATTATATACAATAATATACCACTATTTTTTCAAAAGTAACTCTATATAAAAAATACTTAAAAGGACACAATGGTACATTTTTCTATTCATCCACCAGCGTAGGAATAACAAAGACAACAGTTAGATACAACAGACATAAATACATTGATAAGTAACAGCGACAATCTAACCTGGAAATTATTTTCCACAATATAAGAAGACAGGAAATTAATAAATATTACAAACAGACTTGTTTCATCCTTAAATATCAATGTTACATAAGTTCAAGCTGGAGAAATTTTGCTATATTGAAAAAATATTTCTTAACCAAATTGTATTAAATTAATACTTTGAAGATAATTTAAAACGTGCATAATTTTGTGGTGTGTGATAACCACTTTTTATATTTATATTTATAATTATTTTATATTTTTCAGCCTCTCGAAGGACTGTTTAATATTTAGAGTTCATTATTATATTCAAAAATATGTTCACCTGTAGTGAATTAGCTCTCATTTTCCTATATCTTTCATAAAAATATAATCAAATATTCATTATTAGTTTACAAAAATTGATAAGTATAATAGTACATACTGTTTAAAAACTGCATTCTATAGAATATATTCCTAAATTACTGCTTAATATTTTGTTAGTTACTATATTCATAGTTGAGTTTGTTATTATATTCAAAAATATAATGTTCACCTGTAGTTAATTTGCTGTAATTTTTCTTTATTTTCTTTCAAAAATTATAACAAAATATGTATGATTAATTTACAAAAATTGATAAATACACTGTATACACTGTTTTAAAACAGCAGAGAACTAAGTCAAAATAAGAAAAATATAGTATATCTATTAAATATCAATTAAAACAATAACTTTCTTTCCTGAAATTCAATATTACCCGATTTCCGAACTAGGGAAAGTGTCTGTAACTGAAAAAAAAGTTTTCTAATAGGATTAAGAACCATTCGGAAAAAATAACCGAGAACCGACTGAAGCACTTAATTCTCAGACCCCACCGGTTTAGTTCTGTGGTTGAAGACAAGCAAAGGGGATAAGAGAACGCGGGGGAGTAACGAAGACGAGAAGAGTATAGGTGAAGGAGAAAGAGAAACCAACTGGCTGCGACTAAATGCCTACTTTATTCGACGATTCTGCGATAAATTAAGGCTACGGAGCACTTGTAACTTAATTGAAAATTGATGTAGTTTTGTGGAAAGGCTGCCGTTTGCGCTCACTAATACCGCACGGCCTGGGGGCTCGTTTTAATCTCGTCGGCGGGGGGTATTCCTGGGGTTTCGCGGTGCTTTATTGACTCCTCGCCGACGACTGACATCGCCTGTCCATTCGTCGGCTAATAGCTTTTAATTTTATGCCGATTCAATGAAGGATATTACACTAAACCGTAGTTTTTCATAATCTAACCGTTTATGATTCACCATTATTAGTTTGCTTTTTTGCACTAGTTAATCTAATAGCAATGATCCAATTTAATCAAAATCGCTATTTGGAAATTAACAAAAAAATGTAATGATTAATGTAGGATTAATAAAAAATATTCCCTAATCTAAAATCTATTTTTCTCTAAAATTTAACTCATATCTTTTTTTAGGAAAACTATGTTTTAATATCTCTCTCCGAAATGCGTTATTACTTTCTTATTTCTTTTTAATAAAATAATAGTAAATTAAATTGAAATTCAATTTACTATTATTTATACCCTGAGATTTTTCATAATCATCATTAACATTCACATTATATTAATGCACGATTATTAGTTTCCATGCTTGATATAATTATTTATAAAAAATACAAATAACTATTAATTAATTTAAGATAATTAAAAAATAGTTTTAAAAATGCCTTAATTGTCATAAACTTTTTTTAATTGAATTCTTAATCTACGGTTTTTTCGTAATCTAACCATTTATTATTAACAATTTTTAATTTCCTCATTTATAATTAATATAGTTACAATTATCCAATTAACAAAGGACTGATTATTCAATTTAGGAGTATATATTGTCTGCTTGATGAGTAGATAACGTCCAGATTGTCAGTTGTGTCAAGGAGACTAACTGATATAAATTGAATGATTTCAGAACAAATTAACGAGAACTCCTATTAATGTACCGTGGTACAGTGATACTAGATATTATTCACTAGGGGATTAGAGACCTTATCCAGAGTAATGGGCAAGGATATTTTCACCATGTCAATATCGAGGCAATCTGGTTTCTGGACGGCATGGATTTTTGAGCTGGTATGAATTGGTTTTAATGAAAAAAAAGGTAGAGTGCAATGAGTATTGTTCACATGAATATTACTGCAAATCAATTATCGAGGGCTTTTATACTTTAATGTTCGAAACTATATCTAATTTGTAGTAGTTTAGGGCTGCATAATATTACTCATTGCATAAGTAATTGTTCAGATTGTTGCTTTAGTAACGTTACATAGTTTCATTGAGTTCAAAGTAGAACCCCATTGAAAGTTGCAAGTCCCTACATATCAATTTATTTATTTTTTGATATTGGCAGTTGCTTGCAACATTCGCCATATGTTTAGCATTATTTCCATCATCATCCAAAACAGAAACATGCAAGCCAAATGTTCCTACTGCGGAAAGGAGCACCCTGCTAATTTTATAGCTGCACCAGTTCCCCAGATTTCCGCCTGGATAAATCGAGGAGGGAAAATATCAGACCAGCTAACTTGCCCCAAAAGCAACGATAAGAGACGCTGCGATTTTTGAATAATTAAAAATTGCACGACCAATTTGTTGTGCTTCAACATCCTTCCTCTTATGTAAGTTTTTCCAACAGGCCGGTTGCGGGCTTTACCCCAAGTAGACCGTCCCATCGGAAACCTCGCAGATATGCAAGCTATGTTTTATGACCACCATCATAGGTATGATTAATCATTTCTGCAAAAATATGTACATTCTTGTATTTCGCCGTTCCTACGGCCTCTTTCAAAACAATTAGAATTTTTCCAAAAATTTGAAATATTCCTCTGCTGTGTACAAGGCAGTAGAAAACGCATAGTGATTTCGCATCCCAAAACGGTATGTCGGTTTTCGGATACCATACATTAATCCACTTTAGTGGAATTCAAGTGTTAACTTTAGATTAAATGCTTTACTTTTATTATAATCCGTAATTTTATCCCGTAAGAACCTGGCTTGTAGATTAATGCAAGTATAACAAAACAATAACGACAAATTAATTTCTAAATCAAGATTCTATTAAGCATATGTATTGCAACATGTGATTAATTGAAATATATTTTAAATCAGTTTCCAAAGCAGTTATATAGTTTCAAAAACTCCCGCACCAAAGCTTGCTTGTCAGTAACTGCAAGTATATTAATATTTTAATATTCTTCTTTCCCTACTAATTCAGTCTTTAGTAGGTCGTTGTCTCTTCATACCACATGCAAATCCCTACTTATCCAGTACAATTACGTGTCCGTTCGTCTTATCCCGAAAGTTTGCCTTCAGGGAATACGGCGAATGAATAGTAGCACAGACGATTATTGACATCGAGGCCCATAAAAAGGAAATTGGACCATCGCGTGAATGAAACCATCGTTTTCGCGATCATCGATCCACGCCCGCAACCGTAACAAGACAAAGAGCGGTGGAGCAAACGTCCGCTCCATCCACGAAATATGATATTTAATTCGTTCCTTTCTGCCGGCAAAAATCCGCTTGATCGACGCAATCAAGCCGTCACAATGAAAACGGAAACGGAAACGGGCCGACGTCGCTCCGGATCGATGCGGCTTTACATAATCCGGATCTAAATGAAAATCAATCATCGACTTAATCCGATTGGAAAACGACGCATTTTTCTCCCCGAATTAGGGGGAGGAGCTGACTGGTCGCGTTCTAATTAATTGCGGTTTCTTCGTAAGGTGATTTAGGTGCATTTTTATTTGCATTAGTAGTTGCGGAAGTTGAAGATAACTGTGAAGTTACAGCTATCAGAAGCAAGCCGATATTTATTTGTTACCCACGCAGGTATAGTCTACCAAAATAGCAGTGAACTTACGTCATCAATATGTATAATGTGTTGCCTATTGCAGTTTGAATATTCGTTTTAATACCATGCAATATATTCCTTCTCATTTTATTCCAGTTAAAGAGAGATACTTTGTTGTCTAATAAGTTCGAACTTGAATAGAATCAGTATGCAAAATCCGTTCGGTTGCCAAGTAAAGCAATATAGTGACTGGTCACGCTCTAATTTCTTGCGGTTTCTTGGTAAGATGATTTAGGTGCATTTTTATTTACTTTCATAGTTGCGAAAGTTGAAGATGGCTGCGAAGTTACAGCTATCAGAAGCAAGCCGATATTTATTTGTTACCCACGCAGGTATAGTCTACCAAAATAGCAGTGAACTTACGTCATCAATATGTATAATGTGTTGCCTATTCCAGTTTGACCGTTTGATTCGTTTTAATACCATGCAATATATTCCTTCTCATTTTATTCCAGTTAAAGAGAGATACATTGTTGTCTAATAAGTTCTAACTTGAATAGAATCAGTATGCGAAATCCGTTCGGTTGCCAAGTAAAGCAATATAGTGACTGGTCACGCTCTAATTGCTTGCGGTTTCTTTGTAAGATGATTTAGGTGCATTTTTATTTACTTTCATAGTTGCGAAAGTTGAAGATGGCTGCGAAGTTACAGCTATCAGAAGCAAGCCGATATTTATTTGTTACCCACGCAGGTATAGTCTACCAAAATAGCAGTGAACTTACGTCATCAATATGTATAATGTGTTGCCTATTCCAGTTTGACCGTTTGATTCGTTTTAATACCATGCAATATATTCCTTCTCATTTTATTCCAGTTAAAGAGAGATACATTGTTGTCTAATAAGTTCTAACTTGAATAGAATCAGTATGCGAAATCCGTTCGGTTGCCAAGTAAAGCAATATAGTGACTGGTCACGCTCTAATTGCTTGCGGTTTCTTTGTAAGATGATTTAGGTGCATTTTTATTTACTTTCATAGTTGCGAAAGTTGAAGATGGCTGCGAAGTTACAGCTATCAGAAGCAAGCCGATATTTATTTGTTACCCACGCAGGTATAGTCTACCAAAATAGCAGTAAACTTACGTCATCAATATGTATAATGTGTTGCCTATTCCAGTTTGACCGTTCGATTCGTTTTAATACCATGCAATATATTCCTTCTCATTTTATTCCAGTTAAAGAGAGATACATTGTTGTCTAATAAGTTCTAACTTGAATAGAATCAGTATGCGAAATCCGTTCGGTTGCCAAGTAAAGCAATATAGTGACTGGTCACGCTTTAATTGCTTGCGGTTTCTTGGTAAGATGATTTAGCTGCATTTATATTTACTTTCATAGTTGCGAAAGTTGAAGATGGCTGCGAAGTTACAGCTGTCAGAAGCAGGTCGATATTTATTTATTACCTACAGACGTAGAGTCTACCAAATTAGCAGTGAAATTACGTCATCAAGATGTATAAAGTATTGCCTATTACAGTTTGTATTATCGATTTAATACCAGGCAATATTTTTCTTCTCATTTTATTCCAGTTAAAGAGAGAAACAATGTTGTCTCATAAGTTCGAACTTGTAACCGAATCAGTCCGCAAAATTCGTTCGGTTGCCAAATAACCGCAAATTTCTCAAAACATTAGATATAAGACCGGAAAACATTTTTGGGGCTTTGCTTGTTTTGGAATAATAAAAAATAATAGGTGGCTTCAATGGGCAATCACTGGTAAAATGTATTAGAGATTAAGTGCTGATACTATTAAATATTATGCTGCTGGGATATATATAGGAAAATTTTTGTTGTTTGCAAGCTGCACTAGATCTGATAATACCATCTGGGCCTGTGGCTTTTTCGAAGACAGACGTTTTACAGAAAATTAAAGGTATCTATTGTTCTTTAAATACTCTTTGCTCTATCATCTCGAATGCAACTATGGCACTATTTGCTTCACCGAAATAGTTTTTGGTAGATTGAAAAGTAAAAACTCCCTCGAGGCTACAGAAGGTCAGTGCTTATTCAATGCAAATGTTTCGTTTTTGCAAATATATTTTTGAGCATTGTTTGACTTCACAGAAATCACACATTTATGTATTCTGGATGCATAATGCAAATGATTTGTTGTGAACCTCAAAATAATGAAAACAGCAGCTATCTTTGTATATTAATGACATCTGTTTATAAAATATGATGATACATTTTTATTCATATATTTAATCTCTGATAGAGCTAAAATCAAACTGATAATTATTCGTCACCCGCATCGTATGAGTATGGTTTTTTATCGGTAAATCAAGAACATATCTTGCATTTTTTGATATATTTCAGTGACCTTGTCCATATTAATATACACTGCAGCTGCAACATGCTAAAAATATTTTCAATAAAAATCACAACAAATTATTATATAACAGTAATAATGCTTACCTCTAACGAATTTTACTGCTAAGAGGGGGCCTTCCCCTTACGTTTGCCAGTTTATAACCTCTTGTCGCTATTGTCTTAAATAATGTTACATACGTTTGACAACCGGACAACTTTGACAGCCTAGTTCGGTTACACGTTCGAAATTATCAGGCAGGTAATATATTAAATATCTTGATGACGAATGTACAAAAAAAGTTTGGATAGACTATATATTAGTCATACACAAATAAATGAAAAATAAATACATCAACTAATTCATGTTTAAAGCTATATATACCGAATATATACCGTATCATTCCAGATTATCAATCTTTTACACGGTCATATTCCACGGGAACGTGTTCAATTAAAACGCAACCTGTCGAAAAAAGTTAACGTATCCTGCAACCGACTGCCGCCTCCCCTCCGGCTTCCCCATCCCGCGGGGAGTCAACCGCTACCGATCCCCCATTTGTACCTGGCCGGTGCTCGATGTTTAATACTGTGTTCGCGTTTGCTGACCCCCGAGGGCGCCTTGTTCGATATTAATTTTCTTTGCGGCTTTGGAACGCCCGGTTTGTACCGCTTAATTTACAGTTGTCCAATGCGCGTCACTTCGACTGGCCATGTCTCGTATTTCTGTCATTTATTAGGTCCAAGATGTCGAAGAGTAACTCAAAGGAAAATAGTTATTGGACGTTGGATAGCAATTACCATTGCGATTTTTTTGGTATACTCGTATATGACTGAAAATATTAGCCAATTTTTAATTTCAGTCATTGAAACTATGCACGTTAAGTGTGTTAGATAATCACAGTTCTTAATAGTATTTTGGTAATGTCTTATATTATGTCACTATTAATATAAAAATATTTGCAAATGATAAATCGATTTTACATCATTAACTCAATAAAACATTCAACTCTCCATTTTATACATATATGTCTGTTCAAAGTGATTTTGTAAACACGTCATTTAAATTTATGACATCAAAACGTCGCAATGTTGTCGAATCAACATTGAGTTTTAGTTCAGTTTGGCTTCGACATACAACAAAATCTAATCTAAATAAAATAATTGAAAAATTTTTTTATTAAATATAATTTATTTTAACATTATTTTGTATCTTAAAACTACAGTTACGTATACAGCTACAATAGTTTATAGGTTAGGGTTATAAGCTCTTATCACTATTGCTTTCAAGAATTTTGCATACGTCTTTTACGTGTTCGAACTAATCAGACAGCTTTGTGTCTCTTTTTAGCTAGAATAAAATGAGAAGGAAAATATTCTAAAGAAAAAGAATTCGATTCTAATGCTTTCTCTCTTTTTTACCTAAATTTCTCTAAACGTTTTTTCTAATTCTGTAGATATTTACAACAGCGTGCGATTCATCAGATATATATTTAATATATATCAAACATATATTTTGGTTTTTTTCTTCGTTATTATAACGTTATCATCTATAAACATTTGATCGACTAAAAAGTTTATAACATCAGAGTGAACTATCTGTTTTAAAAAACTTATTGTGTCATTGCATCTACTATTACGTTACAAATGATATTTTCTGTCCTATACTTATCCGGCTCAGATTCACATATTCGCACACAACCGATGGAACCATTGTAGATTGTTAGAAGAAGTTTAAGAACTTTTTGGAGAACGTTTTCAGCTTCCAGAGTCGCCCGAAGTGACGGCCAATACTATACAAGGGAAATAATAAGTCAACAAATATTAAACTTGAAGCAGAAAAATTCGATTTAACGTAATCCCGAAATATAAAAGGCAAGCCTCGTATTATACCTGAGTAGGTGTATTACGTGTGTCTATAATTACGTGATTATAATGTACGAAAACATTATCGCGAGTATATTAAAATGTACAAACTTTGTTCGTAACGTATTTCTGTTAATATGCGTAACCATAATAATCTTTTCTGTTTTTGTATAAGGGCATTAAATAAAAGTACGGCGGGGATTAAAGGGAGACGCGTGGGTTTTATTAGGATTATAATTCGACACGTGTTATACGACACACATTTCTTTGGGGGATCATGCCGGAATGGCACCCTTGTATATAAAAACAGGTTTATTGTTTCGTGAGGTAATTAAGAAAACTTTGAACTCCAGTAGTTTTTATTTTATAACTTTGTTTGTGAGAATAATTATCATGTTAATCACCAACATTTTACGCAATAATTCACTAAGTTCATAACAATAATATTTTTAGTTTAATAGGGGTTGTTAAATTAGCATTGTATTTAGATTAATTAAATAATATATTTTCGTTATTCGGTATCTGGCTTGAAGGGCCACGTTAACATTAGTACATGATCTAATATCTGATATCAATGGTGACGTTAACCCTTCGGGCTTAATGAAATTTGGGCTTATAGTAGGTAATTATCTATTATTTGCTCTTCTTATTAAAATGGTTCTATTTGCAAATATATTAAGTATAACGTAAGAAACAATAATTTAGTAAGATATTGAAATTATATATATATATATATATATATATATATATATATATATATATATATATATATATATATATATATATCATAATATATTTATCATAATTTCCTAGATGTTGATAACCATCTTTTTACATTAAGTATGTTTATTCTTTAATAATCTTTAAATAATTTTCTGAATAGTTGTATGGCGCTAAAATTGTTGATAAAAAGTACTGTTATAAACAGACATATAATTGATGCTTTTTATGGATTACCATATTAATGAAAATTTGTAATGAACGAATGAAAACATATATCATTCCCAATTTTTGCAACTCAATGAATGCAATAATAATATAAAACTGAATTTGCTAGTTCAGTTTTGATTGTCCTTGTTCAGTTAAATGTTAATTCTAGATGATAATATTGAAAAACTTAGTTATTTTTAAGACAAAAAAAGAAAGGAAGAAAGAGAATCATAAATATCATGACTGATTATATTTGATTATTCAAAATGCTATAGAAATGCCTTCAAATACAATTTGCTAAAGATTTAATAAATACTTAAGAAAGCATTCTTACTTGTCACTATATTTATGATGTGGGAGAATGATTAGAATATATTATTGTTAATAATTTCTTACGTTTTCCAATGGACTTTCAAATTATTATAAGTTTGAAATTCAAAATGTAAAAATTGAAATTTTATAATTTCTGAATTTTCAATCTTTTATCATAGCAAAATGAGTATAAACCCCAATGATGTAGATACATTTTTATATGTTGTATGTTACTATTGAAAATATTGGAAACTTCAATGTAAAAATAGAGAAGGAATCGAATAAATAATCCACCCATGCTAGGTAAACTACAACATAATTTTGATGGCTGACCAAGTTTTCTATAACATAACATTCTATGTGAGAGGCTTCAGAACATTACGCCCAGATGTATTTTCTTTTGAAAAAAGAAAAACAAAGGGTACTATACTAAATAAATCTCACGTAACTACTATAATTAATATCTTTTCGTTTCTACATATTCCAACACATATATTTGGAAAAAAAGCATCAAAAAACATTTTTCGGTAAACAAATATTATATTTCATTATTTAATTTTGCCACCGATCCCAAACCCAAAGCCACTAATTATATTATAATATTACTGCAACAGTAAACAAGCACTTTCCTAAATATCATTAGCCGAGGGGTGAAGTTAGAAGCGGTCACCTTATAAGATTACAGGGCGACTCAACAGCGACCGTTTTACTACCGCTAAACTTCAAAGACGTCGACCGACAAACCTATTTAGCGGTAAATATGACCCTAATCAATAGCTTATTATCCCACGCATCGGTTCCTGTTGGAAAAACAGCCGAGCAGAACTTTGTACCGCCTCCGGCTCCGGCAGTATTTGATTAAAAACAATCTGGAACGTCTTTAATTATTTTTGGAAGTTCTATTTTCGGTAGATTGGTTACAAAAAAGTTACGCGTTCCAAATTTTGATGAGTCGTATTTCTGCGTGCGAAATGAGGGAAAAAACAAATAAAAGGCAAGTTTTTATGAACACGCCGTAGGGCCTCTTGAAATTTGGACGTGATTTTCCCATGGTACAAAAATTGTACAAAAATTATATTAAATATATAATTGAACACTTCATGCTCTCGTAGATATGCGTTGGTTATGGTACGCCGACCTTGCATGGCAATTTTAGTTACAAAGCCACTTTTTAAATAAAGGGTCTATCATAACTTCTGAAATTATGAAAATCTATAAATAAATTTGTACACTTTCTTCAATTTTATTTGTAAATCTTTGGAATAAGGACTGGCGAATCAAATTAAATGATGAAAAATCACACAATGAATTCAGACCTAAGAGATTCACGTCACAGCATATCTTTATTATCGGCATGTAAATTTAATATGCCAACACATCAAAATAACTTGACATGACCCAGGATACCAGGCTCAGACGGAAGCAGCATATAAAGATGAAACGCGATCACACATTACGTTCAGGAAAATTTATCAGTTGCTTGAAAGAAACACCGAGCTATGAACTTACAACAAGCTTATTGCATATGAGCAGATAATGAGACGAATGTGACGACATGATATTCAGCTGCAAGGCTGCGCAGTGACTCCAATATACAAGTTATTCAGAGGATACAAAATAAGGTGCTGAAGTGTATTGTGAATGCGCCATGGTATGTACGCGTTTGTGACCTATATCTCTATAAATTGATATGGATACGGACACTACCAGAAAAATTGCCCATTTCCATCAAAGAAGGCTCCAGAGTCATGTAAACATGGAAGCGTACAGACCTCTAAATATATATCATGTCATAAGACGTCTCAAACTGAAAAAATCTGACCTTGTAGAAGTTCGAGCCTTAATTGATTCAGTAGATAATAGCTTACTTGTAGTTATTTGCTAGCGTGTCAATATTAAAGTTAATTATTATTTGTACAATAACTCTAATAAATATATTTTTAAAACATGCAAAATTTTGAAATTGTGCTTTTCTGCTCAATTAAGATATAGAATACTGAAGAAATAGAGGGCATGTAATCTTACATTAAATAACATTAAATATTTCTAACTGCAAACACTAGTTAATCTTAATAAAATCTTTAAAATTTGATAACTAGTCTGATATCTAAGGAGCCCCCCTTCCTTAGGTTTCGAAGTGTCCTTGGAATGGATTCCTTCTCACGTGGGAATAGCTGGTGCCAAAGCTGATGCACTAGTTAGAGAGAGAAATTCTAGTATCAATCAAACGTCTTCTCATACATAGATTGCTCCACTACTTCCATCTATTAAAGAATATATTAATAACTCCCTTCAAACCTCACTGCCAGCAAAGTCTGTCAGATTAAGCTCGGCTTCTTTACCTCACGATTTATAATCGAACATAGGTAGTCCAACCCATTGTGAGTTTTGTACACATACACTACACACTACATACCAACTTCTCGGCGAGTATCTTGGCTTAGTCTCAATTAAATCCAACTGCGGTTTGACTGATCATAGAAATGCCCTTACTGGGGACAATACGGTTATACCGCGGCGTAAAACGTGTATACCCTGGGAAATAAATTATATCCATACAATTTAATACTTCTATATCTTACTAATTGGACTAGAGTAGCAATTTTGGCGTAGTCTTGGCTGTGTCGAAACTAGCACTGTGTGTCATATTCCTTCTCTTAATACCCTCAATTTACCTATATATTTCCTTTAGTTTTAGATTAGTATGCTGGTTTTTGTTTCTTTTTGTATTCTAGTTGTCATTTTAGTCAGTCAGTTACTTTCATTTATTGTATTCATAATTTATTTTTACATAAACCATATTATAATATTAAAGAAGTCTAATATACTGTAATAATTTAAACACATTGTTATCAGTGAAGTGACTAATAAATAAATATTTTTAAAAATCCTATAACTCCTTAGAAGTCTCAAGTTCTTTCTGATAACTGAATATTTGATAATTGATGATTACAAATATACCTTTTGCTAAAAGAAGGTATAGGGATACCATCACTGTGACTTGTTTCTATATATAAATATTTCAGATTGTAATGGGTGTGATATCTGTAATATTAAATTCATTTTAAAACATGCAGTTTCATCTATTATTTTTATATCTCGTTTAATAATGCACTCAAAATTAGTTACGAAGCCTATTTTCAAATAAGAGGTTTACCATAACTGCTGAAATTATGAACATTTTTATATATAAATAATTTTCTATATTTATATTTTATTTAATTTAACAAACTTATTCAAAATTATCCCCTCACTGTCTACTAAAACAACTCAACTAAAAAATGGATTAGAGTAAATATAGGATGTTCTGGTTTATGTCATATATGCAAAATTCATAAAAAAGGTGAACTACATTTTTTAATTTGTAATAGGTATTAGTTTATGTACCATTTTAATTTTTGCATATGTTGGGATATTCTAAGTAATTTATTGCAGTGTATATAAGTTCGTGAAAGGGTCCTATTTAAAATGACGAACAATGAATGGAAATGAAATTTGAATGTGACGAGAAATATCTTTACGACTTTTAGATAATTTACTAAAAACTTTATCTCGGTTTATGGTTTATAATGTATATACTGGTTCTTGTACCAATTTTAGATATATAGTTATAATTATTTTTCTGGGGTGATATAATTCTAAAGATTTACAAACTTTCTGAATTATTTTGTAAAACTTTTTTGAATTAACTATAAAATTGCATTTGAGCATTGTTTGACTTCTCGAATATCACAAATTTATGTATTCTGGAGGCATAAGGTAAATGATTTCGAGTGAAACTTAAAATAATGAAATCAGTGGCTATTTTTGTATGATGATGACATCTGTTTATGAAATATAAATGAGTAGACCCCTTTTATATATTAAACTTAAAATAATTTCTTGGTATTACACAGATATTTTCCTATATACGTTTGGATTTTGCTAGGCAAATACGATTTGAGCCGGCTTGATGGCGCAGTGGTAAGGCAATGGAACGGTCCTCCTACTGTTGCGATAGCCACGGGTTCCAATCCTGCTGGGGCATGTTTATAAATTTATGTTTGTGATTGTTTAAAATTTGTGAATGTTCTAGGAAGTAGTGTAAAATCCGATAAGTAAAATGATCCCAATCACGCCAGTAACCAGGCTGGGTAAGACCGGATGTCTTCTGGGATGATTTCTAAAGTTGGTCACTCGCCAGTCGGTAGGCTTAATGTTGAGGACCGTAGTTCGGTGCCCACGTTAAACTTCAGACCTAGTGCAGATAAACCCACAGTTAGTAAAAGGAAACTTTAAATATAAAAAAAATATGATGTGAATTTTCTGCAGGATATATTGCATATCGAAGCACGTTACATTAGGAAATGGTAGTTCATACTTAGGAATAAATAAGGATAAAATATTAGTTACAATTATATTGTTAGGTACACTGACAATTTTTCTATTAAAGGTTTTAAACTTATGCTTATTATAAATACTATTGATAACAAAGTGTAACTATATTTTTACAATTCATAAAATAGAGTTTTGTATAATATATATTTTTGAATATATATGTTTCTATTCAAGGGCGTTAACAGATACAATCAAACCGTCAAAAGGATATCAAATTTTCATTTAGTAACTTTATTACGTTACTATGCATAGATATATAATTTTAATTTTGCTTAATCATGTTTGATACCACTTACAATATTACGGCTTTATAATTTAAAGCCGTAATATTATAAACAGCATAATATAAGATAAACAGCATTTTCTCAATTGAATTTTTATCATCCCCTATCGCGAAGTATTGTTCTGTTATAAGTTTTCTTCTAAACATTTTCTGAATTTACACTTTTTTAAAGAAAAAGGTGTTTTAGAGGGATTATAGATATCTTCACTCCAACCTGTCTCTATGTAACTATGAATAAATATTTCAACTTATAATGGGCATGATATATATAGCGTCAGGCCACTATAAGGTGGAATGCGAAGATTATATTTTAATATTAAATACGTTTTAGTACGTGCAGCGCCATTTATAATTTTTTCGTAATATTTCGTCTAGCGAAATGGCATGAAAACGTATAAGTAGCGCTTTTAATAAATTGGATTGCTTCTCGCGTTTACTGAAAACGTTCAAATAAAATAACGCGTTGCCAAAGGACGGGGAAGAGCACGTAGGAAACTGCTGCTCATAAGTTAATGCATTTTGACGTAGACGGGGGTCCGAGGCGATTCTTCTTCAAGGGACCGGACATCTAGCCTGGCCCTGTTTAGTATGATGTTGACGTGTAACTCTGTAGTTTACATGACACGTGGACATTTAAATGAAACAGAATACTCGTTTTGTTTGCGTACCCTTTCTAATGGAATATGTATTGCTCTTTTATGAATTTCCGTTAATTAATTGTTAAGGTTATTAGTTGGCTTCTTTTGTATGTAGAATTGAATATGTCTCCAACAAAAAAATTCTTTGTCCGTTGAGCAAAACCATTCATGAATGAAAGCTTCGAACGCTTTACTGATATGGTTAAAAATTTTCAACATCTCTGAAGATAAGAAAAGGAAGGTATTTTCGTCAGAACAGACATTAAATCGCTTATGACTGACTAAAAATTCATCACGACCTTTACGGACCATTAAAAAGCAGGATGGATTGATTTTGAAATCATAGAAACATTTTCAGCCATTCGTGAAGAGCCTTTCTATAAAAAAAAATCGCCAAGAGAACGTTAAAAGTATTTTAAGCCTGTCTAATGAGTGGAAAAGTATATTTTCATTGTTCCCATCTCCACTATGTTTCGAAGCATTTTGAATATGTGTCAGAAGCAAGGTGAACAGTTTCACCAGGATATTAAAAAATATTTTTGCGCGCTTCTCAGTAACCTTCCAGAAACTTCCAACAAACGATGGTATACCTCCTCCTTGCTCCTCTTTGTGCCTCATTGGAAAAATTATTGGTTTTAATATATGCCAGTGAATGTATATAGATTTTAAAAAATATATCGTTAATGGTTTGTATATAAAATAATTATGTTCAAGTCGATTCTCCTGAAATAACTTCTTTAATACACCCAAATATCAATTGTTAAGAAACGTGTTATAATATAAGGAAAGGAACTCATCCTTGGACTCCACATACCTAAAAACATAAAGATTGCGTATAAAGTCCGATCAGCCCAATTGCCGTCATCGATATATCATCCATGTCATTTATTCCTTAAAATTAAGTACCACATCCTAAAATTGATTTAAGTAGTATTCTGAATTTGGATCGTACAATATCTTTTTTAATTATATTATCAATAGATTTTTGATTTTTGTTCTTGATTTATGGTATAAAATATTCGACTTTTCATGGCTTCGCTCATATTAGCTATCATCCCTTTTTATAACAGCAAAGATGGAGACTAGAATATAAAAGATACCATTTTATATTGTCATTTTTATAGTCTCTGTGGATCAAAGGACTATAAAATAAGTAATACTGAAAAAAATGTTGATTTTGGTATTCTATTATGCGTGGATGAAATCTTTCAATTTTAAATCGATTCTATCTCGGTTATATAGTCATAATATCTATTTGCTGCGAAAACTGATTTTTATCTAATCTATTTAAACATAAAATGTAAATTATTTAACCTTGCAAATATATTGTATTCTTATTTATTCCAAACAATAAGTTCTTTTGTTGAATTAATTATAAATTGTAAAATAGTAACTAATAGTAGGTAAATATAATTATAGCTAAATCAAATGTGCTGCTGCAGGCTATTCAAAGTTCTTTTATACATACGTCATCAGTATGTTTAATGTATTGCCTGCCACAATTTGTAAATTCGTTTTAGAATCAGACAATATTTTCCTTGTTATTTTATTCTAGTTAAAAAAAGATATAATGTTCTTTGATTAATTCGAACGCGTAAACGAATGAGCCTGTCAAAGTCGTCCGGTTGTCAGACATATGCAAAATTCTTACAAGCAATGGTGATAAAACGTTATAACTCTAACCTATGAACTATGGTGGCGGTATAATTAACTGTAGTTTTAATATGTACTACAATGTTAGAATAAATTATATTTGATAACATTTTTGTTCAATTATCTTATTTAGATTAGGATTTTATTGTATTTCAAATCTAAACTGAACTAAAACTCGGAGTTAATGCGGCAACATTGCGAGGTTTTGAAGTAACACATGTAGATGACGCATGTACAAAATAACTTTGAATAGACTATATGTATATTTGATAACTGTTGCAATTACAAAAAAGTATGAGTTAATTTAGAGGTATTGTTTATACTACTAGTGGACTGTCATTTTGTATACAAATTTACTACGTAACATAACAAATAGGTTTTATCCATATAATTCAGACTTTTCATGTTAATAAAAAGTTTTCAATACTCATTTCTTGAATTTTTTCGATTTTCAATATCCTTATTTCACTTTTGTGTGCTTATCTTCGTAATTATGTATTTCATAGTTATATTGCTGTTTGGACTCTTTCTCGTATCTTTTCTGGCTTGCTAGTCTTTTTTTACTCAAGATGGTCTTCATCTCTTTCTATGTTTCATTTATAATTTTTGTGTGTTATATCAGTCCTTTATGATATCCTTTTATCATTATTGCTGAGCTATAAAAGTATTCTTTGTTTTCTTTATTTTTATTTTTTGGTATTTCTTTATTGGTTTTATTGGTACTATTAATTATTATTAATAATTATTAATAATTATTAATAATTATATTGTTGTTAATTAATATTAATTAATAATTATTGTTGTATTTATAATTATATATTATGTATTACAATTACAGTATAATTATTATTGTAAGTTAGATGGTGCTTTACCTTATAAGGATTCATCATGGCAAGTATTACCAGATGTATAGGGTACGGCAAAATTCGAAAAAAAAAATCACGGTATATTCTCGGACGCCATATCCGCTGAGTGGCAATAACAGAACGATTATTTTCAATTAATATTGTTACTATTTCTGCTCGTTCTCGTGGCGTTTATTTATTCATAATAAAATTTGGATGTCTACATAAAACAACGCTTAAACGTCACAGAACTAAGATGGCACGCAAAAAAAACAAAAAGCGGTACTTTTGCCCCACCTTAGCGTCGAATCCAAATGGTGACGTGGTGTTTTCACCACCCTATATTTTATATGTTTCTACTTACTTGTGCTGTTGTAAAACAAAAAATAGATGGCATAGATAAATCATCCCAAGAAAAAATCATCAAGCGATAAGGTCCTCGTCATCTCAATCGATTCCCTTTTTATTTCCTTAACTATAAAGCTCAAAATGGCAGCTACCCATCACCGGGGGCCTTATAACGGACGCACTCCTCTATCCTTAGATTAATGACCAAATAAAAGAAGAACAACCGGCCCTAACAGATGTAATAAAACCGACCATCCCCCACTCCCTATAAAAGACGGCGGTGTCTTTTAGATTAAAGGCCGACGGAGCTGAAGACCCAAAGGTCACGATTCTTTCGCATTACCATAACACCGCGCTGATTCTCGGACAATGCCCTAACCACGAGAAAAACATCCCGGCAAATGTCTATGCTAATTTTTATTTAACGGACCCTTCATTAGGCTCTACGTAATTCACCGAGACAGAGAGAGGGAGAGAGAGGGAGGGAAAGATAGCGAAAAAACCTCGAAATGGCAAAGTGAAAGAATGTAATGGACATTTTTCCAGTCAGTTAGAAAAGAATTAGGCTTAATCCAGCGGCCAAGGGGAAGATGGGAGATATATCGGTACGGAAATTCAATAAAAGAAATTAAAAAGATTTATGTGGTGTACGGAAAAATAAATGGGGAAGCTCTTTCGTTTCGGTGGATGAACATTTGACCTATTTTGTATTGCGGACCGCTACATATTAAATTAAGATGGATTCGGATGGGTAATCGGGGTGGAAAAGATGAAGGAGCTTGGGGACATTCTTCGGTATCGCATTAAAATCACAAGGTGTTAAGATGATATATATTTAATAATATGAGACTTCTAATAAATAATTTGTGGTGAATATAACTGATACGAATATGCTACGGCATAAGCTTTATGCCTAATATATAGCAACAAAATAACTTTTGCAGAAACTAAACAACTGCAATGAATAAGCACTCACCTTCTACCAAAAATTAATTTATTAAAGTAAATAGTGCTATAACAGGTCAATTGAAAAGTCGCCGACCAACCATAGAAAAACACATTTTTTATCAAAATTAGTGTTTTTTATTCAATATAATTCCCCTCAAGGGTGATACACTGATTATAGTGACCCTCCAACTTTTCGATGCCATTTTATTAGTATTATTTGTCCTTTTTTTCAAAATAGGCCTCAGTTTCGGTGGTCACTTCTTCATTAGACAAAAATTTCTTCCCAGCAAAATTCCTCTTAAGATTTGAGAACAAAAAATAGTCGCTGGGGGCAGATCTAGAAAACATAATTGCCATTACGCCATCGTTTTCACTGACCTGTGACACGGTGCATTGTCCTGGTGAAGCAGCGCTTTCTTTGCCTAAAAATGCGGCGGTTTTTCCGCGATTTCGTCCCTCATGCGGTCTAATAACGCCATATAATGGTGGCTGTTGATGGTCCTTCCTTTTTAAAGGTAGTCAATAAAAATTGTTCTATGCACATCCCAAAATACAGACGCCTAAACTCGCCATGCGACTGTTGCGTTTTCCCATGATTTGGAGCAGGTTCATCCTGTGGAGTCCACTCAGATGAGTCTCCATTGGACTTCGGAGTGAAATGATTGAGCCATGTTTTATCCATTGTCACATATCGACGCAAAAACTCGGGTTTATTACGCTTGATCATCTTCAAACACTGCTCCGAATCATCAACTCGTCGTTGTTTTTTGGTCAAAACTGAACTCGCGCGGCACCCACTTTGCACAGAGCTTTCTCATACCCAAATATTCGTGAATGATATAATGTGTACGTTCAGTTGATATCTTTAGAGTGTCTGCTATTTAATTCAGTTTCATTTTACGGCCATTAAGAATGATTTTGCGGATTTTTTAAATATTTTCGTCAGTAACAACCTCTTTTGGGCGTCCACTGCGTTCATCGTGTTCGTTGCTCATTTCACCGCGTCTAAGCTTAGCATACTAAATCTTGATTGTTGACTTTCCTGGGGCAGTGTTCGGAAGCTCGGCATCAAGCATCAAGTTCTTGCTTCAACTATATTTTTTCCTTTCCAAAAGCAATATTTTATCAACAAGCGAGATTCCTTTATATCCATTTTTCTCACAACAACAAAAGTTGGTTCACTCAAAATGCCATAATTCACAAACTAATGATCCGACAGCTGTCAAATTTAGACACGCATCTTTTTGGGGGCTAGAACTAACTGATATATATATATATATATATATATACATATATATATATATATATATATATATGGATTTAATTCTAGTAGCGCCATCTATGTGTCAAGCCGGGGACTTTTCAATTGACCTGTTAACTAGATATTCAGGACACAAAAACATTTTTACTAAACATTCGACGTAAAATAAAATCATGAAATCTAATAATTTCATGGTGGAAAATATTTGAAATTCTTCTCTAAGTTGAGACCGAGTAATTTGATACAAATGCGTTGCATTGACAGCGATCGATATTCCCAATTTCTCCAATTAAGTGGTGATGGGGCCGGACACCCTGCCAATGTAGGATGCAAAAAAATCGCCACGCTGCGTTTGTAAATAGAAATTTTATTGCCCGATGAATAGAATTTGTTTTTAAATTATGCAAATTGTATTAAAGAGCGCGCTAGAGCGAAAGAGAGAGGACGTACGAAATGGACTACTGTGTAAATAATCATTGGCCCGGGACGTTATAGCATTTTTGTATCCTGTTAAAGCTGCTGAATGCCCGTTAAAATAGCTGCAGGGAAAATTTATTTTTACGATTATATTTTTGAAAAAAAAATCCGGTCCAGTTACGTTGTTGCAATATAATGCGTCTAGTCGCATAAATAATGACATTAAATTTAAAATATATTTTACTGTGTGCTCTGAGTTCTTGTTAGTTTTTTCAAAATTTTAGATATATCATATATATCAAGCGTTTGTATATTATATTTTATAAAAGAACTCGTTCTACTTCTTTCTAATCTATTATTTTTTATTTTATTTATTCAGCGTTAACTGAATAAATCATCATTTTAGTAGGTTTGTCAATAATTTTAGTTCAATTTAATTGCCTTAACTTATAATTTCATTGCAATAACAGGTCAATTGAAAGTCCCCGACCTAGCATAGTAAAACATAATTTCTGGACAAAATTATTTTTTTTATTCGACATAATACCCTTCAAGGGTAATACACTGATTATAGCGACCCTCCAAGTTTTCGATACCATTTTTGTAGTACGATTTGTCCTTTCCTTCAAAATAGGCCTCAGTTTCGGCGATCACCTCTTCATTCGACGAACATTTCTTCCCTGCGAGCATTACTTTAAGATCAGAGAATACGGTAGATGGAGCAATTCGAAGCACAATTCATGGGTTTTTGCCATCATTTTCAGCCGACTGTTGCGTTTACCCACGCTTTGGAGCGGGTTCATCGTGTGCAGTCCACTCGGATGACTGTTGATTTAACTTCGGATTGAAATGATGGAGCCGTATTTCATCTATTGTCCTATGTCGACGCAAAAACTCGGGTTTATTACGTTTTATCACCTCGAAACCCTGCTCCGAATCATCAACTCGTCGTTGTTTTTGGTCAAAGGTGAGGTCGCACAGAGCACTGAGCTTTCTCATACCCAAATATTCGTGAATGATATGATGTGTACATTCAGTTGATATTTTTAGAGTGCCTTTTATTTAATTAAATTTCAATTTACGGTCATTCAATATCATTTTGTGGATTTTTAAAATGTTTTCGTCGGTAACAACCTCTTTTGGGCATCCACTGCGTTCACCGTCTTCGGTGCTCATTTCGTATTGTTGATTTTTCTGGGGTAGTATCCGGAAACTGGGCATCATGGCAATATTTTGCTTTAACTGTAATTTTTCCGTTCAAAAAGCAATATTTTATCAACACGCGAAATTCCTTTTTATCAATTTTTTCACAATAACAAAAGTTGCTTCAGTCAAAATTCAATGATTGACAAACTAATGATCCGACAGCTGTCAAATTTATACACGCATCTTTTGAGGGTAAGGACTAACTAAGAAATATATCGATTTAAATGCAGCCACGTTTTGCGACAAATATTAGTACTTTTCATCAATATTTATCACACTGTTTGTTTTTAACAGCCCACTGTTTTTCCGAAGAAATTCAGAAATACAAAGAATACGCTAAAAATATAACTGTTATAAATATTTTTGTCCAAATGTTTTGTGTACTAAATAAGCAAAAACTTTGAAACTGCTTCAAGATATACTCATTTCAGAAACTTCTTTCATCATCTGTCTCAGACTGAGTGAACATAATAAATAACTCGGGAATGTAGACTACTACAAAATAGACGAACCTTCACTGATTTTTACGGAAACTAACTGAACAAAACCGAAACAAAATCGACTTTATATATCTCGAGAAGTTCGCGTCTTTATCCGTTGATTCCGGAATTCGATCTAAAACCATATTACCTAAGCAGTATTTTACATTTTAAACTTTTATTTCTCCGGTGCATACCAAAGCAGCAGCAGCAGCGAGCGGCAATTGCCAAACGATGTCTGGCAGGAGGAGAAATTACCGTTTGCTGCACCGCCGAAGTGCAGAAAATTGTTCCTGCGATACGAGACTTATCGGCTTTTAAGGGGGACCTGACAGAAGAAAGATTCGCCAACTTGACGGTCTTTGTTTTTAAATAACGACACTATAAAGTGCATAAATATAGTCCCGAGCTCTAAGGAGGACGACGCAGGATCAATTCAATGCGTCTTCTTTTGTCTTTTTGCTGCTTGTTTGTTCAGGGCGACAGATGCGACAGGAATTGTACAGGAGGGAGATTAAATCTTATTTTAAAAGTTATGGAACTATTCGCTTTGTAATGATGTGTCATTAATTATTTAAAAAGTCGTCATCATTTTCTATTGTTTTCGTTCTTTTGTTTTTTGTTTCGCTTTTTTAATTTAATTTATTTTGTTGATTCTTCGTTTTATTTGTATTGTTATTTTCTTTCCGGTCTTTTTCTTGTGATAATTTTCTTGCTCTTGATATTTCGTCCCGTATTCGGAATGCTTTTGCCCAATTTCCATTTTCTTTTCTCTCTTTCTAATTATTTACATTCTTCGCCATTTATAATCAACATCTAGTCCAAAATCGTTTTGGATTTTTGACTTAGTCCTCTTATTTCCTTTACATATTATTTTAGTCATTTTGTGACCCACCATTTCTGAATTTAGCGCTAAAACTATTCATCTATCATTTTGACTCTCGGTGTTTCTCATTATTTAAGCTATTTCTCTTTTGTCCATTATTTAATTGAGTGTTCTTTTGTTTGCCTTTTATTTGATGTTGAGCTATTCTGCGAATTAATAAAAATTAAAAATTTATTTTCTCTTCTTGTGTTATAATTTCTCAAGTTTCTTTTCACTTAGCTTTTTCTATTCCTCTCTGTCTTCTCACTCCCTTCACCCATTTTCTCTTTTTAATTCTTCTGATATTAATCTTTCAACATTTATGATCAATTTTAATCCGTAATTATTAATTATACCACAATAACTATTAACACCACAACTGATAGATTTTATTTCTTCTTCTTTCTATTAAATATAATTTTAGTGCATATTATTATATGTAATAAACTGAGTCCAAATAATAAAGATTTTTTCTTTTTGTATGTTGCACTTCTATTTTTACTTTATTATTGGTGTTCCCTATTATTTTAACCATATCTATTACTTTGTTTGCTAGGTCTACCCTTATATGTTTTAATAATGTATATTATTTTGCAACTTCTCTAGTTGTTTCTTAGCTTTCGATTTTTTGTTCCTATACAAATATTATCAGGTTTATTCTTCTTGTTCCTTTCTCTCGTTCGTGCATCCATTTTTCTCGTGTATATATCACTTGTTTTATATTTTTTAATCTACTAAATAACAATGAAAAAAATATAGTACGAGTACACCTGTAGCAAGGCACTGTTTTTGTCAAAAAATAGTAAAGAAGCAAATGGCGACACTCTTCGATAGGTTTGAAGTAGTACGCAGACGTACTGCGAAGAGACTGAACTGTATGATTTTTTGTAATGTAGTGAAGTGTACAAAATAAAAACACAAAAGAGCGCTACCGCATACCGCAGACCTGCATTTCCGGTTAATCCTGTTTACTACATTATTGATAGTTTTCTCAATATTGTCTTTGTTTCTTTTTCATAGCGCTATTTTTAACATATTGGGCCTACGTTCTGGTGAGTCTGAGAAGCCAGTAATTCTTAGATAATTTGTTCTTAATTATACTTACCATCCCTTTTTGATCAAAGATAAATATATTTTTATATAGAGAGACCCAGAAAGAATATCCTTTATTAAAATTTGAAAAACATAATATATCTAAATAAAACTATGATTACTTATTTTTCTGTTTACTTTTGATACAAAAATCATCAATATGACGTCCTATTAAACCACACAATTTGCAGAAATTCTCGTAAACATTTCTTCTGTATTATAAAATATACTACTCTTATATATACTGTATTATTAATAATAAATTGTTACAAAAAAAGGCAATAAACTGTTTTTATTAGATATTATAGAATGGATTCATTTGTATGATGTTCACTTGGTTTATCCTAGAATACTAGAAAGTTGTGCAGCAACAGATTCATATTTATATAAAATTATTGTCACTCTGCTACAATAATGACATAAACGATTTTAGCTACTTTTAAATCATTTTTTCAGCTATTTAATATCGACTGGGAAATACTAACGCAGCATCAAAGTAAAATATTTTTGACGACTAGAGGAAAATGGGGATTCTTGTACAATTTAACGATATCAATGACTAACGAGACGAAAGAATCTTATTCGACACACCTAATGAAAATGCGCTTGAAATCCAGCAGCGCAGACAAGGAAATCCTATTAAAATTTATGCGGAGAAGTTTTTCGGTTTCGTTCTATTTCTCTTTGCTCGTCGCGCACTCAAGATTCTATTTAAGAACCGTGAACAGTGAAGAGTCTTAGAAATATTACGAGTAAAAGGTTACAAAACGTAGATGTTTTATTTTAGATTTGTGCAATTAGTTGCTATTTTGGGATCTAAAATTTCGCTTAGACTTTGTCTCAAAATATTTTTTTTTCGACGTGATTAACATGCTATTTTAAATATTCTTTAACTTTCGGTATATATTTTTATTATTGTGTTTGAAATGTAATCCTCTTAACGAGCACACCTATTTAGTGGTCCTACATTTTTCATTTTAACTGTGTTTCAAACACTTCTTTCACACACACAAAATATTCTGGTTTAGAAAGTTCATTATATTACTGTTTAGAATGTAAACTTACAATAGTGTGCTATGTAACTATATTAATATTAACCCATCACTGTGAAATAAAATCTTATTTCCTAATGGCAGGCTAGCTTTTCTTCCTATCTAAATAGAGCTATGCATATTGAGCTCTTGGGCATCTTTAACGACTTTTTGTAATTGTTTGCCTTGTCTTTTACTATATTTCTAGCTATCTGAATTCAATTTATATATCTTTTGGTACTTCCTCGTTGACTAGAGTGTCGATAAACATGATTCATGAATATAGCCATTATAATTTCCTCCAGCCTAGATATGTCATGGGTATAGAGCAGATAAAATAATGGGTTCTGGGTTGCTTCCTCGGAACATACTTGCTTGTACTTCGTATTTTTATTCATAAATTCTGCTTCGTGCTTCGTAGATTCAGATTATCTATCTTGTTCGATTCTGAAGACTGTGGTCCAAATAATTGCTTTTCTTTAAACTTTTAATAGATAATGAGTAAAAGTGTATTTTACGTACATACCTGTAAATATAAAAACTGATATTTAAATATAAATAAATTGTAATAGTTTTAGGAGTAATAAAGTTTCAGCAAAAATGTGGTTCTCTTAAGATTTTTTAAACATTTGAAGCTTTAAAATGAAACAGAAAGAGTTATTAAGGGATTAAAATTAATATTTCTCTTTTTTTCTTTCAGGTAATACACTACATCTGGTATAAGTCTGGTCATAATATTTGGTAAGCCTTTAAGATATAATTGAAAAATTGAACAATTTATTAATAATGTATTGAAATAATTTAGGATTGAAGTTTTAAAGTTTATACTATTAACTAGCGACCCGCCCCGAATTCGCACGGGTGCAATGCTGATACTAAATTAAATACACTGCAGAAAAAATATGAACGTTGTATATAAAAACATAGCGGCCCGCTCCGACTTTGCACGGGCATAAAATATATATGCCTATGTCACTCAATGAAAACATGATTAAAATCGATCCAGTATTTTTGGTTCATTCATTACTGCCCTTGGCCTGCACGCATTAAATTTGGAGTAAAACAATTCCTCTTCCCCTATACTTACTATGAAGATTTCCTGCTATCTTTGGAATATCTAAATTCATAAAATTTTTATTACATTACACATTTTTAAACGCAAATTTTAAATTTGTAATATCTCCGAAAATATTTGTTTAATTTACATGCTGTAAGGAACCATATTGATCTATATTAATTGCACACTGTATTTAAGGTACTTAATTCGATAAGGATTAATGCCGTATTGCTTAAAATAGCTTCGTAAATAAGCCATTTTCTCACGTAAAAAGTAAACAATAAAAATGGTTAATGTGGGTTATCCCTAAAAGATAAACATATACCATCGCGGACTTTTTTGTAGACCTTTTTATGGTGTACAATACTGTAGTACATTAATTTGATCTAACTCGTAGGGTTAGGCAGCGTTTTTGCTAATTGCTAAATAAGCCTAAAAAAATAGGTTAATTTACGACATCACGTTAGAAACCTCTAAAATTAGCAATGTTGCCTTAGCATATTATGCATGTATTATACATATAAACCTTCCTCTTGAATCACTCTATCTATTGAAAAAAACCGCATCAAAATCCGTTGCGTAGTTTTAAAGATTTAAGCGCACATAGGGATATAGGGACAGAAAAGGCGATTTTGTTTTATACTATGTAGTGATTTATTAATTAAATATAGGATATAAATAACATCAACAAATACATTAAATAAAACTTTTTAATTTAGTATGTTATACGACTTTCTTTAGACTGTTATATGAAATATGTTAAAATAGCTGCTTTTACTTGCAGAACAGGTTTGTAGAGTGTCTGAATGGTCTCCAAAAGAACACTGTCCCATTCTTGTACGAAAATATTCGTCACTTGCGTCATAATAATTCAATTATATTGAGGTTTGTTGATTCAGATTGCGGTATTCTAATCCTCCTCAATCCTAGATTGAACCGCTTTATCTGTGTATGTGAACGCACTGTTTTCTTAGCATATAGTAGTGCTTGTCAGCAATATTCTAGTCATAGTGAGACATTCAGTATTCAGGATTTGGAGATATTAATTCTCAGTAATCACTCCAGTGATTTGAAAGAAAATACTAGATGTATATGACGACATTACCACCCACATTATAACGGAACCTTCTTCATGCTTTACTCTTGCAAGCAAGCAGTTTGGATCATAGGCCTCTTTTGGGATTCTTCATACATAAACCTGACCACTTGTGGGCAACCAGGTAAACATGATCCCTGATTCATAAAAATGATTCATGGAATTATGCCACATTTCCCAAATCATCAGGAGTCCTGATTGTATGGTCGTTGCACCAATTCTTTTGCTTCTTAGCCTTCGCTTCCGTTTTAAAGTGAAAAGCAATTGCAAGCCTCTCATGAATGTTAGTTTTGTGGGGCTCCCGCTGTACTGATTTAGTCGACACAGTATTACTTGAGTGTTGAGTTCTGCTGTCACTTTTGCAGTGATGGTTTTATGTTGTCTAGTCGCAATCTTTTTAAAGTTAGTTGGACTCTGTCGGTGAACTTTGAAGTACTCCCTCTATTCCTATTCACTAATGATGTTTCACTATGTTCCGTGTATGTTCATCATCGTGATTACCGTGGCTCGCGAAACGTTCAAAAATTCAACCGTTTTCGTAATAGATACTCGCGCTAACTGAGAACAAATTTTTTGCCCTCTTTCGCAATCTGAAATCAACAAAGCAGAACAAAGCGTGTAACACGTTAAAATATAACTTACAAAGCTTGGGATATAAAGTGAACAATAACTGTAACTAATTGAACAGGTCCCATTGTTTAGACTGAAGTAGAGTTTCCAACATGCAATACATGCAATATACTGTATTATATTGCATGGTGTAAATACTATTTTATCTATACCCTGTATATATAAATCTCATACATGTATTATATATTACAATATTGTGGTAATTATACTATATTTGTTCATTTTCTCTGAATTTTAATTCAGACAAAAGCAAATCGTAAAGAAAATTTTACGGCGAGATTGTTTCATCTGTGTGCCCAGTTTCATAAGAGACTTTTGAAAATCCTATTTCGTTTTTATGTCCGCGTTTCCGGCCGTGTCGGCGGAAGAAAAGTTGGGTGTAAACGAAAAGTGGAAAAATTCTCGGTTTATCGTCAGAAAAGAATCGTGTACATTTTCACATTTCGCGTACACGAATGAAAGTATCCCATTATGTCGTCAGTCGCGCTAAGATGGTAATATTTTTGTATTTTAAAATTTTTTTTATGTAGTTTTAGAACAGTTATATAATAAATAACTCTGACGTTATTACTAACATTTCTTGATTAAATATAATTATGTACACTGGTACCAAAATCGATATATACATAATTTTATAATAGTCATATTTAATGAAACACTCATAATATTAAAATCCTAGATCATACATAATCTGGAATCTAAAGAAGAAGCTGAGGTTGTCTTCTATACCGTTGTCTTGTCTGTATTATTCTGTTGGGGTGGTCTTCATTGTTTTTGGGAAATATGTTTCAACCATTGTGATCTTTATTAAAGGGAAATGATTACCCATGCTCTGTAAATTCCATTTAAATTTTGAAATGATAATTCGTTAAAATCGATAAATTTATTGAACACCAGTAAATATGTCAAAATCAATATAAATAAAGTGGATCACCAATAGGTATGTATGTGTAAACTTTCAGAACCACTGCTCTAAAATCGATAAATCATCTTATTACTGTATTTGTTATTGTCAGGACAAAGTCTTTGTAAGTAAAATTGGGAAAAAGTTTAGGGAACATTTTTACAGTTTATAATTTCACAAAATGAAGGATGTGACACAGAAAATAGCTATGATGACGGATTGATGTTTTCTTAACATTGGTTTAAACAAAAATGGTGACGAACAGAGTTGAAAATGAAGGAATAGAGTTACGAGGGCAGTAACAGTGCAGTTGATTTAAAATATTATCTAAGTCACATCTGAAGAATCATTCATCATGTCATTCTGAAGAATCTGGAGAAGCTGTTATGTTGTATACAGAATTCCCTGAAATTAACTATTTTGTTCATATTTTATATCTATATTCCAAATAAATTTGTATACTGTGCTCAGAAAAGCAAACGAGTCTTCAGCCGAGTGTCAGTTAGGTTACAATGAAAGCTTCAATCCGTATATGACAAAAGTAATTTAGTGGTATCCCCAATCATAAAACATAAGTTTTGTTATTTGTTGAAAAGTGAGAAAATAATATATATGTCACATTTACCATCACTTAAACATATAGAGTGATTTGGAGAAGATATTAACCTTCTAGTTCGACCGATATTCACTGAGCAACTGGATTATCAGAGAACTTAAGAGCAAGCTTACGAAATAACTATTTTTAAAGCGTTTAAGAAAATCGATGGACTAAAACAAAAAAACATGGTGACTTGTTAAAGAATTGAATATGGACAGAAACCAGTTTCAAGAGTTGTGAGTAAAGGAAAAGCTAATTATATACAGTCAGAGCTGAATATCTACTCAATAGTCAGTAATTTTTTGTAGTTCAAAATAAGTTCTTTTTCTATGATATATCCTGGCTTGCGCTTGATACTATTGTTGGTTAAATCAATATGTATTGATTTACGTTTAGAATTATATTTCGATAATAGTTGTTTGTAGTTTTTTGGTTGTTTCAGTATAGCTAGGATAGAATTGTCACCTATAAATGTAGCAACAACATTTTTATTGAATGTAGGCGGATACCGAGTGTTCAGAGAGTTGCCTCATTACTCTAAATACTCTAAATGCTTACAACATTTTTAAATATTGCCCAGGTAGAAGTATTTCTGTAGTTCGATTCTAATGTACAGCAGATAAAGGACTCTTCGTGCCGCATTTTCTTGTTTGACTATGAAGTATCGGTCAGTTATATATGACTCCAAACTTTGTCAATATTGGTGAGCGAGAAGCATTTTAATTTTACGCTTTAAACCCTCATTCCAAACTTTATCGAAAGCTTGAGAACATTTAAAAATATTGCAGAACAGTTTTTCTATGATACTGATGATTCTGTGAAACTGATAAGTCCTGGAATGTTGTCCCTGAAGCCAAATTCATGATCCAAAATGAGATAAATTTCAATGATTGGTTTTGTCCTTTTCAATAAATCCTTTAACTTTATAGTCCTAATAACTTTATCCACTTTCCACACTTGTGCTATATGTTGCAGTTTGAATGAATTATTTACTAGGTAGATGATCTTAAGGAGAACTTTTCTGGGAAGTTCTTATTTAGCTCTTTAATGTTTTCCCGATAATGAGAACAAAACCAGGACCCTTTTTTCCGTTAATGATATTTCCTGTTTCCATCTTAATCCCGGTCAAATTGATAAATGGAATTTTCAGCCTTTCTTATCAAATACAGCAAGATAATGATTTAATATTATCCACTGTATGGGGTTGAAACATTTTCTCAAGATGCTCTGCAAGTCGAATAGCCTTTTCCTGTTTTTATCTGGCCCAGCTTCTATCTTTATTTTTATTAGAGGCCTTTGCATGACTGATCCTTTTAAGATTCTTATAACTTCTTTAAGCTATATATGCTTTCTACCTAAGAAATTTACGTGCTAAAAGGACAATTAGTAGATGACAATTGAGGAAAGAAAATAATTATAGTTATACAGTTTATAGTATTAAGAAATGTATTATGGAAATTGTTAAGTGTGTAATGACAACACAAAAATAAAGTAAAATTTCTACATTTTCACTTAGTTCGCGAAAACGCCAGATATCCGAGCTATCTCCCGACGATTATTCCGTCGAAAAAAGAGCCGCCCTCCCATTTTTCAAAAACCGTCAGACGAGACTCTTAAAGTCTTTGGGGAGATGGGAATGATGACAAATCAGATAGCGCAGACACGTCTAGGGAGTTTAGTCCGCGTTTTCTTTTCGACGTTTCGTTTGAAATGACTTTCGGTCTTGATTCATTCCCGGTTATCAGCGAAATAACCAAACTTCAGGCTCCAGATCAAACGTCTGTATGTAGTCGTTTTTATCTTCGAGGAAATGTAATGGCCGTAATAAAATATTAATGAGGTTCGGTATTTCTACCCTAAGATATTACTACATTTCGATTTTTTTGGAAAATTTACACTAATGTCTTCTAAATATAACAGCCGTGAATTAATTTTAAGGGACATTTCTTCTATAGACCAGGGAGTTTCTTGTGTATATTATTAATAATCTGACTTTTTAATATATTTTTTTGTAATGCTACAGTATCTTTTCTAGCACTTACTAAATACCTTTAATGAGGTTGATTTAAAAAGTATCTTCGCCTACTTACTCTTTTGGTAGTATTATTTATTGTTGCTTTTGGTGTCCATATCTGCATTTATCTCGGTCATGTACCGCTGTGATCAAAAAATAGTAAGGGTTTTGGTGACAGGATTTATTCAAATTGACTTTGGAAATAATGTTTTTATAACAATTCTTTTTGCAGTCTGTGAAACAATTAATAATATAGATTTCTGGATTACTATAATAGTGAAATTTGCATAATTGCAAGATGTACCAACCGTTTTTGCTATACGTTTTGCTGTTGTTGGGGGTGGCATTGGAATTACTTTTGGTTGGTTTTCTTTGTTGTTCTGGTTCCCTTCTGTCTCTTCTGTCAGCGCACTGAATCTGTTGTATCATTGGATAGGTTTTTGAAGCCATGGTTAAATTGCTGATTTTCTGACGACTTGTTCTTCGGGACTCAAGCGTTTTTTGTTTGCAACAATGTTCCATTCGTGCATTTGAGGGGTTTCAGTTATTGGCAGTTGATCGTTATTTTGAATAGCTGGTGATTCAATTGATAAATCGAATCGTATTGAAATTAACCATACAGATCACTTAATAGTTATTAAATGTTTAATTTAATTTTTTTTTACGCGCGTCATATTTTGCTCGCTCGATTCACCGTTCCGAAAATAAGAAAGACAATTTCTAGAAGGTAGAGCCTTGTTTATAAAAAATAAATTTTTAATTTCACGCTCAGTAGTTCACGTTTTAAATCACGTTCTCACCCTACAATGGTTGAGACTAGGTATTCTTCTAGGTACTTTTTATGAGTGGCACTTTTACGACACCAACAATAACACAGTTGTTTTTATTTTACAACAGAGCATTCTGAAAGGTACGTCTGCACTCAGCGGTGGATTGAGTAGGACATTTAATAACAAAAAGAATTTCTTTCACAGTAAAAGATTAAGCAATAGTAACTGACTTCGGGTGGCTTCAAAACACCATCAGCAGTCCTCCCATGAACTCCCTCCGTGTCCCGATCAGATGTCATCGTTTTCCGAAGACAGAGAACCATGGCCAACCCGGATTGGCGACATTAAGATACGCTCCTTTCATCCGACTAAGCAAAAATGCGAAATTGCGCGATGCCGTTCGGCGATAACGCGAGGCGACCGGCTCCGGTTCCCGTTTACATAAAAGTTTTTTCTCTGCCGGAACGGCCCTGAATGAAAATAAAAAGCGAACGAACGAGAGAAGGGATTTTTAAAGTCGCCCGCGCGACGGAACGACGACAAATTAGAATAAGCCGGCTCCGAGTTAAGTCCGTTACGTCTTGCCGATATTTCCGGTCATAAGAGGTTCCCGGTTTCATCATTTCTCCCGGAATTTATACTTGGAATTATTTAAAATTTAGTTATTCGCAAAAAGCGGATACGTGATGGGCGTATCGATCTTATTCTTGTTTATATCACTTCGTATATACGAGGGCGGTTCTATAAGCACTCAGACGACACCACTATCGCAAGAATAATTGTAATACATTCTCGTAGACGGCTAAAAGCATTTCATTGGTCGACGATTGGCATATAAAATGCATCACGTGACCAAATTCTGACTGAAATAGAACCCAAATGTAATTTTTCAAAATCATTCATTCAAATAACTTTCTACATAAATACAAATATTATAAAATATCATAAAGCTAAAATATAAGTATATACTAAATATATATAATGAATATGAATAAAAAATACGGAAACTCAAATATATAAATAATAAATAATTAAGTACGTATATAACAAAGGCTGCAATCTAATTGGATATATAAGCTATCTCTAGCAAATACAATCAAATTCTCTATAGGGCTTTTTCTCTTTTTCATATTTCTTTGGTGCTATCAATTTAAATAATATGTATTAAATTTTTTATCTCTTAGTTCCCTCATTTTGAAATCAGAGCAACACAGCTAAAAGTATGTGTCTCTTTATATTGTACTTGTAACGCAAAATTGTATTGAGATAAGTTATAATTATTTTTACAATGTTATTGTGAAAATTGTGGAATGGATCATTAAAACCGTTACATTGTATGATATACGTCAGAATGGAGAAAACATACCAAAAAGTAAGACTACAAAACGACGTAACGGCGACAATAAATTAAAGTATATCGTATTTATCAAAATTACTACTGTGTTCTTATTATGGTAAAACCGAGCATTTAAAGAAACAGCTTAAGCATCGAAAAAACAATATAATAAAACAATCTCTTGTGTATAAACTCAAGCTCATCTTGTGGATCTACAAATTGTATAATTTTATTTTGTATTGATGTATTTTTTAAACATCTATATTGAAAATGTTATCTCGGTTAAGGAGACTTAAGCCAAAATATGTAATTATATAAGTATCTTAACCAATATATATTATTTTTAAGTAAATGAACCCCTTCAAAAGAATTAATTTTTTAATTAATACCACTTTAGAATCAACTTTTTAAAAGGTAACAAAAAGGTACCTTCAATCTAATTTTGCCATCGCCTAATTTGGACACATTTTGATTTTAAAGGATAGGTAATATTTTCATGATTTCTTCTATTGTATTGTCTGTCACATCCTTAATATAGCTAACTTGAGTTGTTTTTTCCCAGGAAAACGATGCCTGTTTTTTTATTTCCGCACATATACTGGATACATAACACTTTAGAGAATGAAGATACATTATAATCAAACAATAGTGATTATAGTTGAAAATTTTGATCGTATTCAATATCAGACACACAAAAATAGCGTCCTTAACAAAGCATAGAAACAAACAATCGGGTTATAGGAATTGGTCAATCAAAGGCTTTTGTAAGGAAATTCAAATGAACCAATAAAAAAAATGGTCTCAGAGCCAACATTGGTTGGGCCGCGCAAAATATTTCCTCGATTTCGCCTATTTAAGTAAAACCTCCATATATACTCTATGGGACGTATATAATATTAGATTATTTCCTAATTTTCTGCTAAATCCTTTTTTTTGCAGAAACTTTTTTTGCAGAAAAACGAGCCCAAACAGTACAAAAATAATAATATAATTTTATGTCATACTAGCGACCCGCCCCGGCTTCGCACGGGTGCGATGCTGATACTAAATTAAATACACTACAGAAAAAATATGAACGTTGTATATAAAAACATAGCGGCCCGCTCCGACCTTGCACGGGCATAAAATATATATGCCTATGTCACTCAATGAAAACATGATTAAAATCGATCCAGTATTTTTGGTTCATTCATTACTGCCCTTGGCCTGCACGCATTAAATTTGGAGTAAAACAATTCCTCTTCCCCTATACTTACTATGAAGATTTCCTGCTATCTTTGGAATATCTAAATTCATACAATTTTTATTACATTACACATTTTTAAACGCAAATTTTAAATTTGTAATATCTCCGAAAATATTTGTTTAATTTACATGCTGTAAGGAACCATATTGATCTATATTAATTGCACACTGTATTTAAGGTACTTAATTCGATAAGGATTAATGCCGTATTGCTTAAAATAGCTTCGTAAATAAGCCATTTTCTCACGTAAAAAGTAAACAATAAAAATGGTTAATGTGGGTTATCCCTAAAAGATAGACATATACCATCGCGGACTTTTTTGTAGACCTTTTTATGGTGTACAATACTGTAGACATTAATTTGATCTAACTCGTAGGGTTAGGCAGCGTTTTTGCTAATTGCTAAATAAGCCTAAAAAATAGGTTAATTTACGACATCACGTTAGAAACCTCTAAAATTAGCAATGTTACCTTAGTATATTATGCATGTATTATACATATAAACCTTCCTCTTGAATCACTCTATCTATTGAAAAAAACCGCATCAAAATCCGTTGCGTAGTTTTAAAGATTTAAACGCACATAGGGATATAGGGACAGAAAAGGCGACTTTGTTTTATACTATGTAGTGATACACAAAATTAAATTACAACCCAAACAAACCTTATTTGTTGCTCGTACCTCAACGTTTTTTTTTCTGTTAAATATCTAAATTTGATTAATTTCTATTTTCTTATATATTTTTTGATTTTTTTTAAAATATTTTATCTTATGTATAAATAGAACCCCCCAATAACATCTATAGGACGCGCTAGATGAGCGTCTGAATTTCGTATCAGCTATATCCATCTTGCAAATTTTCTCCGATAATAACAATAGCCATTTGGTTGCCATCAAGTATTTTGTTTCGTCCTGTTGACTTGTTAAGGAGCAGCAGTTGTGTAACGCAGAAAAACGAATTTGTTTATTTGAATGAATAATATAAAAATATATAAAATGAAAGACCGATACCTAAAGCCGAAAATAATTATGAATTGCAAGGAAATTACTTACCAAATCTACCGTCTGCCAATATGTATTCCGTCATCGAGTCTAACTGACAATTATACTCACGAGATATAAGAATTCTACTGTTCTTTACTAGGAATTTTTCTGCTAAATCCTTTTTTTTTGAAGAAACTTTTTTGTAGAAAAACGAGTCCAACCAGTACAAAAATAATAATATAATTTGATGTCATATACACAAAATTAAATTACAACCCAATCAAACCTAATTTATTGCTCGTACTTTAACGTTTTTTTTTCTGTTAAATATCTAAATTTGATTATTTTTTAGATTCTTATATATTTTTTGAAATCTTTTGATTTTTTAAAAAATATCTTATCTTATGTATAGATAGAACCCCCCAATAACATGTATAGGACGCGCTAGATGAGCGTCTGAATTTCGTATCACTTATATCCATCTTGCAAATTTTCTCCGAGGATAACAATAGCCATTTGGGGTGGCCATCAAGTATTTTGTCTCGTCCTGTTGACTTGTTAAGGAGCAGCAGTTGTGTAACGCAGAAAAACGGATTTGTTTATTTGAATGAATAAAATAAAAATATATAAAATGAAAGACCGATAACTAAAGCAGAAAATAATTATGAATTGCAAGGAAATTACTTAGCAAATCGACTGTCCGCCAGTATTTATTCCGTGATCGAGCCTAACTGATAATTATACTCACGAGATATAAGAATTCTACTGTTCTTTACTAGGAAATTTTCTGCTAAATCCTTTTCTTGCAGAAACTTTTTTTGTAGAAAAACGAGTCCAACCAGTACAAAAATAATAATATAATTTGAAGTCATATACAC
Organism: Rhynchophorus ferrugineus; assembly: GCF_030347505.1. Taxonomy (NCBI): domain Eukaryota; kingdom Metazoa; phylum Arthropoda; class Insecta; order Coleoptera; family Curculionidae; genus Rhynchophorus; species Rhynchophorus ferrugineus. The sequence continues at coordinate 5,469,985 of NW_027472582.1, read as the reverse complement.
AAAATTAAATTACAAGCCAATCAAACCTAATTTTTTGCTCGTATCTTAACGTTTTTTTTTTTTTCTGTTAAATATCTAAATTTGATTATTTTTTAGATTCTTATATATTTTTTGAAATCTTTTGATTTTTTTTAAAAAATATTTGATCTCATGTATAGATAGAACCCCCCAATAACATGTATAGGACGCGCTAGGTGAGCGTCTGAATTTCGTATCACTTATATCCATCTTGCAAATTTTCTCCGAAGTATTTTGTCAGGTCCTGTTCTGGTCTGTCCTTGTTAAGTAGCAGCAGTTGTGTAACGAAGTTTGTTTATTTGAATGAAAAAAAATATATATATATAATGAAATATCGATATCTAAAGCCGAAAATAATTATGATTTGCAAGGAAATTACTTACCAAATCCACTGTCTGCCAGTATTTATTCCGTCATCGAGTCTAACTGATAATTATACTCACGAGATATAAGAATTCTACTGTTCTTTACTAGGAAATTTTCTGGTAAATCCTTTTTTTGTAGAAACTTTTTTTGTAGAAAAACGACTACAACCAGTACAAAAATAATAATTTAATTTGATGTCATATACACAAAATTAAATTACAAGCCAATGAAACCTAATTTTTTGTTCGTACCTTAACTTTTTTTTTTTCTGTTAAATATCTAAATTTGATTATTTTTTAGATTCTTATATATTTTTTGAAATCTTTTGATTTTTTTTTAAATATTTGATCTCATGTATAGATAAAACCCCCCAATAACATGTATAGGACGCGCTAGGTGAGCGTCTGAATTTCGTATCACTTATATCCATCTTGCAAATTTTCTCCGAAGTATTTTGTCAGGTCCTGTTCTGGTCTGTCCTTGTTAAGCAGCAGCAGTTTTGTAACGAAGTTTGTTTATTTGAATGAAAAAAAAAATAAAAATATATAAAATGAAATATCGATACCTAAAGCCGAAAATAATTATGAATTGCAAGGAAATTACTTAGCAAATCGACTGTCCGCCAGTATTTATTCCGTGATCGAGCCTAACTGATAATTATACTTACGAGATATAAAAATTCTACTGTTCTTTACTAGGAAATTTTCTGCTAAATCCTTTTTTTGCAGAAACTTTTTTGTAGAAAAACGACTACAACCAGTACAAAAATAATAATATAATTTGATGTCATATACACAAAATTAAATTACAAGCCAATGAAACCTAATTTTTTGTTCGTACCTTAACGTTTTTTTTTTCTGTTAAATATTTAAATTTGATTATTTTTTAGATTCTTATATATTTTTTGAAATCTTTTGATTTTTTAAAAAATATTTGATCTCATGTATAGATAGAACCCCCCAATAACATGTATAGGACGCGCTAGGTGAGCGTCTGAATTTCGTATCATTTATATCCATCTTGCAAATTTTCTCCGAAGTATTTTGTGAGGTCCTGTTCTGGTCTGTCCTTGTTAAGCAGCAGCAGTTGTGTAGCGAAGTTTGTTTATTTGAACGAAAAAAAAAATTAAAATATATAAAATGAAATATCGATACCTAAAGCCGAAAATAATTATGAATTGCAAGGAAATTACTTAGCAAATCGACTGTCCGCCAGTATTTATTCCATGATCGAGCCTAACTGATAATTATACTCATGATGTACAAGAATTCTACTAGGAATTCACTAGGAAATTCACTAGGAAATTTTCTGCTAGATCCTTTTTTGCAGAAACTTTTTTTGTAGAAAAACGAGTCCAACCAGTACAAAAATAATAATATAATTTGAAGTCATATACACAAAATTAAATTACAAGCCAATCAAACCTAATTTTTTGCTCGTACCTTAACGTTTTTTTTTTCTGTTAAATATCTAAATTTGATTATTTTTTAGATTCTTATATATTTTTTGAAATCTTTTGATTTTTTTTTAAATATTTGATCTCATGTATAGATAGAACCCCCCAATAACATGTATAGGACGCGCTAGATGAGCGTCTGAATTTCGTATCACTTATATCCATCTTGCAAATTTTCTCCGATAATAACAATAGCCATTTGGGGTGGCCATCAAGTATTTTGTCTCGTCCTGTTGACTTGTTAAGGAGCAGCAGTTGTGTAACTCAGAAAAACGAATTTGTTTATTTGAATGAATAATATAAAAATATATAAAATGAAAGACCGATACCTAAAGCCGAAAATAATTATGAATTGCAAGGAAATTACTTACCAAATCTACCGTCTGCCAATATGTATTCCGTCATCGAGTCTAACTGACAATTATACTCACGAGATATAAGAATTCTACTGTTCTTTACTAGGAAATTTTTTGCTAAATCCTTTTTTTGCAGAAACTTTTATTCCAGTTAAAGTAAATACGTAAAAAAGTCATCATGTCGATTAAGTATTAATCTCTCATATGGTAAAATAAAGTATAACATTTTTTATTGTCCTTCACCATCCCAATTCATTATTCAGGCCGAACAGGAATATACTTTACCAACATTGAAACAGAAAACTTTTTTGTGTTAACTTCGATTACGAACGCGTCGCTTGTTTGTCAACAATTGTCAAACAATTTTACGACGAAAGTACTTAAAAAAGTTTTTTTTCTCGCGCTGATTCCCGGGCGTCAGGAAACACGCATAAAAAAAGGTCGTACGTACGTTGTTTTCTTGGGGCGTCTGTGTGTATGTGTGGGCGTCGAAAAAGATGGAATAGCGACGAGAGATCGAGAGACTCGACACCCCGGGGGGATTCGATTCGGTTCTTCGCCACGATATTTTCCATTTCTTATTGTCCTAGGTCAAATGTGTCTTTTTATATCGAAGGGCCGATGTTTGAGTTGGGTGGAGCAAATTTTATGTTGTCACTTTCGCGGCGGATAAAGCAAAGTTTGGTGCTTTGAACGAGAGGAGATAAATATTTGAATCGGTTTATGAACCGATAAGACAGTTTATCGGTATGTAATGGTATTCATTTTAGACTTCTGGTTTATCTTCATATAAGCCAATTATAATTGTTCACTTGGCTCGTCATTAATTTCTTATTAATCTCCTAGAACGTCAACAATCTACCCGTGGGCAATAAGAATTACTTTATGATTTCAGTTATATAATATACCTATCCTTGCATGTAGAATATCACTTCAGTAACTGATCTACTGTACAACTTATAATCTAAATCTTATTATAGATACTATTCGAACTTATTTTAAAGCCTATCGTTACTTATTCTAAAAACTATTCTAGCTTATTCTAGAGATGATTAAATCTCACTCTATGTGTCTGTTAATCAGTTCATATGGTAGTTTGCGTTTGAGTCTACGCACTTTACTGTCATCGAGCTCATTTAACTTTATGGAGATTGCATTGGAATGCACTAATAGTCTTCTAGAGAACTTTGCACTAATACTCCGAATCACACTCGTTATGGGTTCTATGGGAATATCGGGCTGAATCAGTTTATTAGACACGTAATATGGGGCACCGGCGTTGGCTCACAACACTTTATTTTGGAACCTCTCTAGAATATCTATAGGGAGGATATCTATGTGGGATTTGCTAGTAGTACACCACAGTTCAGTATATTTCATACAGTACATCAGCCAGTACATTTGGTTTAGTTTAATCCCAAGCGTTTTGTCACTATATGTTTCTTCTATGTCAAGCGTCGATCGAAATGCATTCCCAGATATGCAACGTTGTCTGCTTGCGGAAATTTATAATTATTCAATTTTACTGACGGACATGTTCTTCTAGAGAGAGTGAATGTCACATGGGTAGATTTTGTCTTATTTGCTTTGATACACCACATTTTCAAGCACACATTCGACTTTGTTAAGATGAAGTCGGAGGTTTATTGTGACTGATATTGGATCCACGTGTGATGATAAAACCGTTGTATCATTAGCATAGGTTGCAACAGTAGTGTTTTTTGAGAGCGGTAGGTCAGCTATATACAATAGATATAACAATGGGCCAGGAACACTGTCCTGTGGAGCACCCAAATATATTGGGTGTAAATCAGTGTATGTCACCCTGTTTGACTATAAAATGTCTGTCTGTGAGGTACGATTTCAGCAGTTGAAAGTGCGTATGGGGCACTTTCTTTTTCAATTTGACATACAGTCTAGTGTGCCACACCTTGTCGAAGGCCTGAAAAATATCGAGAAATACAACGGAGCAATATTTTTTATCGTTTAAATTTTTGTTAATTTGGGTGACTAATCTATGTATTTATTCTACTTGTCCGTGTTTATTACTGAAGCCAAATTGATGTTTTGGAATAATATTTCTCTCCTCTGTGAATATTTTGAGTCTCTTAATGTATAGTTTTCCGAATAGTTTAGAGAGCACAGGTAACAGGCTTATAGGACGATAAGAGGTGACGTCCTCTGATTTTTTCCCTTCTTGACTGCCCAACGAAATCCGTGCTATTTTGAATGTTTTCGCTAAAGGGTTGTTCTAGTTAAATAACGTTGGTATAATAGTTCTTTACTTTGTTCTTTACTTAATTCTTTGCTTGCTGTTGTATTGTGAACACAACGCATATCAATTTCTGCATCCAGATTTCCCATAATATAAATATTTGTACGTGACAAATATTCCCTTGTATCTGGAAATGTTTAAGATTTTGTTAACTTATTTCTGATATAAATTTGAGTGTTAAAAAATTATGGCATAAGACCTTTAATAACGGCATGAAATTGTTCTTTACTTAATTCTTTGCTTGCTGTTGTATTATGAACACAACACATATCAATTTCTGCATCCAGATTTCCCATAATATAAATATGTGTACGTGACAAATATTCCCTTGTATCTGGAAATGTTTAAGATTTTGTTAACCTATTTCTGATATAATAATAAATTTGAGTGTTAAAATATTATGGCATAAGACCTTTAATAACGGCATAAAATTGTTCTTTACTTAATTCTTGGCTTGCTGTTGTATTGTGAACACAACGCATATCAATTTCTGCATCCAGATTTCCCATAATATAAATATTTGTACGTGACAAATATTCCCTTGTATCTGGAGTTGTTTAAGATTTTGTTAACTTATTTCTGATATAAATATGAGTGTTAAAATATTATGGCATAAGACCTTTAATAACGGCATAAAATTGTTCTTTACTTAATTCTTGGCTTGCTGTTGTATTGTGAACACAACGCATATCAATTTCTGCATCCAGATTTCCCATAATATAAATATGTGTACGTGACAAATATTCCCTTGTATCTGGAAATGTTTAAGATTTTGTTAACCTATTTCTGATATAAATATGAGTGTTAAAAAATTATGGCATAAGACCTTTAATAACGGCATGAAATTGTTCTTTACTTAATTCTTTGCTTGCTATTGTATTGTGAACACAACGCATATCAATTTCTGCATCCAGATTTCCCATAATATAAATATGTGTACGTGACAAATATTCCCTTGTATCTGGAGTTGTTTAAGATTTTGTTAACTTATTTCTGATATAAATATGAGTGTTAAAAAATTATGGCATAAGACCTTTAATAACGGCATGAAATTGTTCTTTACTTAATTCTTTGCTTGCTGTTGTATTGTGAACACAACGCATATCAATTTCTGCATCCAGATTTCCCATAATATAAATATGTGTACGTGACAAATATTCCCTTGTATCTGGAGTTGTTTAAGATTTTGTTAACTTATTTCTGATATAAATTTGAGTGTTAAAAAATTATGGCATAAGACTTTTAATAACGGCATGAAATTGTTCTTTACTTAATTCTTTGCTTGCTGTTGTATTGTGAACACAACGCATATCAATTTCTGCATCCAGATTTCCCATAATATAAATATGTGTACGTGACAAATATTCCCTTGTATCTGGAGTTGTTTAAGATTTTGTTAACTTATTTCTGATATAAATATGAGTGTTAAAAAATTATGGCATAAGACCTTTAATAACGGCATAAAGTTGTTCTTTACTTAATTCTTTGCTTGCTGTTGTATTGTGAACACAACGCATATCAATTTCTGCATCCAGATTTCCCATAATATAAATATGTGTACGTGACAAATATTCCCTTGTATCTGGAGTTGTTTAAGATTTTGTTAACTTATTTCTGATATAAATTTGAGTGTTAAAAAATTATGGCATAAGACTTTTAATAACGGCATGAAATTGTTCTTTACTTAATTCTTTGCTTGCTGTTGTATTGTGAACACAACGCATATCAATTTCTGCATCCAGATTTCCCATAATATAAATATGTGTACGTGACAAATATTCCCTTGTATCTGGAGTTGTTTAAGATTTTGTTAACTTATTTCTGATATAAATTTGAGTGTTAAAAAATTATGGCATAAGACTTTTAATAACGGCATGAAATTGTTCTTTACTTAATTCTTTGCTTGCTGTTGTATTGTGAACACAACGCATATCAATTTCTGCATCCAGATTTCCCATAATATAAATATGTGTACGTGACAAATATTCCCTTGTATCTGGAGTTGTTTAAGATTTTGTTAACTTATTTCTGATATAAATATGAGTGTTAAAAAATTATGGCATAAGACCTTTAATAACGGCATGAAATTGTTCTTTACTTAATTCTTTGCTTGCTGTTGTATTGTGAACACAACGCATATCAATTTCTGCATCCAGATTTCCCATAATATAAATATGTGTACGTGACAAATATTCCCTTGTATCTGGAGTTGTTTAAGATTTTGTTAACTTATTTCTGATATAAATTTGAGTGTTAAAAAATTATGGCATAAGACTTTTAATAACGGCATGAAATTGTTCTTTACTTAATTCTTTGCTTGCTGTTGTATTGTGAACACAACGCATATCAATTTCTGCATCCAGATTTCCCATAATATAAATATGTGTACGTGACAAATATTCCCTTGTATCTGGAGTTGTTTAAGATTTTGTTAACTTATTTCTGATATAAATATGAGTGTTAAAAAATTATGGCATAAGACCTTTAATAACGGCATGAAATTGTTCTTTACTTAATTCTTTGCTTGCTGTTGTATTGTGAACACAACGCATATCAATTTCTGCATCCAGATTTCCCATAATATAAATATGTGTACGTGACAAATATTCCCTTGTATCTGGAGTTGTTTAAGATTTTGTTAACTTATTTCTGATATAAATATGAGTGTTAAAAAATTATGGCATAAGACCTTTAATAACGGCATGAAATTGTTCTTTACTTAATTCTTTGCTTGCTGTTGTATTGTGAACACAACGCATATCAATTTCTGCATCCAGATTTCCCATAATATAAATATGTGTACGTGACAAATATTCCCTTGTATCTGGAGTTGTTTAAGATTTTGTTAACTTATTTCTGATATAAATTTGAGTGTTAAAAAATTATGGCATAAGACTTTTAATAACGGCATGAAATTGTTCTTTACTTAATTCTTTGCTTGCTGTTGTATTGTGAACACAACGCATATCAATTTCTGCATCCAGATTTCCCATAATATAAATATGTGTACGTGACAAATATTCCCTTGTATCTGGAGTTGTTTACGATTTTGTTAACTTATTTCTGATATAAATTTGAGTGTTAAAAAATTATGGCATAAGACTTTTAATAACGGCATGAAATTGTTCTTTACTTAATTCTTTGCTTGCTGTTGTATTGTGAACACAACGCATATCAATTTCTGCATCCAGATTTCCCATAATATAAATATGTGTACGTGACAAATATTCCCTTGTATCTGGAGTTGTTTAAGATTTTGTTAACTTATTTCTGATATAAATTTGAGTGTTAAAAAATTATGGCATAAGACTTTTAATAACGGCATGAAATTGTTCTTTACTTAATTCTTTGCTTGCTGTTGTATTGTGAACACAACGCATATCAATTTCTGCATCCAGATTTCCCATAATATAAATATGTGTACGTGACAAATATTCCCTTGTATCTGGAGTTGTTTACGATTTTGTTAACTTATTTCTGATATAAATTTGAGTGTTAAAAAATTATGGCATAAGACTTTTAATAACGGCATGAAATTGTTCTTTACTTAATTCTTTGCTTGCTGTTGTATTGTGAACACAACGCATATCAATTTCTGCATCCAGATTTCCCATAATATAAATATGTGTACGTGACAAATATTCCCTTGTATCTGGAGTTGTTTACGATTTTGTTAACTTATTTCTGATATAAATTTGAGTGTTAAAAAATTATGGCATAAGACTTTTAATAACGGCATGAAATTGTTCTTTACTTAATTCTTTGCTTGCTGTTGTATTGTGAACACAACGCATGTCAATTTCTGCATCCAGATTTCCCATAATATAAATATGTGTACGTGACAAATATTCCCTTGTATCTGGAGTTGTTTACGATTTTGTTAACTTATTTCTGATATAAATTTGAGTGTTAAAAAATTATGGCATAAGACTTTTAATAACGGCATGAAATTGTTCTTTACTTAATTCTTTGCTTGCTGTTGTATTGTGAACACAACGCATATCAATTTCTGCATCCAGATTTCCCATAATATAAATATGTGTACGTGACAAATATTCCCTTGTATCTGGAGTTGTTTACGATTTTGTTAACTTATTTCTGATATAAATTTGAGTGTTAAAAAATTATGGCATAAGACTTTTAATAACGGCATGAAATTGTTCTTTACTTAATTCTTTGCTTGCTGTTGTATTGTGAACACAACGCATATCAATTTCTGCATCCAGATTTCCCATAATATAAATATGTGTACGTGACAAATATTCCCTTGTATCTGGAGTTGTTTACGATTTTGTTAACTTATTTCTGATATAAATTTGAGTGTTAAAAAATTATGGCATAAGACTTTTAATAACGGCATGAAATTGTTCTTTACTTAATTCTTTGCTTGCTGTTGTATTGTGAACACAACGCATATCAATTTCTGCATCCAGATTTCCCATAATATAAATATGTGTACGTGACAAATATTCCCTTGTATCTGGAGTTGTTTACGATTTTGTTAACTTATTTCTGATATAAATTTGAGTGTTAAAAAATTATGGCATAAGACTTTTAATAACGGCATGAAATTGTTCTTTACTTAATTCTTTGCTTGCTGTTGTATTGTGAACACAACGCATATCAATTTCTGCATCCAGATTTCCCATAATATAAATATGTGTACGTGACAAATATTCCCTTGTATCTGGAGTTGTTTACGATTTTGTTAACTTATTTCTGATATAAATTTGAGTGTTAAAAAATTATGGCATAAGACTTTTAATAACGGCATGAAATTGTTCTTTACTTAATTCTTTGCTTGCTGTTGTATTGTGAACACAACGCATGTCAATTTCTGCATCCAGATTTCCCATAATATAAATATGTGTACGTGACAAATATTCCCTTGTATCTGGAGTTGTTTACGATTTTGTTAACTTATTTCTGATATAAATTTGAGTGTTAAAAAATTATGGCATAAGACTTTTAATAACGGCATGAAATTGTTCTTTACTTAATTCTTTGCTTGCTGTTGTATTGTGAACACAACGCATATCAATTTCTGCATCCAGATTTCCCATAATATCTGGAGTTGTTTACGATTTTGTTAACTTATTTCTGATATAAATTTGAGTGTTAAAAATTATGGCATAAGACTTTTAATAACGGCATGAAATTGTTCTTTACTTAATTCTTTGCTTGCTGTTGTATTGTGAACACAACGCATATCAATTTCTGCATCCAGATTTCCCATAATATAAATATGTGTACGTGACAAATATTCCCTTGTATCTGGAGTTGTTTACGATTTTGTTAACTTATTTCTGATATAAATTTGAGTGTTAAAAAATTATGGCATAAGACTTTTAATAACGGCATGAAATTGTTCTTTACTTAATTCTTTGCTTGCTGTTGTATTGTGAACACAACGCATATCAATTTCTGCATCCAGATTTCCCATAATATAAATATGTGTACGTGACAAATATTCCCTTGTATCTGGAGTTGTTTACGATTTTGTTAACTTATTTCTGATATAAATTTGAGTGTTAAAAAATTATGGCATAAGACTTTTAATAACGGCATGAAATTGTTCTTTACTTAATTCTTTGCTTGCTGTTGTATTGTGAACACAACGCATATCAATTTCTGCATCCAGATTTCCCATAATATAAATATGTGTACGTGACAAATATTCCCTTGTATCTGGAGTTGTTTACGATTTTGTTAACTTATTTCTGATATAAATTTGAGTGTTAAAAAATTATGGCATAAGACTTTTAATAACGGCATGAAATTGTTCTTTACTTAATTCTTTGCTTGCTGTTGTATTGTGAACATAACGCATATCAATTTCTGCATCCAGATTTCCCATAATATAAATATGTGTACGTGACAAATATTCCCTTGTATCTGGAGTTGTTTACGATTTTGTTAACTTATTTCTGATATAAATTTGAGTGTTAAAAAATTATGGCATAAGACTTTTAATAACGGCATGAAATTGTTCTTTACTTAATTCTTTGCTTGCTGTTGTATTGTGAACACAACGCATATCAATTTCTGCATCCAGATTTCCCATAATATAAATATGTGTACGTGACAAATATTCCCTTGTATCTGGAGTTGTTTACGATTTTGTTAACCTATTTCTGATATAAATTTGAGTGTTAAAAAATTATGGCATAAGACCTTTAATAACGGCATGAAATTGTTCTTTACTTAATTCTTTGCTTGCTGTTGTATTGTGAACACAACGCATATCAATTTCTGCATCCAGATTTCCCATAATATAAATATGTGTACGTGACAAATATTCCCTTGTATCTGGAGTTGTTTACGATTTTGTTAACTTATTTCTGATATAAATTTGAGTGTTAAAAAATTATGGCATAAGACTTTTAATAACGGCATGAAATTGTTCTTTACTTAATTCTTTGCTTGCTGTTGTATTGTGAACACAACGCATATCAATTTCTGCATCCAGATTTCCCATAATATAAATATGTGTACGTGACAAATATTCCCTTGTATCTGGAGTTGTTTACGATTTTGTTAACTTATTTCTGATATAAATTTGAGTGTTAAAAAATTATGGCATAAGACTTTTAATAACGGCATGAAATTGTTCTTTACTTAATTCTTTGCTTGCTGTTGTATTGTGAACACAACGCATATCAATTTCTGCATCCAGATTTCCCATAATATAAATATGTGTACGTGACAAATATTCCCTTGTATCTGGAGTTGTTTACGATTTTGTTAACTTATTTCTGATATAAATTTGAGTGTTAAAAAATTATGGCATAAGACTTTTAATAACGGCATGAAATTGTTCTTTACTTAATTCTTTGCTTGCTGTTGTATTGTGAACACAACGCATATCAATTTCTGCATCCAGATTTCCCATAATATAAATATGTGTACGTGACAAATATTCCCTTGTATCTGGAGTTGTTTACGATTTTGTTAACTTATTTCTGATATAAATTTGAGTGTTAAAAAATTATGGCATAAGACTTTTAATAACGGCATGAAATTGTTCTTTACTTAATTCTTTGCTTGCTGTTGTATTGTGAACACAACGCATATCAATTTCTGCATCCAGATTTCCCATAATATAAATATGTGTACGTGACAAATATTCCCTTGTATCTGGAGTTGTTTACGATTTTGTTAACTTATTTCTGATATAAATTTGAGTGTTAAAAAATTATGGCATAAGACTTTTAATAACGGCATGAAATTGTTCTTTACTTAATTCTTTGCTTGCTGTTGTATTGTGAACACAACGCATATCAATTTCTGCATCCAGATTTCCCATAATATAAATATGTGTACGTGACAAATATTCCCTTGTATCTGGAGTTGTTTACGATTTTGTTAACTTATTTCTGATATAAATTTGAGTGTTAAAAAATTATGGCATAAGACTTTTAATAACGGCATGAAATTGTTCTTTACTTAATTCTTTGCTTGCTGTTGTATTGTGAACACAACGCATATCAATTTCTGCATCCAGATTTCCCATAATATAAATATGTGTACGTGACAAATATTCCCTTGTATCTGGAGTTGTTTACGATTTTGTTAACTTATTTCTGATATAAATTTGAGTGTTAAAAAATTATGGCATAAGACTTTTAATAACGGCATGAAATTGTTCTTTACTTAATTCTTTGCTTGCTGTTGTATTGTGAACATAACGCATATCAATTTCTGCATCCAGATTTCCCATAATATAAATATGTGTACGTGACAAATATTCCCTTGTATCTGGAGTTGTTTACGATTTTGTTAACTTATTTCTGATATAAATTTGAGTGTTAAAAAATTATGGCATAAGACTTTTAATAACGGCATGAAATTGTTCTTTACTTAATTCTTTGCTTGCTGTTGTATTGTGAACACAACGCATATCAATTTCTGCATCCAGATTTCCCATAATATAAATATGTGTACGTGACAAATATTCCCTTGTATCTGGAGTTGTTTACGATTTTGTTAACTTATTTCTGATATAAATTTGAGTGTTAAAAAATTATGGCATAAGACTTTTAATAACGGCATGAAATTGTTCTTTACTTAATTCTTTGCTTGCTGTTGTATTGTGAACATAACGCATATCAATTTCTGCATCCAGATTTCCCATAATATAAATATGTGTACGTGACAAATATTCCCTTGTATCTGGAGTTGTTTACGATTTTGTTAACTTATTTCTGATATAAATTTGAGTGTTAAAAAATTATGGCATAAGACTTTTAATAACGGCATGAAATTGTTCTTTACTTAATTCTTTGCTTGCTGTGGTATTGTGAACATAACGCATATCAATTTCTGCATCCAGATTTCCCATAATATAAATATGTGTACGTGACAAATATTCCCTTGTATCTGGAGTTGTTTACGATTTTGTTAACTTATTTCTGATATAAATTTGAGTGTTAAAAAATTATGGCATAAGACTTTTAATAACGGCATGAAATTGTTCTTTACTTAATTCTTTGCTTGCTGTTGTATTGTGAACACAACGCATATCAATTTCTGCATCCAGATTTCCCATAATATAAATATGTGTACGTGACAAATATTCCCTTGTATCTGGAGTTGTTTACGATTTTGTTAACCTATTTCTGATATAAATTTGAGTGTTAAAAAATTATGGCATAAGACCTTTAATAACGTCATGAAATTGTTCTTTACTTAATTCTTTGCTTGCTGTTGTATTGTGAACACAACGCATATCAATTTCTGCATCCAGATTTCCCATAATATAAATATGTGTACGTGACAAATATTCCCTTGTATCTGGAGTTGTTTACGATTTTGTTAACCTATTTCTGATATAAATTTGAGTGTTAAAAAATTATGGCATAAGACCTTTAATAACGTCATGAAATTGTTCTTTACTTAATTCTTTGCTTGCTGTTGTATTGTGAACACAACGCATATCAATTTCTGCATCCAGATTTCCCATAATATAAATATGTGTACGTGACAAATATTCCCTTGTATCTGGAGTTGTTTACGATTTTGTTAACCTATTTCTGATATAAATTTGAGTGTTAAAAAATTATGGCATAAGACCTTTAATAACGGCATGAAATTGTTCTTTACTTAATTCTTTGCTTGCTGTTGTATTGTGAACACAACGCATATCAATTTCTGCATCCAGATTTCCCATAATATAAATATGTGTACGTGACAAATATTCCCTTGTATCTGGAGTTGTTTACGATTTTGTTAACCTATTTCTGATATAAATTTGAGTGTTAAAAAATTATGGCATAAGACCTTTAATAACGTCATGAAATTGTCGTTCAGTACAGTATGTTTTGCGACAATCAACTGGACTTAAAAAAACTATTATGTATATTCCGTCCTAGAAACTAACGAACGTTATAGATCTGGCGGTAAGTCCTATTGTTGCAATTTTACATTTTCACCGGTATAACATAATACAAATTCACCGCTATATTTTAAGTTTTTCTCCCATTTGTAACTGACTTTTGTACGTTTCTGTGGATGAGTAGGATGTTAATTGTATGTTGCTCTTGCCGGTGTAACTCAAGATTTGTTCATATAAGAAGAGTTTGTTATATATAGATAACTATGAATTACTTCCAAGTAGACAATATTTTTTCTAGGTTAATATGTTAATCTCCTCTTGTTTATTTTTGATATGAAATATCTAGCCGAGTCACAGATACTTAATTAATTCAGCAAAAGTGTAACCAGTGATTTTGTTTAACAAAGCGCCATTTTCGAAGTTGTAGGTTTGAAGTTTCCTATCGGCCTCTTCATGATCATTTTCAATGGCAATAAATGCAGTTACGTCATCAAAAGTTGTGATTATTTCATATTCAGGATTGAGATATCAGTGATATATGGTAGTAAGGGTACCGGCCTTTCTGGTACCCCAGCTCGGATATATTTTATTTTATAATAAGCATATTTCTGCTTGATTCTAATATATGCTTCTGATAAAATTGTAAAAGATATGCATAACGTTGTGGTAGATCTGCGTTAATTTCGTAAAGGCACTTTCTCGAAAGCCTGAGCAATATCGGCTTTAACAAATCTTTTGTTTGATATAATGTCATTTATCATCATCGGCTTTTACTCAAACAGTATTTAAAAGATGAAACAAAAACTAGAAGGGATGTATCTTGATGGATGATCAACATATTTGTCCATACGTAATGTCTTTTTAGAACAGTCTATATCAACTAAAAACTTAATCTTTGTGATTTCATCATCAACAAGTGACATTATTGACATTTCCAATGCCTAGTTCAATATAAAAAAGACGTTTATTACATTTTAAACATTCAAGTTTTTAGTTTAATAATATAAAGTTGTAAGGTAAATAATCGTAGAAATAAATCGTAATACAAGCTGTAATATTTTGGGGAATGCGGATGATGTAATCATTAACTGGCGCAAGCAATAAATACCCGGATTGGACCTGAAAATTAGTCAACACGGTCGAGTTAGTGGTAAAGGCATTCGCTCCCATGAAATTGCTACAGAACTAGATAGGTCTTATGTTTCTTGAAGGGTCCCTGATAATTGCCGCTGTATAATCTGTTGTTCGCCAGTCTTAATCATCGAATAAATTACGCACATGACAAATAAACTACAGCTAAACTGTTAGTCCGTTAAGATGGTTGTTTTCTAATGTGTTATACGCACTCGTCATTAATTATTTTCATAGGTTAAAGGATCATCAATTTTTTCTCCATTGAATATATTCGTTAGTCCTTTATTTTAAAACATTTCTCAAATTTCGATGCTGTTATTGACGGCTGTGTCCCATCGTTGAATAACTTATGCTCATATTGTCATAATGATGATTGTGTGCACCATCATTTTGGTTTCGTTAGTTAAGTAGAAGTGGCGACCTGTTCACCAATGGACACTGCGGAGGTTCCTGTCAATTCTGCAAAAGTTAATCTCCAAGTAATTTCAAAATTATTTCATATCTTCTTCTTGTAGGATGTCTTCGATTGAAATTTGGCTAGGTGTATTTTTTGAACGTGAAAGTTACTATTGAGATGTGAGAGAGAAAACAAGGCTGTAAATTAATCAATAAAATTTATTTTCTTTTACTTATTCTCTTTTACATTTAGATGCTATAGAAGCAGTTTCAGAGGAAAATGTATCGATTTATATTTTAGTTATCTGTGTCGGTAATTTTGTAAACGTTATAAAAAGTAACGGGTTTACCAATAATATTTTAATATTTTAATCAGCGATACCATTAGGTGAACATAAAAAAGTCTATAAAAAACTTAAAAGTGTTAACAACTACTAAATAATTTCACCTAACTCTTAAATTCGATGGTTTGAACTTTTTCTGTCTAAAATGCCAGTTTTCTATTTAGCACTAATAAGTTATTCAGTCTTCATTCAGAAAACGCTAATCATCCTCAAGAAAGCACTTTCAAGATTCATTGCTATTGTACTTTGATTTAAACGAATCAGCTGCCTGTTGATACTTAGGGACTTGCCTGTCTATCATAAAATTCTGAAAATTTTTTCAAATATCCTTGCAAGCGATGAATCAACTGTTTCTAGTCATTTATATTCAATGGGAAAATATTAATGTATTATAATGTTTAGCACACAAATTGGCTAAAAATGTCATTTCAAACCTTTTTCGCAAACCTTTCTTTTTATATCGGACAAGAACATAAAGTTTCGTCTTGCGGTAATTATGTATTATGTCGAATATATGACTGGTGATGGCCATAAAGCACAGAAGTGCTATATATTATGTATATATGTATACCCTTTTTTATTGGCCAAATTAAGCAGCCTATTTTTGCTAAAAATACCAGCAATAGACATGCGATGTACTCTTCTATGTCAGCGCAAGTGTTCTAATTAAGCCATGTTGCAGCTCGAATAAAACATTCTATATACTCGTCCAGCGTACCCATCTGACATAGGGCCTTCTGATTATCAATTGTTCAGCTATATGCAGCAGGAATATGGTTCTGAAATGCTGAAGAGTTGTGAAAATTGATCAATGATTGAATCGCTATCAAATCAACATCGTTATTTTGATACGCTATCAGCATTTTGACAGAAATTGATGGAAAGAAATGAAACGATATTTACTAATCGAGATATATATTAGTATATGCTAATTTTCTTATTAATCAAAAAATATTATTAACAGATCGAACGTTTTCGAAAATTTAAATCCCACCATTCGTGGATCATCAATTTGAATTCATTCACGTAAATATCTAAGAAACGAAACAGTACAAATACGACAAAACTAATCTCAATCCATACCGAGTTCAGCCGCAACGTACACCAAACAATCGTCGATGTAACGAACAGATAATTAGTTTCATTTCCATATAGAACCGTTCGATACATAAATGTATACATATAATTCAGTAATCGTACGGTTTGAGAATAATGGAAGTCTTTCCTCGAGGCTTATGCCGTTACAGTTTCAATATCGCTCCGAATATGCCTTTTAACTGGATGCGAACGAACGAAGTTTGCCGCTTTTGTAAATTCTGAACGCCGCATTCACTCTATTTAGCGGTACACGTATCTGGTAATTAAACCACAATGCAAGTACGTACTCAAATCATTGCACATATTGTTACAACGAGACGACTTAAAGTTGCTTTATTATTTGGACGTATACAAGCGGATGGAATGATATAGTTCCGTTTGCATATATTCGAAAGTTTCGTTGTTCTGCTACGAGAGGATTAACTTATTATTATTATTATTTTTTTTGTAAATACCTATTCATGGAATGCATTGAAATGTCACGTAGAATAACAATTTTTGGTTATATAATACTAATTCGGGTCAATTTTTGGACCCGAGTAAATGAGAATGATTCTAAAGGTCAATTGATGACCTGAAGGTTAGTTCTTCTATTCGAGCTCGCGCATGGTAACAGCACCGTGGTCTTATAACGGCTGTTAATTGACGAAATTGACGTTTTATTAAACATCATACGAAAAGCACTCACTAATCTTCACCGATTGTACATTCACTCTTGTACATTGTGAGGTATCATTAAAGCTACTGTATTCCTGCTTATAATTGCAGTTATTAGTGCCCACGCGTTGTTATTTACCAGAGTAGTCGTTAAGTAGCACTGGATTAGTTTATTTATTCATTTGTTACTTAACGGAGAAAACCAGCAGGAGACAATACGACTGTAAAGTATGAATTATAGGTATAATGTTATCATTTAGTAACACTAAATTTGTAGATTGCTAAGGAACAAAATTTTATTTATGTCAAATATTCTAGAGAGAAAAAAGCTAACACCTACATATTGTTAACAAACATTTGACGTTTGATCAGGTGCATAGAATAACAGATGTAACTGAAAAAGGTTAGGAAGATAATAAGGTAAGTTCAGCTATATTTCTAGATGTGGCACAAGTCTTCGATAAGATATGGCATGACAGTCATGTTCACAAGTTACAGAAAATCTTATCCAAACAATAGACTATACTATTGAAAGCTTACCTTACAGTTAGAACGTTTAGAGTCAAATACGAAGGAGCTTACCACCGTACAATTAAAGGAGGTAAAATTAAAGGACCACAACACCATATATTTTGCTACCTATTCTTATTAAAATTGGTCTTATTAAGTACTTTTTTAAGCTATTCCATCGCGAAATACCGGTTTTACAATACTTGTAATACTTACAGTTCTTGAACCAAATTGTTTACAAAACTGTCATACGTAAAAATAAAAGAAGGAATATTCCTTCTTTCCGCAATATAAAAAATATTCCGTCTATATAAAGAATAAATATTCCGTCGGGCCTGATATTCAAAATCTAAGTTTACTTACTGACGCAAAGTTTACAAAATTCAATATCTGATGAAGAGTTGACGTATGTATCAAAATATTGTTTATAACTTACTTGGTAACCAAATATAGAGGGACTACAACCACTTCATCGACAATTTGTTGAAAAATTACCACAAGATTTAAGCTTGAATATCTCCTAAAATACATCGTCTACATTTACATCTTGAATTTTTCCAACAAAACTTGGACAACAGGAATGAGACTATATCTAAAACTGGACCTATTTTTAAAAACTATTTCAAAAGGATATTAAAGATATGAAGAAAATATATTAAAGAAACTCAATAATATCAGACTGCATTTGGAGGATTCAAAGACACGTTCCAGATTCTTTTCACAAACGACATTATATAAACAGGAATCTACTTGGAAAAAGAATGATTTTTAGTGCGTACATTTCAAGTTTATTCCATTTTCTTTTAATGTAATAACTAGTTTAACATAGTTACCCAAATCGTTAAGAAACGTGTCATTTCATTACAAAAAGGTAGACATTTTTGTATTCAGCATAGCCAAAAACATAAAGATTGGCCCTAGAATTTCTTTTTTCAAATTTATGTTATGAAACAATAAAGCATAAATGTAGATTATAATTTTAAACAAATGATTAAAAATTATAAGCTTTAATTTTTTTAGAAACCTTTCTATGTCTTTAAACTATTCTATATGCAATGTAATATTATTGAAGTGTCCTGTTTTTTAAAATATGTAATTTAAGGTCTCCTTTTACCAACTAGGGGTTTATCTGGACTGGACCTACATTTAACGTGAGCTCCAAACCACGGTCCTCGGCATTAACTCTACCGACTGGCGAGTCACCAACTTTAGAAATTATTCTAGAAGACACCCGGTCTTACCCAGCCTGGTTACTGGGGTGATTGAGATCATTTTCATTGTCGGATTTTACACGCACGCCTAGGACAATCACAAAAATAAATTTACGACCGTGTCTCAGCAGGATTCCGGCCCGCGACTATCGCAACAATAGGAGGACCGTCTTGTCGCCTTTATCACTGCACCACTAAGCCGGCTAATATGTCCTATTAGCCAGCTCCCATACTATATGAAACAAATATGAGACCTTGCGTAAAAATATATAAAGGTTATTATTTTTATATATTTTAATATTAATATTTCAAAGTATATTTTAAAAGAAAAAATGAACAGTTTAAATAATAAATATTCTGTCGTTTTTTCTACATGTACCTCATTTAATATGTTTAAAAATACTCTACACGCTTTTGAGCGAATAATCACAAGGCTAAAATGCCGTATAAACTATGTACATTTTTGAAAAGCGTATAGATTTTAATGCATGAATGAAAACGTTGGATTTGTTCGGGATTTTCTTTTATGTATCCCTTACAAAGGAAATACGACCATAAATAAACATATATCAAACGCATTTACATTATATGTTTTGATATATATATATATATATATATATATATATATATATATATATATATATATTTAAAACATGTATTTGCAATTTCCACGACAACGTCAAGTTTTAAAATAAAATTAGGGGAAGGTATATTGGGTTCAATTGATTTTACATTGATCAATTTTCTTTTAAGGGTAAATAAAGTAATGAAAAAAAAAACGACATATAATATGATTTATTTCAACATTATAGTACATGTAATGTATGTTTATTAACTTAAGGACTTAAACAATTAATTAAACAGTCATAACAGTTAGATTTTTTTTTATGTTGACAATGACATTTGACAATGGTGTAGACCAATTTTGTTTCATGTTAGGACATATCAGACTTCATTTTGTTTCTTTCTATCTTCAATTAATTAGTAATTAGTTAATTAGTAACATACAAAAGATGCTTGGAGTTTAAAAAGGATACGCTCGATGGTGTTGATGACATGCCTTGACTGTTATATTGAGAGGACTATATGCAGTAATATCGGAACCATTGGAAATTAAAACAGGAGTGAAGAAGGTGATAGACTCTACCTATTCCTTTTTAATTGTCTCTCAGACAAAGTAATCCAATAGTGACGCAAAATAAAGGTGGATCTTAAAGTTGACCAACAAATCAAATTAAGAACCATAATTACGTTAGACTGTTTGACTTATACAGTTTACCTAGCGATTTCAGCTCGGGATACTTAAACGGCTCAAAAACAAGTGGTGATTCTAAAAGAATCTGTAGGTCTTCAAATTTCATTTGAGAAAGAACTGTTTATGACTGACCACCCACATTTTTAGTAACTGACAATATCCAGAAAGAGTTTCTCATTAAAAAATATTTGGGCGATACTGTTTAAGAAAACGGACTGAGAAAAGATTGCTAATATGATTCGCTGCCAAAAAATAGATATAGCTTTTAACAGGTCCATTGAAAAGTCCCCGGCCTAACACATAGGTGGCGCTACTAGAATTAAATCCATATATTTTTTAGTTAGCACTAACCCTCAAAAGATGCGTCTATAAATTTGACTACTGTCGGATCTTTAGTTGGTGAATTATAGCATTTTGAGTGAAGCAACTTTTGTTATTGTGAAAAAAATGGATAAAAAAGGATTTCGCGTGTTGATAACATCTTGCTTTTTGAAGGGGAAAAGTACAGTTTAAGCAAAAACTTGGCTTGATGCCGAGTTTCCGGACACTGCCCCAGGAAAATCAACCATCATAGGATAGTGTGCTAAGTTTAGAAGTGGTGAAATGAGCACCGAAGACGGTGAACGCAGTGGACGCCCAAAAGAAGTTCGTTAAGGACGAAAACATTTAAAAAAATCCACAAAATGATTTTGAGCTCACTTTTGACCAAAACATTGACGAGTTGTTCATTCAGAGCAGTGTTTGAAGATCATCAAGCGTAATAAACCCGAGTATTTACGTCGATGTGTGACAATGGATGAAACATGGCTCCATCATTTCACTCCGAAGTCCAATAGACAATCATCCGAGTGGACTGCACACGACCCAGACAAAATGGAAAATGGTTTTGAACACAACATTATTAGTTTACTTTAATATAGTATTTGATTTAACGGAAAGAAGAGATGACTTGATACAAGCTGATACAAAGTCTAATAATATGACCGCAAAGTCCATTTGAAGTCTATCTTTATCAAAACAACCAAAGCACCAAAACAACGTTTATCCGGCTTGGTTGGCGCAGTGGTATAGGCGACAGGACGGTCCTTCTAGGGTTGCGATAGTCGCGAGTTTGAATCCTGCTGGGGCAAGGTCGTAAATTTATGTTTGTGATTGTTTAACATTTATGGTTGTCCTTAGGGGAGAGTTCAAAATGCGACAAGTAAAATGATCCCGATCACGCCAGTAACCAGGCTGGGTAAGACCGGATGTCTTCTGGAGTGATTTCAAAGTTGATCACTCGCTAGTCGGTAGGTTAAATGCCGAGGACCGTGGCTGGGGCCCTCGTTAAACTGTAGGTTCAGTCTAGATAAACTCTTGTTTTTTACCAACAAGACACTTAAAAATATACAAAAAGACAACGTTGCCCGGCTTATAATCTATTTTTTTATATCACCAAAGTTTTAAAAATTGTTGCAGACATTCGATAACCAGTCGATTCTCATGTTTTAGCTAGGATTGTTTTTGGAAATTTTATTTGAAATATAACTTACTCTATAAAATTTTCAACGAGTGTTTTAAAAAAAGAGAATAACGAAAAAGTTTTAGCAATTTCAACTAAACTCAAACTTTAAAAATACAGTTTATTGAATTAATGTAACTATAATACGGTTTTTACGTATTCTAAATATATGTTTCCTGAATAATCAATAAACCGATATAAAACTAACGTTTTCACATAAACCTTTTTCTATTTAAACCCAAACCATTAAACGTTTTAGCTCCACGATGTAATCCGAAGCGATTTCGGAGCGAAACATTTTTTAGCGGTATATTTATTTATGAAAACAAAAAGCGACGCAACGTTTATTGTTTTATTTCGTCATCCCTGTTGCGCTTTACACGAGAATATTAATATTTTAATTCCGTCTAGGTGAAATTTGCCATGCTGAACGCTCATGAATATGAAAATATATTAGCATGCCCGCTAATTTGGATATTTGTCGCTATATTCCTCCGGTGCATTGGAAATATATGTAAATGGTACGGTTTACTTTATTTTATTAGTTGGGGAAATGCTTTAGATAAATTACGAGCGGACCTTTAAGCTTTATAATGGCCGGTCGTGGTCCACGGCCACCCAGCTAAACCGAACGTGTTAGAAATTTACTCGGTATACTAGTCTAGCAGTATATATTTTGGGAATTTTGCTAATAAAGCAAAAAACTTATTTTGTTGGACATCTTTATTATAGGCCTTCCAAAATTTCAGGGAATTTGCATCAAAATTGATGATGTGACAACCTCGCAATTTTGCCACATAGACTTTGACTCTTATATTTAGTTAGTTTAGTTAGTTATTATTATTAATGATTTGTAGATTATAGTAGTTTTATTACAATTTCATTGAACTGTTTTCCATATTAGCTATGAAGCAATTGTACCATTTTATTCTTCATGTAATGGTATCCTCTGGAGGCCTAATCTGATAATAAATTTATATCAAAGTAATGTATAGTTTATTCAAAGTGTATTTGTATATGCGACATCAATATGTTTTTTGACAATATTTTCCTTCTCATTTTATTCTGGTTAAAATGGGACAAAATGCTGTCTGATTAGTTCGAACACGTAAACGAATGAGCCTGTCAAAGTCGTCCTGTTGTCGGACGTATGCAAAATTCTTGAAAGCTATAGTGATAAGAGGTTATAACTTAAACCTATAAACTATTGTAGCTGTATAATTAACAGTAGTATATAGATGTACTATAATGATAACATTTTTATTCAATTATATTTAGACTAGAATTTTGTTTGGTGTTAACACCAAACTGAACTAAAACTCGTAGTTGATGCGGCAACTTTGGGACGTTTTGACGTCACAAATTTCGATGACGCATATACAAATAAATCTTGAATAGACTATACTTTATCTTCGTTGCAGAACAAATTTATATTAAGGGTTTAATTTTTGTTTGGTTTGTTGCTGTGTCTCCTTGTGAAGTCATTTTGATTTAAGTATATTTCTCCTTATTTTCTTCTGTTACTATCTGTGTCCATTTTGTTACTAATTTCTATAGATTCCTTTTGTATGCTCTGATATAATCATTTAATTCGCCCTAATATATTTTCTATATAATCTGTAAAAAATCAGTTTCCATTTTCCCCTCACACTTTCCAAACAAATGCTCATGAGTATTCTAAACAAATACACACATATTTGTGTATTCAAATCTTACAATAACTGCCACTTCACTATCAAATTCACTGATCAAGTCAAATACTGAAGAGTTAATTTCTAATATAACAAACCCTTATTTGCTCTTCGACCAGTTTTCAATTTCTTCAAAGTTCAAACAGTTCTTCATTCTATATATTTCTGTGCTGGTACTCGTATGTCCATTAAGATCATTCTTTACCATCCTCCATGTCAACTCGGTTTTATTAATAATGCAGTGATGTATGAGAAAGGAGTAATACTCTCTGACACTATTTTCTGCCATCTGATCTAGTTTGTATCTTCGTTCAGCTTTGTTTCTAAAGTAAAAAAAATATTTGTTTTATGTTTACCAAGTAACTATTTGAAATAGTTCTCCTTCAAAAAGCTGTTATTCCTGAGTTCTGAAAATACTTTACCTCTGAAATGATTGTATTAAATTACATTTACATTTCTAATTATTATCACTAATGCTTTGAAGAATTTTGCAGACATTAATTACAGTCTATTTCACATATGAACGTTATTATTTATTTCATACGCATGCTAGTTATGGTTTTTGTATATAACATATGTGTTTATTGAAGAAGCTAATTGTTCTTCACATGTGTTTTGGTGTACCCAATGAAAATAATGTTAAAAATAGTACTGTTTATATCGTTGTTATTTTATAAAATATTGAGAATACATTTCAAAATATAAAAATTTGATTTGAGTTTATTATAATGCCTTATAGTGTATAGTATCCACAAGACAATCCTTTGAAATATAAAATTTTGTATTATGTATTATTTTTTACTTGGGTATTATTTAAATAATTAATCTAATTTTGATTGACTCTTAGAAATCATCAGTGTGTACGTATGGAGGTAACTAGATACTTGCATGTCTTCTGATCATTATATCATTTCAAAATTTCACGCGGTGGACATTTTGATATTTAATTGTTTGCCTATCGTGCTGATTCTTTATCATTAACATCAAAATCACCATTAAATTTATTATTGACGCGCTATAACTGAATTATAAAAGACAAATTAAGGAGGGATAAATGGTTAAATTTTTAAGGGAAACAATGTTTCGCCTACCTGCGGTAATTCCAAAAATATACCCTACCTGCTGTATTCTCCTGATGTACACCCGTTCGACTACCACTTGCTGTCAAGTTGTTAAGGAGAGGAAATAATATTGTAAATTACAATTTATTTTCTCTATATTTCTCGCCAATTAAGAAGAAAAGTAATTTTGAAAAGCAGTGAAATATAAATAACTAAAAATCGATGTATATATATATATATATATATATATATATATATATATATATATATACTACGCCATTGATAAGCATATACGACATACAAGAATTCTCCTGTTCTTTTAGATGTGAGCTTGTACTCCCACGAATATCACGAGTCGATTGTGACATTTCCGTCTGTTCTGATCTGTTTCTTTATATTTAACAATTTTGGTCTTGATCTTGATTATTGCAGAACTTCTTTTACTCCAAATTATCATGCTTCTTTCTGTTCTGACTGTCATATCTTAATTCATTCTTGTTCTCCTTCTCACACTGAGAATTTCTTTGAGGGAAAGACGGTGGGATCCAGCTGGAGACTTGGAAGCGCGAATGGAACACTTGCGTTACTGACTGTTAAGAATGTTCGAATATTCTACAATATCGCGCCTTCTTGAAGTATATAGTTAAGCCTCGGTAAGGGGTCTTCTACGTTCAATACCTTACATGCTTGTTCTAGCCCCTGCACCTGACTCCCATTATCCGGAAAACTAGATAACGACTCGATGAGGTATTGGCTACCATGGGCTTCATATTTTGCTGGGTGGCTTTCCTATATTGGTTTGGCTTCAACATATATTCAATACTATATGATATTTTATATAGCCTCAAGATAATCTCTTTTTCTTGGTACAAGTATTACAGAAAAAAACAGCTA
The DNA here is from genome assembly GCF_030347505.1 of Rhynchophorus ferrugineus. Classification (NCBI taxonomy): domain Eukaryota; kingdom Metazoa; phylum Arthropoda; class Insecta; order Coleoptera; family Curculionidae; genus Rhynchophorus; species Rhynchophorus ferrugineus. The sequence continues at coordinate 5,444,428 of NW_027472582.1, read as the reverse complement.
AATGCTCTCATTAATTAGATACCTAAATTATACACAAACACAATAACATAGATAAATATAATTACGTTGCAGTACTATAATTTTAAAATAAATTGTCGATTGGCTACAGAACTATGAAAGAAGGTAGCTAGCGATAGGGAAACAACAAAACAATGCAACGAATATTTTTAAACACTCAATAATACGTAAAAATAATCCAATCGATATCTTATCTAAAAAAACATCATTTTTTAAATATTAACCCAATTTTCTCCCGACATAAAACCCCCCGTATATACTTTTTATGCCTCGTACACGTAACCTGAATTTTTATGTTTTAATAAACCTCTATAAAATGCATTTCTCTCACCAGTTCCGCACCCCACATACTAAAAAAGCCCGCCCCTATTCCGGTCACGGCCTCAAAAATAAAACAAATTGAAACCTATAATGAGATGGGAGCGATATGAATTTCAACGCCCCCGAAAGCTCTCGTACAGAGGCGCCCCCTCGCGCGTCGTCTCCATCCCGGCCCGTACCGTATTCACCTTCTTCTCTACGTTCGACTGGAGGCCGGCGAGAAATCCCGGAAAATCGCTTTGCGAGCTGCGGTCGGGTCCCGATGACGGAAGATCGGGCGAGACGAACAAAGTCAATTACATTATCGGCTGTGATGACCGGAAAAGGAACGTCAGGACGATTTTTTCCTAACGCGGCGGTCTCTGCTTTATTTTTTTTTGTTTCTGCGTTCGGACAATATCGATAAAGTCATCGTCGTACATAGATATCCTTAGAGTAATCCAACAAACTGATTATTTGGAGAAGAAACGAGGTCGACATGGCACTGTAGTGAAAGTTAATTAGCAATGGAATATATATATATATATATATATATATATATATATATATATATATATATATATATATATATTAGTGTTGGGGACTATCGATTGAAATAGATTATCGACTGTTTAGTAATTGATTACTTTTTACTATCGACTATTCCAGTCGCTATTTTTTTATATGTATACTTTTTGCAAGTGACTGTTTCAGTCAGATACTTTTAGTTAGTATTTTTGGTTCTACTAATTTCACTCGACTGATTTTTAACCTTCTGGCTCTGTCGTCCTAGCATCGACCTTGACAAAAATGTACCCAATTTATGTTTATATAGATTTATGAGTAAGATATATATTGCTTTATAATTAATTTGTTAGTTTGCTTTTAAATAACAATATAATATATATTAATATAGCAGCATTTCGGAACGATTTCTTCCAGATTGTTAATGTAATGGGTAAAAATATTAAAATGGTAAATGACAATTAGTAAAATACTTTTGACTGTTTTTATGGCAATAATGGGTAATATTTGGATTACCCTCTCGGTTTTTGTTAAAATGTATTTCCGTTCAATAACAAATAGAACATTCACTTTATTTAAAAAGCTCTGGTAGTTACTGTGCGATCATTTTTAATTATGTCATGAATGTTTTTTTTTATGATTAGGTGTGTTTAATTTTTATTTGGAATTTATGGTTATTGTACATCTTTAGTTTTTTGGTTTTATTTAAATTCTATTATATTGTCTATATTTATTATAGTATATTATTCAAAAATAGTAATTAACATATTAATATATGATAAAATATTTTTGGGGTATTAATCCATTCCATAGGAAAATTCGATTCCTTTTTACAGATCCACAGAAGAATAAAATATAAAAGTAATTCTACTTCATTTAAATGAAATTATTAATTGCATTTCAATAGTATTCGGTAATTATTTTTCCCCTTTTCTTTTTCAAAATTAGTACGTGAAGGAATAAGTACATCTCCGTCTCGCTTATACTACCGTTGGAAAATATAAGCACATATAAAATTAACTGCACCTAGCTATTATCTCGCTCCTTTCCCGTCTCACAATTTATGCAGGGAAGGGTTTGTATAACTTCATTTGACATCCCGAATTGAACAAAACAATCGAACCGTACAGTTTTTTGATTATCGACTGTTTCGACAGCTTTGCGGCTATCGACCCTTTCGACTGTTTGAAGTCGATAGTTGCTAAAGCTAGGTTGAACTACGTGGCTGGTCCAAAAATATTATTTTATATTTTCACTAATAAATAAAAACATAGTATTTTAATGAATTAAAAACACCGTCAAAGTAAATATCATAATATGCGCATACAAACGTACAAAGTCAACAATATAATTATGGTAGATTGGTCTTTATTATTTTTATCTTATATTTTTCTTATTTTTCTATCTTATTTCTACACATCTAGTCCCGTGATGGATTTAACCACCTTCATTGATAAATACACATTCTATTACATCTAAAGTGTTCCTAGCATCTTTTATTGCAAAATTACAGTGATTATTTCAACTATCTTCATCGTCGACTTCTTACGCTTCAGTGAGATGTACACAGACGGCTAAATCATCATCAAAGGTAAGTTCTTCGAACTCGGTCTCTTGAAGGTTCAATTCTTGTTCAAGTCCTTCTCGGGTCTTAGGAACAGCGAGTGGCTAGATCATTATTCTCATCATGTATGGAACTTTAAATTCACTCTTCTTGCAACAGTTTGGAATTCTCTTTTCTGTACCTTGTTTGATTTCGATACCTTGGTCTAGTTATCGCTTATTTATATTGTTATTATTTATATTTATAACTGGTCGAAAGTTGCGTCAAATTCTCGGGAAGAGAACCGATTTCACATACGGACATACGGCGCTGGACTAAATGCAGCGAAATCACCGCTCAAATATCGGCCTTGCTTTATACTTTTTTTTAGACAGTTTTTAGGCACACGGGGGCCGCGGAGTGCTGCGCGGTTGTTTGAAGTAGCTCGCAGAACACTATTGTGTGGAGTAACAGGTCGTAGTAAAAGTCCCCAGCCTACCAAAAAAAACACATTTTTTTGCCAAAATGCACTTCAGTTCTCTTTATTCAACAAAAATTTCTTCCCAGCGAATACACTTTTGATATCTGAGAACAGCAAATAGTCACTGGGTGCCAGATATGGAGAATACGGTGTATGAGGGAGCAATTCAAAGCCCAACTCATGGATTTTTGATACTGTGCATTTTCTGGGTGAAGCAAAACTTTTTCGTAAAATTCGGCCATTTTTTAAGCGCTTTCGTTCTTGATGACGCCGTTGATGGTCCTTCCGTTTTTAAGGCAGTCAATGGAAATTATTCCATAAGAATCCCAAAACACATATGTCATAATCTTGCCAGCCGACTGTTGCGTTTTCCCACGCTTTGGAGTGGCTTCATCGTGTGCAGTCCTCTCGCATCACTGTCGATTAGACTTCGGAGTGAAATAATGAAGCCACGTTTCATCCATGGTCATTCAAACACTGCTCCGAATTATCAACTAGTCGTTGTTTTTGGCCAAAAATGAGCTAGCGCAGCACCCACTTTGCACAGAGCTATCTCATACACAAATGTTCGTGAACGGTATGCTCTACACATTCAGTTGATATCTTTAGAGTATCTGCTATTTCATTCAGATTCAATTTACGGTCATTCAAAATCATTTTGCTGATTTTTTAATGTTTTTGTCGGTAACAACTTCTTTTGGATGTTCACTGTGTTCACCGTCTTCGGTGCTCATTTCAGCACGTCTAAACTTAGCATACCAATCTTTGATGGTTGATTTGCCTTGGGCAGTGTCCGGAAACTCGGCATTAAGCCAAGTTTTTGCTTCAACTGGATATTTTTCCTTCAAAAAGCAATATTTTATCAATCACGCGAAATTCCTGTTTATCAGTTTTTCACAATAACAAAAGTTATTTCATTCAAAATGCTATTATTAACAAGTTAGGGTTAACTAAAAAACATATAGATTTAATTCTAGTAGCGCCAACTATATTTCAGACAGGGGACTTTTCAAATGATATGTTAAATAAATAATAAGAATAGTGTGAGTCGGCTACCTTCCATTGTATATTTTTATTATTTATTACAAGAATTCTAAGTGGGATTTGCTTTTTGGTAAGTAATAGCAAATATTTTAGTATTTTAGTCAGATTATATAATTATTTTTTCGTCTCATTCACTTATTCAGTCACCTCAGACTTATGCACCGATCGCCTTGATCGTACACCATAAACTGCGATGTTGAGGAATGTTTCAAATAACTTAGAATGATTATCGATATAAAGCCAACCTTTGCCAACATTTGTCAACTCATGCTATCGGAATGATCCTCACTCATGAAACAGTGTACTGATTTTCATGAAGAATGTTTTTTGAAAAATATTCTATATAAATTCAAGTTCAATCAATATTTGTTTTTATTTAATTATTAGTCTTCCATAAATAGCAACCCTGGTATATCACAGATTCTAATTATTTTTCAACCTAATTTTCTCGATAGCTCGCCCTAATTACCGATGTCCTTACGTCGCCGAGCTGGTCAACAACGTCCGAGCGAAATTTACGAGGTAATCTTCGTGAGGGAAACGAGCATCCAGCGTTAGATATCAGCCTCGACTGCAGCCGATTGAACTCGGAAAAACAAAGCCGCCGCTACGGAGCGTCAGAGGATCCCAATGAATAATCGACTAGCGTTGGAAAAAAGTTGAAAAACGCCATAAATCGATCGCGCCAGTCGCGCGTTTTATCTCCGACGAAAGCGATTTAAAACGGTCGCGAAAGCATCTGGGATGTTTCCTGTGTTCCGCCTGACATTTGACATCATTTTACAAATATCCGTAGGTTTTTGCTGTATGGATTTGAGCATTAAGGATGGCTGTTAGAAAAGCTAACTGACAGACGGTCACTTTGTCAACAAAATAATCCGAGATATATAAAAATGATGTCACTAGTCGTTAGTCTCTTTAAAACTCAGGAACGGCTGGACAGATTTTGACAATTTTTATTCGAAAATAATTGTGCAAGTCTAGGGAACGTTTATATGGTGAGAAAATAGAAAATAGTTGCGACGAATATGGTAAAAACGACAATTTTACTTTACAAATTGTCGCCATCGCTGTCACAAAACATCAAGGATGCCATCCCAAAAAAAAAACTTTTTGTCGTCTAAGCAAAACCATTCATCAAGCTCTTTTCCAACTGCTTCAAAATTGGCGAAATGCAGCTCTGCATTCGCGCGTCCCATTGATGCGTAAAGTTGATAGTCGGACGGGGCAAGGTCTGAAGAGTAAGGCGAGTGCGATAATATGACTTCTTGACCCGTTTCGCTTTATGAGACGGCGCTTTGTCGTGCCGTAAAATTACTTTAGAGTATTTTCGATCACATTTTGGATGTTTTTCGATCAATACATGCTTCAAAATTCTTATATGAGGATACATTATTCCTCAGTCATCTCCGATTTTGGCGCGTGCACACTATCCCGCATAGAATTAACCATAGAGAAGGATAAACCATATTACCTCCCTTTTCTAATGGCGGCACATTCTTTTCGAATCGATGGATATAGTCGATTAAGTCAAAACAACAAAAAAATCTAGAATATTTAGATTTTGTATTACATAATGAATACTACAGTAATAATAATTAAATTGTTGTGCTATTTTTGGTGGTTTAACGTAAGTCTGTCTGAAAAAAGTCTGAAATAGCTGGATTAATAAATGGATATACTTTAGAAAGATTAACTAGAATTTATATATATAATATAAATTCGGTTATTCATTTATTAAACAGCCTCGTACAAGTCTAGATAATCTAACCAAGTAATTAACTGATATTAGGTAAAATTGTTGTCAGAAACAGTCCTTAATAAGTATCTTGATGGGAAATGTCTGAGAATGCAAAAAGACAAGATAGGACAGGACGTGACAATAGACCCTTATAATTTCGAAGGGTTCGAACGTCCTAGGTATCTAGAAGTTATTATCATTACTGATAACGACGCCCCACAGGACGCGAAAGGAACACTGAACGGTCTTAACGAGTTTGAAACAATATAAAACCCTATCTGGAATTGTAGTATGATTATTTTTGACGATCCCTAACAAAATTTTATACAATATACTGAAATCACTGAAGCTGTTTTCATTTCTCTTATTTAGCGATTTTTTTATATGTTAAATTATTCAGGAAAAGTAACGTTAATAATCATTATTAATAGCATTGGGAACTATCAACTAAAAACGGTTGAAACAGTCGATAGAGTCGATAGTTGAAACAGTCGTTAGTCAAAAAACTAGCGAATGAAATTAATAATTACTATTGGACGAAAATGTACGAACCCTTTCCTGTATAAATTGTTTGAGAGGAAAGGACGGGTATAATTTCTTAGAACAGTTAATTTTATATATGCTTATATTTTCCAACGGTAGTATAAGCGAGACGGTGGTGTACATATTCCTTCACGCACTAACTTTAAAAAACAAAAGAAAAAAAATACTCAATACAAATAACATCCTCCTCCTACTGTTGCGATAGCCGCGAGTTCGAATCCTGCTGGGCATAGTCGTAAATTTACGTTTGTGATTGTTTAAAATTTGTGATTGTCTTAGGCAAGATTGTAAAATCCGACAAGGAAAATGATCCCAGTCACGCGAGTAACCAGGCTGGGTAAGACTGGATATCTTCTGGGATGATTTTCAAGGGTCGTCATTCACCAGTCGGTAGGCTTAATGCTAAGTCCAGTCCAGATAAACCCATAGTTGTTAAAAGGAGACTTTAAAATATATAAAAAAAAAGAATAATACCCCATAAATGTTATATCATACGTTGATTCTTATTTTTAAACAATATACTATAATAAATATAGACAATACAATAGAACTTAAACAAAACCTAAAAACTAAGATGCCCAATGACCATAAATACTAAATAAAAATTAAACTTATACCTAATCTTCGAGAAAAAAAACTAATCCATGATATAATTAGAAATGATCGCACAATAACTACTAGATTTTCTTAAATAAAGTAAATGCAATATTTATTATTGAACAGAAATATTTTTATTATTAATAGAAATATTAACTATTATTGCCATAAAAACAGTTAAAAGCATTTTACTATTTGCCATTCACCATTTTAAAATTTTTACCCTATTACATTAACAATCTTGAAGAAATCGAAAAGACAAAATGCTAGATTAATATATATATATATATATATATATATATATATATATATATATATACATATATTGATTACATATACTTGATTTGCGAATGATATATATACATATATATATATATATATATATATATATATATATATATATATATATATATACATATATATATATATATATATATATATATATATATATATATATATATATATATATATATATATATATATATAAATCTATGTAAGCTTAAATTGGGTACATGGCTAGGACGACAGAGCCAAAACGTTAAAAATCAGTCGAATGAAACTAGTGGAATCAAGAAATAGTAACTAAAAGTACACGACTGAAGCAGTCGATAGTAAATAATAATAAAATTACTCGGACGGAAAATAGCGATTGAAAACAGTCGATTGAAACAGTCACTGGTAAAAAGTAGTAAAATCACTCGAAACAGTCGATAGTAAATAGTAGTCAATTACGAAACAGTCGATAGTCGTTTTCAGTCGATAGTTCCCAACGCTAATTATTAAGTGCTTGTATTTATTCTAGTCATTTTTCAACTGTCAGTACCGCCAATATATTGATTGATGTCCCAAGTGTATAGTAATATCTTCTTATCTAATGATAAACTGTATTTGCGTCCAATGAACTAATATATATGATGTCTAATTTGTTTTCTTCAATCTAGTTAGTCGTCATTCTAGATGCATGCCAACATATTTAGCATTATATGCCTGAGATAGTCGACTATTATTGATATTCACAGGTGGGCATACTTTATTTACACACTTTAAATCCTAGATGGTAGATTTTGATTCGTTCGATATTATTCGCTATGTAGTTTATTACAGTTTATTTTATATAGGTGTGTTTCTAAATACTTTGATGCTGTTACTTGATTTGCGAATGATGTTAAAACTGCCTTTTTGTCTGCATATGTTGCATCAATACTGATTTTTGTGTGTGATAGATCAGCTTAAGTCTTGTTTTATGGTAAAATGTCTATTTGCTTAATAATATCTTATTAATTAAAATTGAGAATGAGGGAGAAGTTTTTTTAATTCAACCTGCAGCCCTATAAGCTACATTTTATCAAAGACCTGATATATGTCCAGAAATATAGTCCAAATTTACTTTTTCTTCTGTCGTTCCATGTTTACTACGAAATTCAAGTTGATGATCTGAAATAATACTTTTTTTTCTATTATATTGTTAAGCCTTTTTATGTATAATTTGTCAAAACTTTGTTATTATAAATAACCCGTGATACATTTATAGACCGATAGGAGGAGATATATTTTTGTTTTGTTCTCGATTTCCAAAATGATAGAAAAATGATTAATTCGTAATATTAATATCCTTCTATGGTATTTCCTGAAAAAATATTACGGTAAAACATACCCAGGAGATTTTTTACAGTTAGTCTGCATCATCGTTATTTGTTTATTATCCCTGATGAAATAATGTCGCTGAAGTAATTTTCTCATGGGGAATCTCATTTGGTATTGCAAATTAAGGAACTTGGTGATTTTTTACTCATTCTTAGATAGGTCGGCTTAGACGAGGACGGCTTAAATAAATATTCTGGAGGATTAGAGAAACTTTTAGCCTTTTTTATTGGTTTTAGTCCAATTGTTGTCATTGATTTTAGGAAATGGGTTTAATTACTGAGCTTTCTTGTTCACTTTGTGTTTAGATACTCTATATAATTATAAATTCCTTTATTTTGTTAGTTTTGGTTTAACCTTTTCCCCTTTTTTTTGTTTTCTTGAGCTCTATATTTTTGGCAATTCTTACGAAATTTCCTTTATCCACATTTTTTCGATTTTATACTACTCAACGAGTTTTTCAAATACGTTAAATACTTAGTGGTAGTAGTAGGAAGCAGTGGGATAGGTCTGTGGACTTCTATTTTATTTGGTGGTTTTCCTGGTTTTAGGATCATGATAATTTCAGCCTTTTTCCAAACGTCTGGCATATATTTTAATCGAAATGCTGCATTGATTAAGTTTGTGAGCTTTATAATTTTGTTTTATTAGTAGTTTATGCAGAAATTGTCCTGTTATTAAGTTATGAGCTGGCGAGTTATTTGGACTAATACCAACTTAGGTAGCTTAGGTTAATTCTTTCGGTGTCACTCATTGAATAGTCAAATTTTCACGTTCTATGTCAGGCAACTCAATATCACTTTGGTTTGCTTTGAAGATTTTCTCTAGATGGATAGCAAATGCTTTCGGTTTTTGCTGATTGCTGCATATCCAATTTCCACCTAGGTATTTTATAGATGGACTGTGTGGAAATGCTCGTTCTTGCTATTCGATTGCTTTCCAGAGCAAGTGATCTGTTTACTTATCATCTGTATTTTAGGTTTTGCAGATAGTTGTTTATGTTTTTTTTTATATTTTAGTATTTCTAATATTAGTATCTTTAGTAATTCCCCTCTAAACCTTCTAAACCTTTAGGCTTTTTGCCATTTTTTTCACAGCATTCGTTTTTCATTTACTATTTCCTTGAATCCTTTCGATTAATTAATTGCTTTAATTGCATGTTTAATTTTAGGAAGTTTCAAGCAGCTTCGTGAATATCTACAACGACTTTTTCTGCTTCCAAATCTAATGTTCGGTTATCTTGAGTGATGTATTGAATTCTTCTGAATAGTCTGCTTATCAGTTAGCATTACGTTTTTGTTTAATTATGTTTTCATTTAGAGTAAGAATCACTGGTTAATGATAAAGACTAAGCGTAGTGCGAAAGTTTCTGTTATTTTCTTGCGGTTTGTAAGTATATTTCTGGCTGTGAAATAATTAAATAAGTCTAGAGCTTAATTTGAATTAGCCCGCCAATAAATAACCCATTATATGTAACTGTTGTCATTCTAGACTTCCAATTTGCATATTTAGCCTTTAGGTTGCCTCACATTATAATAAAATATAAATTGAATCGCAAATTGAAGAAATTGCGACCTCAAATATCCTGAACCCCATAGTTTAACACTGCAAGGCCACACTGGATTCAAAATGCGTCCATATATATGTGTTACGATTCTTTTGCACATACTTCCTATTAACTACATCTTATATTTATATTATTTTGAAAATCCATGGCATTTCCATTAGATAGCAGCTATTGGAACTTTTCTTTATACAAGTTATTGAACCTTTTGATGATTTTTTTCAAATATCTCTATATCGGATCACCCTGTGGTCATAATTTTTATTATATTTTAATAATCGATAAAGTGAGATTATTTTCAGAATTGTAATAACTTCAGAGTTATAAATATGAATATCGAATAATAAATAAAATAATGCTTGTTTTGCTATTGAAACAGAGAATAAAATCTAATTGTTCGGTTATCTCGAGTGGTGTATTGAGTTTTTCTGAATAGTCTGTTTGCTTATCAGTTAGCATTACGTTTTTGGTTTATTATGTTTTCATTTAGAGTAAGAATCACTGGTTAATGATAAAGACTAAGCGTAGTACGAAAGTTTCTTTTATTTTCTTGCGGTTTGTAGGTATATTTCTGGCTGTGAAATAATTAAATAAGTCTAGAGCTTAATTTGAATTAGCCCGCCGATAAATAACCCATTATATGTAACTGTTGTCATTCTAGACTTCCAATTTGCATATTTAGCCTTTAGGTTGCCTCACATTATAATAAAATATAAATTGAAACGCAAATTGAAGAAATTGCGACCTCAAATATCCTGAACCCCATAGTTTAACACTGCAAGGCCACACTGGATTCAAAATGCGTCCATATATATGTGTTACAATTCTTTTGTACATACTTTCTATTAACTACATCTATATTTATATTATTTTGAAAATCCATGGCATTTCCTTTAGACAACAGTTATTGGAACTTTTCTTTATACAAGTTATTGAACCTTTTGATGATTTTTTTCAAATATCTGTATATCGGATCACCCTGTACACCCTGTGGTCATAATTTTCATTATGTTTTAATAATCGATAAAGTAAGATTATTTTCAGAATTGTAATAACTTCAGAGTTATAAATATAAATATCGAATAATAAATAAAATAATGCTTGTTTTGCTATTGAAACAGAGAATAAAATCTAATTGTTCGGTTATCTCGAGTGGTGTATTGAGTTCTTCTGAATAGTCTGTTTGCTTATCAGTTAGCATTACGTTTTTGGTTTATTATGTTTTCATTTAGAGTAAGAATCACTGGTTAATGATAAAGACTGAGCTTGGTGCGAAAGTTTCTTTTATTTTCTTGTGGTTTGTAGATATGTTTCTGGCTGTGAAATAATCAAATAAGTCTAGAGTTTAATTTGAATCAGCCCGTCAATAAATAACCCATTATATATAACTGTTGTTATTCTAGACTTCCAATTTGCCTATTTAGCCTTTAGGTTGCCTCACATTATAATAAGATATAAATCGCCAATTTGTGACGGTACAACATTGAAAATAACTCCCGAATGATATTAACTATTGCACCATAACATTTTAATATTTGCGTAATTAAATAGAGGTTAAATGTACTGGAATCTTGCGGATGTCTTAATTAAATGCCGACGAACGAGCTGAAGTGGTCGGAAGCCAGTTATTAACAGGGTATAAGATACAAATGTGGCGGTCTATTTCGTCGGGCCAACATTCCAGCGATCGTTTTGGAATTAATACCGGAATTAATGGCCGAGTCTGCACAGTTCCTAATTGTATAATAACCGAAACCCGAAAACGCCTCCAATGGACGATGGTGTGGGTTAGCGTCGAAGAAATATTTATGCTGTTTCATGGTAGACCAGCGAATGTAGTAAGCGATTGCCGGAACGGATTTCTTGCTCCGTTTTTATCGATTAACATGATTTTAATGCAAATCGATGAAGTTTCAAAGATAATTCCGAATAAAATATTCTGAATTTAAAAGTAGTATTATAGTTTACTCAATCAAATTTTAGTTTGCTTTCAATACGGCAAAACATATTAGTGCTAATATATAATAAAACTAGCGACCCGCCCCGGCTTCGCACGGGTGCAATGCTGATACTAAATTAAATATACTGCAGAAAAAATATAAACGTTGTATATGAAAACATAGCGGCCCGCTCCGACTTTGCACGGGCATAAAATATATATGCCTATGTCACTCAATGAAAACATGATTAAAATCGATCCAGTATTTTTGGTTCATTCATTACTGCCCTTGGCCTGCACGCATTAAATTTGGAGTAAAACAATTCCTCTTCCCCTATACTTACTATGAAGATTTCCTGCTATCTTTGGAATATCTAAATTCATACAATTTTTATTACATTACACATTTTTAAACGCAAATTTTAAATTTGTAATATCTCCGAAAATATTTGTTTAATTTACATGGTGTAAGGAACCATATTGATCTATATTAATTGCACACTGTATTTAAGGTACTTAATTCCATAAGAATTAATGCCGTATTGCTTAAAATAGCTTCGTAAATAAGCCATTTTCTCACGTAAAAAGTAAACAATAAAAATGGTTAATGTGGGTTATCCCTAAAAGATAAACATATATCATCGCGGACTTTTTTGTAGACCTTTTTATGGTGTACAATACTGTAGTACATTAATTTGATCTAACTCGTAGGGTTAGGCAGCGTTTTTGCTAATTGCTAAATAAGCCTAAAAAATAGGTTAATTTACGACATCACGTTAGAAACCTCTAAAATTAGCAATGTTGCATTAGTATATTATGCATGTATTATACATATAAACCTTCCTCTTGAGTCACTCTATCTATTGAAAAAAATCGCATCAAAATCCGTTGCGTAGTTTTAAAGAGTTAAGCGCACATAGGGATATAGGGACAGAAAAGGCAACTTTGTTTTATACTATGTAGTGATATACGACTCCATTTTGTAACTTATTTATATAATAATACTTTGGCTCAACTAGCTCTAAAAATTGCCGTTGAAAGATTTTTAAACAACCCCATTTAATAGTCTCATTACTAAAGTGCTGCTTCTGATTGTACTCTTCCCTTAATCTTTCTGAGGATAAAGTCAGAAAGCCGCAGCCGAATCGAAATTGGTTTGTCGTCGTTATCCGAAAAGAAAATTTGAAAAATGAACGCCAACTTTTAATTAAAATCCACACTGGAAAATTTAGTTGATTAAACCATCAGAGGGTGGATGTTAATTACGTGATGCCTGGTAAACAAACATCAAAAGAATCAGTCGTTTTGGTGTTCTAAGTTGCTTTTAATTCTCTATATTTTGTATCCGAAGAGTTTCCACTTCGACAATTTAAATTGGGTGGTAATTAAAGAGCAGTGTATATATGTTTTTCTTTTTCATATGTTCTTGTTAAATGAATGTACAAAATTAGAAACCAATTGTGCTGTTTTTTATGTATGGAGAAACCTATAATTTACACAACAATTAATATTGGTATTAAATAGAACTTTTATATTAAAATATGTATTGGTATATGGTAATATAGGCCATCACAAATCAGGTAATATATATTATATCTTCTACAACCTTGTGAACATCTATTCATTTGCGTTATATTAAAATTCCATCGGATTTTTAGTACCATTGTTGACTAATACTTCCCGCGTTAGCTAACTGAAGAACATTATAAGGTTTTATTCCAAAATCAGTCTGAAATATTATTAGAAGTAAGTTTAAGAACGAATGATCGTCCAGAGGCATCTATAAATTTAACGAAAACAAAATATTTCTTTGAATAAGAACTGTATTTACAATACACTAATCCGTGGAAAGTGACACCCTGTTCATTATGAAATCTATACAATTTATAAAAAATAATTCCGTGCAAAAATTCTATTCGATATTTTCAATATTGGCCAGGAAATAGCTGGAATCATGGAATCGTCTAATGAAACTTTAAGACATATAATACAATTAGAAAAGATTTAATATTTCAATTTATGTATCCATATCATATCTATATATTTCAAAATGGAATGTTGAGCTACCCTTACCAGAACTCTAATAAAGATTGTACAGAAAACAAAAAATAATGGAAAAAGATAAAAGTTTACATATTAGGTCTTTTAAAATAATTCATTGCAGATATATTATTGCTCATGGTGGGTACAAGCATGGGTTTGTTCCTGGATCTAGTATAGGATTTTGTCACTGGTTAGATATAAATTAAATGTTTTTGATTTAGGTAATTATCTTTTTTAGAAACAAGTCTGAAAAGAGATTCGAAACACTAGAAATTAATAATTTGGTGGCTTGAAGTGGGATCCTGATAGTGAAAAAGACTGAAGAAACTTTTCTGTTGTGGGCTTATGGCCCAATACTGATCATTACCAACACAGGCCTATAAGAGCTGAAACAACAAAAGATCGGTATTTAATTAATATAGAATAATTAATATAAAACTATAATAGCACTTTATTATGTAGTAAAATTTTCTTCCAATTAACCAATTCCAGATCTTATATTTTCTTATTTATATGCTTCTTCCAGAGAAGTTTTGCATCAAGATTCATTCCGAGATATTTAGCGTTGTTGCTGTATGGAATGATAGTATTATTTAATGTTATTGGTGCTTGTACGGTCTGATTGTAGGTGAACTGCACATGTACATATTTACTTTCGTTAATTCGTTTTCCAAGCTTGTGGCCAATTATAAATAATTCTCACTTGCTTTTTACAATTTTCATGTGTCTTCTATCAATATGTATCTATATATTCTATATGGTTAAATATTCTGGCTGTAATGTACGATTTTAATTGTTCGATGTGTTGTTTTAGTAATATTTTCTGTAGTTAATAAACAGCGCCTTCATGCCATCCTTATCGAAGGCTTGTGCTACATCTAAGAACATGGCTGAGCATACTTTTTTACTTTCGTCGGTTTTTTCAATAACATCTGTTATTCTGTGGACCTGGTCAATTGTTGAATGTTTGTTAACAAACCCAAACTGCTGGGTTGGTTTTAGGTTATTTCTCTATATGATCGGTTTTATTCCATTCAAAAGGATTTGTGACTGAAACAGAGGAACAAAGGAAAAAAGAACTAATAGTTAAAATAGTCTCTCTAATGAAAATAAAATTCATTATGTGGATATAAAATTATTAATTTGGTAGAATAAACCTTCAGCAGATTACACACTATAAAAAAACGTGTTTAGAACACTCAAAGAAAAGAGTTCAATACAAATATAATAAAACAATTCTAACATACAAAGTATTGTGGCTGTTTAATTAACTGTAGTTTAAGGCGTTCAGAAATCACTACAGAGTATAAAACAAAGTCGCCTTTTCTGTCCCTATATCCCTATGTGCGCTTAAATCTTTAAAACTACGCAACGGATTTTGATGCGGTTTTTTTCAATAGATAGAGTGATTCAAGAGGAAGGTTTATATGTATAATACAAGCATAATATACTAAGGCAACATTGCTAATTTTAGAGGTTTCTAACGTGATGTCGTAAATTAACCTATTTTTTTAGGCTTATTTAGCAATTAGCAAAAACGCTGCCTAACCCTACGAGTTAGATCCAATTAATGTACTACAGTATTGTACACCATAAAAAGGTCTACAAAAAAGTCCGCGATGGTATATGTTTATCTTTTAGGGATAACCCACATTAACCATTTTTATTGTTTACTTTTTACGTGAGAAAATGGCTTATTTACGAAGCTATTTTAAGCAATACGGCATTAATCCTTATGGAATTAAGTACCTTAAATAGAGTGTGCAATTAATATAGATCAATATGGTTCCTTACAGCATGTAAATTAAACAATTATTTTCGGAGATACTACAAATTTAAAATTTGCGTTTAAAAATGTGTAATGTAATAAAAATTGTATGAATTTAGATATTCCAAAGATAGCAGGAAATCTTCATAGTAAGTATAGGGGAAGAGGAATTGTTTTACTCCAAATTTAATGCGTGCAGGCCAAGGGCAGTAATGAATGAACCAAAAATACTGGATCTATTTTAATCATGTTTTCATTGAGTGACATAGGCATATATATTTTATGCCCGTGCAAAGTCGGAGCGGGCCGCTATGTTTTTATATACAACGTTCACATTTTTTCTGTAGTGTATTTAATTTAGTATCAGCATTGCACCCGTGCGAAGCCGGGGCGGGTCGCTAGTATATGTATAAAATATACTGCAATATTAACGTAAATTATATGTGATAACGTTATTTTTGTTTCAGTGTTTCATTTACATTACTACATTTACGTTTACATTCAGAATAAACCAAATCTTGAATATGATGCGGCAACGTTGCCTTATACATTTTGATTACTTACATTGGATGGTTTATTGGAAAACCTACATTTACTAATCTGTGTTTTATCGATGTACAGAAGGTGTGCATTCGAGACGTCACTGTTTTAATTAGCGATAACTAACGCGACGACACAAAGCAAAGACCGGCTTTATTTGTGCCATCATCCACGCTCAGCTTATTTTATTTCGTTCTAAAAGATTTTACGTCACAGCATAAAAGCTTTCTGGCAAGGCGTGTTCTTTACCGGCATCGGAATCGACACGTTTGTAGACAATGGCCAATTTTCCGCTTACCCGCAAAGGAGAAAGGCAAAAACACCTTACTTTGTCAAGGCCCACTATTTTATTTGCGACAACAATGGAGCACTGGTTGAAACATCAGATATTTGTTTTACGTTCGGTTCGACTTAAGAATTCAGATAACTTATTTAGAGCAAAAAGGAAAAATGATGTGCGTCGTGTCAAAATAAAACAGAATAATACGTATATCAATTCCATATATGTTTTAGGAAGGTTTTAGAAGTATCTTTATTTTAAGGTGGCGTCATTTAGGTATCCTGTGAATATGATTTGATTAAAAGTTTATTGGTGATTTGAAGTTTATTTCGGTTTAGAGCACGGTACTTAGTAGGTACAGTATATTGTTCACTAACTTGTGTCGTTTGCTAAAATCGACGAAAACCTTCGCTGAAACTCTTAAAGAATATTCTGAATAGCTTAGCAGGTATCTGTACGCAAAAGGAATGATTAAAGGAGAGGGAAAATGGCTACCAAACGAGTTGCCAGATAGAAAAGAAAAGTTTTTCTGACGTATTTTGACTGGTGTTGAAAAGTGGATTTACTACATCAACTCCAAAACGTAAATAGTATTGAGTAATCCAAAAATGCCATCCATATTGATACAAAACTAAAAACTATTCATGACAGTAAAGTCTTCCTAATTATATAATGAGATCAGCAAAATGTAGGGTATTACGAACTGGTAAAACCAAATTCGACTGTTACTGTAGATGAATATTGGCGCAAATTGAAGAAATTGCGACCTCAAATATCCTCAACCCCATAGTTTAACACTGCAAGGCCACACTGGATTCAAAATGCGTCCATATATATGTGTTACGATTCTTTTGCACATACTTCCTATTAACTACATCTTATATTTATTTTATTTTGAAAATCCATGGCATTTCCTTTAGACAGCAGTTATTGGAACTTTTCTTTATACAAGTTATTGAACCTTTTGATGATTTTTTTCAAATATCTGTATATCGGATATTTGCTATATCTACTGATCACCCTCTGGTCATAATTTTCATTATGTTTTAATAATCGATAAAGCAAGATTATTTTCAGAATTGTAATAACTTCAGAGTTATAAATATAAATATCGAATAATAAATAAAATATTGCTTGTTTTGCTATTGAAATAGAGAATATATGAATAAAATAGTGTTGATGCATTAGGATGTTCGTTCAAACAGTAACGAGCATAATTAAGTGATTCATTGAAACGACATTAGAGAAATGTACTTACAAATCTTTCTGTAAAATATATACAAATCTTTAGTTTCTAAAGTTAATAATCAATAACATTAGACAAAATAATTGACACACATTTCAAAGACTAAAGCTGTATAAATAAAACTGCATATGGTCATATATCTTATCATATTAACATTAAATATCTTAATATTTAGCAATGCTTTAAAATGTTCACAAATTTACTGTTAATAATTTATATTTCCTTTTATTTGTCCTATGTGTTCCACTTAAACAAATGATGTAATTTGTTTCACAATAACCGCTGCAATTATTCATTACTTTGTTTTATTTTTTTATTTATTTTTTATTTATCACATAAAATATATATTGCAATAACAACAAATGTCCCAGACTGATTAGACGAGATTTTTTACCTAAATTTTTGATAAAATTGAGTCACTCCTTGCTGCACTCTTCGATCGCTTTCTTGTAGATAGATTATCTTTCTACTTCGTCACCGAAAAATGAGAAATTTAAATTCCGTGAAGCTATCTTATAATTGTTAATGTTTTTTGTTACATTAATTTTAACTAGTGATACCAAAATTAACCTATCGGGTTCAAGGACCTAAATATCGGCAACCCCATAGCTCATATTAAGGTAGACGCTTCCCCATCGAAAGGAATAAACAGTACGAAACATTCCCCTTAGTTCGGACCCTTGGGCGAAAATCAAAGACCGAATTTTTTGTTTCTGTTCCCTCATCACGTCCGATCTCGGCTGCCGTTTCAAAGGAAGTTCGAACGAGAAAAACAGATATATAAAATCGATCCAAGGGTTAAATGTTACCCTTACAAATAAAATTAAACACCTCGATACACTGTACCTACTCGTTACGAGAGTTAGATAAATATTCTAAGGGGTTGGGTCTTATATGTCTCATAGTATTATTATTTTTTGGATTTTTTCAAATTTTGGATTGACTGAAAGCTACTAACAACTGTTTTGTAATTAACTACTTTTTACTATCGAATGTTTTAGTCATTTACTTTCTGTTACAATTTTCAGACCCAACAGGTGGGTTTGACTCATTCGACTGATTTTTAATATTTAAGCTTTGCCGTCCTATCCGCGAGCTTCAATGGTTTTATGATAATATGTTTCGTTGATGATTTATTATGTTATGATTTTCATTGTTTCTTAGTGAATAATATTTAAGAAATTTTCACTATATTTATGTTTATCTTCGCTACTAATAGCTCTTTTTGTGGTTAATCTTTTCGATTTGCTAGGTCTCTCGGAGTTTGTTAAAGCCTTTTGAATGTTAACATCTCTTTCATTCAAGTTTCAACAAATAATTATCTTAATTGTTATCATTAACGATAAATATAAATATAATTGTACTGGTAAAAATTGTTGCTTATTAAATTTTAAAGTATGCTGTGGTTGAATAGTTGATAAAGAATGATTGAAAAAAATATTTTTATATAGTGGTATCCTTTGGAGGCCTAATCCATCTAATCAACAATTGTGTATCCAAGTAATATATTTTACTTTGATCAGAAAGCATGTTTACCTTCTTACCTTAGTTTTCGTGTACTTTTTTCTACTATTCCCATGACAAGTCACTTTGGTATCACTTCTTTTAGTCTCTTTGCATATTTTCTTTCACATAATTAAATATGATCACTATATTCTCCCTAATTCTTTTGCGATACCTGTTGATATTCGTTTTGTTTTAATGCTCATATATATTCTGAACAATTACACACAAATATATATATATATATATATATATATATATATATATATATATATATATATATATATATATATATATCATCATTGTGTACGTATGGAGGTAACTAGATACTTGCATGTCTTCTCATCATTACATCATTTCAAAATTTCACGCGGTGGACATTTTGATATCTAATTATTTGCCTATCGTGCTCATTATTTATCATTAACATCAAAATCACCATTCAATTTATTAATGATGCGCTATAACGGCATTATAAAAAACAAATTCAGGAGGGATAAATTGATAAATTTTTAAGGGAAACAATGTTTCGCCTACCTGCTGTAATTCCAAAAATATACCCTACTGCTGTATTCTTCTGATGTACACCCGTTTGACTACCACTTGCTGTCGAGTTGTTAAGGAGAGGATGAGAGGATATAATGTTGTAAATTTCAATTTATTTTCTCTCTATTTTGTGCCAATTAAGAAGAAAAGTAATTTTGAAAGGTAGTAAAATATAAATGACGAAAAATCGATATATATATATATACATATATATATATATATATATATATATGTATATATATATATATATATATATATATATATATATATATATATATATATATATATATGTATATACACTCGAAAATCCCACACCCTGAAAGTTCAGATGTCACTTTCTGAGCCACTGTTCAAGCAAATAACTAAACTTTTAATTTCTAGCCTATCTAACATTTGTTTATCATTCTACCATTTGTCTATTTCTTCTTCTATGTGTTTGATGGAGTTTATCCTGACCAAAGTTCCTACTGTCTTCAATGCTTCCAAGCATTTCCTTTATTATTATATTTGTCGGTCATTTGTAGAGATATCTTCCAGCAGTGTGCTATAGTATGTTGCGTTGTCCATAACAATTAAATTCCCTTGAAGTTCTTAATAGCGGGTTTTTGAACCAGAGTAAAAACATATTATTGAGCTTTAAGAAATATTATTATAATTCCCTGCAATGAACTATTAACGCTTAAGAGTAACAAAACCTAATCAAATAATGTAATAACTTTTACCCTTTTCCATCAACCCTTATTGCCTTTACACTCCTTTTATTAGTATCTTGAAATGGGTGACCTAATATTCTAATTTGAACAACCTGTATCTGTACATAAATTCAAATAACAAGGCCCCCTTAATTTTATTATATCCTCTTAAAAGCAATGTCTGGAAGTTGCATTGATTCACTTTTCGGGTTACCCTTATACTACTTAAATCATATATAGCTCAACGGTGGTTCAAGTGATGAAAATAAAAAACCGGCAGCTTAATATGTAATAGTATCAATAGTTACCTCTCTAACGCATTGTACTAGTAAAAATGGGTACATATTACCCTGTTTCTGTTCGGAGTTATTGACTGAAGACTTAATCTCTTTCTAGCTGACTATTTATTGGTGTCGGCATTTTCAATCAGAGTGATCACAAATGTAAAGAAACGATTTAAATTTATCAAGACAAGCAAAGCGTCAAAACAACATTTACAGTTTACAACCTCTTATATAATACTAGCGACCCGCCCCGGCTTCGCACGGGTGCAATGCTGATACTAAATTAAATACACTACAGAAAAAATATGAACGTTTTATATAAAAACATAGCGGCCCGCTCCGACTTTGCAAGGGCATAAAATATATATGCCTATGTCACTCAATGAAAACATGATTAAAATCGATCCAGTATTTTTGGTTCATTCATTACTGCCCTTGGCCTGCACGCATTAAATTTGGAGTAAAACAATTCCTCTTCCCCTATACTTACTATGAAGATTTCCTGCTATCTTTGGAATATCTAAATTCATACAATTTTTATTACATTACACATTTTTAAACGCAAATTTTAAATTTGTAATATCTCCGAAAATATTTGTTTAATTTACATGGTGTAAGGAACCATATTGATCTATATTAATTGCACACTGTATTTAAGGTACTTAATTCCATAAGAATTAATGCCGTATTGCTTAAAATAGCTTCGTAAATAAGCCATTTTCTCACGTAAAAAGTAAACAATAAAAATGGTTAATGTGGGTTATCCCTAAAAGATAAACATATACCATCGCGGACTTTTTTGTAGACCTTTTTATGGTGTACAATACTGTAGTACATTAATTTGATCTAACTCGTAGGGTTAGGCAGCGTTTTTGCTAATTGCTAAATAAGCCTAAAAAATAGGTTAATTTACGACATCACGTTAGAAACCTCTAAAATTAGCAATGTTGCCTTAGTATATTATGCATGTATTATACATATGAACCTTCCTCTTGAATCACTCTATCTATTGAAAAAAAACCGCATCAAAATCCGTTGCGTAGTTTTAAAGATTTAAGCGCACATAGGGATATAGGGACAGAAAAGGCGACTTTGTTTTATACTATGTAGTGATTTTGAAGAATTTTGCAAATATTTGACAAACGAAAGGTTCTGGCAGGCTCAATCCGTTACATTTTCAAACATATCAGACTGCATTGTATCTCATTTTTAACTTGAATAAAACGAAAAGGAAAATATTGTCTACCATATTAGAATTAAAAGGAATTTACAAACCGCAATAGGCAATACATTGACATAAGTTCACTGCTACTTCGAATAGACTATTTATTCAAAATAGAAAATAGAATTGGGTGCCACCAGACAGCTACAATATTGTCATCACACATATAGGCCAGATATAGGTGAATGCGCGTTTAATTGAGTTCATCGAGCCATGCCGATGTGTCTAGTAGTTAAATTAGGGTTTCTCCAGAACGAACTTTTTTGTTTTCACGATAATCTTCTAACTTATGTCGACAAATACATGGCGCAGCTTTGATACAACTTTAAGCAACTCAATTGTTAACAATTCGATTGTGCGCCTGTTTGTCTGCGTTATTTAGCGATCCCTCACCATTTAGCGCACAGACAAACCCTCCCGACTAAGGTCACAACACATAACCTAACTCGCTCCGACAATAAATTAAAACTAGGACGATATCCATCATTGCTGGCGTAAGACAAAACGCATATCCGAGAGCGGTCTCCGTAATGAAATGATTGCGTGGGACCTTCGGCAAACCGTATTGTTCCGTCCGTATTGTTTGAATCCGTAATGGCCAGAGAGCAAAACTGTTCGGATCCGTGGGAGTTAGGGGTCGCAGGGGGGCGAGACGTTCACGACTCCCGCCAGATTATCGAAATATTTGCTCTCGCAGTTAGAATCCGGAATTTATTAAAAGGATTATGAACCCTCGACGTTTCGAGTAGTGTTCCGTTAGTTCGGGGTCATTAAAAAGTGTCTTGAACTGGAACGTATTGAAGTTTTAAATCAATACCTTGATATATACTACGTACTAGGTTTTTAGGTAAGTTTGCGTAGCATTATTTTTTTAATTATTACGTCGTTACTAGTTGCCGACTAACCTACAATTTATCTTTACAATAACTTAAATCTTGAACGTCTCATCGACCCTTAGGCTCTACTGTTATAATATATATGTATTAACACTGCAGTTTTTCAATTAAAGGTACCTTACCACACTAGGATATATACGAAATAATAGTATGATTAGCGTTGGGAACTATCAACTGTAAACAGTCGAAACAGTCGAAACAGTCGATAGTCAAAAAACTAGACAAATTCAAGATTTGGTTGTTTTTCCATTGCTGATGCCAGACGAAGATGTAGTAATTCTCTTTTCTGTATAAATTGTGAAACAGGAAAGGACCGAGATAACAAGTCAATTGTAAGGCCCCCGGGTTCAAGGGTGATATACTGATTATAGAGCCCCTCGACTTTTCGATAATATTTTTGTAGTGCCATTTGTGCTTTGCTTCAAAATAAAATCGCCTTCAAGGTACCTTTCAAGGTAGTCAACGAAAATTATTCCATCCACATAACAAAATACAGACGCCATAACCTTGCCAGTCGACTGTTTTTCCTACGCTTTAGAGCGGGTTCATCATGTGCAATCGACTCACTCCACCACTGTTTCATCCATTGTCACATATCCACAGAGCTTTCTCATATCCAAATATTCGTGAATAATATGATATACACGTTCTGTTGATATATTTTGTGTGTCTGCAATTTCATTCAATTTCATTTTACGGTCATTTAAAATTCTCTTGTAGATTTCTTAGATATTTTCGTCGGTAAAACCTCTTTTGGGCGTCCACTATGTTCAACGTCTTCTGTGCTCATTTCACCACGTCTAAACTTAGCATTCCAATCTTTGATGGTTGATTTTCCTGTGGAAGTATCCGGTAACTTGGCATCAAGTCAACTTTTTGCTTCATCTGTATTTTTTCCCTTCAAAAAGTAATATTTTATCAACACGCGAAATTCCTTTTTATCCATCTTTTGCACAATAACAGAAGTTGCTTCACTCACAATGCTATAATTCACAAACTAATTGTCCGACAGCTGTCAAATTCATACACGCATCTTTTGAGGGTTAGGGCTAACTAAAAAACATATGAATTTAATTCTAGTAGCGCCATCTATGTATCAGGCCCGGGAATTTTAATCTGACCTGTTAGCTAAATATTCAGGAGACAAAAAAGATATTTTATATATTATTTTTGCTGCTCCAGGTAATTTTAAATGTGCTTAAATTTTGAACGGTAATATAAGCAAGACGGATATTGATATATAAAAGGAAAAGCAGAAAAGCTAAAGCAGTTACTACTAAATAGTAGTAAAAACAATCGAACCAAAAATACCGCCAGAAATAGTCGATAGTAAATAACAACAACATCAGTCGGACCGAAAATAGCGACTGAAAACAGTTGACTAAAGCAGTCACTAGTGAATAGTAGTAAAAACAATTGAACCAGAAATACCAACATATATAGTCGATAGTAAAAAGTAGTCAATTACTAATGATGCTAGGCGAGAATACTGATAATATCAAGACTAATAATATCAAGGTGATAGGAGTGGAAACAACAATAGTAAATATATATTAATATAAGATAATTGTTAATAATTGTATTGTAGAGTGTGAAAAGGATATGTATATAGATATATGTGTAATTGTTCACAATAATTATAAGCATTTTGTTAAAATACACGAGAGGAGATAGAATACTTGCAAATACGGTAAATGCAGTAACTAAATCTAATTCTGTCAACAATATATATAGATAGTAACGGAAGAATCTAAGGGGAAATACTGCGATATCGGACTGATTTGACAAGAAAAACAGCAAGGAAGGAAACAAGAACTAAACATAAAAACGAAATAATGCTCTCAAATGAAATTATAATGCATTTCTTGGATTTACAATAGTTAATTAGGTGGATTAGGCTTCCAATAGACACCATAGGTGATTTAGAAGATAACTAAAGGTAAATATAATAAAATAAATCTGATCTACGGTCTGTTGTGGCTGCTTGATTAACCGTAGTTTAAGTCGTTCGATAGTAGATGCATTAGTACTATTATGTTAAAATAAATTATCTTTTATAACACTTATGTTTCATTATTTTATTTAGATTAGAATGTTGTTATACGTAAAAGCTAAATTAAACTTAGAGTAAAGGAGAGTCCCTTATATTTTGGCTAGACTGTATGATACTATTTTGTCCAATAAAAATTCTTATATAAGGTATTATCACTACATAGTATAAAACAAAGTCGCCTTTTCTGTCCCTATATCCCTATGTGCGCTTAAATCTTTAAAACTACGCAACGGATTTTGATGCGGTTTTTTTCAATAGATAGAGTGATTCAAGAGGAAGGTTTATATGTATAATACATGCATAATATACTAAGGCAACATTGCTAATTTTAGAGGTTTCTAACGTGATGTCGTAAATTAACCTATTTTTTAGGCTTATTTAGAAATTAGCAAAAACGCTGCCTAACCCTACGAGTTTGATCAAATTAATGTACTACAGTATTATACACCATAAAAAGGTCTACAAAAAAGTCCGCGATGGTATATGTTTATCTTTTAGGGATAACCCACATTAACCAATTTTATTGTTTACTTTTTAGGTGAGAAAATGGCTTATTTACGAAGCTATTTTAAGCAATACGGCATTAATCCTTATCGAATTAAGTACCTTAAATACAGTGTGCAATTAATATAGATCAATATGGTTCCTTACAGCATGTAAATTAAACAAATATTTTCGGAGATATTACAAATTTAAAATTTGCGTTTAAAAATGTGTAATGTAACAAAAATTGTATGAATTTAGATATTCCAAAGATAGCAGGAAATCTTCATAGTAAGTATAGGGGAAGAGGAATTGTTTTACTCCAAATTTAATGCGTGCAGGCCAAGGGCAGTAATGAATGAACCAAAAATACTGGATCGATTTTAATCATGTTTTCATTGAGTGACATAGGCATATATATTTTATGCCCGTGCAAAGTCGGAGCGGGCCGCTATATTTTTATATACAACGTTCATATTTTTTCTGTAGTGTATTTAATTTAGTATCAGCATTGTACCCGTGCGAAGCCGGGGCGGGTCGTTAGTGTTTTAATAAAAATTAAGGTTTTCCAAAATACCTATTCAAAATCGATGCAAACTCAGACAAAAAAAATGGATTAGGGATATTTATACATTAAAACAATACGAAGAAGAACATAACAAAAGGCATCAAAGCCTCGTTTTCGCCAAACTATTATCGATCAACGATCATGAACCTGTTGGGAAAGCTTATATCACGAGATCGCCGGTCAGCCTCCCCTCCGAACGGTAAATCAAAGCCTTACGAGGCATTTCCGCAAATCATTAATTAATCCGAATCCCCTCTCCGGCCTGGGTCTATCCGGGACGAAGACACAGCCAAGCGATCCGACTGTTCTCGCTACCTAGCACCTTCCCCGGCCACCATGCGCCGCATGAAAAATTGTTTACTTCTTCCGAAAATTGGTTTTATTAAAATTCCACATCGGCCCGCCCAAATGAAAATTAATCGCGTTTCGTCTGCCTTGTTTCATCCATTGCAACGGGACGTCGGCCGACATCGGACCGATCATTTATAATTTCTCGATGCCTGCCTAACGTACGCGTTCTTATTAATATTTTGGCAAATCGATTCCGGCTATAGATTCGGCTCCCCATGAATCTTTTCTCCTCGTTGTTTTCTTTGGGTCTGTCTATAATTTGTTTCAATCATCCCGAGCATCGTTAAACTATAATTAGCTAAGAAGAAGCCAACGTTTTTGGGGGTTTAGTAAAATAATCACTGTTCGTTAGTTTAGATAAAATTTGAGAATGGCTGGACCGATTTGGCTAATTCTGGTTTTATATTATAGGTAGAAGTCCATGGAAGGTGATTTCTATGGTGAAAAAATATGACAAATAGTGGTACAGTCCAGATAAATCATCGTTGGTTAAAAGGATACTTATAAAAATAAATAATAAAAAAGAAAATCTTAAACAAACGAAATATGATAGAATGGTAAATTCAAAGTAAAAATAGTAATAAATGCATTTAAGTATCTGTATATAAGAATTAAATCATTGGAAATACGTGAATTTGTGTTTCGTTATAAATATCATATTAACATAAAGAAAGGTCATCCAAAAGTATAATGGAAAATGTACAAAACAATTTATTTGCTAAACTCAACAATCTGCTGTGAGACTGGAAGACTAAGCAGAAACGGACATTAAAAAAAAATACAAATGTAAATACAGGTACAAGGTAATTTGTGATATTACAGCATCAAAATTTTCAGAGAAGAAACTAAATGCCAGTCCAGATATTTGGTCCTGAATTTTGAGTCAAAAGAACAGTTCATATTGATAGAACTTTTACATCAGCATAAATAATGTTTTGTATAAAATAATATTTAATTGTATAAAAATAATTTAGAGCCATTTTTTAAAATATATGATACATGAATATTCATATTTTCAATAATTACAACATAGTGCGGTTAGGAATTCTATAGTTAATTTTTTTTGTGACAAAACCTTCAGTTTATATGTTTAGGTCCCAAACTTTTTCAAAATGGAACTACTTACCCATGTCACCAAAGCTAGCTTAGGCCCACTCGTAATGGCACCTATATTCTCATATATATGGACACTCAAGTAGCTCGAGAGGGTTAATTTATTTATTTTTATACGACACACGCTTCACAGAATATATTTTTTATACATTCCGATAAATTTTATCAATTTTATTTATTCTAAAATCGAACATATACGTTCGTTATTACGGAATTTGAACAAAGTTTCATTCATTCATTCATTTATATAAAATATCTTTTCACAGCCAAAAATAAACACAGGCCCTGTTGCAGAGACAGCGTCGAAAAACACCGTTACATCTCGAAATTTGAACGCGTACAGTCCGGATCGGTTCTAACCAATCAATCCGAACCAGAATAAACACTACAGTCGATACCTATTCAACGATTTACAATAAATCGGATAAAAATTGGCGTGTAAAACATTTTTCATCTAAATAAAATTGAAAAGAAAAAATGATGGGGTGGTGGTGATGACGGGGGCGGGTCCCATCACGTATATTCTGATTCCGATATTTTATTGGCTCCGCGTTGCTGACGTCCATAGAAAATCGTTCTTTAATATCGAGCAGGGAATCGACAAGCTGTCAAAGGCATCGGCAGAGATCAGGACGAATTTTTTAATATTCCGGCTTTATTGTTTTTAGGGATGTGTCACGAAATTTAATAGCTGTCTACCGCGGTAAACTACGACGATATCCTCCGGGTACAGAGCTATCCTTTTCTGTTGTCTGTTCTTTGTTTCGGTTCCGGAGCTATCAAAATCTTTATTTCGATCGGAAGGGTTTGTGTTATTTGTTTGTTATGTCAGATTTATTTTCTATCACTACCGTCTTCACGAAATGAATACATGAATTCATCTCCGTTAGTCTCGCTAAAACGGCCAAACCAATTTATCTAATACCAATTTTTTCTATCCAAATTTCTATAGTATCCCTCTATGGAATAGTTTTCTAGCTTCACACTGTATATTCCAAAAGCCTAAGGCTAATAAACTGAGTAATTACAATCAGTATTTGGTGGTCTTGCACCCTCAACTGCAAGCTTATGTCCAAATCCCAGTGGATTATGTTATTTTACAGCAACTTCAGTGCGCTTTTGGTGGCTTGATACCTTGAACTGAGATTAGTGTGCTGGAAATCCACTGACTAGGGGTGTCTCTCGAAGCCTGAATGTTTCTTAATTGGAATAGTTTATGGCTAGTGGTCACTAAGCACCTTCAATCCAGGTTTTGTGACCTTAGAACTTCAGCTGCGATATTTTTGCCGGATCTCCACTTATCCACTTCAAGAAACCCTTCAAGTAAATGCAGAACGATTGTCAATCCAACATTAACCTGCCTTCTTTTATGGATAATTAATTTGATTTCGATTAGTTGAATAAATTCAAAAGATAATAGCCATATGGTCTCACCGGAATCCCAACGATTGCGCCAGTTATTTTAGAAAAGAGAGACTACTGGTTGAACAGCGATTCACTCGTTTACCATTGAGGTAGCTTTTACACATACGGCCGAATGGTCAGGAACATGTTATATAACATATGTACCCATTTTTTGGAGACCAGTGAAAATAATTAGGTTTAAGCTCTCGCCAAGAAATCTTGGAACTTCTATAGTGAGGAATCTGCGAATATTTTAAAAAATATATATGAAGAAATAAAGAAAAAAAATCAAAGAAGCAGAATTTATTTTTATCCCAGCGCATTATATAAAGATATATTCATAGATATACTGTAAAATTATAAAGAAGATTTACTTTATATTATAGCACCGAGCCAATGCCGTTTTGTAAAAACTTGAAACCCCTATTTATTTTATAGAAAATATTAACAGTGGTACAATTAATTCAATTACAACTGTAAAGCTACTGATTGTACTTAAGAAATATATACGAAACATGAAAAAAATAATAAACAAAGTAGAATGTGCTGCAAAATTGGCTTTGTGTTAAGATATAGTAGAACCTAGAAAATCAAAATTGAAAAGAAAAACTTTCCAAATATATTTTTCCACTAGATAGTTTTCCTAGACATCAACAGAAATCGTTTCTATTTTCGGCATACAGTATGGATTCAATTTCTGTAAAACATTTCTTGACTCAGAACATGGTCTTTGTAAGGTTTTATTGAATTTAAGAAATAACTAGAAGTCTCTTGGAGTTACTTAGGGTGAGTGTACGAGGTTTTCATTATATGACCAGATTTTTTTATGAAAAACTCACTGAAAACATTGACGAATGTTATATGAAAATGCGCGTTATTATGTTAAAATTGCTAATGTGAGTTATTGGCCCATAATTCCAACCCATTGAGATGACAATGGGTACATAATACTCAAATGATACTCGTTGTTGAGAATTTCATGTGCAGATAAATATATTCGTAACAACTACTACACTACTACACTAAAAAACTACTTCTACTCTTTGCTATTTTGTAAATTACTGGTTACTGTAAGTGATTAATCGATATTCTTTAAACATTAAACACTATAAACTTGGCTCTTCGCAATATTGGCAAAGACGAAACTTGAGATTAAAAATTCGCGTTAGCCAGGTACATAACGGATTTTAATTTCGCATCGGACTACTTCCTATCCATTTTGTCTAGGTAAATTAAAAACTTCTCGAACGAACCTACTTTTTCCCTTAACAATATGCGCCTTACGATTTAAAGGGTTCGAAACTATCCGAGAAAAGTTTTAATTAAAGGACTTGTATCAGGATTTATTTAAATTTATTCGCGAAAGTCGACCGTCTTCGATATATTTTTTCTCCTTGGAAAGTAAATATAATTTTTGCCGTCTGATTTCTTGCCTTAGACTATGGATTCGTTATATTTATTAGTTTGTCTTTGTTGTTAAAAGTTAAGAATATGCCAGCTTTTTTTAACATATTATGGGCCTACTATTTAACATGGGCTCCGAACCACGGGCCACGGCATTAAGCCTACCGACTGGCGAGTGACCAACTTAGAGGTCATCCCTGAACACATCTGGTCTTATCCAGTCTGGTTACTGGCGTGATTGAGATCATTATTCTTGTCGGATTTTACACACTTGCCCAGGACAATCCCAAATATTAAATAATTACAAACATAAATTTACGACCACGCCACAGCAGGATTTCATCCCGCGGCTGTCGCAACAGCAGAAGGACCATCCTGTTGCCTTTACCACTGCTCCACCAAGCCGGCAATATACCAGTTTGGTATATTCCCACGGTTGCGATAGTCGCAGGTCCGAATCCCGCTAGGCATCATTTTAAATGTATATTTGATATTGTTTATAAATGTGATTATCCATTAAATAAAACTGCGAAATTCAAAAAGCATATCATCACTCAATTGCTGTACTACTTTCTATTTTGTGCTGTGTCTCAGAGAAGTATCAAAAAGTCACCAACATATGAAAAATTAAAACATTCATATTCACTATTACGAAATACTCTAACAAATGAAAACTGTAATGGATTAAAATTAATTCCAGTAAAATTTTAAAAAAATTTAATACATTTTACTACCGTTACCTTTGGTACTATACATATCCGGAACCTTATCAATTAGATAGTATTTCATAGCTGTTATGAGTCAGCCAGATATGAAATTAATTGAAATTCTTAAAATTTAAAATAGATCAATTGATGTTTATATTATAAAACCGAAAAAAGCTGCTTGCGAAAATCAAACAGAGCAAAGACGATTATTATTATACTGATTTTTCCCTTTTTTGAGGTTTTTCCTTTGCAGTTGAATATACCTTCAAGTAAAAGGGACACGTTAATTTGTTCATTTTCGCTCTAATACTATAAAATGGGACTTTTATATATTTTATATATACTTTCATACTTTCTTATCGTTCATTAGATCATAACTACTTCAATAGTTCCAACAACATGAGAGTAGCCACAAGTAATACAATACTTTGTTCATAATTTGCGATACAGCGCTGGCAAATCTACGTTACAATGTAAAACACACGTCCGTAGTCGATTTACGTATAAGAGAAACGGCGAATAATCTGCTGTATTACAATAGGAGTCGGCAGCGAGTCGGCTATGTCCAAAGAAAATAGAGCCTAAAATATTTATTTATATATTATGTCACCGATCTGACCGCTATTCCTGGTTGCTCGGAAGAATTTTGTTTTGTTGCAATTTATTTATTTGTCAAGAATTTTATATATCAATATATCGATATTTTAAAAAATTTCGATATGTCGTTTTCGATATTTATAAAAATATATCGATAAATCGGAGGACAAAATAATATCGAAATTTTTCTGCAATAACTGCAATATTGTTTTAATATATATTTTAAAGTCTCCTTTTACCAACTATGGGTTTATCCGGACTGGACCTACAGTTTAACGTGGGCTCCGAACCACGGTCCTCAACATTAAAGCCTACCGACTGGCGCGAGTGACCAACTTTAGAAATCATCACAGAAGACATCCTGTCTTACCCAGCCTGGTTACTGGCTTGACTGGGATCATTTTCCTTGTCGAATTTTACACTCTTGCCCAGAAAATTCACAAATATTAAACATTCACAAACATAAATTTACGACTATGCCCCAGCAGGATTCGAATCCGTCGCTATCGCAACAGTAGGAGGACTGTCCCATCGCCTTTACCACTGCGCCACCAAGCCGGCTGCAATATTTTTAATAAATCTTCAAAATCAAATATAAAAATGTACTAAACTTTTAAAATTAGGTGGCAGTTTTATAATGTTTTTAATAATTCTTAAGAAATATCTAATTTTTTTTAAATATCAAAAAATATCGGCTGAAAAAAAATATCGATATCTTTTCCACCGAATAAACTTTTAATTAAATTTACGACGAATCGCATTTTTATTAATACTTCCAATTGAATTCCTGCTTGACTTGGGCCCGAAGTCAATAAATTTCCTTAAAAAGGGAAGCAATATTTTCGTTAAGCCAATATATGGATATATGCGGCTTCCTGCAGTAACATAAATAAATTTACATAGTGTTCCACTGAATAAACTAAATATAAATGGCAAAATAATCGCTTAGATGATTAATATATAGTATTAATATATGTGAATTAGTGTACTAATACAAAAGAAAAACACCTAACGTTCCACCAAATAAAATTTTAAAAGATATTCGTCAACATTCCACGAATACTGTATCTTTGAAACATCCGTAATCGGAATTCTAAACGAAAATCAATAACATGTTGATATAAACCGTCCCAATTTAATCAATACCATTTAAATTTCGATCAAGTCCACATTCGAGCCCTTTCTCGAATTTTGTTACGATTTTTTAACAGCCTCCACCCGTTATACCCCGACGTTACCTTCTTTTTACGACGAATCGCATTTTTTACAGATACCCCCAATTGGATTCCGATTCGATCTAGACCCGAACTGAAGAAATAATTGACTGGAGCGAAAAAAATTAGACTAGGCTGCTCCGGAGTCGAAATTGTATTTGTACTTACTTATTGAAAACGAGGAAAAATGATGGAGCCTCGTAAGGGTCGCCCTGGAATTAATTGTTAAAATATATGGAAAATGCAAAAAAAAGTAGTAAAATTCGATCCGGTTGGGTTGAAATAATGTGCTGGCTTCGCAGAAATAATAGCTGATCTCATATTTCTCTAGTAATCGTTTTACGATGATCGTTACATTTAGCTTTTTTTCTCCTCTTGCAATAATTTTTTTATAGAAATATTTGGTAAAAGAAAATCCATCAATCTTTAGGAAGTTCGGTTTTTATGTATAATCTGATGCGTTGGTGTAGGAAATAAGGAAAAAGAAATATTCGTACAAAACAAAATGGGAATTGAAAACTAGAATCACTGGAATCGATTTTCAAAACATTGTTCTACATTTTGTAATATTTTTTAAACATATTATAAGTTACTTTAAAATTATGAGTGTCAAAGGCCGGCTTGATTGGCGCAGTGGTAAAGGCAGGACACATAAACAGTAAAGGCAGACCTGCTGTTATAGTATCGTGTCCCAAACCTGTTGGGGCATGATCGAATATTAATGTTTGTGATTGTTTAATATTTGTGATTGTCCGAAGCAAGAGTATAAATTCTTTTTCTCTAAATATGGCAGATTTTTAGCGATTTCGCTCTTCAAACGGTCCAACATTGCTATGAAATAGTCGCTGTTGATGGTCCTTCCTTTTTCAAGGTAGCCAATGAAAATTATTCATGCGCATCCTAAAATACAGACGCCATGACCGTGCCACCCGACTGTTGCGTTTTCCCACGCTTTGGAGCGGATTCATCGTGTGCAGTCCACTCGGATGCCTATCGATTTGACTTCGGAGTGAACTTATGGAGCCACGTATCATCCATTCTTACATATCGACGCAAAAACTAGGGCTCATTATGCTTGATCATCTTCCAATACTGCTCCCATTCATCAACTCGTCGTTGTTTTTGGTCAAAAGTGAGCTCGCGCATTATCCACTTTGCACAGAGCTTTCTCATACCCATATATTCGTGAATGATGTAATGTACACGTTTATTTTATATCTTTAGAATGTCTGCTATTTCATTCAATTTCAATTTAGGGTCATTCAAAAGCATTTTGTGGATTGTTATAATGTCTTCGTCGGTAGCAACCTCTTTTGGGCCTCCACTGTATTCACCGTACCCGGTGCTCATTTTACAACGTCTAAAGTTAGCATACTAATCATTAATAGTTGATTTTCTTGGAAAATGGTCCAGAGACTCGGAATCAAGCCATGTTTTTGCTTCCACTGTATATTTTCCCTTCAAAAAGCAATATTTTATCCATTTTTTTCACAATAACAAACTCAAAATGCTATAATTCACAAAGTAATGATCCGACAGCTATTAAATTTATACAAGGATGTTTTGAGGCTTAGGGCTAAATAAAATACATATGGACTTAGTTCTAGTTGTGCCATCTATGTGTCAGGCCGGGGACTTTTCAATTGACCTGTTGGACACTTGGAAGAATAAAATTCATGTTTCTAGACTAGGATACCCCCTTAAGGCCAACAGTGTTCGATACAAAGCACGAGACGACAAAACAAATGAACTAATCGTGTTGGAAGTCAAGCTCGGCCTCTCGTTCAATCACTCGCCCGAAGAGAACGCCTGTAGCCAGTTGAAGTACGTATCGAGTCGGGAAAGAGGGACAGGGGGCGCGCACTTGCTCTAGGAATGCCATTAAGCGACTACTAAGACCCACGGCCCCGGGTCGCAGGCCGAATTTTAAACGAACCACGACCTCGCCGCTTCTTCGACACGGGATTGCGAAACGAACTGTCCGAATTTAATCAACGTCGTCTAAATGTGCTCCGACCCTTATCAGATTTTGTCGCAATTTTTTCAACGGTTCTCCGAACCGGGCTCCTTTCCGCTTTTTCTTCGTCGAAGTCGATTAACGGCGCGGTGGGGGAGGAGGAGGAGGGAGGTTGGGGGCAAGGCGAGAGTTGGACGGGAAAAAAATGTGTCTGGCGGTGGCGGACGAAATGAGAAAACAATTCGACGGCTATGGATTTGTTTCGATTTATCTCCGACCGGATAAGAGCGGGAATTAGACCAAGAATCGACGTAATTAGAATCGCACCTGTTAGTAATGGGCCTGTCTTGTCGATACTAAACGAGAAAAACGGCAGAGGAGGATGCGTTTGGTTCGAGTTCGATTAAGTTTGATTAAATATTGTTGATTACGCGATGTATTATTTATATTTTCGGTCTAACAACAAATTGAAGCATCAGATTAGATTGTTTTATTAATTATAACCTATACACAGGCCCTGGCTCTAAGAGTATGGTCTAAATAATATTTCATCACGCATTTCCAAAAGCTGTTATGCTGTTAGATGTTTTCATCAGAATATAATTAGCGGGGACTGTCTACTTTTCAATCCATACATTGCTGATGATACCGCAGACATATTTTTTACTAAATCTCCTCACAGTTGGCGGTCGACCGTCGTTGATCTGGCACAATATTATTCTCCTATTTTTCAGATTCGTTTTCTAACATATTGATCTGCCTTTTTCGTGTCTCTTTCTCTCCTTTATCTTCCAAAAAGTTAATTTAGCCGCTGAAGACTATGGTGAATTTTCACTCACTTGCTTATTAGAATACTTATTTTTTATAAATTGTATTATTACCTAATTTACTTATTAAAATGTCTGATGTGAAACATGTAGATTTTCCCTAGCATCGCATTTGATAGATCTTAAGCTTATAGATGTTTGACTGTAACAGTGTCCAAGTTTCCTGAGCCATGCAGAAAAATTTGACAAAATCTATTGTAATAGCTTCTATTCTCCCTAATAGTTCCGTACGCACCATTTTAGATCAGCAAGACCTCCTGTATCTTGGTCCATTTGGCTTATTACTTCGGCTATAGATACCAATTTTTTCTCCCGTATCACCTATCCTAAATACTTAGGCTCCTGGACTTGCTTTAAGTGTATCCCTTTGAAAATTACAATAACGGTTTATCCATCAGTTGTAAATACTTTCTTTCTTACCGTAAATACGTTCTTTCCTACCGTAACTCATTTCCTATGTAACTCAACGTCTGCAACAGGCAAGAACTTACGTGAAAATCTTTCCAACAATTAATGAGGACTAATATCTTAATACCTCTTATATTGTTTACATTCGCCTTTTTTCAGTATAATAAAATCAGCAGACTATGTTATTTACATGAAACAAAATAATTTCCATAGGTTTGTTTTCTTCTTTTTGACAATAGTTCTGTTGTATCCGTGGTTGTTGAGATACGGGAAAGAAAGCAAGGTTGTAAATTAAATAGAACTTATTTTCTCTCATAATTGAGTAAATTAATACCCAAAGACGATTATTTAATTAACAGTAATAATAATAATCAAGACCATGATCAAATTTATCAATCTCCTGTTTAAGCCTTGTTAATAGAACTTTTATTTCTTTTCTTATATTCATTATATCTATATGTATATTGGTGAAAACACCGACTGTTAATATCTTCTATTTATCTGCGATGAATCGACGATTTAGCAAAATCATCAAATTTCAATTCCATATCATTCAATTATTTTTAACTGGCATACTTTGAGTTCCAAAAGATGTGAAAATGAGAGAAATGTACTTTTCAAAATTTCGCGGAAATGACAAGAGTGAAAACAAATTTTATTCTAAATGCATAGTCACCAGAAATAAATAAAACTAAGACAAATTATAGTGAAAAGTGCGGAAATTCTTGGGTTTCCAGCATTACTCTTATAGTTTTCGTAGAAAAATCTATAAAATGTTAAAATGGGCGATATAGCACAATTATTTCTAATTCTTTTGGTTTCTTTCCCTTTTTCCTACCTTTATTTCTTAGTGTACTTGTTTTTTTTTATTATCTAGATGTTTTCTAACTCTCTATATATTTTTAATTTTTAATAGATGGACCTCTTAACTTAAGTTGCTAGCCTTTTGTAATGCTACTTCTATGTTATATTTCATAGAAGTCTGTATATCTGTCTAAACTCTGAAAACAATTGGATCAAAACAAAATATGCCGCTTTGGTTGGTGCAGTGGTAAAGGCGACAGGACGGTCGCGAGTTCGAATCCTACTGGGGCATAGTCGTAAATTTTTTATGTATATCATTGTTCAATATTTGTGTAAAAATGATCCCAGTCACACCAGTAACCATTCTGAGTAAGACCGGATGTCTTCTGGGATGATTTCTAACTGGGCCACTCGCCAGTCGGTAGGCTTAATGCAGAAGATCGTGTTTCGGAGCACATGTTGAACTGTAGGTCCAGACAAGATAAACCCTCGTTGGCAAAAGAGATTTTTAAAATATATTTAAAAATATAATTTTAAATTAATAAAGATTATTTATATTAATTATTTATTTTCGTTTCAGGTAAATTCGGGCTTAGGTTATTTAATTATCTTCCTATAATTTTTCCATGACATTTGTGGTAAGTTATAAATTAAATTATCTAATATTGGATAAAACTATTTTTACTCATAGAGCTAAAAATCAAATAAAATCTTTATTGTTTCACATTGAACCGGTATATAGCTTCTAATAAAAACTTAACGAACAATATAAAACTGTGTTGCTTATATCGCTACCAAAAACGCGACCCAAGTGTTGGCATTGTCGATACAAAGTTAATTGAAATAGAATAAAAGGAAACTTATCGGATAAAACGTTTCATTTCGTGGAAAGTATCCCTGCAATCTGGTGCAGAACGAAAATTACAAAACATATTCCTTTCTCGGTTTCTAATTCGATTGTGTCTGAAATATTGCCAAGAAACTTCGAACGAAAGAAGTGGAAAGATGTTGGGATTTTACAACTGTGATGAATTTAAAAACGGATGTCTCGGTTTTTTGTTTTATGGCTTCAAATGTAGTTCTAATATTATTTTTTGCGTTTAAACATATTTTACGTTGTTCATAATAGACGGTTTAAACTGGCAGTGGTGATAGCCCTGTGGTCGAAATTCGATTCTATTTAATAAGTAATTAATATTTTTTTCATAACAGAATGATGGGAATAATTTAACAATGATATGTTATTTAAACTTGTTTTCACGACATTTTCAATGTAAGATTATAAATATATATGGTATATATCTTAAACATATATAAAATTTATACAAATTGCCTGAGGATAGATGCAGTTCCTCTCTATCTAGATGCCATTTAATTAAATCTAATTTCCATTAAATTTCGATAGTCCACATAGAATTGATCTTTCTTTACATTTATGTTGTTAACGCAAGTATGGAATAATAAATGATGAATTAGAAAAAGAATTAAGTAATTTATTTTTTACAGTTTGGAAATGTATATTACAGGTATATTTACAATCATTAAATGAA
Organism: Rhynchophorus ferrugineus; assembly: GCF_030347505.1. NCBI lineage: Eukaryota > Metazoa > Arthropoda > Insecta > Coleoptera > Curculionidae > Rhynchophorus > Rhynchophorus ferrugineus. The sequence continues at coordinate 5,406,032 of NW_027472582.1, read as the reverse complement.
CTATTATTCAAATGTTAGGTCTATAGAGTTTAGAATTATCTCTAGTAAAATAATATACAATCTCTCCATAAAAATATCCATTGTAGTTTGATTCCAAAAATCCAACTATTCATCAATTATTCAATTACTTTTTATTACAATAGAATTATTAACTGTTCTCTGTTCGCCCGACAACGGACTGTCTGGTCTCTTTTAGTTTGATGTAATAATTCGTTTAATGTAGTTACTTACATTGTCAAGAGATTTGTTGTCTTTTAACAAAGATCATTTTAGGATGCCGTATGCTTAAAAATATAAAGATTACGTTACAAAAGCCAAGCAGGTTTTAATTGTGTTGCAAATCTGTGTAGTTATTCTTTAGGAAACATATTTGTTCATGACATATTTATATTGATTTCTGTGTGCAATTCAATACCATCTAAAAGAGGTTGAGAGGTTTCAGCTTTCAGATTTTTCAAAACCAAGCCGCAAAATTTATCAATATCAAAAAATGCTTTGAGAAAATGCAGTAATGCTTATTACATATTTATCGTTATTTTGTACAGAAATATCAAGAACGTCGAATATCACTATTGGGTTAACATTTTTAGCAATTGCTTAGAGATAGACCTGTATTTTCACTAATAGTTATTGCTGATCCACCAACATTGATAGTTTTATCCAATAGTAAGCACTTAATAGTTTTAATGATGTAGGTCCACTAGAGTTGTGAAATAATGCTGATAAATTTTCAATATAAGAACTGTATTTTTAGTAGCTTTCATTTTTCTGCTCCAAATGTTAACAAAATCTTTTAAAACCACATTTTTTCTACACCTAATAACATATATACCTGAAGCTTTATTTTATAACTTCAAGAAATGGTGCTGAGAAAAGAAACCTAATCCATGTAATTATTTCCTACATAAATGCGGAGGAATTCTTTAGTTACCTACGAAGACTCGAGGACGAAGAATTAAAAGTTCAGGCCAAGTGAAATCGTAAGAGTTCTCCTACGATTTCAACTATAAGGCGATTAGATTTAAAAATATTGAAAGAACAATGGATGAGTTTAATGTTATCCAACAAATTTTGAAAGACGGTATTGCACAAATACGGATACTCCTTATTAGTCCTCTACTGGTCTCTAAGATCCACATAGAATTATTCAGCTCCGTAATGTGTCAATTGATAGTCTAAGTTTCAACCCTTTAAAAGTGGTGATTTTGATATCAATGACAAAAACGGCCTAAAGACCATAAAAGTTTGATGACAATGAATTATATATAGACTTATAATACTTAGTTCAGACTCTTAAACAAGTTTTGGATAGCGGAACAATTGATAAATGAAATATTTTTTCCAAAAGGAGGGAAAACAACTAGCTCACCAATTGTCTGAAAATACCATTTCAAGCTGTGTCACTTTCTGGGTTTCATTGCTTGCCAAGCAAGAGATAGGTAGTTTTCTGTGGTGTAATTGATGAAGTGTAGTGTATTGCTCGTTACTCGATGACATATTCTTGCCAAAAAAAGCCCAGGAATATCGTGTAACTCACAGAAAGTTATCCCTTGCATGACAATGCTTGACAACAGGGCCCAAGAGTAGCGAAGTACACATTATTTCATCTAAAATGGGAAGTAACTACCAGATATAGTATCTTCTCATAGCTAATTGTTCAGATCTATGCAGTGTTTGTTTGGCTGGCAAATGGTTTCGATATACTGAAGTGCAAAATAGATCGATGATTTGATAACCTCTAGATAATCAACATCATTTGCTCAATAAAATATTGCCATGCTGCCAAAATGTTGAAGAAATCCTGTGTAAACTTACGAAAATTATTTTGATTCATAAAGAATATAACGCATATGTATGTATTATATAAACCAAACAAAGGAATATACATATTTTTTATGGTTTTATCTTATCTGCCGAAATACGCTTTCCACTGAAATAATTCAAAGGGATGCCTTTGTTTATAATAAATCTGACTATCTGTAAAGAGAAATCCCGTAAAACTTTTCCACCAAAAACACAATAAAAGAAATTAAAAATCCAGACGGTCCACAATAGGCCATTAAAACCGAAATTCTCACTTTCTGTCTTACAAACGAAATTAAACGAGGAGAAAGAGGAAACGCCTCAATCCATAAGCACGAAAAGTCCTAAATTGTCTGTTTATTGCTTAATTGTCAGTTTGTGGCCACCAGAAAAAAGTCCTTATCTCTTGAAATGTTCTCCCCTTTGAAGGCGGCTTTTTATCTTTCGTTTTTCCGTTTAAGAACGACTAAATTGAATTGGAAAAGTGTTGAATATGTTTTTTAATATCGGTTCCCCTTCAGATTTTCAGTTTAGTATTTAATTCAGTAAAATTATATCTAGTTTGATCATTGTTTACCGATTCAAAGCTTGTAGTGAACAGATGGGTTCTCGACTTTTTTGATATTATTTGTTTAGATTCTCCAAAACGCTTTAGCATTTATAGAGTCTATCCAGAATATCCCCCGTCTGTTATGCGTTTCAAGGAATTCCAAGCAATAAGCTGATTAACAGTTAAAATACTTAGAATTGAAAAGAAAACGATTATTTGGATCAACAACCAACCTACACAACAAACATGGAAATAATACAAATATCTGGACAAACAAATAAATAAAAATATATTGTATAGATAAACGTCTCCTAAAACAAGGCTACGAACAATATTTAATATCTGTTAATCACTTGCCATAGCGTCTTTGGCGAGGTCATCAGCCAATTACTTCTCAGATATGCCTTTGTGGCTCTGGATCCAGAAGAATATGGTGTTGTTTCATCGACATATAACCTGACCGTACAGTTCAAGGATCTCTAAAACTTTTTCGTCTTTTAGAGTCAGATCTACTGGTGTGATTTATTCAACAAAACGTAGTTGCGTTTCATCAACATCTTTAAATCGTTAAAACCTAAACATACCATTATTGTAAGACGGAAGCTCCATACACCTCTAAAAGCGCTTGATAGCTTTTGATATCACATTTCTTCAAATTGGATAAATCATAGTTTTTGCTTTGATACTTCGCATGTTCACCAATAGAGATCGCTGATTTAAATACAATAGCAACACGATTTTAATGATGTTCTGTAGAACAAAAAATGATAAAATAAAATCTCTGTAACTTAACATAATTACAAAAGAGTACAAGAAATATATTTGGAAAGTAGTTCTCCTCATATAGTATGTAAAATTCAAATCAGTTCACCAGTCATCAGTCATACAGCGCTGTTAAAACAAGGTTCTTCGATGGATTACCAATACCTATCGCAATGTAACCAATGAAGAACTGCACGATGACCTGGAAATCAAATGGATTTGCGAAGTTGTGCAGATTTCGCCTTGAAACACGAAAGAAGGTTACTAAATAATACTAACGTGGAAGCAATACAACTGCTGGACAGCGCGCAGGATGTCAGGAGATTGAAACGAACAAAACCATACGAACTTGTGTAAACATTTAGTGTGTATTATTAGTGTAAACTATAGCTATAAGTTAATAATTAATAAATAATTATAATTTTATAATTGAGGAATACATACTGATATATTTTCTCGCACTCATCTTGCTTGTTAATTAATCCAAGCACATAGGAAAAGTAGTAATAAATTAATTGTAATAATAATAATAATAATTAAGATTGTATTAAGCGTATCTAATAAAGATGTTATAAAAAAATAGTATGTGTAGGTAGAAATATTGTGTACGGAGCAACATAGAGGACATTGCAACATACTCATCTAGAGGATTCCAAATAAAACTATAATTATTTCATCTGCGGTTATATTAACTGATACTTCTTGTTGTCTTTTGTACCTAATTTTTGCTATAGAAGGATTTTCTTAGCTCACTTGTAATTTAGAAAGTTTTAGTTATGTTCTTATTATCAAACTGTTACTTATTCATGCCTAAATCTTCTTTTTAGCAATTGGAAATAATGTTATCAACTACAGCTACAGAATAAGTAAATTATCATGAATAGACATTTAATTCTAGCTGATACTTGTGTTGGCATCTTAAAATAATTATTTTCTAGGTTCGATAATGTTGTCACTAGAACAGATAACTGACGGTCCAACTGCTGATGGTTTGCTGATGCTGCTGGTTGTTTGGCATATGGTATTTATTTAGTTATTTGAAATTTTTTAGATAAAAATGTCGGACCATTACAATTATTTATTATCTTATTTATTAACTTATTATCTTATGATAAAAATGGAATACTAAAAATATACTTTTTCTAAAATATAAACCCAACTGTTCAATAACCAACTTCATTTGTGGAAATATAATTATTAGTATTATGCTGTGGCTCTGGATGCAAACGAATATGATATTGTTTCATCGGGATATAACCTCATTATCGTCGTTATAATCGTTAAAAACTAAACATACTATTATTGTAAGACGGAAGCTCCATACACTTCTAAAAGCACTTAATAGCTTTTGATATCACATTTCTTCAAATTGGATAAATCATAGTTTTTGCTTTGATACTTCGTATGTTCACCAATAGATATCGCTGATTTAAATACAATAGCAACACGATTTTAGTGATGTTCTGTAGAACAAAAAGTGATAAAATAAAGTCTCTGTAACTTAACATAATTGCAGAAGAGTACAAGAAATGTATTTGGAAAGTAGTTCTCCTCATGTAGTATGTCAAATTCAAATTAGTTAGTCATACAGCGCTATTAAAACAAGGTTCTTCGATTGATTACCAATGCCTATCGCCATGTAACCAACGAAGAACTGCACAATGACCTGGAAAACAAATGGATTTGAAAAGTTGTGCAGGATTTCGCCTTGAAACATGAAAGAAGATTACTAAATTATACTAACGTGGAAGCAACACAACTGCTGGACAGCGCGCAGGATGTCAGGAGATTGAAACGAACAAAACCATACGAACTTGTGTGAGCATTTAGTGTGTATTATTAGTGTAAACTATAGCTATAAGTTAATAATTAATAAATAATTATAATTTTATAATTGAGGAATACATACTGATATATTTTCTCGCACTCATCTTGCTTGTTAATTAATCCAAGCACATAGGAAAAGTAGTAATAAATTAATTGTAATAATAATAATAATTAAGATTGTACTAAGCGTATCTAATAAAGATGTTATAAAAAAAATAGTATGTGAAGGTAGAAATATTGTGTACGGAGTAACATAGAGGACATTGCACCATACTCATCTAGAGGATTCCAAATAGAATTATAATTCTTTCATCTGCGGTTATATTGACTGATACTTCTTGTTGTCTTTTGTACCTAATTTTTACTGTAGAAGGATTTTCTTAGCTCATTTGTAATTTAGAAAGTTTTAGTTATGTTATTATTATCAAACTGTTACCTATACATGCCTAAATCTTCTTATTAGCAATTGGAAATTATGTTATCAACTACAGCTTCAGAATAAGTAAATTATCATGAATAGACATTTAATTCTAGCTGATACTTGTGTTGGCATCTTAAAATAATTATTATCTAGGTTCGATAATGTTGTCACTAGAACAGATAACTGACGGTCCAAATGCTGATGCTGCTGGTTGTTTGGCATATGGTATTTATTTAGTTCTTTGGAATTTTTTAGATAAAAATGACGGACCATTACAATTAAACCTAACATTAACTTGATCAGTTGAACTTATCATCTTATGATAAAAATGGAATACTAAAAATATACTTTTTCTAAAATATCAACCCAATTGTTCAATAACTAACTCCTTTGTAGAAATATAATTATTAGTATTATGCTGAAACCGAGAACAAATCAATGCCTCCTTGGCTGTATGGACAGTCCCATCCTTTTTGCTATACTAGATGTATCATAAGCGTCAATTATGTTGATGCTTAAAAATCTGACCAAATAGGTAGTTGGCAGATAAACCGTTACCAATGGACTATGGGTATTTTTTTTCATTTAGCTGCAGTCCAAAAAACCGCAAGCCTTATGAATTAAAATGGCCTTTATTACTGAAAACTACTATATTTTATCTATGCCAAGTAGGAAAATCTTTCAGTATTCTCTCAATGCAATATTTTATTCCAATATAATTATAATGTCATATTTTTGACCTGCGCTAATATAATTTTGTATTAATGAAGATGTAATTATTTTCTCGTAACCAATGAAGGCACTGATTTAGAAGTACTTGAAGCCGCTGAATGTTCAGCTGTAGAACTTCTTCACACTTTTTTTTGGGCTCTTATTGATTTGAGAGAAGTGAAGATCGTTCTCCATATGTTCACTCGGGGTAATCAACTATGATATAACATATTGCTTTTAGACAGATATATATATTCAAATATTTATTCAATAGTTTATTTAGTATCCCATAATAAGAATTTTTGCTAAATTCATTTGTTTTCCTATTTAGTATGAGAGTTCTCTTAGCCCAAGGCATAATTACATAATTTACCATACTTAGCCCACCTACATAATTTTGTAATGATGTAAATGTAGTTTTCTCTTTATAATTAAGAAAAACATTGAATGTTCACCTAGATAACTTCTTCATCTTCATGTTTAGTTCTTTACTAATTTGAAAGAAGTGAAGACCTTCTTTCATATATATTCATTCAGTCTCAGAAACTACGATGTAAGAAAGGGTACTTCTAGAGAAATATTTAAATCAAATATTTATGTAATGGATTATAATTTGCTGTAAGTTGCCGACATGTTTCCATGATTTCCATAATGAGAATATCAGCTGAGTTTATCTGCCCTTCTCTTATGACATGATAGTACAAGGGATAAAATATTTTTTAAATATTCTGTCGGTATAATTTTTTATTAAAATATAATGATTATAGCTATGAAAATGCAGTTCTTTCTTCATTATTAAGTAAATAGTGGACAAGTACATGGATTGGCCAAATGTTTATCTAGATATAGCTCTATAGATCACTATTTTCTTATTTAAAGAGTTATTTATTTTAAAGAAATATATTCCAAAGCTCGCTCTCTCTCTCTCTTTCTCTCACTCTCTCTCTTATTATTATTAAATATATATATATATATATATATATATATATATATATATATATATATATATATAATTTTGTTTACATTTTCGCTCAATTAGTTAAGCAATATTTACATTACTAACAATTCGATCTCATATAAGCGACCCGGAAAACAACAATCACAACATTAACGTTGAAAACTCATCACAAATATAATACAAAACCAGCTTGCCCCATTTCCACGCTGATTCTCCAATATTGTTGTACAATTCCCATTGTGGAACGAAACGTAAAAATTATAATCGAGCCTACTAATCAAGCACAGAATTATAAATCCATATATTATCCGCAATAAATTGCCTAATAATATATTTTATATTACGTCAAACGGATATGGGTCGGATTATAATTAATCATACCCTATGGCCGGCTCATGCAGAATAAATAACAACATGGCGGGGGTTGAATTATTATAACTTATACGAAAAATCGATATAAAATAAAATATGTATCAAAAGAATCTGCATGTCAGGGGAATAGATTCAAACATAACAATCTGTCTATGGAATTGTTAATTTGTAAGCGAATATGGGGTTATTTTGAAAGCAAACGGGCCCTTTAACATATTTAGTAAAGCCGAGCTTCATTTTGAAATCAGTGAGCAACCGAAAGTCTTCTCCAAGTTTTCATCTAAGGCATATTTTGATCCAACCTTGAAAATTATTTAAATTTCTAACATCAGCGTGAAATATTAGCACCAGGATTTGACAGTTGTTTTTGATGAAGTTAGCAGCATTTTAAAAATATTTTCTATCTCTAGTTTCTAAATGACGGTGACTGGTGCAATATGAGATTCTCACCATATTGAGGAATTACCTAAAAGTTGGCAGTGCTGTTGCTATCATATTGAATTTGTAGAGATATTGTACAAAATGTTCAGAATGGAAAACCGCTATAAATTGTGCCAATGAATATCTTCTATATGAAACTATCAGGAAAACGTCAGACGTTTTCTGTTCAGGCGTCATTTCACATACCAAGCAATATGTAAAAAAAGTTTGGAGAATTTTGCAGACATTTAACAGCTAGAAGAATTTTATATTGTGTTTCTTGTCAACTAGAATAAAACGAGAAGGAAAATATAGTCTGATATTAAAAAGAATTTATAAATTGCGATGGGCAATATAATATTCACCGTGATGACGTCAATGTTTTGTTCACTATTACTTTATATAAACTAAATACTAAATTTTTTATTTTTTATTTTTATGTACTAAATACTTTTATTTTTATATTTTAAATACTTGTAATAAGAGTGTAAAATCCGACAAGGAAATTGATCCCAGTCACGCCCGTAACCACGCTGGGTGAGACCGGATGTCTTCTGAGATGATTTCTAAGTTGGTTACTCGCCAATCGGTAGGCTTAAGGCCGAGGACCGCGGTTCGTAGCCCACGTTAAACTATAGGTCCAGTCCAGATAAGCCCATAGTTGGTAAAAGGAGACATTAGAATATGTTAAAAAATATCAACATAGGAAATCTGATTAAAGTTCTGAGAAATATTAAGCAGTATTTAATCGATAAGGCATATTTCTATAGGGGGCAATATAAAAAGTGGAAATAACGGTGATAACTCACCGGGACGTCAGACCATGGCGCTAGACGTTCGCAAAACTGGGGGAACAACTGCGAATTTGAATTCCTGAAAGCCGTACGAATTCGATGCCGTTCTCCCAACAAATAGAATCTTTCGCCTTTTTATATTTTTAAGCTGTCAAGATGGAATTATGTTGCTGCTTTTCGGGCGTGTTAATAAATTGCCGCGTTATATATGAGGTTATTTCGTGAATATATGGTGAGATCCGACGGTGATGGCGGTTAATTTACTGTGCCCGCGGATAGAAAATAGTTCGGTATTGTGTGTGCAGCTCCAATTTATTTTTATTTAATACAAGTTGTATTTCCGCCACATTGCATACTTAAAACAACAATAAATTGTTAGTCTGCTGACTGCACTCGTGCTCGTAGAGACACCGATGATGCAGATCGCAGTAGATGTCGAAATAAGGTGGTAACACCAGAAAACATTTAAAAAATCATCGTAGAGATATTACAAGGAGGTGCTGATTTTATATTTTATGGGCATTGAACTATAAGAGAGCTCTGTTCAAAGTGGGTGCTGCATTTGCTCACTGTTGACCAAAAACAAGAACGTGCTGATGATTCTGAGCAGTGCAGTCGCCATATTTAAACATAACAAATCGGAATTTGTACATCAAAATGTGACAATGGATGAGTGACACTCCGAAATAAGAGCGATCGCTATCTAAGTGGACAGCAACTGGTGAACCTGCCAGAAAGCACAACAATCGGCTTGTAATGTTTTGGCGTTGGTATTTGGTGATGTGCGTATAGCAATGTTCATCGAATGACTTTGGAAAGGAAATAGTATCAGCAATGAATATTATCTAGTGTTATCGGAGGATTTGAAGGCCGAAGATGCAAAGATACGACCACATATGGCAATGAAAAAAACTTGTTTCATCAAGATAACGCACCATATCACAAGTCAATTAAAACAACGACAAATATATGTGAATAATTGAACGTCGAATTGCTCCCACATCTATCGTAATCGCCAGACTTGGCTCCCTGCGACTAGGGGATGTTCGCAGAGCTCAAAAATGCTGAGAGTGAGATTTAATGAAATCTAGAATAAGTTGGAATAATCTTTAGAATAAGTCAGGATAAACTTTAAAATTAAAAAAATTAAATAAATTTTAAATTTAAAAAGTTAGAATAGTATCAAGAATAAAATTTAGATTATAATTTATACAGCAGATTACTTACTGGTATGATCTACTACATGTCAGGTTATATTATAATATATCAATTGAAAGTCCCCGGCCTGACACATAGATGGCACTACTAGAATTAAATCAAAATATTTTTAGTTAGTATTGACCCTCAAAAGATGCCTGTATTAATTTGACAGCTGTTGGATGATTAGTTTGTGGGTTATAGCATTTTGACTGAATCAACTTTTTTTATTCTGAAAAAAAATGGATAAAAAAAATTTTGGTATGTAAAATTTTGGTTTAGACGTGGACTCCAAAAAGAGGTTGTTACCGTCGAAATTATTAAAAAATCCACAAAATGATTTTGAATTATTGTAAGATGAAATTGAATAAAATAGCAGATACTCTAAAAATATCAACTGAACGTGTACATCATATCATTCACGAATTTCGATTCGCGAGCTCTCTTTTGAACAAAAACAACGACGAGTTGATGATTCGAGCAGTGTTGAAGATGATGGAGCGTAATAAATTCGAGGTTTTGCGTCGATATGTGACGACGGATGAAACGTGGCTCCATCGTTTCACTCCCATGTCCAATCGACAGTCATCCGAGTGGACTGCATTCGATGAACCTGCTCCAAAGCGTGGAAAAACACAACAGTCGGCTGGCAAGTTTATAGCAGCTGTATTTGGAAAAGGATCCATCAACAGCGACTATTACATAGCGCTATTGAACTGTTCGAAGGACGAAATCCCCGAAAAACGTCCGCATTTAAAGAAAAAGAAAGTGCTGCTTCACCAAGACAATGGACCGTGTCACAAGTCAGTTAAAACGATGGCAAAAATCCATGAATTGGGCTTCGGATTGGTTCCTCATCCGCCGTATTCTCCAGATCTGGCCCCAGCGACTATATCCTGTTCTCAAATCTAAAGGGAATGCTTACTGGGAGTAATTTTTCGTCGAATGAAGAGGTGCTCGACGAAACTGAGGCCTATTTTGAAGAAAAGGACAAATCGTATTATAAAAATGGTATCGAAAAGTTAAAGAGTCACTATAATTAATGTATCACCCTAGAGGGGAATATTGTTGAATTAACGTTCTAAGAGATTAATAAAAAAATATGTGACTGATAACATAAGTTTTATATATCTTACCACTTTAGCAGCACTGATACCTAAAAGCATTTTAATAAAACTTATTCGATAGACATATTTAGTTTATCAAAAAGGCGAAAAATCGTTATGAAATGACTGATCCTAATTAAATTACCGACAATTTAAGACTTCAAACAATATTTATATTGATCTAATCTCGCAAGAATCGCGCGCTCGGTAAACAAGATCTAATTTTCCGTCGATTCCCGCTCTACTCAGCGACGATATTCCAAAGAGATGAGGCCGCCGGAATTTCGCAATCGGAGATCGGCATCTTCAATAATGAATTGTTTTGAAATTAAAAAGGATAGCGCCTACTACGGCTTCCGCAGCTGAAAAATTCCTAACTTTATTTTCCAAAGGCGTCTTTGTCGACGGCGTTTTCGCTTCTTTTAAGCTGATAGGTCCGATTATTTCCGTTCAACTAGGAGACGGGAATTCGGGATTTTCTGATGTTTTTGAATTGGATTAAGTCGGTTTGGATTATGTTAGACTAGTTTTAACATTCTTAATTACTTTGTGTTTTCTGTTTCACTGTTAATATTTATTCTGTTTTATACTTTAAAAAGTTAGTAGTATTACCAGTTGGTCACTATACTTTCTGTTCAAAACTGCAGTGAACTCACGTCATTAATATGTCGAAAGTTGCAAATTCGTTTTACAGTTAGACAATATTTTCCTTCTCATTTTATTTCAGTTAAAAACAGAGATAATGCTGTTTGGCAAGTTTGAATATGTAACCGAATGAGCCTGCAAAAGTTGTCCGTTTGTCAAAAGTCTGTAAAATTCTTCAGAATAATGTAATTAGTGGGAAAGGGTTTTTTTACGCTTTGTTTAATTAAATTTCAAAATGCCGCTGTTTTTATTGAATATTTAGGGAGTTGCAGCTGCGCTCAATATTAGTAGGCGTACGGTCACTAATATATCTCATAAAATTGAAAACAATATAACCCTAAATTCACCAAAAACAAACCGTGATTATGCGCAACAGGTGATGAATCAAGATCAGCTTCATATTAGCTGTATCAGATCAGTCAAATATTTGACTTGTATAAAAACAGTAAGTCGTTTTTTCCATCAAAACATAGTTCAATACAATTATTTCACAGAAAATAGTTAGGTAGTTAATAGTTTGATAGCTAGTTTGGAAAGAGTCTACAAACAGCTGAAAAATATGCGGCTCTTTGCGGAAATACACTGTTGGGTAATATAAGATTTAAGTGGTGTAAAGATAACACACGAAGAGGTCTAATGGAACTTAGATGTATTATGGCTTTTAAAAGAATACAATTTTTAAAACATCAAGGAAGAATTATTATATAAATTTGTATACTTAGATAAAACATGGATTTTTCAGATTGGTAGATTGGCTCACTCATGGCAAGATGAGAATAAATATAGTGTAAAGACAACCAAACTTGATGAAAATAGGTAAATTTTGGAATAAGTATCGATTAGGTTTTGTTAGTCATAACATTTATTGATAATTCCCTGCATACAGATTTTCATGTTGTAAACCGGAATCGTTTAATCCCTGGTGCAGAATTAGTGTTTTTCTCCAAGTCCAAGGGTGATTGCAATGGAGAAATGAACCATAACTGGTTTTTGCAGTGGTTTGAGAATCAGCTTTTAAAGAACTTGGAGGAACCATCAGTTATTGTTATGGACCATTCACATTATCATAGTACAATGGTGGAGAAAATCCCAACAAGTGCATCGATAAAGACTGCAATTAAGGAATGACTTAAAGTATATAAAATGAGTTTTGAAGAAATCACGTTAAAGAATGATCTATTTCAAATTGTCATTTTGTAAATATATATGAAATATTTAATTGCATTTGTAATTTATTTTTTAGAAATAAGGCCACAGATAATTACGTCCTCCTCGATATCACTGCATATTTATTACAATTGAGTTGATATTGCAAATAATTATTACAACAGACATTCAGGTCGAGAATGATATTCAAACCAGAACTGTCTGAATTTATGGAAAGAAGCATTGTTGGCAATAACACCTTCGGTTTGGATAAGCTCGATCAGACACATTGTTCTCTCCATTGAAGTTCTCCATAAGAAGGTCCTGGGAAGTATAGTAGGTACACGTAGATATTATGAGAATTATTACTTACACCGAGAGCTTCAGATCCCGAGTTTTACTCAGGAAATCAATGGAATCGCAGGGAAACATGAAGGATACTCCATTCTTATGTTAATATGGAATTGTTAGAATTCTTGGATAACACTAGACTGAATGGTTTGATTATATTTATGTTAATTATAGTATAATGAGGTGCATTTAACAAAAAAAACAGCACCCAGCGGGTAGCCGTGATGGCTAAGGCTACAGCTCGCCAATAATAACATTCTAGGATAGAGTCTCGCAGGGACTATAAAGACCGTTTAAGAAAAGTTTATTTTGTTCGTTAAAATTAAGTGAGTGTGTTGAAAGTCGCCAAATTGCACAACATTGCTGAGAGTGACTATAAATTTTAAAAAAACAAACAAACAATATTGTTTAATAACTAGGGACTAAGACAGGACTAATAAGTCAGGAAGACTAATATACAGATTTAAGTAATTGTAATGAGAAATTTAAGATTAGTCAACAACGACTAGTAACAATGCAATTGTAGGAATGTTCGTCGGGTCGGTCAGTCGGTCGAAATGTGTGGCTGCCGCTGCGATTATTTGTCAGAACACTCACTACTGTTTTTGGAAGGAATTTGTAGGAGAACTGAAAACACTGGTTTAATAATCACTTGTTTATTTCGATATTGAATGATACATGTGTTCGACGGGAGAATTGACAGGATAGTAGGTTAATTAGAGGAAGTACGGTAGCGCTGTGGAAGTGGTACTGTTACAAGGGGTAGAGAAAAGGAAAGAGAGCGAGATGTCGTCGTGATGGTCTTTTATACCCTGGTACTGCATGGTACCAATCCACCGGCGTTGCCAACCTTTGTACTTGTTGATGAACTCGTGGTGGCCTAAAGGGTCGTGGCGATCGCCACACAATAAATAACTATAAAAAGTTTATTTAACAGTTGTTAGAATTGATTGTGAAACACACGTAAGCACTTCTGTTATTGATATTTGAAAAGAAAATCAAGTTATCCTAATCGGAAAACAGAATTAAATGCTCAATATCATCAACGTATTTTCTGTGAAATTATTTAGAGTAATTATAATCATTATTCATAGAAATTATCCAGTACCGTGCTTAGCATAATAATTTATTGAAATACATATTGCGAGTTTAGAATTTTTTTCATTAAATGACCACGTCTGGACCAGACCCTGGCGGCGAAGAAATCGCCAACTTTCTCGAACTCGTCGCGAGATTGATGGCGAAGCACCACAGTCTGACCGTTCGTCGAACGATCGCTAAAGACACTTTAACGACCTCCTCCTCGATCCTCCGCTTTTGTAATTCGGTGCAGTGGCGTGAAAGTCGGCAATATGGCCGGCCGAAAGAAAAAAAAAGAGAACGACGCGTTAAGAGCAGATGGCCCCAAATTGACCAAGTTACAAAGACGTGATGGGCTAGGGTCGTGAGCGGTTTTATCCGGGCATTTTTCTTGTTTCCGTGACTGTGTCCGTGAAGGGGTGGAGGGGGTTCGGGGTCCTCGGAATAATTCTTCTTTCGGGGGCGGTAATTTCCCGGTCGTTATGCTTATCTTTCCGGGGTGGCGAGTTATTTTTTCTGCGCTGGACGGTCGAGATTTCCTCGGCCGCAAAGTTACCCACTTCCCCCGCTTATTTAGTTTTTTCGACGTGCCGCTCGGTATAATTTATGGCGTGCTTCATCTAATACCGTATATCATCAGCGTTTATTTTTATTTGTGGCGAGATTGGCGTTGACTTGGAAAACTAGTCTGTAAATCTTTGAAGAGTAACTGCAGGGGTGTATATTTAACTTTTATAAGAAGCTATATATAAGTAATAGAGAAATGTGAGAGAATGAAATCAGAGAAATATTAATTTATAATAATGTATACTAGCGACCGAAATTCGACTACAATTTATTTAATTTAGTATATCATGTTTGTCTCGTAACCGAATAAGCTGAAGAATTTAAAAACAATTTAATTTAACATAAAAAAATTACATAAAAGATTTAATTTATAAAAACAATATTTTGGGAAAAAAATATGAAATGAAATATGAAAATATGAAGAAAATGTGAAAACACTA
The DNA here is from genome assembly GCF_030347505.1 of Rhynchophorus ferrugineus. NCBI lineage: Eukaryota > Metazoa > Arthropoda > Insecta > Coleoptera > Curculionidae > Rhynchophorus > Rhynchophorus ferrugineus. The sequence continues at coordinate 5,390,882 of NW_027472582.1, read as the reverse complement.
TACGTGCTTTTGAAATGTGAGGTTACAAACAATATAAACGGCACATAAGTTACAGTATAGGGGTTGGAGCTGGGAGTGCGTCGGCCAGAGTCTAAAATATTTATCTTTTGGTCACCTATCTGACCGATATTTCTGATTGCTTAATTTGAGTATATTTAAGTATATTAAGTATGTCTATTAAGTATGTTTACTAAGTATATTTATTTGTAGCGCATATTATATAAAAATTATATCCATATATACATCTATATTGCTTTTTGTTGTTCTTTTTTGAAATATTTTTTTTATTTCTATGTCTTAACCTCCATGTCTCTTATATTGTAGCTCAAATTCAATTTTTCATTTTCTTTATGTATTATAATGAATATAGATGTATATATGATTTTAATCCTAAACTCTTCCTCCATATACATTTTAACCGTGCCAAATTGGGCCTATATATGCCCTCATTTACATCAAAAAGGGAGGCAAAATCTTTATATAAGACGATAAATATATAAAAGATAACGTATACATATATAAATTTTGCAGTCAGTCTATTATTTTTCTTGCTATTATTATAAGCACTGTTAAATATTTAATCAATTTAATTTAAATCAATCAATTTAAATATTAAATTAATTTTGTTAAAAATTAATCCAACAGGAACCAACCGGATATAAACGGCGTCTTTGAATTGAATTCCTTCGTCCTAGTTGAACGGAAATAATCGAATGATGAACTTAAACGAACCGAAAACAATTTTAAGAAGAAATAGCCTTCGAAAAATAAAGCCGAGAATTTTTCAGCTGCGGACGTTTCAGTCTGGCGCTATCCTTTTTAATTTCGAGACGATTCATTATTGGAAATGCCGATCTCCGATGGGGTAATTCTGGCTTTGATGTTTTTTTAGTCACGAGGTTCGGGATCCCTTTTAGGCGATTTGGTTTGCTGATGTTTTTAACAAGATAATTATCGCTAATTCGGATTCCTTTAATATGTTTGTAATAAGACGTCGAATATGGAAAGCTTTTTAGGTGAAACTGTCTACGAGCTGGCACAAAAAAAAGAAGCTAATTTCTCATGTTTAGTAATCATCAGTTAAAGTGTGCCAGTGATTGGCTTTAGTTACTCGCAAAAGAATCAACAAATCATTCAACAAATTCGAGAACTTTTGTTTTCTTGCTTGTAACATGCTAATTGAAAAGTCCCCGGCCTACCATAGTAAAACAAATTTTTTGGCAAAATTAGTTTTTTTTATTGAACATAATTCCCTTCAAGGATGATACAATGTTATAGCGACACTCCAACTCTTCGATATTATTTTTGTAGTACGATTTGTCTTTCGCTTCAAAATAGACCTCAGCTTCGGCGACCACCTCTTCATTCGACGAAAATTTCTTCCCAGCGAGCATTCTTTTGAGATCTGAGAACAGCAAATAGTCGCTGGAGGCCAGATCTGGAGAACATGGTGGATAAGGAAGCAATTCGAAGACCATTTCATGCCATCGTTTTCACTGACTTGTGACATGGTGCATTTTCTTGGTGAAGCAGCATATTCTTTTCCTTCCAATGCGGCCGTTTTTCGGTGATTTCGTCCTTCAAACGGTCCAATAACACTATATAATAGTCGCCGTTGATGGTCCTTTATTTTTCAAGGTAGTCAATGAAAATTATTTCTTGCGCATCCCAAAATACAGACGCCATAGCCTTGCCAGCCCAGCGTTTCAGTGATTCTTTATATTCGTAAATCCATCAGAAATTAATTGACATCCTGTGCCTCATATTTTATCTGCGACAGTACACAAATCAGATTATCAGTGACGAATTCATGCTATGGGCTTAGACTTCGTGAAGTTAATATCGATTGTGAATATAACTTCGATCAAGTATTTTCCTTAAAAACGATGGGGAAAGACACTTATTCCCAAATATAAAGCTCTTGATGTCCTCACTACAGCTTTACTATTACTTTCTATATTTTCTGCCAATTTAGCGTTCTTAGTAATTCAAAAATTGGAAACTATTATCGATTAAATTTGAATACTATGGTGTCTTTAATGGCAATAGGAAAAGGTATCAAGAAATAAGGTAGCAGTGTCAAATATAACCCATCAAGCAAAATTTTGCAGGAAATACGGAAAGTTATAAATCATCATAGCGGGCTAATATACACGGCCTGAAAAGTCTCGAGCTTAAAAAGAAAACGTACTTTTTTGTTTAAATTGGCTTTGTTAATCAACGTAATCTCCATAAAGAGTCACACAATAATTTCAGTGTCGCTCTAACCAATATCACTTTTGTAAAACTATTTATCTTTTGCTTAAAAATAGACCTGTCATTACAACATGTTTAAACATTGCCAAACACTGCTCAGAATCATCAACACGTTCTTGTTTTTGGACGAAAGTGAAGAAACGTGCTACCCACAGAACAAAGGTTTCTCATAGTCAACTGGTTATGCAATATAAAACCATCAGGTTCTTTTGATATATTTACGATGTTATCTAATACACGTAACTTTTCGATCATTCAAAACGATTTTGTGGATATTTTCATCATTTCAGTCATTGCTTCGGTTGAAAAGTGTTATAATATATATAGAAAAGTATATATGTATATATATATATATATATATATATATATATATATATATATATATATATGTACATAGTATTAGGAAATTTTAATAGCGTTCATTAGAAGGTCAGTACTAAGTGAAAAAATTGTGGATTCAATAAAACTAGCTCAATATATATATGTTAGGCATGGAAAATTTTGGACCCATGTGTTACACTTTATTCTATATTAGAAAATCATAAACATTTATATGAATTGTTGAGACTTAGTTAACTACTGAAATTAATTTTGAAGAAAATTCATGAAGAATCTGCCAATTTTTCTCAACAATTTGAGGAATTTTATTTGATTTATATAGAAATCTAATAAATTTGCAATGGCAATTTGTAAACTGAAAGGTAAATACGCATCGCATTATTTACATGAAAGCAATGTTGGCAATATGAAAATATATGTACTATTTTACATTGAGTTCATATCATTTCGTCCTTTCTATTTACCAAAACCTTGTTTAAATTGATTGTTGAGGAAATACTTGGCTGAGAAATAGACGATTTCTCCTCCTAAATAGTCATTTTACGTTCTCTACAATTAGTTCTTCACAATACACATATCGTCCTATAAAAGAAACTAAAACCAGTGGGACAAAATCCAAACAAAATACCGACAAAAAAACACAAGACAGAATATCAAACGGGGATTTTTATCTCGAACTTTTCGGAAAACAATTTCGACTTTTTCAGCGTGGACCGAAACGCCGAAATTAAACGAGGGGCGGTCGGGGGGCCGGTTGGGGGACGGGACCGTCGCTCGACGTCCGAACTTTCGAACCGACGGAGCCATGTGTCACACCGAACTTTTATTTTTCTTTTTCGGTCCGGGCAAAATTGCGGAAAATAAGGAAACTTAACGCCGGAACGGGCACCACGGGGAGGGTGTTAGGTGCGGCCGGAGGGGGCCGGTCGCCGACAGAAGGGGGGGCGGCAAAACACTGGGTGAAAATGAGCGAAAATAAACCACACTTACCAGCGTTTATGTGGCTTGCGGAATGCGTCGCTTTTTTAGCTCCGGATGTTTTTTACGTGTCTCTGGCCGGAGTCGAGAGAATGAAGAAAAATGGCATCCGGTTCGTGTCTTAGCCGAGGTTTATCGGGCTTGTTTTCGATGTTCGCCGCTCCCTTCCGAAAACCTTATAGAGGTACTGTTATAGATTACAATAAAGAGCGAGTCGTGAAGCAGGTTATTTTTCCTTCCTTCTGTTTGTTTATTTTTTGCGAACATATCAATTAACTTCATTATTTATGGTATATATATCCCCTTTATGTTACATCAGTTTTGATTATTAAAATCAGTTAGGAAAAAAATTAGTTAAGACCCGAACAATTAAGGCCAATAATGAAGTCTAATGATCTGATTCTTTACTATAGAACAATCTAATCTTAATCCCAGTTGAGATATAAGGGTTGCGATATAGATGAAAGTAGATGCAATTTTGAATCTTCCTAGAGGAAGCACAGCTTTCGACAGAACTTGACATTAACATTCTATATACTACAGAACTCCAGAATAATATCACTAAAATCTTCTACCTCCTACATAGAGAGGATCCCTGGATCATTTACAGTCTTGGAAGTGGCACACTCGTTCAGTTCTTGACTCACCTGCATTCTCGTCATTGAAATAATTCAAATAATGGAAACCGCTAATAATTTCAGGCAGAGATATTACTTTCTTAGGCATTTTAGCCCAACTAGAGATCAATGGTCAACTAGGATATTAGATTTACTGAACGACAAATCATTTATATACATAACTATGTCAACATAGCTTCAGTTTATGTTAAACCATCGACTATTCTCAAATTATCCGATCAGAATTCCATGATTTATAGGGTCTTTTTCATATTCTATTTCGCAGTCTTTAATTAGCTCAGACGTATGCTTCCTCAAAATGGATGCAACCTGAAATATATTCATAAAACGCCTATATAACAAAATTACACGGAAAATTCATTATATTTAGTGATTGAGGAAAATAGCAGAAAAATCCTAAATTTTCAAAAAATATTTGAGGGCCGTCAAATCATTATAATAATGTTATTCTATTCTTTCTTCCATGAATATTCACACATTTCCACTAACTTTTAAGCATATTAATATATTATATCAAACGATAAAATAAAATTTAATTATTCCAATATCATTAGTTCCAGACTGAGAAGTATACTTGAATTTATATATTCATTATAGATTTGCTAATATGACATTTATCAAAGCCCTAACAAGTTTACGCTACAAATATTTTTCAAGTAAACTGATTAATGGAAATATTTACATAAATTATACGCAATTGTTTTGTACTAAAAAAAAATTGCCTTATTGATCAAATTATGGAACCTAACACCAAGTAAATACTATTAATATTTATAATCCTATTGACATTTTTCAACTATACATTATTCCGCAATGATACATAGTTTTAACATCAAAAATTATTCGAAGAGTAACGTAAATAACGCCAAATACGGTTATTTAATACGCGCTAATACAATTTTCGAAACATGTATATTCTATGGTTTACCGCAATATAAACGAAGCTGCCTGAAATTATATGATATTAAATTTGCGAAGGGAAATTTTATTTGCTAATGATATTACACCCTCAAATAATGTTATCTGTTATAACTACAAATATGGTTAATTTATTAATATTGATCAATTTGTATATTAGTTTTTTGTTCGAACTTAGTATAATTTTAATTAATTGAATTCAATAATTTAGATTCTACATTAGATTTTTCAGTAAGTTTTTGTACTATGTAACAATTCAATTGAAAAGTCCCCGACCTGAAATATAGGTGGCGCCACTAGAATAAAGTCCATATGTTCCTTGGTTAGCTCTAACCCTCAAAAATTGTTATTGTGAAAAAAATGGATAGGAAGGAATTACGCGTGTTGATAAAATATTGCTTTTTGAAAGGAAAAAGCATAGTTGAAGCAAAAGCTTTGCTTGATACCGAATTTACAAACACTGTAGGAAAATCAACCACCAAGAATTGGTATGCTAAGTATAGACGTAGTGAAATGATCACCGAAGACGGTGAACGCAGTGGACGACCAAAAGAGGTTGTTACCGACGAAAACATTAAAAAAATTCACGAAATGATTTTGATTGACTGTAAATTGAAATTGAATGAAATAGCAGATACATTAAGGATATCAACTTAACGTGTACATCATACCATTCGCCGGACGGACCAAATCGCCTAAAAACAGCCGCATTTGAAGAAAAAGAAAGTGCTGCTTCACCAAGACAATGCACTGTGTCTCAAGTCAGTGAAAATGATGGCAAAAATCCATGAATTGGACTTCGAATTGCTTCCTTATCCACCGTATTCTCCAGATCTGCCCCCAGCCACTATTTCCAGTTCTCAGATCTCAAAAGCAGGAAGAAATTTTCGTTGAATGATAAGGTGATTGCCGATCCTGCAGATTTTAAGCAAAGGACAAATCATACTACAAAAATGGTATCGAAAAGGTGGAGGGTCTCTATAATCAGTGTGTCACCCTTGAAGGGAATACCTTTGTTAGCCCTCGTCAAACCGTCCAAACAAACCCATTCGTTGTCTTTCGTTGGCCCGATCTGTTCGCAGCATTAGACGATGAAACAATCGAAAGAGATCCAGTACATTTGGTAGTTACACAAGGCCGTGTACTGGGTCTGATACTGTATCTCCTATATACAGATTACATCTATAATGAATGTAATTTCTTGATTAATTTCTTAAAGATACCGAACATTTAAAATTGCGTTAATAAATATGGCGAACGCAGTTTCGTGAGTTAAACTGTTATACAGTCTATTGTGAGCAAGAAAGAAATATATTTCGAATTATATCGACAGGATTCACCCCAGTCGCAGATAGGAGGGACGATATATTCGAGGCAAATTAGTGCCGGCGCTCGAAATGGCAGAACGAGTCATAAATTATAACGAGCATTTGAACAAATCAAAGCGTTTTCTCATCGATCAAATCTAATTAGTGTTGGTTGAAAGTTTGACGTTTATGGAGGAAAGTTAAGAAGCCGTGTAGCAGCGCGCGTAACTTACCCGAGTCGAATTGAGGAAAGTTTCTTCAGATTTCGTCGGCAACGCCGATGGTTCCTTTTAAACGCCGCCGAGAGGGGGGTCCGCGAGGGGGAGGGGAGGGTTAGCGGAGAACTTGATTGTTGGCGGTTTGGCTGTTTTGTCGACGCTGTGTAAACCCGCTTTGGATGAGGGGTGATGGGGACGGTGGCGGTGGTTGTACCCATGTGACTGAAATTATTTTAAATAACATAATTGAGTATTTGGGGGAAGTTTTCGGTGAAATGTACTCGGGCGGTTTTGGAAAGGGCAGAGTTCGGAGAGCATTTAAAATGTGCCGAAGCATTATTATTCCAAAAGCAGATTAGGTTATGTACTCTAAAATATAAACATGGAATGTGAAAAAATTATTTGATAAAGATCAAGATATAATATTAACCCATTTTGAAATAAACCGTCTTTTTGCCACAAAAAATTCTCCAAAAGGACCAAATTTGTCGGAAGATTTTTGCAGATTTCTGGTGACCAATGTAAACAGATATTTTCCTATCAATGCAGATCTGACTAAAATCTAAATTTGCTATTTTGAATGGACCTGACAATTGAAAAAAATACAGTCAGGAAAAACAACACCTACCAGTCCAAAGATGTTGATGATATATTCATAAAAATGCTTAATAACATAATAAAAAAAGAAAAATTATTTCAGAACAACAATTTGGGTTTCGTAATAGGCGCAGGAGTAGGCAGACTTGTAAACAAAACAAATGTGGACTTAAATGACAAAAATGTGGTTTGACTTCATTCCTGTACATATCTCATTTTTTATTAAAGTATGGGACACAGGGTTGTAAGTGGAATTACAAATCTCCTTTTTTATCCATATTTTCCGTTACGAAAGTCTTTGACATATAGACATTTTACTATAAAACAAGATGGTAATCTCCTTGAATTCTATTCCATTCCATGTAAGCTCAAGAGTTACGCAAGACAATGTACTGGGTCTGATAGTGTATCTCCTATATACAATCGATCATCCGACAATAAATAACTACCCTGTCAACATATGCAGACGACACATCAATTTTAACATCTCCTGAAGATTCAATAACAGCATCAAGGAACATCCAAACACACCTTCATAAAATACAACGGTGGCTGAAGATATGGCGTATTAAAGCAAATGAAACTAACCATGTAACATTCAATCTGCGTATACTGACGCCTAGTTTGGATAAAGCATATACTTGTTGTCATTATATAAAGCTTTCATTAGATAAGAAAATCAAATAAAGTTAATAACAAAGCATTTGCCCATATGCAATCGAAATGTGGGCCATTGCTACGACATCTAATATAGCCATCATAATATGGTTTCAAAATAAAATGTTGTGTGCCATTGTCGAAGTTCCGTACTATATACACCGGAACTTGTGTTATCTTTTTTAAGCGTTTTAAGCCTTTTAAAAGAGTGTTAGTGTGCTCGTAAATCAACTAATTGTGGGACGTAATAGTGATGTGAGTAGAGTAGAACGTATAAGGCTAATCGCTCTGGTTATATGACACATATAAATAGAAACGGTGAGCCACAGGTCAATTGAAAATTTGACGTTGTTTTTAGTCAAAAGCTGCGCGGCACCCACTTTGCATATAGCTTTCTCATACCCAAATATTCGTGAACGATATAATGCACACATTGATATGATATCTTTAGAGTGTCCATTTACTTTTCCATTCAACTTCAATTTACGATTATTCAAAGCCTTTTTGTGGATTTTTTCATCGGTAATAACCTCTTTTGAGCGTCCACTGCGTTCACCGTCTTCGGTTCTCATTTTACCACGTCTAAATTTAGCATATCAATTCTATTTTTTCACAATAACAAAAGTTGCTTCACTGAAACTTCTAGAATTCAAAAACTAATAATCCGACGGCTGTCAAAATACGCGCATCTTTTAAGAGTTAGGGCCAACTAAAAAACAAACGGATTTAATTCTAATAGCGACATCTATGTGTCAGGCCGGGAACTTTTCAATTGACCTTTTAAAATTATATCGCTTAAGCTTCAAAAATATTTCGTGGATGATGTTGGACCATGAATAGCCGAAATGAAAAATAACGAGCACCATTTAGAATATGGATCCGATTTTTTCTACCGCGCCAACCGTACCGGCCGGAATCGCGGGCCAATAACTTCTCCTCGGCCAAATATTAAACGGTCTTTGCCAGATTCAAATTCACGATTGCGAGCCTGTTTACACTGGATTTTGCTCTCGCCTCGGCACCATCAATCAATGCCCGCGAGAGGAAAAAATAAGCGGAGAGGCGAAAGTAAGAGCGGAAACTATAAATAATCGCCGGAGGGATATCGATATTTTAAAGTGGTAGAGTCTTGACGTATCGCATAAGTTCTGGTCGGATCGTCGACGATAAAAAGTCTTTGGTCGGATTTCGACGGAATTTCCAATACGGATTATGCCACCGTTGCCCCCTTATATATATTTTGTTGATGGCGATATATTATAAATAAATGTGGGCCGGATCGGTATTGGTGAAGTTTAAACATCGAAATTGTAAGGAAAGAATCGTCAAAAATTACCGAAAATCAAATATTCCATTCACTTTTTATATTTTAGAAATTCCTTTATGTCAACTAGGGAGGATTTATCTGAATCAGACTTATAATGCTTAACGGGCCTCTATCCACCGTTCTTGGCAATACCTACCGATTGGCGGGTGACTAATTTAGAGATCATCCTAGAAGACATCCGGATTTACACGTACTTTTTACTGTCATGACTATGGTCATTTTCCTTGTCGAATTTGGTTCCCTTGTTTCACAAATACACAAAACATAACAATATCATAATCACAAATAATCACAGTTCACAATCAACACACAACTATAAACAATTATAATGATTGTCCTGTTACTTTGAGCACTTAGCCAACCAAGCAAATCAAGTTTAGAAAATAGTAGTTAATATAATGTAAATATATTTCTTTAACCCACTGTCGTTTTATGAAGAGAGGTACACGTTCCGAAATTCCCATTAAAAAAAAGCCCATTACCAAATAGTATCCAATTAACAATATTTTCTTTTTATAATTTCACCATACAAATTAGCAAATTTTAAACACTCTAAATTATGGAAATATTATAAAATATGCATATGTATAAAATTATTTTTATTATTAGATTTATTAATTAAATTATTCAATAAATTAAAATAAAAGCATCTTATTAAAGTTAATCTTTATTATTACTTGTGTTGGTAATAGCATTATTTATTAAGTCAAAAGCATTATATTAGATTTATGTATACTTAGAAAAACATAACCACTTAATACAATATAAAATATTTTACATAAGGGTGGACCGGAAACAATGTACTCAATTTAAGGAAAATATAAATAATGAAAACCAGTGAATCATAAGCCATAATATTATGCTAAACACTTGGTGTCTCAGCTGTCACTGTTTCACTGTCTAACGTCTTTTAGTACTTCCCAAGCTCTTAAATGTATGTATTATTATTCAGGCATAACCATTAATACAAAATATTTTATCTACAGATGAACAGAAAATATCGTAATCATAAAAGAAACGTGTTTCCTAGACCACAAAAGTATGCTAAAGTAAATCCTCCCATATATGCAATCAAAACAGAATAGAAAATGTCAAGATTTTGATCGAGAAAATTAATTTTAAGAGAATTTAGGTATATTATAGTGAATAGTGATATAGAAACCTAATTGTTTAACTCACTAGAATTTTATGAAGATTAGTTTAGATTTTAAAATTGCTAAAGCTCATTGCGAAATTGCATTCAAATAACTAATAATTACTTTTATAATTTCAATGTAGAATGTCAGAAAACTTATAATATGCTAAATTATGGGAGTATCATAAAATAGGCATATATGTAAAGTTACTCTTTGTTATCATTGGTGTTGTTAGTTGCATTATTCATTAAATTAAATTATTATATTATATTTACGTATTTTTAGCAAAACATAACCACTAAATACAATATAAAATATTCTATATTTAGGTGGACCGAAAATAATGTACCCAATTTAAGGAAAATTTAAATAATAAAAAACGGCCAATCATAAGCCATAATATTATGCTAAACACTTGGTGTCTCAGCTGTCACTGTTTCACTGTCTAACGTCTTTTAGTACTTCCCAAGCTCTTAAATGTATGTATTATTATTCAGGCATAACCATTAATACAAAATATTTTATCTACAGATGAACAGAAAATATCGTAATCATAAAAGAAACGTGTTTCCTAGACCACAAAAGTATGCTAAAGTAAATCCTCCCATATATGCAATCAAAACAGAATAGAAAATGTCAAGATTTTGATCGAGAAAATTAATTTTAAGAGAATTTAGGTATATTATAGTGAATAGTGATATAGAAACCTAATTGTTTAACTCACTAGAATTTTATGAAGATTAGTTTAGATTTTAAAATTGCTAAAGCTCATTGCGAAATTGCATTCAAATAACTAATAATTACTTTTATAATTTCAATGTAGAATGTCAGAAAACTTATAATATGCTAAATTATGGGAGTATCATAAAATAGGCATATATGTAAAGTTACTCTTTGTTATCATTGGTGTTGTTAGTTGCATTATTCATTAAATTAAATTATTATATTATATTTACGTATTTTTAGCAAAACATAACCACTAAATACAATATAAAATATTCTATATTTAGGTGGACCGAAAATAATGTACCCAATTTAAGGAAAATTTAAATAATAAAAAACGGCCAATCATAAGCCATAATATTATGCTAAACACTTGGTGTCTCAGCTGTCACTGTTTCACTGTCTAACGTCTTTTAGTACTTCCCAAGCTCTTAAATGTATGTATTATTATTCAGGCATAACCATTAATACAAAATATTTTATCTACAGATGAACAGAAAATATCGTAATCATAAAAGAAACGTGTTTCCTAGACCACAAAAGTATGCTAAAGTAAATCCTCCCATATATGCAATCAAAACAGAATAGAAAATGTCAAGATTTTGATCGAGAAAATTAATTTTAAGAAAATTTAGGTATATTATAGTGAATAGTGATATAGAAACCTAATTGTTTAACTCACTAGAATTTTATGAAGATTAGTTTAGATTTTAAAATTGCTAAAGCTCATTGCGAAATTGCATTCAAATAACTAATAATTACTTTTATAATTTCAATGTAGAATGTCAGAAAACTTATAATATGCTAAATTATGGGAGTATCATAAAATAGGCATATATGTAAAGTTACTCTTTGTTATCATTGGTGTTGTTAGTTGCATTATTCATTAAATTAAATTATTATATTATATTTACGTATTTTTAGCAAAACATAACCACTAAATACAATATAAAATATTCTATATTTAGGTGGACCGAAAATAATGTACCCAATTTAAGGAAAATTTAAATAATAAAAAACGGCCAATCATAAGCCATAATATTATGCTAAACACTTGGTGTCTCAGCTGTCACTGTTTCACTGTCTAACGTCTTTTAGTACTTCCCAAGCTCTTAAATGTATCTATTATTAGGCAGACATATCCATTAATGCAAAATATTTTATCTACAGGTGAACAGAAAATAACGTATCATAAAATAAACGTGTTTCCTATACCACAAAAGTATGCTAAAGTAAATCCTCCCATATATACAATCAAAACAGAATAGAAAATGTTAAGATTTTGATCGAGAAAATTAATTTTAAGAGAATTTAGGTATATTATAGTGAATAGTGATATAGAAACCTAATTGTCTAACTCACTAGAATTTTATGAAGATTGGTTTAGATTTTAAAATTCCTAAAGCTCATTACGAAATTGCGTTCAAATAACTAATAATTACTTTCATAATTTCAATGTAGATTGTCAGGAAACATATAATATGCTAAATTATGGGAGTATTATAAAATAGGCATATATGTAAAGTTACTCTTTGTTATTATTTGTGTTGTTAGTTGCATTATTCATTAAATTAAATTGTTATATTATATTTACGTATTTTTAGCAAAACATAACCACTAACTACAATATAAAATATTTTATATTTAGGTGGACCGGAAATAACGTACCCAATTTAAGGAAAATATAAATAATAAAAAACGGCCAATCATAAGCCATAATATTATGCTAAACACATGCAAACATAAAATGCCTAGTATTTTTATTTTCTTTTTCTTCCTTTTTAGTTTTCTCTCACAAAGTAAATGGCAGTGCAGTCGCCCTTTCGAGCCTTTTTAGAGGTTTATTTATACTGTTATGTTAAATTATTTATTTCATTTCATCTTCGTTATCTAATTATTTTCAATTTTTAAGTAATAGGGAAATCAAAATATTATATGTAAATTTAAAGCAAAAGCACACTATTTAAAAACCAATCAAATTCATAAAGTATAAGCATTTCGTCACTAACCAATCAAATTCTGAGATTCAGTTTAACAGACAGTCAGCTGCTATTCAGGACAATTTTCTATGAAAGATAAACGTAACCAAAACTCAAAAGCGTACATAGATATGAAGGTAATAAATGATGATCAGTAGAATGATTTGTCCAATTCCTCAAGATTTTACTAATTATTTTCCCGATCTGGCTCAAAATGAGAGAATAATGGGTTAAATTGTAATCAGTATATTCGTTGCTTTACAACGAAACTTTCAATTACGAAATAATAATATATGGTGCCATACCTACTAAATAAAGTGTTTTTTCAAATATTGCAGTATTTATTTGAATATATTATATATATTTATCAGGTTATCCTCCTTCAGAAACTCTAAAATTCTCTAATTTAGGATCTTGTAGGGAGGAAACGGTGAAGAGATGCTTTTTTTTACTGAATATGTGTGTTTTCTTGACGAAAAATGGACAAAATTCTTTGCAACTTTGGAACTAAAAGGATTGAATCATAGCACTACTTAGTCTCTTTTTATATAGAGTCGTGGTGGTAGATCCAAGTCTCACCGAAAGCGATATGAGTACCTAATATTATTTTGTTCACTTATTAGTGAATGTAATATCCATTTTGGACACAACTTGCTAGGTCTGGGTTCTATCGTTCAAATAGATGTGGTTTTTCTAGTATCAATCTAGTCTGCATAATGGTATATTTTATATATAAAATAGAGAATACAATTTCAAAGAGTTAACATATAACACCTTTCAAAAATAATAGATAATTCTGTATTAGTAGCTCTATGAAACGTAATTTGAAATTACATCTGTAAAAATAGACAACAATCCGGCCAGCTGGGCACCGTTCCGTACTCGAAACTTTTATCAGCATCAGCAAGACAAAAATTATGCGACAAGGTGAGTTTTATTCCGGCTGTCGTTTTGCTTTAGGATGCATTTATTTCTAGATAACGCGAGCAAGTAGCAAGCTCGGGAAATATGAGAAAATAAAAGTTATAAACAGCATACTTTATGGGAGTTTCTGTTTCCGCCATTTTTGCTCGCCATAGTTTCACTTGGCGTCGCCCCATTTAACACATTTCACGTCGTTTTTTGTTCAATTTACACAAACGCATTTTTCGTACGTATGAAGTAATTCGCGAAATAGTTTTCATATTAATTTCCGTAATCTGAATTAAATAACTTTATTTTATTATCATCTTTACTTATATAGGACCGAATAAAAGATGTCCCAGCATCTGCATAGCTTTTGATGGTTTTTCTTCCAATAATACAGGTGAGATATGGCCCATTCCAGAAGCTTATTAGGATTGACGCTGTTTTCAATGTTTATAAATGAGACATTCATTGTAATTATGATTCATTGTTAATGTATATTTTTTAGAAGTGACAATATCCTCCGAAAGATTAATGATTTTCTGTGCAATTATGTTTACATTTATCGTTCGAAAAAATATATTTATAATATATAGCAATCAGAACAGAATAGAAAAAGTCATTTTAAGAGAATTTAGGTATACCATAGTGAATAGTAATATGGAAACATCATTGTCTAACTCACTAGAATTTTATGAAGATTAGTTTAGATTTTGAAATTCCTAAAGCTTATTACCTAATTGCATTCAAATAACTAATAATTACTTTTATAATTTCAATGAATAATCTCAAAAAATTTATAATATGCTAAATTATTTGAGTATTATTAAATAGGCCTATATGTAAAGTTACTCTTTGTTATTATTTGTGTTGTTAGTTGCATTATTAATTAAATTAAATTATTATATTATATTTACGTATTTTTAGCTAAACAACCACTAAATACAATATAAAATATTCTATATATAGGTAGACCGGAAATAACGTACTCAATTTAAGGAAAATATAAATAATTAAAGAACGGCCAATCATAAGCTATAATATTATGTTAAACACATGCAAACATGAAATTTTAACAGTATGTATATTTGATGTCTCAGCAGTGTTTTGCTGTCCTATGACCTGTAGTACTTCTCAAGCTCTTAAATGTACGTATTATTAGCCAAGCATATCCATTAATACAAAACATTTTATCTACATGTGAACAGAAAATAACGCAATCATAAAAGAGACGTGTTTCCTAGACCATAAAATTATTCAAAAATAAATTCTCCCATATATGCAATCAAAACACAATAGAAACAGTCATGATTTTGATCGAGGAAGTTAATTTTAAGAGAATTTAGGTATAGCATAGTGAATAGTGATATGGAAACATCATTTTCTAACTCACTAGAATTTTATGAGAATTAGCATCTTTACTTAGATAGGACCGAATAAAAGATGTCTTAGTATCTGCATAGCTTTTCATAGTAGTTCTTCTAATAGATATTTATTTTAATTAAAATATATTTTAGTAATGAATAAATTTAATTTTATAAGTAAGATGTAACTAGAATTTGTTGAGAACAAAATAGTTTTAACAATATTATTGGCTGAGTTTGATCTAGATGATTTTGGTCTTTTTCATAGTAATGTCTATATATATATATGGTTCTTGCAGTTCTTGTTAATTGATATGTAATCAAATATGTAAATTTTAATAAGGTGTTTTTATAAAAATAAAACGGCATAATGGAATTATTTTTATTATTTCATTATATCCAATAATTGTATATATAAAATATGTTCAATGTTTATTTCCCTTCCTATATATAGTTTCAACATTAAATCAATTATTTATGGATTTTGTGCATAATATATATATATATAAAAAAGGAATAAGTAAATGAAGCAGTGTATACGCCTGCGGAAAACTTTAGTTATTATAAGTGGAGCCCAATAAGCGCATCCGCCAAATCTGGAGATATTTGTTAACTAATGTATCCCAGCAAGATGGGCCTATATGATCCGGGTTGTTCGGCCGGTATATCACTTTCATTATTTTTGCCGCCTGAAAACATCCCAGAACGTGCTTCAATCTCAGACAAGCATTATATGTCAATATGACTAGTGCGTTTTGTGGCAGTTCTTCCAATAATCGGGATGAAATATTATCTCCGTGACCATTTAGGTTTGAGGCTGTTATCAATTGTCTTGTTAACATATATGAAACCATTTTAATGATTGTTGTGTTGTTGTTGTTGTTATGGGACATTACATTTTCAATAAAACTATATTTACTTTTATCTTCAGAATAAAAAATATGCTTTATGAAACAATCGTAAAGAGATAAAATTTAATACGACGTTAGTAGCTTCAACAATGGAAATCTTTCGCGACCATTCCGAGAATAACTAGTAAAATATCTGCCACTTTGGAAGTGAAGGTTGGTTTTAACGCTAACTAACTCCCATTCTATTTACAGCGAAACGTTCGAAATCTTCACAATTCCCACACAAGCCATTTCCTTCGAACCGGAGCTGATCCTCTCGAAATTAAACGCGTTTTCCAGCCATTTCTCCGTGTTCCGAACCACCAGCCGATTGAGAGAGAGAGCGAGAGAGGTTGAACTTTTCGCGAGAAGCCTCAAAGGTTCGCCCGTACCGCGTCGATTCCGGTAAATGACTGGGATCGAGTTTTCCGGCACTTGACGACGGAAAATAATTGTCAAACGACCTGGGTCCTCGAAACCCTTTCCGCATCTTATTCGTGCCGGTTCAACCGACGAAAATATTTTTTGGTCGATTCGGGACGTCCATTTCGCGTACGGTTACGTATCAGTACTTGAAATAACGAGCGCAATTTAGTTGCTCGAAATATTTCGGAGCCATAGATCTGTATAAAGCTTATAAGACGCATTCAATTAGAAAGGCTCATTGTTCGAATTTCGTTCATGTACTCGGTGGATGAAAACGTTTATTCACTTCATATTTACAAACAATTCAATCCTGAAAATATTGCTCAGCTTGCACCATTCCTCAGTAATATAAAAAGAGCGACAAAACTTTAGCACAAAAAGGTTTTCATTAAAATTTTATTTGGTCTTTACATTTTTTTTATAGATTGAAAAATTATATCGGCTAAATTCTTATTGCGATTTGCTATGCAACTTTCGGCTCTTTCTAAGACATTTTTCAGTTTCAATAAAAACGGGCTTCATCGCTCATTATCAATTTAAATGAAAAATCGTCAATGTCTTTAGATAGCCTTAGGATTGCATTACTGCAGTCAAATCGTTGATCAGGATAATTCGGTATCAATTTTTGGACTAATTACAGAGTGTACTGGAACATTTTAAATCAGTTTTCGAAATTCTCTTTAAACTGCGTGCAGATATGTGTAAATGGGACGCACGTCTCCGAATGGATGTTTCTGGAGATCCTAAAACACTATCGCGCACCAGAGCCACATTTTCAGCGTTACGAGACGTCCGTTGTTTTCCAGAACGAAGTTTGTCTGCTGTCGTATTGTACTGTCGAAAATTCGCATATAATCGACAAATTGTAGTTTTGTGAGGTACTGGACAATTAGGGCTTTTGATGCAATTTCCGCTCAGTGGCAATAATGAAATGATTATCTTCAATAAATATTGTCTCTATTTCTACTCGTTCTTGTGACCTATATTTATCCGTAATGGGGGAATCTTTGAGCTTAAATTCTATGTCACTCTTTTTACTGTGAACTCAACTTCACTGAATTAAATCAATTTACCTTACTTCCTCTAATCCTCTGACTACGCCATCTGAAGAATCTCAGGATTGATGGCTGTTGGAGTCTGTGTTCATGTCTTTGAGCGTAGTCCTTGATAACTTTATCGACAGTTTCTATCTTCAACTCCTTAGGCATATTGACAAGGACAAATTTAACATGTAGCATCAAATATACCTCGCGGTGTCTTAGTTTGGAAACTTTGTATGATATTTCTGTTGCTTTAGATAGTATGTCCCCAGGGATGAACACCATAAGCCCACTCTAGTTTGAAAACCCTTTAGTAAAAAAAGACAGAAACAGAGAGAGCTCAATATCTACACAATAACCCATATATTTTTAATGATTCAGTTTGGGTTTTTCACTATTATCCTTAACATGTAGCTTCCACCTGGGTTTCTCATCAAGAGTCAATCTTGTTTGGCTGTATTCTCATACGGGACTGCCTGTTGATATTTATGTACAGGCTAGTGCCGGAATCTCTTATTGGTGACCTTCATACAGATTGATCTAATTTGGTGCGCCATTTTACTATCCAGCATTGTACTTTTACAATAGATGTTTGTAGCCTTTCGGCTAGTTTAGTGTTCTTATTTCTAATGGCTAGTGTTTTAGTGTCATCTGCAAATCTAGCAATAATATTTTTATTGATTGTAAGCAAGTTGCGAGTATACGGAACATAATGGACTACACTGCCCTGCGGAACACCTGCTTGTATTTTCTTTGTTGTTAGGGTAGTTAGGCTAAGCATCTTCTTGTTTGACTCTGACATATCGTCAAGGAGAAGTATTTTAATCGTATGCTTTGAATCTTTATGTTAATCTTCATCGAGAGCTTGAACAACATCTAAAAATACTGCAGAACAAATTGTATTTTCTTTTGGTGATTTTTTTATGACATTGGTAAACATTTAAAAACATTTCCGAACACATTTTATTTTCCTCTTTTCATTTCAGATTCTGTGAAATTGATTAATTGTGGAATATTGTTTCCTAAAACCAAATTGATGATCCGAAATAACATATGTTTACTTTTAAGTTTCTCAAATAATTTGGTCATTGTCGTCAATTGTGATATTGGCCGGTACAGTTGTGGTACATATTGTAGTCTAAATGAAGCATTTATTAGGTTGATGTTCTTAGTTAATGATTTTCTTGGAATTTCTTTAATATTTTCCTGGTAATTAAACCAACAGTTTCTATAATTTTTATCCTTTCCTGTCCAATGTCACATCGTAGTAATTTGACTTGATCACCACTTGTAATTATTGAAAATTTATCTAATCAGTTTTTCTATTAACCAGAAAGGAACTATTTGGTATGATTCATTGATTCATGGTGATTTCCACTTAAATATTCACATAAAACTAGCACTATGATCTGAGTTTAATTCTAAAGCATTTATTAGGTTGATGTTCTTAGTTAATGATTTTCTTGGAATTTCTTTAATATTTTCCTGGTAATTAAACCCGTGTAATTTTTTAATTGTTCATATTCAGTTTCATGTCAACTTATGATGGTTATTCATCTCAGTTTTATTCTTCTGGGCCCTGGTTTAATACAATTTCTTCCTCGCTCTTCTTCTTTCTGATGTTAAATCTAAAACTTGCTTAGGCTAGTAAATACTATTTAGATTCCTTCTGATATCTGAAGTATTTGCCACGCTGAGTTCTGAATATCGTCTTGTATCTAGTCTCGATATCAATTTTTTCTTTTGTAATTATTGAAAATTTATCTAATCAGTTTTTCTATTAACCAGAAAGGAACTATTTGGTATGATTCATTGATTCATGATGATTTCCACTTAAATATTCACATAAAACTAGCACTATGATCTGAGTTTAATTCTAAAGCATTTATTAGGTTGATGTTCTTAGTTAATGATTTTCTTGGAATTTCTTTAATATTTTCCTGGTAATTAAACCTGTGTAATTTTTTAATTGTTCATATTCAGTTTCATGTCAACTTATGAGGGTTATTCATCTCAGTTTTTTTCTTCTGGGTCCTGGTTTAATACAATTTCTTCCTCGCTCTTCTTCTTTCTGATGTTAAATCTAAAACTTGTTTAGGCTAGTAAATACTATTTAGATTCCTTCTGATATCTGAGGTATTTGCCACGCTGAGTTCTGAATATCGTTTTGTATCTAGTCTCGATGTCAATTTTTTCTTTGGTAATTATTGAAAAGGTTATCTAATCAGTTTTTCTATTAACCAGACAGGAATTATCTGGTATGATGCGTTGATTCATGATTATTTCCACTTAAATATTCACATAAAACTAGCACTATGATCTGAGTTTAATTCTAGCTTTTGTTTAGCTTTACCCTTAGTTGTAATAAGTCTCAATTCCCAATATGTGCATTTTTCATTATAGCTACCGCCTACAAATCTATTTCTACGAGTTCTAGAAAATGGTTTACATCTTTCATATTTAATGCTTTATCTTACTTGACTATATAAATTAGGTTGTTTGATGGTACCGTTCCTAGTTGTAATATTCAGAGCTCTGGCTTGCATATATTCTGCTTTGAATGAGCCTTTTCAATCAATTTGTGCGATAGCAAATATACCGTCCTTCTAATATTTCCCATTATGTGTATTTCTGGAAGTAGTTGGTATTTAAACTGCTCAGTTGTTTAAAATTAGTTCAAAAATTCAAGATAAAATAGATCCTCAAACAAGGACAGTAAATCCCGCCGTGCAATATATAATTCAATTAAAAATTATTAAACGATTTCAAATTAATTTACAAAGGTCGTACGACGTACCCCCCTAATAGTCCATCAACTCAAATCAAACAATTAAATATAATCCGAAAGGGGAAAAGCCATTTTTTTTCACGGTAAAGCTACAAAAATCCTCTTTACGTCTCCGCCAGTAATTTGCCCATCAGGCAAAATTAAATTGACGGCCCTTGATCATCGCAAACAAACAATAAATTCGTTTATTTTTTCTAGAATATTTTTCGAATGGTCGATTTCGGCGCAATATGGACCCTATAGGTTTGTTGGACCTTCATTGAGTTATATGGTATTGTTACTGTCTAATTAAATTATCTTGAAACACATATGTAAAGAATTTTTAACATTATTTTCAATACAAGATCAGAACTATATCTATATCTGATATAGAAGTTATATAATATTAAAGTTAGTGCAAAGAATGTAAAGAACTAATACCGGACGTCTCGTAACACGAAAATGTGGCTCTGGTGAGCGGTAGAGTCTCCTGCAGAGTCTCCAGAAACATTAATTTGGAGACGTGGTTTCCAGTTACAGATTTCTGCACGCATTTTAAAGCGAATTTTGAAATACAAAATTCAATTAGTCCAAAAATTGCTATCGAGAGGTCCTAATCAACGAGTTGAGTAAAGTAATGCAATCCTAAGGCTGCCTTGTAAAATTCAAGATTTTTCATTCAAAGTGGTAATGAGCGATTAAGCCCAATTCCTTCTCAGTTGCCATGTCAATAAACAGAACAGTCTGAGTTTTGGGGAACCCAGAACCTTGTGCATCGACTAAAAACAACTATATGGTGTGGTATTCATGCTGGACACATAATTGTTCCTATTTTTTGAAAATCACCAAGGTGATCACCAAGACATGATTCGAAATTTTCTTTCCCCTGAAACAGAAGACCAAAGACTAGAGGACATGTGGTTTGAACGGTGAGCAGTCAAACGTTTCGCAATCCCTTTTATTCTTTTTGCCCGACACGTCCTAGATTTTTCAAGATTTCCTCGCATTGTGGTAGTAATTATCCTTCCCATTCCATTCTTTGCCGATGCTAGACGGCGCTTGTTTGTCATAAAACAGTCCCGAGTTACAGTGGACCCATTAATTTTTAACAATATCTCAGATATGTTCAGGTCTACGTAAGTTATCGATCAGTCACAGTAGTCGACATCAATTAGTTGAAATTGTCTTCTACCAAATCAAGCGTCACTTAATTAAAATTTAAAAAAAATCCAGATTTTTCATTTAAAGTGGTAATGAGCGATTAAGCCCAATTTCTTCTCAGTTGCCACGTCAATAAACATAACAGTCTGAGTTTTGGGAAACCCAGAAACTTGTGCATCGACTAAAAACAACTATATGGTGTGGTATTCATGCTGTACACATAATTGGTTTCTATTTTTTGAAAATCACCAAGGTGGTACTGCTACTGTTACTGCTGAACTTCTTTCTTTCCCCTGAAACAGAAGACCAAAGACATGTGGTTTCTGCAAGATGGGTCCACAGTACACACAGCTCGTTCAACAATTCAATTATTGAATGACGTTTTTCCGCGAAGACTTCCACGATTTCGCGAAGTGACGATTCAGCATGGCCATCTAGATCTCCGGTTTTAACAGTACCAGACCTTTTCTTATGGCCTTTTTAAGATCAAAAGTTTATGTGAATAAGCCCCAAACGATTCAACTACTTAATGACAATATTCGTCACCAAATTGTAGATATTCAGCCCCATATGTTGCAGGATGTCATTAAAAATGGAGTATAAGGAGTCGCAGGTTCTATAGCCAATCGCGGTCACCATTTAGGTTATATAACGAAGAAAAAAACGTAAAGACCATATCAAGTTTTTATGAATACCAAACTTATTTATCTTTTTTTCAGCAAAGTTATATGCAATTAAAATGGTAGCAGGACTTTTGTCCGACGTTGTATCAGGATGTAATTTCGTAGATCTCGTATTTTTCTTTTACTGCTGAATACCTTCTGATAAGACGGACAGAGGAATTTGTTGACACAGACACAAACAACGAAAAATGAAACTTTATAAGGACATATTTTTCTTAACCCTTTTTTATCTTAATTGTTAACCCCAAGACGTATTTCTATCTTTCAGTAACCGACCATTGTTTGGTTTAGACTCAGCTATCGTCACCAGGTAACTATTTTTATGTCTTCCACATTTTTATATCACTTCAATAAATAACGGTCACATAATGTAAACTCTACTATGTTTCATTTTTTTACCTCCATTCACCGAGCCATATAATTTACCCCAAAAGATCATTTAACAATATCTTAACTCACTCATTTCCATGTTATTATCGTTACAAGTACAAAACATAAAAAAAACCTATCTGCAGATTAAATGCTCTGCGGGATTTTTACGGCACGGTGTTGTCAGATTTACGTAACAACTTAAAGTTACATGTCTGTAATCGATTTACGTACGGCAAAAACAGCAAATAATCTACCATATTAGAATTGAAGCGTCCAGTGAAAGTAGAGTCTAAGACATCTGTTCTAAAATATTTTGTTATATTCTATGTCACCGATCTGACGACTACTTGACTATTTCGTTTTATTAGGATTCACTTATTTGTAAAGCATATCATAATAAAAATATATGCCTAAACATAATAATTCTTAATTAGCTTTAAGCATGGTAAATTTGAGGCCTCCAGGTCCATCAGCTCTCCTCAAAAATGGAAGTAAAATATTCGCTAAACCAATTAATGTATTATTACTATTAATTTCGACATTTCACATCGACAGCCATGGAAAGCAAATAAATTAAACAAAGATACTTTATTACAAGCTGTATAGAAAAAGAACTCGCAATTTTAAGAGACATTGGAGCACTTGATAAGAAATTAATTTTTTCAGGGATATAACGCAGGAAACGCTCGCATCTGCCGTCATCACATCCGAACTGTGAGCATTCAAACGTTTCGCAATCCCTTTTATTCTTTTTGCCCGACACGTCCTAGATTTTTCAAGATTTCCTCGCATTGTGGTAGTAATTATCCTTCCCATTCCATTCTTTGCCGCTTCTAGACGGCGCTTGTTTGTCATAAAACAAGTTTTCCCGAGTTGCAGGGGACTCATTAATTTTTAACAATATCTCAGATATGTTCAGGTCTACGTAGGCTATCGATCAGTCATTGTAGCCGACATCAATTAGTTGAAATTGTCTTTTACCAAATCAAGCGTTACTTAATTAAAATTCTATATATCTATTTTTGTATTTATAGTTATCAGGGCTAAAATTCCTGTTTGTGTAATTAAATTTTTAAAAAAATGTGTGTAATGTGCACGTTTACGGTTTAATTAGAATAAATTAATACCACTTTCAAAAAACATTTAGATAAAACGGCTAACATGCAGAATATGATTGTGACATACTAACAATATCAGAATAATTAATATATAAATAATTATTCTTGCAACGTTACCATATATGCACAAAACCCTTAGTATTTTTGATGTTTTATTATCTGGTTTCTAACTGCATGAAGTAGATGGCGCATATTTGGCTATTTCAAAAGAAATCTATGGAAAAATACATGTTATAGTTTTCAGTTTTTAAATTTTTCAATTTACTTCCTTCGAAAGAATGTTATATTTGTACTTACTTACGACTAATTTTGAAGATTCTCATGTGGGATAACAAGTACTGACTCCAATATTCAACTTGTAGACATATTTTTCTTTTCGATAGTTAAAGTTAAGGGATCTATATATATATATATATATATATATATATATATATATATATATACATACATATATATATATATATATATATATATATATATATATATATATATACATACATATATATATATATATATATATATATATATATATATATATATATATATATACATACATATATATATATATATATATATATATATATATGTATATATATATATATATATATATATATATGTATATATATATATTAGTTGAACCTTTACATTCTGGAAAAGCACCTTTTTTTCGTGTTACATTACGATTATTAAACAAATCATATTCATATGTCATTAATTAAAAGTGACGTCGTAATAAAAAAAACCTCTACTCGAAGAATGAAAAAATCTAAAATGTCTCCTCTGTTGAGTATGGTTACGAGTGCGACTATTTAACTCCCATTTCTATATTTCTACAGTATATTAAAATATGATAATAATGTTATTTATCGAAACTCTCATTCGATATATGTTTTACAATATAAATATGATGCAGATGACAGATGATAGAAATCATAGAACCTTCATTAATTATAAATTAATTAACAATAAATTTATAAGGAAATGACAGACATTCTAAACATTTTCAGGCACAAAATATATCATTGAATAAGTAGTAATTTTAAAGATTATTATGTTTTGATAAAATGAATATAAATTTTTTCACATTTATTAATCAGTTTCTTAAAAAATCAACAAGGAAATAACAAAATGTTACAGTTAGTGTATTTATGGGATTTTTTCAACATAAATAATCAAAAAGCAATTAATTCTCATTAAGCGATAGAGCTAAGTGAATTCTTTATTTATCAGAAAACTTAATAAACCACATAATATTAATATTTTAACTGATAACCATTTTAAATTTACACGAATTGTTACATACGTGTATCAATTTATGTATTAAAATATATAGAAATGTGACGCATTATTCTTTCCGTTCTAGTGGTTGATAATCAATTATAATTGTAATAATTTTAATAAATTCATCAAGGCAATCATTTGTATTATATCTTAACCTATGGGTGACAGCTTGATTGGGTTAATGGTCTAGGCGACAAGTACTTTTCCAGTATAATTGTAAATGCACGTCATCAAAGCTTATAATGCAACGTTGCATCACAAAATTTAAGTTTTGCTCTATTTTTATTTATAATGACTTAAACAACAATTATTTAAATCGCTACAATATTTTATAGGTTAAAGGTGTTTTATCATATCTATTTTGAACTTTATTTACACACCATCTATTATTTATAGTTCTAGGCACGTTTTTTATGTAATGGTTTCTACTGTAGGCCTAATCTACCTAATTAATCATATTACATGCAAGTAATGTATTTTACGTTCATTAGAGAATATTTACCTTTTTCGTTTTGTTCTTGTTTCCATTACGGCTGTGTATCTTCCGTTATTTCGTGTGCGAATTTTCTTATATAAAATTGGATTTAACACCACATATAATATAATATTAACTAAAGAATTACACATCACATAAGTAATTCAGACTTTATAATAATACTTTCTAGATTGGTACTATATTAATGATATGCTCATATTTAGTTGTTTCTACTCTTACCATTTTACGTTGGTAATTATCAGCATTATGTCATAAGCCCACAGCAAAAAAAATTTAATTCAATCTCTCTGAATATCAGAATCACCGTTTAAGTTAGTTACCGAAATGATAATGTCTAATCTATCGAACACTGGTTGAAAATTCCACCATGTGACATGATTTGCTTGTCTGAAGCCTGTCCCTAAAAAAGTAAATTATATAAAACAAATACTAGATTTATATTTAACGCGTGACAAAACACTAACTCAACTTCACGAATATAGTTTGCCTGTCTCCACCATGAAGAATTATATATCTGACATAACTTATTTAACAAAACCTATGTTATTCTAGCTTTGGCCTTCTTTCAACAACTTCTGTTATCTTTACACTTTTATTAACGTTTTGACGGAGTTTCAGAAAGTTCTATATTGAAGTATTCATGAAGGGATGACTTTCCCATCCCAAAGAGCTGTGTATCTCTAAGTTTTCTATATGTACTTTCCAGAATAATGGTTTTATCTGAAAAAAAAAAAACACTCACTGTTTTGTTACATTTTATAAATTTAACCTAGAATAGAGCTAATATCAAGGTGAGCTTGATTCATCACATATTTTGCTTTATGGCATTCTTTGTATTTACCTGCTGTCAATGCTTATATTAATATTATGTAGAGCAGCAACACGCTAAAGATATTTCATAATAAAACTGCATTAACTTAATATCTGACAATATAAATACCCATGTTATAGACATAAGCCCTAGTTGCTAAAGGGAGACTTTGCTTGGCTATATAATTGGCCATATTTTTGCCGAAAGGAAACATAATTAACTTGAATGCTTGAATGCAGAATATCTTATACATATTTTCGTAACTATACAATGACAAAATAATACTGGAAATTTAACTGTCACTGTTTATTTTTTCTTATTATTCCAGTTCTTAGCTACCGTATTTTCAATAAATATGATCGTTAACTTAATTAAAAACATACCGTAGCGTCGTTATTACACCAATATTTATTTTTAATTTTAATCAAAAAAATCTTGTTTACATGAATAAAGCACGATCGTAATAATTTGTTTTTAGGCAAACGATTCCTTAATAATTTGCTATCTGTTTATTTAGCAGGTTAATTTCTGACCACAATGAAAAAGTTAAATTTGCGACAATTTAACATTTTCTAAAGAAATCTAAGGAAAAATATGTGTTATAGTTTTCAGTTTTTAAATTTTTCAATTTACTTTCTTCGAAAAAATGTTATTTAATGTTTAAATGTTTAATGTTTGTTAAATGTTTAATGTTAAAAAATGTTTGTACTTACTTACGATTAATTTTGAAGATTCTCATGTGGGATAACAAGTACCAATATTCAACTTGTAGTCATATCTTCGATAGTTAAAGTTAAGGGATCTGCATATATATATATATATATATATATATATATATATATATATATATATATATATATATAATGTATTTCAATTCAGATGTTGACGTAGAGTTTAACAAAAAACTTAATATATAAATTATAATAAGAATTTGCATAATCATCGTGTCGAAAATTTCACTAGAACAAATATTAATATCCGGAAATTTGATATGAGAACTCCTAAAATATTAGTTCAATAATTCATTTTAGTTGAACCTTTAGATTCTGGAAAAGCACCTTTTTCCGTGTTACATTTAAACAAATTATATTCATATGTCTTTAATTAAAAGTGACGTCGTAATAAAAAAAAATTATACTCCAAGAATGAAAAAATCTAAAATATCTCCTCCTTCGATTCTCTCATAACACAGAAAAGTAGTAAGAGTATGGTTACGAGTGCGATTATTTAACTCCCCTTTCCATATTTCTACAGTATATTAAAATATGATAATAATGTAAAACATAATTACCTTGAATGCCTGAATGCAAAATATCTTATACATATTTTCGTAACTATACAATGACAAAATAATACTGGAAATTTAACTGTCGTTGTTTATTTTTTCTTATTATTCCAGTTGTTAGCTACCGTATGTTCAATAAATATGATCGTTAACTTAATTAAAATCATACCGTAGCCTCGTTATTACACCAATATTTATTTTTAATTTTAATCAAAAAAAATCTTGTTTACATGAATAAAACACGATCGTAATAATTTGTTTTTAATGGCAAACGATTCCTTAATAATTTGCTATCTGTTTATTTAGCAGGTTAATTTCTGAACACAATGAAAAAGTTAAATTTGTGACCTTCGTCTTGTTTTTGGGCTGGTTGTTTGTCGACACAATTATACTTCGCTATACCTACCGGAGAAAAAATGGAAAGTGTCAACAGGAAAAAAAATTTAACCAATTAGAAGAAAATGAGGAAAATATTCCCCATCTGGAAATTATATCTCATTATGTGCTTTAGCCTTTTCTGGTTGTTCTTTTTGGGTAACTTAAGTATTTTAAATTATAAATTTGGTATATAGGGTAGGTTTTGTTGTTTAATTTTTATGGATTATGGGTTAGAGGAAACAGGAAATTTTAGGGTTAGGAAGGTTTTAGGGCCTCTCCTCAAATCTCTACAACAAAAGGAATAGTACTTTAATTCTCTTTTTAAAGCTGTACAGAAAGTACAAGTAGCAGTAAACATGATTAACAAATGGATTAGAAATAGAAAAATACAGCTCAATATCTCCAAATCTGTCCAGGTTAATTTTGCCTTGTGACAAAGTGACAAAGCCCGAATTGTATCATTTGACGGATGCCCCATTCCTCAATCTGAATTAGCCAAATGCCTCGAAATACATCTCGTTTATGTTATAATGATATAATGTTAGGTAAAAAGCAGAGCAGATTCTATTTAGAGTCAAGCAACTGTACTAGTTGGTTGGAATATATTCTCTTTAAGTGATCTAGTATCAAAGAGGTTAGTTTTGTGCAAACGTCGAGTTGCATTAAAACACAAACGTAGAGAAACAGAGTTCTACGATTAATTATCAATGCTCATCGCTACATAACCAACGAAGAGCTGCACGATGGCCTCGAAATTACATGAATATTGGAAGTGATCCAATATTTTGCCTTAAAACATGAAATAAGGTTGCTAAATCACAGTAACGTAGATGTAATACTGCTACTGGACTATACGCAGGAAATCAGAAGATTGAAGTGAATCAAACCATACCACAATTTGTTTATTGTATAAGTATATTCTTAACTTTCGTTTTACAAGTTTAGTTTTAGTTTAATTTAGAAAATACATACTGATGTATTAATATGTAGTAGCCTTGCTTGTCACTACAAACTGTAGTAGCCACTACAAACATATCTAATATATGATATAATTTATAAAAAAATAGTTTCATTGTTTTAATTCATAATATAACTGTTATGTGTTTTTATTATATAGTATATTTATCTTATATATTATCTTATATTATATTATTTATTATATATTATGTATTAATTAGAATTGTGGTAATTCCCTTTTTCTTCCTGTCAGAAAGACCTTGATAGAACTTACCTGCTGATTATTTTGCAGGTTGATTAAAAAAGGATTCCCCATCTGGAAATTATATCTCATTATGTGCTTTAGCCTTTTCTGGTTGTTCTTTTTGGGTAACTTAAGTATTTTAAATTATAAATTTGGTATATAGGGTAGGTTTCGTTGTTTAATTTTTATGGATTATGGGTTGGAGGAAACAGGAATTTTTAGGTTTAAGAAGGTTTTAGGGCCTCTCCTCAAATACCTACAACAAAAGAAACAGTACTTTAATTCTCTTCTTAAAGCTGTACAGAAAGTACAAGTAGAAGTAAACATGATTAACAAATGGATTAGAAATAGAAAAATACAGCTCAATATCTCCAAATCTGTCCAAGTTAATTTTGCCTGATGCGTAGTGACAAAGCCCGAATTATATCATTTTACGGATGCCCAATTCCTCAATCTGAATTAGCCAAGTGCCTCGAAATACATTTCGATTATGTTAAATGATATAATGTCAGGTAAAAAGCAGAGCAGATTGTACTTAGAGTCAAGCAACTGTACTGGTTGGTCGGAATATATTCTCTTTAAGTGACCTAGTATCAAAGAGGTTGGTTTTTCAGTTAATCATAAAGCCATTTTGGGCCTATAGCTGTCAATGCTCATCGTTACGTAACCAACGAAGAGCTGCACGATGGCCTCGAAATTACATGAATATCGGAAGTGATCCAATATTTTGCCTTAAAACATGAAATAAGGTTGCTAAATCACAGCAACGTAGATGTAGTAGCCACTACAAACATATCTAATATATGATATAATTTATAAAAAAATAGTTTCATTGTTTTTATTCATAATGTGTTATGTGTTTTTATTATATAGTATATTTATGTTATATATTATCTTATATTATATTATTTATTATATATTATATATTAACTAAAATTGTAGTCATTTTCCCTTTTTCTTCCTGTCAGAAAGACCTTGATAGAATTTACCTGCTGATTATTTTGCAGGTTGATTAAAAAAGGATAATACCGAGGTAGAATTGCCCGGGTGCCACTTTACGCTTAACATCCCTTTATATTCCGACTTCAAAGTGTTCTCTTTCTAAATAATTTCGAGTCCTATTTGCCGAAACGGGAGGTATCGGGATAAAAAGGGAAGTTCGGCTAATTAGAAAATGAGCAGGAAAACGCCTTGGCCTTAAACAGTCGAGCTCCCACTTTGTATTATGCTTTTTCGATATTATTCCGTAGGCTTGGATATTTCTGAAATGGTTTTGTATATATGCTATATCCTTATTTATTCCTTTCTTTTCATCTCTTGTGTGCGAGTGTATTATTCGACGCCTAATCTAAACTGTTTTATGAAAAATTGATTGTTATAACAACAACAAAATGCAATGTTACTTACAATATATTTCACAAAATATTATTAATTAATTAGCAGGCTTATGAAATAATTTTAAACGATTTACAATAGACGATGTTACTAGTCATAAAAATCATAAAATTGCATAAGGTACATTTGTTATAGTCTCACTGACAGTACACTTTTTAGTATTATATAACTCATTAAAAATGCATTTTTTTAAAACATTTTAGTTCAATTTGAAGCTTATGGCAAATATGCTCCATAGATTTTAAAGTACGAGTAGTGGTTTCGACATTTTAAAACCAAAGTAAAAGCAAAGAACCTTCTGAACAGTCAAAAACTTTAAAGACAAGGAATTGAAGGCATTACTCAATATAACCATCAATGGGAACCGCAATCGACTACAATTGAAGCGTTTGAGCTCGAAATACGAGTAAATACACAACAATGCTATTCTTATTCTTCAGCATTATAACACTCCGATTATTACTTGTTCCGACCTATAAGCGACCTGTGTAAGAACCGCTTTACTTCTTATGAAGTTACTAAAGAATATGTAAATTCGTGTATAGCCTGAAAAGACATATCGTTCTTTCGAGATAGGACACGACAAAAGGTTTACCATGTTTAAAAGTAAAAAAAAACAGTTAATTTTTAAATTTTTATAAAAATGCACTCACCTGAAAAAGTAATAACATAATTTATAGGTGTATGATGATCGCTTTATTTCAACAGCTGATATTGAATATTAAATTAATAACAATTCGCGACTACTACAATAAAAGTATATGGCAATCCATACTTTTCACTTATAAGTAGATGGAGAATAATTTTATTTATAATTATAGTATTATACTCAACAGCATATCAAATCTTTGACTATAGCAGATTACTTGAAAATGATAGAATAGAGATATTTACTATATAACCTTATGCTATATCATGCCAATTATTGTCATATATTTCCAATTGGTTTAGACAAACTACCTAACTTAATGGATTCACACACCTATCATTTAGATGGTCCTTGGTCATAACAGATATTGTGTATGTCAAATAGAATTATGCCAATCGCTGTTACAAATCAACGCACTAATTTATAGACTTATTTCAAGTTATCGCATGGACTTCGTGATTGTAATCATATAGTCTCAATATTTGAATTGTTGAAACATTCTTTTCTGCACCTTTCGTTCAATAATTAACACCCATTCTTCCCCAATTAATTTTACCAATTAAATATCTGATTATTTAAAGCACTAC
The DNA here is from genome assembly GCF_030347505.1 of Rhynchophorus ferrugineus. NCBI lineage: Eukaryota > Metazoa > Arthropoda > Insecta > Coleoptera > Curculionidae > Rhynchophorus > Rhynchophorus ferrugineus. The sequence continues at coordinate 5,358,999 of NW_027472582.1, read as the reverse complement.
CTCCACAATAAATGCAGAGTGATTGTAATGAAAATGTATTCTAAATAATAATAAAATATGCCAATAACTAGAACATGCAATAGTGTAAAACTGGGCGAGAAGTTTTATGTTGTTACAATATCTCTCACAATAATTTTAATTTGCTCTAATAGTAGGTCGTAGGTTAAAAAGATTTAAATAAAGCTTTGATTTTAACCCAAGTCCTCTAACTTATTATCATACGCTTTATCAATTAAATAAGATTTTGTTAAATTATTTAGGAAAACAATTTTACAGCATTATAAAAATATAATTTTATTTATTCTCTCGATAAAACCTTTTCACATTAGAAAATCTCATGAAAAACTTCCATGTTTCTTTTTTAATCTTAACGATGTAGACTGTTTTTATATGATCAATGAGCTGTTGTGATTTTGATGAGGTCCATTCACAAAAAAGTCATCGAGTCATATTTGTCTTAATTTTTACTATCGGCGGGTAAATTATCAGGATAAAACATGTTATGGACATACCATAACGTGACACTAACCGTGTATTTAACCCTCTTAATAAAGCAATCGACGTGGAAGTGTTTAACAGGTTGTCGTCTTGCAAAAGAAATTATGTCGTTCAAAATTGGGAATGTTGATACCTCCGAAAGTATACCTGTAAATTAATACTATTAATACTAGAAAACCGTTATTTAAAAATTGTATTTTTCGAAAAAGCACTGCTCTTTTTACTATTTTCGAGGCAGATGTTTAATTGGATTGACGACAGAAATTGATTGAAACTCAAGCAGTAGCTACTATCTCCTTGTGGGAATGCGTGGAGTGCTGTAACAATGTTTGAATCTCTCTACATATTCTTCGAGACGTGTCCAAAAATTTGAGGAAATCGCGTCGAACCATAAATAAAATGTAATTTTGTAGATAAAGCATAGCTTATACGGAGTATTACTTACATTTTAATTGTCATAGATACAAAAGTCGCGTGAAAAATAAATGAAATTATAATATCTAGACAATACAATAATATTGCAAAGTGCCTTTTATCGAACAATAACTAAATGAGATGAAACGTCACACAATTAACAAATGACGTGCGTATACTATTTTGCCATTTTACAAAAATAATAATAATGATACCAGTACCTATATTTAAGATAAATAATTTTTTCAAACAAATATAATAGACTAAGATTGATATAATTACGAGTACTGTGGGTAATAATTTGGCCACCCACCGTAAATAGACGCAAATATTGACGTCACAAAATTAAACGGAAGCTGCAGAAGTTCAAATGTCGGCTAGAACAATCTAGAAATATAGACTGCTTCAAATTGTTGCACCTTAATGGGCATCTACTAATGCTGATCCTGTTAAGCGTTATGTTTGTAATCTCCCACCGACAAAGCGATGGGACAGTTTCCATTAAGTGAAAATAGATTCCGCACGTGCTCCAAACTTTTCGAAAAGCTAGCCGGAGGATGAGGGTCGAGGAGAAAGAGCGACCTCGAGATAGAGCCGGGGGGGAAAGCCGTGAGGGCGGTTGGGGGACAGGTCGGCGGAAAAGTGACGATAAAATTGATGGTTCAGTTAATGGAGGCGTGAGTCTACCACGTAATATAAATTTGGGACACGGGATTGACGTGATGAGCTGTGAGAGGATGGGGAGAGTGGCGGATCGCCCTCCTGGCCGTCTGGCGCGGAACACGTGTCCTATTTAATATTTTTACCCTTCGGTCTCTGTACGTGTTATCGGGGAAATTCGGCGCGATAAGTCAAAAGAAATTCGTTTATTGCAAAAAGTTTATTTTAGATATACGAGGTATAGTTTAATTCGAGATTTTTTAACCGCATTTGTACAGTATGATGTCTGCAAATTCACTGTAGTGATCCCTTGAATCTATATATTAATCCGCCAGTAAAAATGTGTATCCCAATTTGCAGAAAACTGAGGGTTGGGGCTGAAAAATTTAGCAGGGTTAAAGCTTATGTCGAGAAAGAAATGTTTGTCCTAGTATCGTAGCGCATAACAATTAAATATATTCCAATAAAAGGAAAAAGCCCTTATAAAGTATATAAAGAAAATACTAAAGAAATTGAATCGACAAAGAATAAATAAGGAACTCACTAAAAATTAACCAATAATCATCTTAGATATTTAATATAAAAAAACGTTCTAAAATAAATTATGTACATAATAATCCTTGTAATAACTAAATAAGAATAAACAAAAACTTATTTAACCTACTTTTCGTATATCGTTTCCTTCGTATTTCGATTAATCTACTACACATAATTTATATTCTATTATATACCTACCTAAACCTATTTATCTATTTACAATAATATTTTGAATACTACGAAGTGATAACTTTGAAGTCAGTGTCGAGCAACAAATTAGATTTGTTTTGTTTATTAATATAATTTTGTGTATTACGGCAAATATGCTCCATCGATTTTAAAGTACGAATAGTGATTTCGACATTTTAAAACCAAAGCAAAAGCAAAGAACCTTCTGAACGGCCAAAAGCTTTGAAGACAAGGAACTGAAGGCACTACTCCATATAACTATCAATGGGAACCGCAATCGACTACAATTGACGCGTTTGAGCTCGAGATACATTTTGAAGAAAACCAGGGGTTGGGGGTGAAAAATTTAGCACAGTTAAAGCTTATATCGAGAAAGAAATGTTTATCCTAATATCGTTGCGCATAACAATTAATATATTCCAATAAAAGGAAAAAGCCCTAATAAAGTATATAAAAAAATACTAAAAAAATTGAATCGACAAAGAATAAATAAGGAACTCACTAAAAATTAACCAATAATCATCTTAGATATTTAATATAAAAAAACGTTCTAAAATAAATTATGTACATAATAATCCTTGTAATAACTAAATAAGAATAAACAAAAACTTATTTAACCTACTTCTCGTATATCGTTTCGTTCGTATTTCGTTTAATCTACTACACATAATTTATATTCTATTATATACACATAATTTAACTTAAAACCTACCTAAACCTATTTATCTATTTACAATAATATTTTAACTATTACGAAGTGATAACTTTGAAGTCAGTGTCGACAAACAAATTAGATTTGTTTTGTTGGTTAATATAATTTTATGTATATGTCACATAATTATGTTGTTATCTTTCTATTGTTTATGTTTTAAGTTTGTTTATTGTTTACTTTCTAAATTTTACATTTTCTGTCGATTTCTCCCCCTTCACTCCTTCAGATCCCAACATGGCTCCAACTGGATCACCTAGGTATCACACTCTTCCTTTTTTGAAGTTTGTTAATAATGGACAGTGTTCTTTAAAATTAAGTTAATGTTTGTTTTATTACAATTAAAATGATATTAAAAAGGAAAGTGAGTGATTGTAGCATTATAAAACTAAGTTATTCAATTCTAAGCAGTGTCTTGTTTGACTGTCGGTTATTTCCATATTTCTGGAACTATTAAAGTGTTATGGTGAGTTATAGGTTATATATACAGCTCTGAAAAAAAAAAACATATAAGTGAAAATTTCATCCCAACATAGATTAAAAATTAGTCGTATTGGTGGCGCAGTGGTAAAGGTGACGGGACGGTACTCCTACTGTTGAAATAGCCACGGGTTCGAATCCTGCTGAGGCATGGTCGTAAATTTATGTTTATGATTGTTTAATATTTGTAATTGTCGTAGGAATGAGTATAAAATCCGAAAGGGAAAATGATCCCAGTCACACCAGTAAACCGGCTGGGTAAAGTTCTGCAAGTCCATTCCCAGGAAGAAATGCATCTGATAGTTAGTTGAAGCCAATAGTAGCTCAATACCTTATCAATAAACAAATATTATATATTATACATGTAAAATTTTTATACTATTCTGTCCATAGCCTGTATGTTTTATTAAATTTATCAATACTAGTTAAGTCCAACTAATTAATAGAAACATGTGACAAAAACTATTTTTGTATACATTATTTTTTAAATGAACATATATTGGCATCTATGCTAATAATGTTTTTCTTATTTACAGGTATGTAGAATATTCAGAGACGGCCGTGGAACAGAATAAAGGTATTTAATTTAATTATTATTAAATTTACGTTACAATAGGACTTTTTATGTATCTCCATTTTTAGCCGTAAATATTTTCAGAATTAATTATTGTATAAATTCCTCCCCTACTGTTCAATTCTATTCAAAAATCCATGTTGTTATTTCAATAATTTAATTATTTTCTCACTACTCGTTATCTCTTTTTATCTCTCGCGATTATAGTCGTTAAAATTATTTTAATAAAAATATTGTTTGATAATTTCAAGTCTCCTTTTTATCAACGAGGGTTTATCTGGACTGGACCTACAGCTTAACGTGGGCTCCGAATCACGGTCCTCGGCATTAAGCCTACCGACTAGCGAGTGACCAACTTAGAAACCAATCGAGAAGACATCCGGTCTTACCCAGCTTGATTGGCGTGACTGGGATTATTTTTCTTGTCGGATATTGCACTCTTGCCTAAGGACAATCACAAACATAATTTTACGAACATGCCCCAGTAGGATTCGAATACGCGACTATGGCAACAGTGGGAGGACTGTCACGTCGCCTTTACCACTGCACTAGCAAAGCCGGCTTGTTTGATAATTGGGTTCTATCAGTTTTTACAGACCCTCCATAGTTCTTCTTTCAACGTACAGTATTAAACACGTTTTAGATAAAAATGCTCGGTAATCATTGCCGGATTCATCTTAATATTGTTTTTCTTCTAAAATACTCAATTAACCAGGATATATTTTGAAAGACAGAAATGTATGTTACTTTCAAACTAAACCAATGCTTCTCGATTAAATAGTGACCAAATTGCTCTAAAAATTGCGGGTTTATTTCAACTAGTTAATGTTCTGCTCAGTGACAGGCTCCAGAGAATAAAACCATTTGATGTTATGTAGAGCAAGGAGTGAAGCATATTTAACACAAAAACAACAGTTTTAATTCTAATATATAATTCTGAAGGAGACTTAACTTAGGATCAGGCATGTTATATACATAAATGAAAAGTAAGTATAAAGAGGAAAATAAATAAAAAAAAGTTATAAAAAGAGAAACAGGAAAAGAGAGAGAGAGAGGGAGCGAAAAGAGAAAAAGGAAAACGAAAAAAGGAAATTTAAAGAGAAGAAAATGATTCAGCGATATTGATGAAAGAATGAGAAACAAAAATAAAGGTAGGAAAATACATCAAGTGTAAGTAAGGAAAAATTATAGAGAAATCAGAAAATACATAACAGAAAAACATAAGATAGAGGGAGGGAGAGAAAAGAAGAGTGAAGAAATAGATACAGAGAAATGTAGAAATTGGGAAAGGAGAGGAGTAGGTAGGAATGTAAGTAGGTAGGGATTGAGGGAGTTATACAAAAGATAAACCGGGGGGAGGAGAGAGATATTTTTATGTTATCAGTTATGCTTAACGGAAACATGGCATATGGGAAATGGCAAACAACATAATCTATATATTACAAACTTTATCTCGTAGTCGAATTCAAATATCAGATGAGGATTACAATAGTGGAAAATCAAATATACGAAATTTCTCGGATGATGTTCATAGTATATTCGTAACATTTTCAATACAAATACACAATTTATACTGTATACCATTTTAATACTGTGCGATACCGAAAACGTTTTACGAGGTGTTTCGCTGTACTCGTATCGTTTCCTGTTCATTCTCACGTCTTTGCTAACGTAATTTCGCCCCATGTTGAATATTTATATGTGTTTATGTGAAATCGGGATATCGCGGCATTGTATTGGGTTCATTGAAATCAAGGAATCCGATATTTAATGGATTTATTGTCTTGCTGCGTATTGAATGAAAAGCTTTCTTTGATGTATTTTTATGTTCTTATATATGAATTATTTATGTCGGCAGTTTTATTATAATGTTTTAAAATTCACTCTATATACCCCATTGCTTCAACTAACACTTTGAGGGTGGTAGAGCCTAAGAGCCAACTAAGTTTAATGATGAAGAATTTGAATAAATATTCGATAAAAAAAAGTCTTAAGTGTCTCGTTAGTAGATGGTATTACTCAATGAAAATAAAACCTACACACTGCTTTGGGTTTAATTACAAATCTACCTGTGAGGGTAAAAAGATATGTTCAGCTATATTCGTAGATGTAATACAAGGTAGTATGACGGCGTTGTTCAGAAGCTATAGAAAAATTTAATGAAATAACACACTGAACTATTAAACTACATTACACCCAGAAGTGTTTAGAGCCAAACAATGGGAAGCCTACTCTACAATAAAAGAAGTTAAAGCAGATATACCGCATGGCAAGTGTATTGGGCACAATTCTTTACCTACTCAACTCATGTGAAACAAATAGCAGTGTAGTGCAAGAAGTGAAGCATATTTAATACAAAAACAACAGTTTTAATTCATAAACATTATTACACCAGAGACAAAGACAAGGCCCATGGGTCCCCATAATTGCACTCCGTTTGTCCATATAGGCTTCAGTATTTGCTTATATAATAACAATTTATTATGTATTGATAATTGTGATTTTCTTCCAATTAGCCAGTACATTTTCCTATATTTAAATAGATGCAATATCACTACATAGTATAAAACAAAGTCGCCTTTTCTGTCCCTATATCCCTGTGTGCGCTTAAATCTTTAAAACTACGCAACGGATTTTGATGCGGTTTTTTTCAATAGATATAGTGATTCAAGAGGAAGGTTTATATGTATAATACATGCGTAATATACTAAGGCAACATTGCTAATTTTAGAGGTTTCTAACGTGATGTCGTAAATTAACCTATTTTTTTAGGCTTATTTAGCAATTAGCAAAAACGCTGCCTAACCCTACGAGTTAGATCAAATTAATGTACTACAGTATTGTACACCATAAAAAGGTCTACAAAAAAGTCCGCGATGGTATATGTTTATCTTTTAGGGATAACTCACATTAACCATTTTTATTGTTTACTTTTTACGTGAGAAAATGGCTTATTTACGAAGCTATTTTAAGCAATACGGCATTAATCCTTATCGAATTAAGTACCTTAAATACAGTGTGCAATTAATATAGATCAATATGGTTCCTTACAGCATGTAAATTAAACAAATATTTTCGGAGATATTACAAATTTAAAATTTGCGTTTAAAAATGTGTAATGTAATAAAAATTGTATGAATTTAGATATTCCAAAGATAGCAGGAAATCTTCATAGTAAGTATAGGGGAAGAGGAATTGTTTTACTCCAAATTTAATGCGTGCAGGCCAAGGGTAGTAATGAATGAACCAAAAATACTGGATCGATTTTAATCATGTTTTCATTGAGTGACATAGGCATATATATTTTATGCCCGTGCAAAGTCGGAGCGGGCCGCTATGTTTTTATATACAACGTTCATATTTTTTCTGTAGTGTATTTAATTTAGTATCAGCATTGCACCTGTGCGAAGCCGGGGCGGGTCCCTAGTAATAAATAAATAATAAAATTATTAATCGGTAAACATTTAAAAGCTTTGAAAATTATAAGCATGCTTCAAGAATGTAGTATTAAAATATAACCAAATATATAGTGCTGAAATAATCTATGAATTTATTATAAAGTTCCACGATTACTAAAGAAGAGTTCGTTTTTAATATATTGTTATGTTTAAAAATGAGTAACTTGAAAAATTAATTGCAGACGTTTGCTATTTTTGTCTATTCGATGTATTTAACTCTCGACAATATAATGAAGACGAAAAATATTTAAATTATTTGACCTTAAACACCATTCTTTATCATAAAAATCTCACTAAAGCAAAAAGTACCTTTTGTCTAGACTATATCCTAATTAATGCGATAACATAAAAACAATGTTATTTACGACTTTGCAGGTTGCTACCAAACTTTTCAGAGACAGTCAGAAAAACACGACTTGCAAATAACTCATCGTCTATTTTTACAAACCCACCTTATCAATATTAAGACAGTGGTCGGGCTTTCTTTTATTTAGCAAAAGCCGATAATGAAGTGGAATCGGCTTTTAAAATTATAATACCCTTTTCATAATTTCTGTTGTTGGACAGAAATGTGTACACGATGTTGCACACATTTATTTTTCGAATTATAATTAATACTTAAAGTTTTATGAAAACTGATATATACTTTCTTTGATAAAGGTGATTTACCACCAAACAGAGATAAAAAAGTCACGAATTATTTATTATATTATTAAGAAATCATCCAAAGAACACAACAGAATTTATAAATTAGAAGTCGACAGTAACTAGAAGTTAGAATATTATCGTATTTCTTATCGAAGGACATAACTCATTGAACAATCTAGTGTAAAAGATATTTTCTGAGTGAATGAGTTTTGATTGATGTCCTCAACTGCCACCTAGTAATATACTGCTGTGAGATTTTCAGCAGGAATCTGCGACATTTAGTTTGTGTTTAACGACCATTCATTGCTATAAAAAAATTATTTTGCTATATACTAGTTGAGCATTATTTGCTACGAGAGGAACCATCTTCAAAAATAAGGAAAGACTTGATTATTTGTGTGGAAACTGTCACGATAAGTCTTCAAAGTAGGCTCAGCAAAGAAGGCCAAGTTGTCTCGACCAACAGAGTTATAGCTACAGTTTTTTGGGTTGTGCGCGAATATTATTCAGAGTTTTTGGGCGGATGTGATATCGATTTGAGGCAAAAACGACCGTATTTGTCGAAGAAAAACGTGTCGTTCCATCAAGACAATGTATGTGCACACACATGTGTAGTCATCATGACAAAAATTGCTAAAGTGGGTTACGTACTGGTAACCTGTACAAAATATGTATAAAATTTAACACCCTGAGACAATTTTCTATTTTCAACCGACAAGAAATGGTTGGGTAATAAGATTTTTGGGACGAATGAAGATGTCACCAGTGAAACAAACGTTTATTTTGTGTGGCTGAGTCGAGAAAAACTATTACTTGGAAGGAATAACAGTATCGGAAAAACACTGGTATAAATAAATTTAGTTAAAAGATGATTATCCTAAGAAGGTCAATGAAATATGTCGAAAAGTCATAGCTAAATCTGGTTGTCATCATTACAGTTTCGATGTTATTTTTAATAATTGGTTCTGTTGTGAGACAATAAACCCAGATAACACTTTGGTCTAATTGGATACATTTGTGAAAAAAATATGATTTAGAGGTGCATAAAATGGATTGAACACATATTGGATCAATATCCAAATTTATTGGCCAGATTTAGTCTCTTTGGTTTCTAGCAAATCATATACTGTGCGGTTTATAGTGCACAGTTTAATATGCAAGTATAAATTATGCAAGTATAATGTTTAATCTTTGAACTTTATATTTTCGTACGTAAGTACAGTGACTAGTATAAAATTAATATATAACTTACTTATACTTACTTATTTATTATCTAGTTCAGTATCACTCTCGCCGTATTCACCAGACATTCCTTCTTTCGACTACTACTTATTCTGGTCAATTATTCACAGTCTGGAAAGATAAGGAATATGTTCCAATTGGAATCCTTATATTATTTCGAAGATTAAGAAAAGCTGTAGCTAGCTATCAGCAATAATTTTTATAATAAACATATTACCAATAAGACGTTAAACTTACAGAAGACAACTCAAATACTCTTTGCAAAGTATTCTCCTACACATTTTCCAAAACGCAAGTATTTTTAATATAGTTTTTTTTATAGATTTACAACTATTAGTAATGAAACTAAAAACTATTTTACTACAAATCCTGTGATAAAATTCAATACTTTAGTCCCGACTATTTGTTTTAAATCATTTCTCATACACTTCAATTTCGTTTCATTTTTCTTGCTCGGTTTTTTACTGCTCTCAAATATCGGCCCAGTTCAGCAGTCATTTGTAACAATACGTCGTTATTTATTATAGTCAGCAGGATAGATCTAGAGGCATGATATCGATTCTAACATCGTCTAGACATACAATATATGTCCAGATTTTAACTTTAAATTTGGGTAGTCACTGCAAGATGTTCCCAATATTTTTTCCTTGGAAAATCAATTAGAATATTATTAATATTTTCAATCTAATTTTCAATATTTTTTTCAAAATAAACTTGATTAAATGGTTTTTCAATAAACCGTTAATTTATCACATCCAATTTTCGGAATTTTGTTTTATTTTAAGATTTATTTAAAGAAAATTATAAATTATTTCAGGGTGTATTTCCTGAAAACGTACAATATATGAACTTGATGTGAAAGGATATATAAATTAGAACTTGTGAGTTCTATATTTTCGGTAAATTTAATAAATTGATTGTGTAAATAAATATAATTGCTTAATCCATTTTTATTTTAAAGTCTCTTTTATCCCGAAGATGATTTATCTGAATCGTACATACAGTTTAACGTGGGATTCGAACCACGGTACTCGGCATTAAGCCTACCACCTGGCCAATGACCAACTTTAGAGACCATCCCAAAGGATATCTTTTAGCCAGCCTGGTGAAGGCCTAAAGACGTTTACAATTACAATCACAAACATAAAACACATCGATGCCCTACCAGGATCGGAACCCGCGACTATCGCGACAGTTGTAGGACCGTTCTGTCGCCCTGAACACTACACCAACCAAGCGGGTAATTTCTTAATTAACAATGACGGAAAATAAAATTAGTTCCAAAATTTTAAATATTACTAAACTATCGATAATTTTTTAAATATTTAGAAAATATTTTTAATTCAATTTTTTAATATCGGTCAACAAATATATTGATATATTTTAAATTGTGCCAATTCAATGAACCTATATCAAGCGCTTTTGAAACGCAAGAATTCATAGAACCTTTGGATTCTAATTCGATATCTCATTCATAGATATTTGAAATCTGTATGTATATAAATTAAAACATGTGAAAGTTCTTAAAAAAAAATAGTTTAGAAAACTATTTGGTTTAACGGAAGGTAGAGGCGGTAATATAAAAGACACTGGGGATAAAACAAGGTAAAAATGATTCCGACATATATTTTTAAATATCTTACTTCAACAACACCCTTCAAAACAAATGACTCCTCTTATGACAGTTTAGTCCGTATCGTCCTAGTAGGGCTCGTCATGTACTATAACACCTTAGGCAGTTTGTCATTAAAGATCTTCGAAATAGTACTGTTTCTATCTAAATTCTCATAATGTACCTCTATGGAATGGTTTTTCAACTTTTGGTAACTCCAGATTCAAATAGTCTATGGTTAAGTAACTGAGCTGCAATCCGCCTTTGGTGGGGATGATTTTCAAACCTTGAATGTTTCTTATCTGGAACAGTGTAGGACTCATCTTCAAAACACACTTTGCAGCTTCAGTTACTATACCTTTGCCTGATCTCCACTTAACTACACCAAGGCATATTTCAAGTAACTTCGAAACGATTTGGGAATCTAACGTCAACCTGTATAATATCCTTGTTAATGAATTTAACTTGATGCATATAAAATGTGAAAGGGTTTAGAACAAAAACTAAAAATTTACTTTAAAAATGCTATGTAATAGTCCCCGTTGATGGTCCTTCCTTTTTCAAGGTAGTCAATGAAAATTGTTCCATACGCATCCCAAAATACAGACGCCATAACCTTGCCAGTCGACTGTTGCGTTTTCCCACGCTTTGGGGCGGGCTCATCGTGTGCAGTCCACTCGAATGACCGTCGATTGCACTTCGGAGTGAAATGTTTCATATATTGTCACATATCGACGTAAAAACTCGAGTTTATTACACTTGATCAGCTTCAAACACTGCTCCGAATCATCAACTCGTCGTTGTTTCTGGTCAAAAGTGAGCTCGCGCTCCACCCACTTTGCACAGAGCTTTCTCATGCCCAAATATTCGTGAATGATATGATGTAGACGTTCAGTTGATATTTTTGGAATATATGTCGTATTTCATTCAATTTCAATTTACGGTCATCCAAAATCATTTCGTGGATTTTTTAAATGTTTTCTTCGGCAACAACCTCTTTTGGGCGTCCACTGCGTTCACCGTCTTCGGTGCTCATTTCACCACGCCTAAATTTAGCATCTTTGAGGGTTGGTTTTCCTGGGACAGTGTCAGGAAACTCGGCATCAAGCCAAGTTTTTGCTTCAACTGTATTTTTTCCCTTCAGAAAGCAATATTTTATTAACATGCGAAATTTCTTTTTATCCATTTTTTACACAATAACAAAAGTTGCTTGACTCAAAATGCTATAATTCACAAACTAATGATCTAACAGGTGTCACATTTATACACGCATGTTTTGAGGGTTAGGGCTACCTAAAAACATATGGATTTAATTTTAGTAGCGCCATCTATGTGTGAGGCCGGGGAGTGTTCAATTGGCTTGTTTTTTTTAAACATTAAAATTGAAAATACTTATTCCTCAACCGATTCTAATTTCAAAAATAAGGATTTACGTTGATCCATTTCTATTTAAGAAAAATTCCTTCAGATTATCTAAAAAATCAATTCGAATTCAGGCTGTATAATGCTTGATTATTTATAAAAACTTTTATACTGAGCTGAGTACCAAACAAAATTACTTTTACGTGATTCGATAGATTCCCATAAAGTCTAGACGCCAGGAGAGTTTCAAGTTCTCTATATTCCTTTATAATTCAGTTTAGTTTAAAAACGTACTTTATCTATATTATGTTGTTCTACAGTTTCTGTACTTTTTGTTTTATCAATAATTTTATCTGACTGGATTTATTTACAAGAGCTGTATGCATAAATATCGTAAAAAAACATCCAAGAATATTTTCTGCATGCCTTGGTATTGATTTTATATTTATTGAATTTATTGAAATGAAATGAAATTCATTTTAGCGAAGTGTTTTTGTACTCTTTTAGAGCTCTGAACTGCTGCAAAAAAATTTACTGGGAAAGAAAAGTCTGTTCTATCTTCTATCTTAAAATGTAGTTTTTGGATTGGGTGGGACGTATATTGAACTCATATATCAAACTAAACTTGGATAATACAGTGTTGCCATATCATAGCATTTGATGTAAATGTAGGAAGTACATTTAAAATTAATGAAATAAATAATTTGAACAATCAGAACGCTAATAAAAATTAATGGTGTTTGTCTTATTTCATTTATAAATTTTAATTTTTGTGTTCCCAATGAATAAGAGACAAAGAATAAGTAATTATGGGTAGGTAATATTGTTAACAATGCAAGCTTAACAAATTATATTCAGATGATCAGAATTATTTGATGTTATGTCCAAGCAAATATGTTTAAACCAATGTAATATGTATCTGTGGATTTATTTATCAAAGGTACAGTGATTATAGAGTCTTAATCGAATAACTTTGCATATATAGTATACAATTTCTTCTACTTCATATGAATCTAGTTATATTCAGTATACTTTTCTGATATTTTTTTGATATTTGACGATATTTAATTAACCTTGATGACTATATCTTCTTAAAGTTATAAAAATTAATAATAATCAGGATAAAAGTTGGTCATATTAATATATAATACAAAACAAATAAATATACAATAATAATAGAGGACAGTAAAACGACCACAGGGTGACACATCCATTCGTTGTTATTCACGACGGTTGTAGTTAGGAAGCCATTTTAGGTTTATTTTATATTTACAAAACTTTGTTGGGATGACATAATTATTTATTATTTAATAGAGAAAATTAGCTGCAGACAAACACGAAAATAAATGTATAAGGTATGAATTATTAATAAATATTACAATTTTGTAACACTAGATTTTGTAGATTTCTATGAAATACAGTTATATTTATGTTAAATAGTAGGATAACAGAATTTGTTTGAAGATTATAGTATGGGTAAAAATTAAAAATGGTCATACTTGTATACTTTATATTTCTGATTTTCTGGCTTTTGAGATATATCAAGCGATTATCAAAAAGTAGATGTTTAAATGAAATAAATTGATTTCATAAAGTTTGAAGCTTTGTGATATATTAATTATTTCAATTTATATAACTCACCAGAGTAAATAAATAGTGCTGAAAAATTGAAGTGATATATAGTTTAACAAATATTAATGCAATAAATTGAATAAAACAAACGAAAAAGTATTCTGAGTAAGATACTCACTCAAGCAAAATAAATAAAACATTTTTGTCGCGGGCTTGGTGGCGTAGTGGTAAAGACGATAGGACGGTCCTCCTACTGTTGCGATAGCGGCGGGTTCGGAGCCCACGTTAAACTGTAAGTCCAGTCCTGATAAACCCATAGCTGGTAAAAGGAGACTAGTATAGATTATGTATTTATCTTTGGTCAGTTTTCTCATGGTCATTTGGTCGTTCAATATCTGATATCCTTTTCCATACTTTCAGATCAATCAGATCATCCCATGAATCTAATAGTTTTTCAACTGTTTCATTAGTGCTCCTTTTTAGGATATTTGTTTTTAAGAAATTGTTCAAGGACTCTATTTTTATATTTGTGTTGACTATAGCCTTTCCTTCGGAAGCAATAAGTCCACATGTTTATTATGTCCTCATCTTATAAGTAAGACCTGCAAAAATAATACAACCATGAAGTAAATGTTGACACAGTAGTAGTAGTAGCATTGTAATATTGTAATATATAAATCCACCAGCTGCATAAATTTAGTTTCGTCTGTTTCATTCATATTTCTCCTTATTTCTTCTCGATAACATGTCCTGCAGATGAAGTCCAGCCTTTGCGGCCTGGTTCCCATATAAATAATAACTTTTATCTACATCTGACTGTAATTAAATTAAAACATATCATTTTACTAAACTCTTATATACTTATTTTCGCACTGTTGCTATTAAATTTCTGTACTAATAAATTAATAATTGCATTACCTTAATAAACTTAAGCAAAAATTAATTTAAAATAAAAATAATTTTCTAACCACAACTCTCGTAAAAACGCAACCTAGTTAGAATAATTAATGCGCATGGGCAGTTCTGGCCAATCCATACGCACGCTGGAGTTCTTTTACTGTCGTATAGTATTAAGCAAGCCTGACTAGATGTTAAACTGCGCTATAATGAGCATTTTTGTATACACTAGTGATCTGAAGATTACTAAGACAGTGATATATCAATACCAATAACATATGGGACAGGAAATGACATATGCCATTTGGTTAGCATCCAACTATCCCAGATATAATGGGCTTTAAAAAATAACAGAGTTGTAAATTGAGTTAAAGGTCACAAATGTTAGCAACATAATAGCGAGAGATATTTAATAGTATACTTTTTTTATAATTTTTTTTATTAATTACATCTTACATTCGATATACTTACAAACTTACAATTTACAATTAATTTATTACTACTATTGTTTCAACTAGTATAATTTTTATTCAGAATTAGTGTCTTATTCGTTATTTTTAAGGAGTAAGAGAAATGCATCTTGTAGCTCTGGATGTATATGCATAGAGTAGACATGCTTTAAATGAATACATATTTTGATATTAATAATGAAATGATTTAAACTTACCTTGCACGAGCTTTATTACATTTCAAGATACCATCTTACTAAGAAAAAACGCTATCCGAAAATACTTACTTGCCAATCCAATATAAACGGAGGTGCTTGACGTAAAACGGTTCTGAATTTTCTTATTTAAATATCCGATCGAAACCTGATAGATATTTATTTTTTCCCGATCGAGAGAATCCCCAAAGAAATCTTTGGGAGTAATAAAAAATTCGAGAGGTACTCGAAAAAGTCTAGACAACATTTAAATCAATAATAACGCCGTAAAATCAATCTCTCTGGCTGGTCTCAATAAAGCCGTACTATTCCTAACGGTCTTTAAGCCTTTAACGACATTCGTACGATAAAAAAGTCGAACGGAGAAAAGCGACATAAAATTAATGGGATGTTTTTGAAAATATAAATTTGGTAAAAAATCGAAATAACGGGATCTTTGAGGGCGAAAGTTCGACATAAACACGTTTGATTCATATTTCGTCTGGACTTTCGATCTGTAAGTGCATTTTTGTTATCATAGTGATCTTGAGACTTGTGTCGCATGTAGCTTGAAGTCCGTCATATTGATCAGGGTCGATAGTTAAAGATTTTCGAGAGATTTCAACTATTCAATATAAAATACAAAGCAACTTTGTTACAAAGTAACTTACATCACCCGTTCCATAAAACAGTGAAGTCATGTCATCTGAATTGATGACGTCGAAATATCGCAATGTTGGCGCATTAACTATGAGTTTTAGTTTATTTTGGCTTTGACATATATCAAAATTCAAATATAAATGTGATAATGAAATAAAAATATTGTTATCAAAAATAATTTATTTCATAGCACAATTATAATATTATATCATATATAATGCACGTATTATTGAAGTATAGACTTCTGTATCGCAAGAAATATAAATACAAAAATGTGTGGGGCAGAATCATGTTTCGATCTGTCTTCTGATCATTTGCCAATAAGTGTCTCTTTAAAAATTATC